>NC_056740.1:486031771-486746771 GCF_019279795.1 Protopterus annectens | reverse complement strand
ACCATATTTTTTATTTGTTAAAATAACTCTCTCCATTGACTTATTACACTTTCATACTCAGCACATATCACTCTCAAAATATTTCTTTCCTTTCTTGTGAGATATATTTCATTATTTTATCATGCCAGATTTGTAAACCCCTTTTTGATCCTTCCGCAAGCCTCAGTTATCCTTCCCTTGATTTTTATCAGAACTAAATCATCTGAATATGTCATGCCTACTGGTAATGCAACATTTCTTTCCATCTCACACCTTGCCTTTCTCGTTTCAGGCATGTGTCTGTACTACTGCATTTATTAACAATACAGATAAGCACATGCCCATTTGGCGCCCCTATTTCACTTCTCTTATTTTTTCCCATTTATTCATTTGTCATGATTTGTAACTATGAATTTTCATAGCATTTCTTTATTGCATAAGTATTTCTTCTTCTATGCCGTATGCCTCTAAAATCTGCTACATTGCTTCATGGATCACTTTATCAAATGCTTTAGTTACATCACATCCTACCAGTCTTACTTCTTTATTTTCTTTTAGTATCGTCTCTACTACTTCTTTCACTATAATTAACAGTTATTTAACCTTTCTTCCTTTTATAACACAAATACTTTCTCCTACTGCTGCATTCAATACCTTCTCCACCCTTTCTTGTACTATTTTCATTATATATTTTAATATTTTATAGTCAGGATTCCTTAGTATTATAGGTCTTACATTATTTATATATTTTCTTTCACCCTTTTTCCAGATAAATGTTATTACTCCATCTCATGTCTTCATTTATTATACTTTATATTATATTTTTATTATATTATATTTACATTTATACTTTATATTATACAGAAAAGAATAAGTCATACATAAGAGATTCAATGGATTTTTTTGAGGAAAATAAAAAAATATTACAGTGGAAGTTGACAGTATTTTATTAACTTTGGATGTGGAATCCTTGTACACAGTGCTCCCTCACAATTACTGTATAACAGCAGCTATGGAGTCTTTTAAGAAACATAATCAATGTACACAGGCTCAGCTGCAAATGTTAAGCAAGCTCATTAATCTTGTACTGGACTTAAATTTCTTTACTTTTAATGGCAAACACTACAACAAAAACTGGTATAGCAATGGGGGATGCCATGTCTCCCAGCATAGCTAACATAGCCCTAGGCAAGTGGGAAGAGGAAGTTGTGTTAAACTACGCAGACTACATGCAGCATATTACATGCTATTTATGTTTTATTGATGACATCTTTATTGTGGGGGAAGGGGACACCTTGCAGCTAGGAGATTTTATCACTTACCTCAATCAAACCCCCTTCCCGAAATTTACCTCTTCCCATAGCTACACTTCAACCACTTTCTTAGATATGCAGATTTCCAAGGACGCCAATAATAACAGAATAACCACTGATCTATTTAGAAAACCAACAAGGGTTAACTTATCACTTCACAGTAAAAGTCTACATCCTACAAAAACCAAGTATAATGTAATGAAGTCCCAGGGCTACAGATTAGCTAGAATCACCACAGAGATGAAACCATTTTTGAGAAACTTGCACAACTTGGAGAATGATTTTCTAGTGAGAGGCTATGAAAGTCAAATGTTAAAAAAACATCCTGGAACCCATTATAGAACTGAAAAGGACTGAAGCACCTTCACTCAACCTCCCCAGTAGGAGAATGTTAAGAAATTCCACAGACAATAACAAATGCAAAAATAGCTGCATCCTGACATATACTTTGGATTATCACAGTATCAAAAATGTTATTGAAGAAAACTGTGACATTGTCACAGGAAACTCTTTTCTGATTAATATCTTAGGTGAACCCCCATCCTTTGTTTATAGGATGGTCAGGAACATTAGAAGTTTTGTTGAATTTAAACATAGACCATATGAGAGAAACAATAAAAGATGTGAAACTAATTGTACATTTTGTATATTTATACAGCAAGGTGATAGTTTTTATTGCCCTTATTTAAAGAAAATAATTATGACCAGTGCAGGGGTGACTGTAACACTACAAAAGTAATTTACAGGGCACAGTGCAATGAATGTGATTCATTCTATGTGGGCAAGACTGTAAATAAACTCAAGCAAAGGATTTCATGTAATCTGTCAGAACTCCGCTCTGGATGTAAAAATAATGCACTAGCCAAACACCTTTCTCTTCATAAAAGACACACAGGTTTTAAGTTCCAGATCCTGGATCACATAGACACATAGACATGGGTGATCTTGAATGAGACATCCCAAATATTCTGGAGAAACATGAACTCACATGGCAATTAAAGCTGAACTCTTTTAGGAAGCCTGGACTAAACTACTACTGTTCAATTAAAAGTGTACTGGAACTTAGAAAGTTGCAACTTTGTTTACATGCCTAATTTTATTTTATTTTATTCTACTAGTTGGTTTTAAATACCATTTTAAATCAGTTGTAATGTAAGTGTATATTTTGTTCCCATCATCATACATTTTTTCTTATTATGTTTTCTTCTTCTGATTCTCTTTTTTCCACTTTATTCAAAATGATGTGTAATAACAATACTAATTATACAATAATATATTTATAGATAGTTTTTAGGGTTCTTCTACACAGACCTGAAGAAGTCTAGAAGGATGAAAGCGATCTTTGTTAAAAATAGGTTATGAAAATAGAATATGATTTTTATAATTGATTTTTTACATGCAAAGCGTATAAGTATATATTTATATATATTTTTTGATTGCTAAATGGACTAAGGTTGATATATTTTCAGCCATGTAGTATATTGTTTAGGATAAAATCACAGACTTAATAATCTACTTAATAATCTGGTTAAATAAGAGGTACCACATCATTATAAATTTTATTTAAAGTACATAAGAGTTATATTATTATGACAGCTACTAAGTAGGGCAGGACCAGCTCGAATGTCACACTGATGGGGGAAGGGATGTGAATTTAACATGTGTTTCAATAACACTTTGTTTTACAGCACAATAAACCACTCCCTTGCCTGATAAAATATATATATATATATATATATATATATATATATATATATATATATATTTAGAAAGCTTGTGAGGAAACTATTACTCTATTTTTGTTTTACTTGGATCGCTTGTCTGTGTACTTAATAAAGGATTTTCGACTGGAAACAGACTGCCTGCCTTGTTTGGATTACTTTCAAATACTTAGTAATTCTCTACAATTATATAGCTATTATTATTATTTTTTTTACTTAAGATGAGTTTACGTTCGCTGCTTCTACTACTGTTGTCTGGTCTGATTAATATACAGTGATTAACTAGAGATATATGGACTGAACATCTACCACACAGAGAAGTTTATTACACTGTTTAGTTTCATCTATTATACTTTCCTGCAGCCACTTATTTAATATTATTAATGCTCTTTCATCTTTATTAATTTCTTTAGCATAATCATAGCTTATACCATCCAGTCCTGGTACTGATTCATTCTTACCTTCTTTCATCACCTTCTACATTTCTTCTATTATAATTTTCTAAAAAAAATCTTTCATTTTTTTACTTTCCTTTTTCCTGCCTATCAAGTTCCACTTTCTAGCAAATCATTTCTACAAAATTCTCTCCGCGGGATTCATGAAGCTTGCACCAGGTGGCAGAATAGTGTCGGCAATCTAGTGCCAAATATGGCTGCCGAGCGATTCAGGTATGAGCTGTTTCCACGTGCACTACCAGCGTACGCCACAGCTCTGCAGCTCCAGGCACATGTATGCTAAATACCCCATGCGCAGCAGTGTAGCATGCAAATGAAGGTATATAGGGATTCATGAGGTGGTGCAGGAGTAGCGTAAGTATGAAGAAATGTAAACCAAAAAAGGTTTACATTTTTTCAAACATAAAATCGGAGCCATGAAATAGGACCAAACTTACGTATTATAATGTTAATATATGCCAATGGCTAAATATATAGTCAATGGCATAAAAAAATGCACAACACATAAAATATAACATTTAATATCATGGCCACACTGACGCAAAGTAAAACTGTAGTGCAGCAGTGCGCAATTGGGATCACAAGGAAAATATATTTAGATGACATAAAACTGCAATGTAACAGAATTCATGAATTCCCCATAATAGTCAATGACGCTCATGCTACACCACAACCATGGCACAAGGGTTGCTAAGGGTCTGTGACAGTGTTCTGCATGGTAACTAGGAATTAGTAGTCGATGCCATGCAAATGAGTTAAGTCATACTGAATCGCAAATGCTCTGCTGGCTTAAGGATGTACCACATGGCATAGCAGTACAACACCGAGGAGTGGCCTGGAGGTAAACATGACATCAAGAGAGGGGTGTGCCACCGTAGCTATAAGCACATTGGAGCATTGCTAATCCGGGTTGCCTGTTGCTAAGCAAAGCCGCAGGATAGGGGTGTGGAAGTAGCCATAGCTTTGCTTAGCTGAGAGCACACAAGGTAACCGAAAGTGCATGTGAACGTGGATGAAAACGCGCTCGAAACCCAGTAAATGTCTGTTCGTGGTGCGCACCACAGCAGAAACAGGAAGGATACGGGAAGACAATAAGGAAATGCTGCAGCATAGTAATTGGAGTACAAATGAGTAATTAACACCTAGGAACTCACAGTGGGCCATTGACAACAGCTAACAAGACTGCTAGCAACTACCTGCAGAAAAGGAAAGGGGAGGTGCCATACAGCAAAGAAAAGAGAACTGTCACAGCAGAACAAAGCAAACATGCAGTAGATCAGCTACATAACATATTTCTCAACACAATCCTAGGTTGTGAAAGTACAAAACAAGAAAGCAGGCAGCTGAATGCATGCCTGACAAAGGGAGGGGAATCGGGTTGAAAAGTGAAGCAAAGGGCAATAGATGAATCATGGCAGCCAAGCGTAAGTCAACACCAAATGCCCCACAATAGCAGTAACTGCTGCAAAACCAATAATTAAGATACCCCGCAGCTGGAATTGCACGTACACACCCAATTACACCAGCATCATTCATCGCACAATAGTATAAGGTGTGAAAGCCCCACACACACACTTGTGTATTCCAGACACTCGGCACCATTGGTGTATACAGACGCGGAACTTTTAATATGTACATGTTAGGGGCTGCTATAGCTTTGATTCACCAGCATGTGTTGGAGACTGATGGTGTGGACGATGATGCTGACAACCATCTTAGGCACCGGAGGAGGAGAAGAGTGTTCAGACCCAGGGTAACCTACCAGTGGCTACATGATCTGGAGATAGTAGAGCATTACAGGGTGGACAGGGACACCATACAGCAACTTGTTGAGCTGTGCCAGCCATGCCTCAGAGCCAGAAGTAACAGAGGGGAACCCATCCCAGTGGACATGAAGGTATGTGTAAGCTTGAGAATACTAGCCACAGGTACCTTCCAAAGGCCAACTGGGGATATCATGGGGATCTCACAGGCATCAGCATCCAGGGCACTCCACCATTTCCTGGATGCCATGTTACCACGTGCCAATGAGCACATATACTCCCCCCGAATGCAGGAGGAGTTGGCCAGCAATATGCATCTTTTCCATCGTGTGGCAGACTACCCGGAGGTACTGGGTGTAATAGACTGCAAGCACATACACATCAAGACACCACCCAGCGAGCAGGGTAGGCACTACATAAACCACAAGTGATACCCCTCCGTCAACTGCCAGGTCATGTGCAATGCCCAGGGCATTATCATGGATGTGTGTGCTGGCAGCCCTGGAAGCTATCACGACTGCCACATCTGGCATGCCTCACAGCTGTATCAGGTATTTGCCAGGGGGGACATCCCATATGGCCACCTGGTGGGGGATGCTGGCTATGCACTGGAACCGTGGATGATGACTCCCATCAGAAATGCACACACAGCCACTTAAGAACGCCATAATGAGGCACACGCAGAAACCAGAATCATCATAGAGCATGTGTTTGGGATGCTGAAATCTCAGTTCCGTTGCTTGAACATATCTGGTGGAGCCTTGCAGTACTCTCCAGGCATGTGTGCCCACATCTTCGTAGTATGTGCCATGCTACACAATATGATCCTGCGGAAACAGCTGCAGCAGGGACAGAATGGTGAAGGTCCTCACAGCCCACCACCATTGCCAAGGGACCCATAGGCACAGAGGGACTCAGATCATGAACACCTTGTGCCAGCTCCAGTAGGCAGACGGAGGCATGCCCAGTATGCCCATGCCTTGGTAAAGAGGGAACGTATAGCACACACACTGACAGTGTAGGCACTTATGGACTGACACCCTTCTCCACCATACATGGATGGCACACACAAACGACTACCTGTAAATTGTCATGTATAGGTGGTCTACTGTGTTCATCCTACATACGTAGCCCTCAACTATTGTACACACAACTGCCATTGGCACAAGGTAAGTCAATACCTGAACAGTAAATTAAGCTATCAGCATGTGTCCATATTGTATGTATAGATTCATAGATACATAGGTAGGTATATGCCTAACTGCCCGAGGCCACTCATAAGCATAGCCAAAAAGTGTCTGCTGTCGCCACCCCATTGATAAACTAACTGTCCCTCTGTGGAGCAGAGCCAATTGTGGGATCCCTGGGGTGTATCTACTGTTTCCCACCCACTCTGCAAGGATTCCCTGGAGTGTTATTGAGGGGTTTTGTATAATGTAGTCAAGGATGTAGGTCCAAATAATGGGGAGTATCCATGACAGGAATCTTCTTAGATGATTTACATGTTACATAGTATACCTTAACCACAGTTTGCATATATAGGTAGTATTCCACAGAATAATAAACATGTGGAACACACAACCGCTGAAATGTGCGTTAATCACCCTTGCACTACCAGTGCCTGCTCTGAGAGGTAAAATACCACTGGCAGGATTAGAACACGCAACTCTGTAGACAATCTTCATAATAACATACCACTAAGCTACCTGAGATGTACCAATTGCAGTTGTGTATACTGACAGGAGAAAACACAAAAGTTAGGAATGTGTGGAAATGGGACAAACCGGCATGTACCCAATGAAGGGTGTATGTTTTATATATATATACACATCAACATATATATATATATATATATATATATATATATATATATATATATATATATAAATATATATAGAGAGAGAGAGATATGTTGATATATGGGGATATTCATATATATGTAGATATATAGACAGGTTAACAACATCTACATAACCATGGAGGTACATATAAATGGGATACCTACCACATACCGACTGCTTGACATACCGATGCGTGTGATCACGAGGCTTAAAGTCCGAAAGAACACAGTACTGAAACACCAGAAGCGTGAGGTTTAAAATCACGATGTTAAGGGACAGTTAGTCAGTGCTTCTGGTGTTGCGGTTCAGGTAGGTTACTGAGTGTAAGTGTGTTTCTGAGGGCTGTAGTGTGTGTAAGTGTGTGTTCTGAGTGTGGTGTGTGTTTCTGGGGGACTGTAATGTGTGGGTGTGGGTTAGCTTTGTGCATCTGTTTGTGTGATGTAGGAGGTAGAATATTAAAGTAGGGGGGTGTGGGGGGTGTAGACACCCACATGGGGGGTGTAGGGGGGCTTGCCCATCTGCTCATACATAGTGTAGGATGGTTTGTTTGGATGTGGTGGGTAGCAGTGTGTCTGTGTGTGTGTGTGTGTGTGTGTGTGTGTGTGTGTGTGTGTGTGTGTGTGTGTGTGTGTGTGTGTGTGTGTGTGTGTGTGTTCCATGTTCATGTTACTTTTGGTAGTTACTGTCGCTGTCAGTAATGTGGGGTATGGGAGTCTGGGCCCAGTACTGTGGGCATCAGAATTGTGTGATTTCGGGATTCCATAGGTATCCCGTATACAGCGGTTGAAGTGTTCATAAGTATAACATGGACCATAGCAATCACACATTCTGCCATGACCAACCTTTATGAACAAAGGATATGGAGAGTATATGCCTATACACTATTACAAATATGTGCTATGGACATAAGCCAATGATAGGGTTACCACCTGTACCACTTTGCGAGGGACAGTCCCTCTTTGGGTGGTTGTGTCCTGACCAAATATATTAAACATGGCAAATGTCCTGAGATTGTAAGACATAATTATGTCCCATATGTAATGTAATAGTTGCATACAATAGTTCTTTCTGTATCTAAAATACCTATATGTTACAAGAAACAGGATAAGCAACTAAACTGCTACAAGAATAAGCTTATATTTAGGCAAGAAAAGAAAGTTCTATCTCTTGTACTGACTGTGGGTTTGTGCCGGCCTGTAAAATCTGATGTGTGCCCCAAAAATGTCCCACTATGGCCATATGAAAAGGTGGCAACCCTAGCCAAAGAGGGTCAGTCACCAACACAACTCCAATGACTGCAAATACCTATGACAGAAATACACAGCTTTCATGTAGCAACACTTTATTACATTCCGATGCATTGCCCAAAGGATTCAAGGACTAACATCACCTGCATGCTATACAGGAACCACTTAACAGTGCCTTAATGAATCAGCCTACAATTACCATAGTATTAGTCCACTAAAGGGTAGGTGTTCAAATAGGGAAGAAACCCTCACACACATATCGATTATGTATAAAAGCAGTTCCTGCACACCTGCATCTGCTATGTACACCCACCAACATCACCCCCACACCCAAACAAATTACAATACAAACTGTAATAACATCACAAATCATTCACTCACTGTACGACATCTGCAGAAGACTTAACATACCTTGTCAGAGACACACTAAACTGGCCCTATGTCAAATAGTTGCAGTTATACAATGGAACAGCTGCTGATGTTACAGGGTTTGTTTGCACTAATCCCATTTCAGAGGGTTGTGTGTAGACCGGGAAGTGTTACCAATTACTGAGTAACAGCACAGTATGATACACATGTACACCAAATCAAGGATGTCTGGTGAGCACACTGTAAACCACATAACAGTTCATGCATAGTCATACAGCCTTGAGCTGCCCAAACATCCTTGCCAGACAGAAACATCTGCAGAAGTATCAGGTACAAACAAACCCTGTATAAGTAGCACTGTTCTGAAATATAACAGCTGTACTCACATGTAGACCAGCATCGTCTAGCCATTACACACAATCCACAGGAGTCATGAAGTTAATATATCTCTGTCTGTCTGTCTCCATATAGTTGTTGAAATACATCACAAACAACACATCCAGGCTGTCATCCTTGAATGTAAGGCAAACGGACAACGCCCAAGTGGAGTACTCAATTATACACCACTGTTGCCATGGTATTGGCTAATGAAGTAGCTGCACAGCTGATGTGTATCTAATTAACTACTTTGGAACACCAATTGGTGGTCAGGATAGTACATGTTACCGATATTTAACTAGTAAAAGATGGCTTATCACACATTCAAACCATCCGTATATACCAGCAGAACATTACAAAGAAGATTGAAATACAAACTGAAAAGTATTGAATCAACAGTCAACGACACCTCGGGTTACTAATAAGGTATGTAAAACACTCAGTATGTCTGTGTATTTAGTACCTGTTCTGTAATAATTAAAGTGCACGCAATCCATATAGTGGAAACAGTTACCTTGTAGTAATGTATTGTTGAGCATAGTAACACTTGTAGTATTTATGTGTGTACTGCTGTAGGTCACAAGGCAAACACTGCATACACCACAAGGGATGCTATATAAGGGCTTTGAACACAAATATTCCTCACCAACTGCTGTCAGTGGCAGGGCTGGTCCAACAAGTATGTGCTATAACGGGATAGTATATGTTGATATATTGTAACAATATTTTATTTATTTATTTATTTATTTGAAGTTTGTTTGCCAGGATAATCCATTGGATCGAATGAGCCCATTTTCAATGGAGTCCTGGGGAGAAAAGCTCCAAAAGATACAATATCAAAAATATCAAAAATACAAATAAGAATAAAGTAAATTATAATAGGTAGAACATAACATCTACTGTTTGATAAGTATCATAGTAGTACATATAAGCACAAGATAGTATTAAGAAAAAGAGGAAAAGCAACAGAAGAGCAAATACAAAAATAACAAATAAGTTTACAATTTTTAATTTCTATATTCACTAATAAATGTAAAGAGAGAAAGTATTAGTTAAGATTCTAGTAAGTAGGTGTGCACAGATAGTATTTACATAAGTGGTTAACTATAGTAAGAGTGTTCCTATGGAAGGGAAGGGATTGTAGATTAAGGAGTGTGTAGTAGCTGGAGGAATTATGCAGGGTGGGTACATTCCCAGAGAGAAGATGGGTGTGAAAAAAGATAGGAAGGCTGCTGGTAGTATGGATATGTGATGGGAGGGTGTTCCAGAGGCAGGCCAGGGCAAAGGAAAGTAAGAGTTTACCTGCTGGATGGGTAGGTTTATGGAGTTCAAGTAGGTTCTGAGTGCTGGTTCTAAGGGGTCTATTAGGATGGTGCATGGTGAAGGCTGAGGAGAGAGAGGGGCAGAGTGAGGGCTTAAACATGAGCTTATGAGCTTGAGTTAGTTGAGTGTAGGTAAGATAGTTTGGGAGCTCTAGCCAATTAAGTTTGTGGAGGGCAGTACAGTGGTGGGAGGAGGATCTATGGCCAGAGGCGAATTTAGCGATTTTGTTGTAGCAGGAAGAACGTTTTGTTTTGCTAGAGGATTTAAGGTTGGTTAGTAGTGGGGCACCATATAGTAGAGAGGGGATGAGGTATGTGGTAGATAGGAGGAATCTGGTAGATGGGGAGAGGAAGCGTATGTGCCGGTAGAACATACCAAGTTTCTGATGTGTTTTTTTAATGTTTGTTTGTATGTGGGAATCAAATGTGAGCTGATTATCAATGAGAGCTCCTAGCAGTTTGGCATTGGAGACAATTTCTAGGGATGTATTATTTTGACTGGTTATGAGGAAAGAGTTTTTGTCAATAGTTATGCTTTTTGATGGGGTGAATAGTATCAGTTTGGTTTTAGATGGATTGAGAGCAAGATGATTGTCATGCATCCATTTTTCGGTGGTTGAGAAGGCATCCTGAGTTATTTTTTTAAGGGAGGGAATGGAGTTTGCAGCGCAGATAATGGTTGAGTCATCTGCATATTGGACTATTTTAGCATTTGGGATATTGTGGTGGAAGTCATTAATGAAGATATTGAATAATAATGGACCTAATATGGAGCCTTGAGGTGCACCAGTGACAGTGTTGAGGTAAGAGGAGGTGGATTTCTTCCATTTAACAGATTGCTGCCGATTGGAGAGGTAACTAGAAAACCAATTGATGCAAGAGGGGGAAAGATGTAAGTTAGAGAGTTTGTTGAATAACAGGGAGTGGGAGATGGTGTCGAAGGCCTTAGAAAGGTCTAGGAGCAGAGTAGAGACAATATAGTTAGAGTCTCAAGCTTTATTTACAGTTTCGAGGAAGGAGAGAAGAGCAGTAGTAGTGCTATGACCAGGTCGAAATCCATGTTGTGTTGGGGTTAATAGGTGATTATTGGTGAGGTAAGGTAGCAGTTGTATGTGTATGCATTTTTCTAGTAGTTTAGAGATGGGGGATAAGATGGCAATTGGTATGAAGTTGGAAATGGCATTGTTGTTGCCTCCTTTGTGGAGGGGAATGATGTAAGCTTTTTTCCAGATTTGGGGTACATAACTTTCTTGGATGGACCGATTTATAAGTATGCAAATTGGGAAGGCAATGGCTTCAGTAGCTATCTTTAGGAAGAAGGAAGAGATGTTGTCGGGAGCGTTAGAGCAAGGTTTTAATTTAAGAAGCAATTTTTTTATAGTACATATGGGTATGGGTTTGGGGGAGAAGAGAGGGTGGTCAGAGGACGAGCAGTCTAGATTGGAAGTGGAAGTAGGAGTTGTAGCTGGAGGAGTAGAGTTATTGGAAAATGAAGATGTTAATTTAGATATGGAATCAATAAAGAAGCTGTTGAATTGAAAGGTGAGATCGGTATCACTAATATTTTGATCTGGTTGTGGGTTTTCCTTTTTGCCAGGGTTGAAGAGGAAGGAGATACTATTCCAGAACTTTTTTGGGTTAGTCTTATGATTATTTTGGAGGGTAATATAGTAGGATCTGTGGTCAAAATTGATACGTTTTTTGACTCTGTTGCGGAGTGTTTTGTTTTCGTTTAGGGAGGCTGGGGTTTTGTCTTTATAGTAGCTTTTCAAGGCTTTATTGCAAAGGCGCATGGTAGCTAAGGTGTCTTTTTTTAACCATGGGAAAGTTTTGCTCTTAATTCTTTTTGTTCTAAGGGGAGTTAAGGAGTTGAGGAGGTTTAGAAATGATATATTAAAATAAGTGACAGCTTCATCTAGGGGTAGTGTATGTAGGGGACTCCAATTGAATTGTTTCAATAATTCAGAGAAGGTGTTTTGGTTGAAGTTCTTTAAGGAGCGCACAGAGATGGTGGTATGAGATAGGTGTAGAGAGGGAGAGTGACGGTGAGCAAAGGTAGGAAATTGGTCACTGAGAGGGTCAGAGAGTGTACCGCTACTTGAGAATAGGTAAGGGTGTGATACCAGAATCCAGTCTATGTATGGGTGTATTACTGAGAATAACATGTTGAAGGTTGGCCCACTGTGCAATTATGATTTGTATTGTGGGATATTGTGCCAATAACTGTGTAATGTACAGTATTGTAGGCAGATATGTATTACATTTTACATAGCATTACTGTTATGTTAGGCAAACACTAGTTATGTCTATTGGCATTTACAATACACAATAACAGGATACATATGACTTGTAGTCACCCAACAGTTTATTAGCATGATAGCAAAGTAAAATGGAAGAGCTAGTTAACTATCCATGCACATAAGACATGTAATAAGTGCAAAGGTAGATAATAGGCTGTCTTACCAATGGTATTTATAAGCCTAGCTAGAGTGTTTTGGCTTTCGCCACCTCCATAGGTTAGTTCCCTATGCCTCTGAATGGCAGAGCCATTAGTTCCCTGTGCCTCTGTCCAGCAGAGCCACTGCAGTGATCCCCAGGGAACATGTCTGTCTTCCATCCACACGTCAAGGTTTCCCTTGAAAAGTGCTAGTGAGGGACCCTGCCTGATGTACATTGGAATCATGTTCCAAAGCATGGGGAGTCTCCGGGTCAGGAATCTATCCATCCAGCACGTCCTAGTCATCGTTGTGGTTAGGTGTGTATCCCTAGAGCATGTGGCTCTCAGGGGCCTCTGTTTAGGTGGAGCATATCCAGCAGTACTGGGTTGGACATGGGCCTTGTATGTCAAGCAGAGTTCACCTGTGTGTATGCGGTATGCAACCAAGTACAGCTGGAGTTTCTTAGGTTGAGCTGCATAGGTCATCTGTTTGAGGTCATTGATCCTCTTGGTGTGGTACTGTTGTGGTCTTCCAAGCTTTTGCAGTTGTCTTGTAAGGTATATCCCAAATGGGGTGTTGTATCCTTTAATGGGTCTAATAAGTCATGAGTAGAGAGGCACAATGGCCTCCTTTGTTCTGGATGCGAACCCATTAGAGATTAGGGAGGCCATGTAGAAGGATATTCTAACCACCTTGTCATTATGGGTATTGAAGGAGAGATTGCTATCTACTGGGGTTCCCAGATCCCTTATTACCTTTTCTGTATGTAGGGGACTAGCACCTATGTGGTAGTCTGCGGGTAATTACTTATATTGAAAGGGGATGACTATGCACTTTTTGGCATTCAGCTTGAGGCCATGATATTGACACCAGGTATCCATCTCAGTGCGACCCTTCTGGAGGGTGTCGGTAACAGCTGGGGAAACAATTATATCCCCTAGTTTGTAGTCGTCTGCAAACCTTTGCAGCCAAAGCCCTCCTGTGCTTGCCTGTACATCAGAGAATTATATACCTAACATGAGGGGTCCTAGGACTGAGCCCTGGGGGACGCCACTTGTAACTGGTATACAGTCGGACCTAGGGTATACAACTCCCACTGTGTGGGTTCTGTCCGTGAGCCACTTTGCAAACCATCACATGACGTAGGGGTTAATGTTCAGGCAGATGGGTATGTCGATAATACCAGAATGAGGAATGGTGTTGAAAGCCTTTGAGAGATCTAGGTAGGCTGTGTGGACCTCCTTACCCTCATCTAATGTCTTGGTAACTGTCTCTAAGAAGTCCACCAGGTTTAGGAGGTATGGTCTACCCTTAACAAAGCCAAACTGGGAGGGGTCAAAGGTTTGGAGGTACCCAATGTCTCTGACTGAAATCCATGATGATGTGCTCCATAGCCTTGCAGACCAGGCTAGTCAGGCCTATAGGGCAATAGGTCCCATGGTCCGTTGTGGTGCCACCTTTGTGGAGTGGGATAACTGTTGCTGTATGCCATTCAGAGGGCACAAAGCCTGATTCAAGGCTATTATTGAACATGGTACATAGGTGGGGAGCCAGTACATTCTGAAGTTTGTGTAAAACACAGCCTGGGATGTTGTCCAGTCCCATGGATGCTGTGATATTGGCTTTAGAGTGTGCAGCTTTTACCTGTGTAGTTGTGAGTGCAGGGACTCTGCACTCTTCCTGTATAGATATGGGCCCTTTAGGGGGTGAGAGGGGGGAAAGGTAGCACTGAACCTATCTGCCAGGATGTTGGCAATATCAGTTGGTTCTGTAATGTTCGTGCCTTTGTGCTGTAACTCAGAGCAGATCTGGGTGTTGACATTGAGATATTTGACATAGGTATAGAATGCTTTGTGGTTGTTGTTGGAATTAGTGGTGGTTTTGTTTTCATAGCTAGCTTTGGAGGATCTTATAAGGGATCTCACCTTTTTACTGAGGCTGACCAGGGAGTTCCTCCACTCATGGGATTGTACTCTCTTTTGCAACAGTGCCTTCCTCCTGTTGTACAGTTTGTTTATGGCACGGGACCACCAGATTGGCTTCCTTAATTAGGAGTATAGCGTCTTGGTTCTGTTTGGGATAGCACGATCCATGCACTCGTGTAAATGCTTATAGAGTGCATTTGTATAGGATTCAGCTGTTGTAACAGTATTGTCCATCTGCAAGGGTGTCATGACGTCTGTCTTAAGAAGCATGAAGTTGGCTTTGTAGACGTATTATACTGTGGTTCCCTTAATGGGGGGTGGGGGCAGGATGTGGATATCAATGGTGTTCAGCTCATGGTCGGATTGGACCAAAGAGGAGTTGACTTCAGGTGTGGAACACCGATCACTCATGTTGGTAATGCCTAGGTCTAGGATATTGTTGCCCCTGGTGGGTGTGTGGATATGCTGATCCAGGGCATTGGTGTTTATGAATTCCAGAAAGCGTTGAGCTAATGAGTTGGTACACGAGTAGTTTTCTCAGTTAATGGTGGGGTAGATTCAGTGAGACTATGTGATGAGTGTGGTGTGGTATGAATGTTTACCTTCTCCACATGACTGTCAGGGTCAGGCTTGGTTGGAGAGAGCTTTACCTCCAGTTTGGCTAGATAAGTGCATCTCTCACAGGTTGTAGTGTTGAGTGGTAGGTGGAGAGGCTTGTCTGTATACATGAGGCAATGTGTACATTGCCTCAAGATGTCCATATTCATCAGATAGACAGGTGAGAACACTGGCAGTTGACTCTTGGACATGCCTGAGTATAGAACTACGTTCCCCTAGATAAGTGAGGAAAGTGAGTACAAGAGCTGTTTTACTCTAAGCAAGTGAGAAAAGTACGTACAAAACCTGTGTACCTCTAGGTAATGAGGAAGATTGAGTGCTATAGTAATTTATTTATTTATTTATTTATTTTACATTTGTTTACCGGGCTAGTCTAATTGGATATATGTCCATTTTCAGTAGAGGCCCGGGGAGAAACGCTCCAATCATAAGCAGTGACAAAGAGTACAATATATAGTAATAGTCAAGTGAATTACAGTACATTGGCTACATTGGTCAGAACAAAATTGTACAGAGTCATTTAGTAGGTTTAAGCTAAGATCAAATACAGAGAGCAAAAACATAATTTTTTTTCCAGTACTATGAAGGAAATTATTAATTACAGATAGGCGACATAGAACAGTAGAGTAGAGAAGTATAGAGAGAGCAAGAAGGGGAATGAAATATCAGTCAGGGTTAGAGCAGGGACAAAGCCGGTGAGTTTTAAGATGTTCTTTAAGATGTTTTTTAAAAAGAAGAGTAGAACCAAGGGTGGAAAGTTCAGTAGGAAGCTGGTTCCAGCTTTTACCTACTGTGTTGGTGAAACGTGAGTCCCCAGCTTTGTTTTTTGATTTAATAGTGAAAACTAGAAGCTTATTAGCTGAGCATGTTGCAAGGTTTTTGTAGGGTGTATTCAGATTAAGGATAGGGGTATTATTAGGGTGGTAAAGGATCTTTAGGGTGATAACAAGCTGTTGATAAAGCAGTTGGTTCTGCAGTTCTAGCCATCCCAGTTGTTTTAGGGTGAGACAGTGGTGAGTTCTAAAGGGGGTGCCAGTGGCAAATCTGGCTATGTTATTGTAACTGGTGGAAAGTTTGGTGAGGTTGATTTTAGATAGATTGGTATATATTGCAGAAGCATAGAACTGGGTAGAGATAAGGTGGATTTGGGCAATAGTCATTCTGGCTGAAGGGGTAAGGAAGGCTTTGATTCTGTAAAGGGTGCCTAGTTTTTTGTTGACAGACTTTATTGTAGAATTAATGTGGTCATCATAGCTAAGGTTGTTATCAATTGTTACTCCGAGTAGACGGGTTGTAGCGTCTGGGGATATGTTAGTTGCATTGTTAGAGGTTATTGTGAAGTGCAGTTGAGGTGACTTATGAGTAGGAGCAACGAGCAATCATTTTGTTTTTTTGGGGGTTCAGGAGGAAGCAGTGTTGCATGAAGCAATTTTTAACACTGTTGAATACAGTTTAGGTGAGGGACTGGAGAGAGGCTATGGACTTGGCTGAACAAATTAAAGTAGAGTCACCTGCATATTGTATGCAGGTGGCTTGAGGAATTTTGGTATGTAGATCGTTAATAAACAATGAAAAGAGTAGGGGTCTTAAGATAGAGCCTTGGGGTACTCCAATATTCACTGGGAGGGATGTAGAAAGATTATTATCCCAAAGTACTGCTTGCTGTCTGTTTTCCAGGTAGGACTTACACCATTGTAATGCTTGTGGGTCAAGTGATTGGGCTTTTAGTATGCCTATAAGTATGTTATTGTTCACCACATCAAAGGCTTTTGAAAGGTCAATAAATAGTGCAGAGGAAAAAGTGTTATTGTTACGATTTTCGTTTCTGGAGTCAGAAAAGGATAGCAGGGCAGTTGTTGTGCTATGGAATGGCCTAAAGCCATGTTGGCAGTTGGCAAGTTGATTATTTTGGAGAACGTGGTCAAGTAGTTGTCTGTGTATGCATTTTTCCATTATCTTAGCTATTGGAAGAGTAAGGCGACAGGCCGAAAGTTGGAGAGCTCAGTAGATGACCCACCTTTATGTAGAGGGATGATGTGGGATATTTTCCATATGGAAGGGATTTTGCTTTCTAATATTGTTCTATTTATAAGGATGGAGATGGGATAGGCAATGGCTTTTGCTGCAATTTGCAGGTATTCAGCTGGAAGACAGTCAGCAGAAGGGGTGCATGGTTTTAGTTTTTGAAGGAGGTTGCAAATGAGAGATGTAGGTACAGGTTGTATTTGAAAGGCTGGAGATGGAGTCTAGTGGTATTTAATGGGGTAGTGGTAATAGGTGGTAAAGTATTGGCTAGGGTTCGAATAGCTTCAGTAAAGTAGTCATTAAAGGCATCAGGAATCTGGTTAGAGTTATTATGGTTAAATCCTGAAGGGGCAGGAGTTTCAGAGTGCCCTGGCTGAAGAAGTTTGTTTATGCCTGACCAGAATTTTTGTGTTTTTTGTTGATGGGTTTGTTGGAGGTGAAGATAATAGTCTTTTTTGTCTCTGAGAATATCTTTCTTGGTGGCATTTCTTACCTGTTTAAAGTAAAGGTGATCTGATGGACATTTGGAGACTGATGGACATTTGGAGACTGATGGACATTTGGAGACTGATGGACATTAGTAGTAGCTTACGTAGTGCATACAAGTTCTGAACAAGTGCTGAGCATGAATAAGCAATCCAGATAGGGTCTTGGATAACATAAACACACTGCCCCCCAACAGGTATACAATCATATATCCATGTACACCACAGAGCCCCTATACCCACAACTATGCAGGTACAAGCTGCACTCAGGCTGCATGGGACCTGTCCACATCACAGGTTGTATCATACACATATGGCAAAACAAGTTGCTCTCCACGTACACATCATGTAAAACATAGCTCCATGTCAGGCTGTGTACACACTGAATGGTGCACACCAACAGATATCACAACCCAGAAAGGGGGAGACACCACTGATAATGGGAAGTACTGCACTACTACCCTGCTGAGTCTGGTCTGAAAGGCCATGAACCTTGATCAAATTATTTGATGTCAGCAGTACAGATGTAGATAGACGTAAGGTTGATTTCACACTGCATATCATAACCTTGCCAGGTCATAGGACATCATCACCCATTATGTGTTCCACCTACACTTGGTATACTAGATGTACATTCCTATGTCACAGGAGTGTTTTGCAATGGGACTGCTGGCAGAACCAACACTACAGAAGGTGTCTGAATAATACATGCTCATCACACTAGTGCCAGCTACAGTAAGACAGGGTTAATTAATTGTATTCCCCCTCATTGTAGTCCATACCACACAGACAAACAGAAGGCATCTGCCTATTGAAGTATGTGAATGACTATGACCTAGGAGCAATAGCCGACTCAAGAGTGTTGTGGACAACCTACAAAAAGGGCTTTGTGGGTGAAGTGTGTGTAACATATGGCCACAATCTGACAGCCACATATTGCATTGTCACCCCTATGTTAATAACCCTATACCCATGAACTACCACCTAGGCAGTGGTCAACATAATGGACACTGTGTGTAAGGGATGCAGCTGGGCAGTTTTCTTTCCTGTGATAGCTACGTCACCACACCTGTCAGGTAGTCATATGTGGCAACCCTAATCATGACAGGGTGCCATCCATGAATATAGAGATCATTGTCCAGCCATACACAACACTCAAGTGACCCATATCAGATCACATATTTCCTTTAAGAGGTATTGGCCATGTGCAGATGACCTACACCAGCCTTCCCATTCCCCATCTTCACTATGCAGCATGATGCACACCCTGAATAAATCCATGTCCAACCCAGTGATGTTGGACATGCTACATGTACACATCCTGATCTCAAACACATACTTCATGGACATCCAACTTCCTAGTACTAGGATCACCATATGCTGGATAGAGCCTTGTCCCATACACTTTACATAGTCCTGCCATACTATGCATTCCTGTCCAGCAAAGCTATACATCGCTCCCCTCTCAGACATGGTGTGATGACCGCATGGTAAATGTATCATTAACCCTGTGGATCAGTAATGTGGCACTGCTCCACCTGGCCCCTGAGACCCACCTGTCAGCTACAGCCAGGTAACCTTTCATTCTAGATTCATACATGACCCATGGCATATAGCCTACTAGTTGACTTTAACTGTACATGCTATAGTTGATATCCATCCCTGCAAATACCATCTGGCTAGCCAGTGTCCCATGTGTATCACTTGTGTAATACAGGTGATACATGGCAGGATGTTGAATTGCTGTACAGTGCTGTGTAGATGTATATGGCAGAACACATACATGTAAAACCTTATGTGAGCAAGTCTGCAGGGTCACAGGTCATATCCGTTAAGGCAGTGTAAATCTTTATATGTGGCATATGCACAGCATCAAGGTCGACTGCATTAATGTGGACACATCCAGCCATGTGCTGATAGGTATGAACACCAGTACAGGCAACCGGACATGCCCACATCAAGACAGCATCCACATGGAGTATGAACAATGTAATCAGGTGACACATACACATATATGGTGATAATATCCACTCTCCATTGAGTGTCACATGTGTGTGACACAAACATGTCAGTGGTGTCAGTGTCATGTAGATTTGCAAATACAACTATTTAATCATAATAAATGCGATACACATGCATGTTCAGCTATAGCTCTGTATGTCTCTGTGAGTTATTGTGACCTGTCTCCATCATTATGTCTTCCAGGTATGCCACATCCAAGGCTACCCCCTTATACCCGCTTGGAGGATGAGGCCCTCATCCCATACCTACATGACAATCATGATATCCTGTTCAGCCATGTGCCACAGAATGCACAGCAGCGGGATGCCCTGTGGATGGAACTTTGCAGGAGGATTAATGATGTGGGTGGCCACAACCACACATACTAGCAGGTGCGCAGACACTGTACAGACCTCATTAGATGGGCAAAACAGTGTGCAAATGCAATCACCAGGGAACAAGGTGCAACAGGTGGTGGACCACCAACCCAGCCCCCACTCATATGTACCGAGGAGCTATTGGCCAACCTGGGGACACCTGCAGAACAACATCCACAAGCCTTAGCCGATATTGTGGAGGTGGGTGTCTCTCAACCACTGATCCAGGAGTTGCCTGGTAAGTCAGTACTGCACCTATAACAACTATATTCCATATAGTTGCATGTGTCACTGTACAATATGTAATGTAACATCGTATGCAAGGCATGTATACACACATGCCGTATACTGTAGTATGCTACTCTGTGTATGCACACATGTGCATACTCCATAGTATAGTCTAATGTACTGGTGTATGTGTTAACATGCACATTGCACCCTGTAGCTATCATACAGGCGTGGATAATGCTCATACTGCTGTGTTGCTCCTATATAGGTACCTCTGGCATTCTGCTGCAACAGCAGCCTGTTGCAGGTTAGACTGTTATAATTTATCAGGCATCGTAATGCACAGATCTATCTGCCATGTGGCCATTTACCATATGTACACATAATGTATGGTCCTGTCACAATATACAAGTCGGACCTGCAATGCATCACAATGCCTACCCATGTGCAACACTTGCAAACTATGGGAATCACCTCACCAACATGAATCCTCACAAACTGTCATTGCCAGATGTGTGGACAGCTGTGCATACAATGGTGGAGGCGCTGTTCACTGTAGGGACATGAACTACAGATCAGAACTACACATGTGGGGAATACAAACAGAACTACACAGTGGGCTGAAGTATGGCCAGCCCATAGGATTCACTGATGTGGATCATAGCCCTGCTATGAATGTCACACAATGTGATGTACTATCTTGACATGTCCATGACATCTAGTGGCCTGGCTGCAACACTGCCTAACTAACCTGAAAACATATCCCACAGACCACCCTTTGTCTGCATAACCCTGTCAACAGTGGAGCATATGACATCTATGGGTGTATGTTATATGGGACAACGCAGACATGTGAAATAGACACCAGTCACAATAATTTGGCCAACACATGTACACACATGGTCATGGAGGATGGCCAGAGACATGAAGCAACTCACACAGTAGATGTGATGTGCTTGTGCATACACCCTGTCATACAATGGCTACACATGGTCCAACTATGGCCTTTGTGTAATGGTTATATTGTAGATGTGGAACACTACACATCCTACAGGCCTGTGCACATGTTGTGTAGGCGTGACATCAATCCACCACCTAAGATGTGTTGAACATCTTGAGTGTGTCACAACATGACAGCAGTCACATGTACAGTATCCACATCAGCCCATAGATACAGTACATTCCCTTTGCTGGTGTTGGACATCAATGTCATACTTGCTCCTCATGTGTGTGTGTGTGTGTGTGTGTGTGTGTGTGTGTGTGTGTGTGTGTGTGTGTGTGTGTGTGTGTGTGTGGTACACAGATGTCATGTGGGACATGGTGTACCGACGTGTTTGCCATGTCTGGCCATAGTTGCCAGGCAGCAGCAATATGGTTGCAGATGTGCAGAGGTGTCATCCGTATACCCTTCAGTGACCTGTGTCACACATTCCACATCATGGTTTAGTGTGTATACACCTCAGTGACATGGGTCACATTCCACAGTATATATGTATTGTATCTGAACACAGTCATGGCTATGAACTGTGTCTGTAACTCACACTGTATAGCAATAGAGATGCCTCATGATTCCCTGCAATGGCCATGTACATCAGCTAAATGTGCAGTATATCTGTAGGGCAGACAGACAACACTGCATTGGGACACCATTACCCCACTGTATATTTGACAGGACACCATTGTGTTAAACATGTATGCATGTCATTGCACACATCAGCAGATCACATGTCATACTACATGAGATTTTCAAGGTCATATGCCACACATCAGGCAGGTGTACTGTTAACCTGTGCTGGTCTATATGGTGTAACACAGGGATGTATGCTAACTACTACTATGATTGCGTAATTTGCATGCCGTCTGCTATGACACATGCATGCTGTTGTGTGCAACCCAGGGATGTATGATAACTACCCCTATTATTGTCTGCACTGCATGCCGTCTGCCATATCACATGCATGTTGCATGCCTTCTGTCATATCACATGCGTGTGTGTCTGTGTGTGTGTGTCTAGTGTATAGATTGTAATGTACAGTTCTTGTCTGCCCTCACAGGTGATGTAGGTGCGTTGCCCTCCTGTGGTCCATCTGATGTTAGTGTCCCCACAGACTCTAGCAGTAATGATGAATGTATGATTGAGGCACAGGCAGGGTTGCCAGGGGCTGAAACTGTGCCATTGGTTGCCATTCTAGCTATATCCCCCTCATCCCTGCGCACAGATCCCATGCCTGCACATACCCCATCACCAGTGGCCATAGAGGAAGGACAATTGGCATCTGGTAGCTTGGAACAGGAAAGTGTGGGGGCTATGGAAGGTGTGCCTGCACACCATGGTGTCAGCCAACTGACTGGTGGTGCCCCACACAGGCACGTGGCCAGTGCTGCTCGTAGGAGGACCTCTGGCCAACATGCTCCTGCAAGACAGAGTGCAGCAGCTGGTGTCACCAGACGCATGTTTCAGGCTGTAATGGAGGCACAGGCATGTGCTGAATGGCATAACAGAGAAGATCAGAGGCTTCAGAGGGCTGCTGTCCGTTCTCTAAACAACAACATCCAGGCATTGGTAAATGCTCAATAGCAGATTTCTGAAGCCTTGGATAGATGGTTGGGTGACATGGTTGGCGTCCTTGACTGTGGCATGACAATCCGCGAGCGTGAGCTGTCTGTGTTGGAACATCTGGTAGGAGTGAGGCATGGGGCACGTGGACGTAGGCCTGCTACCTCACCTGTTTCAGGTCTACGTGTACGAGTTACCTGACATGTCCGCTCCCATAGTGGCGGCAGCAGCAGTAGTGCATCTGGTGCTGTTCTGTCCACACCACGACACAGCAGGCCACGTGCATGTAGCCCGAGATGGTCCCAACAGGGACACGGTTCCAGTGGACAAGTGTCATCAGGCAGTACCCAAGCTGCACCTCTGCCTGGTAGTGCCCGTGCAACCCTTGGCAGGCACAGGTCACATGTCTGTGGCCGGACACCGTGAACTGTAAAACCCGGCCTGTACAGTCCGCAGCTGTCAATAATACCCCTGTGTATGCCAGACACATGCCAGAACTGTGTGCATACATACACGTATACACTGGAAACATATGTAGGGCACCACAACATGCACATGCATAACATCTACACACACCCAATTAGATCAAAGGCCCTAACCCAAACACATGATGTCATCCAATGGTGCAGCTTAGGCCTCTGGCAAACATTATCACCCTGTGCATATCATGATGCCTGTGCCGCATCCCTGACATCCACACCATCGATGCAGGGACATGCTCATATGGTCTGATGCACAGGGTGAACAGACTAGGAAGATAGGTGTAGTTTACAATTGTTGAGTACTGTTGACAGGCAGCAGACATACCATGTACTACAGGTGTACAATGCATTTCATACTGTTAACAGTATGTGTCTTGTGTAACAACAGTAACTGCATGTTGGTCATGATGTTCTGCTGTCCTCCTTCAGGTCTAATTGCATGTGCCAGTGGATGTCAGTGTTTGCAGTTAGTGTCCCATATGTCAATGTGGACTACTCACAGATATGTATGAATATACCAGCATGCACCGTGTAGCTGCCACATAACAGTGAGACTGTCCCACGTTCCAAACATGTCTACTGATCCAAGAGCATGATAGCTGTGTATTAAGCCACTGTGGCTACAGACGTGACATCCATACTGGGTGACATCACAGGTACAGTTACATGGAGTGATGAGGTAAGAGAGCGGTCTAGCTGATTACAAGGGTAGAGGCCAGTGGGAGGTATGATGCCTCATTGGGGAGCAGTAATACACGTTCTCATGACAGGATGCCAACACACAACTGCACCCACACACTCAGGTATTGACACACATGTATTCACTGACATAGAAACACACCCACACACTCACGGATTCACTGACACAGTAACACACACTCACACACAGTTGCTACTGTTGATGTGAGGACCCCTGCCTATGTGCAAATCATCATTACAGTACTGTGCACCTACATGACGCGCCACAGAGAATACACATGTACAGGTAGTCAGTATGGCCTAAGATCGGGGACATCAACACGGATAGTAGATTGCATCACCTGGATGGGGAGAGGGGGTCTTATCAGTTCAGTTTGGTAACATACATCCTCACTCCAGGGACCAGACAGGCATACATACACACACACACATACACACACTGTGGCATTCAGTATTGAATACACTAATGTCACGCACATACAGATACCTCACATTTGTGAGATACATGCCCCTGCCTATGTCCTGCTTTCTACATTGCAGTCTGTACAGATGTGTACACTAGTGTACAGCAGAGTGAATAACAATTGAGATGTATTCCCCACCATACGTTACATATATGGACACACACTCAACCACACATGCCAGTACTGTGAATCAAAGACCTGCCTAGCTCATGATATGTATGACAGACTTACAGCAGTATTGCACGTGTTACAAAGTGCACTGGTGCTTCCTTTGGCAACAGTGCTGATATATGCACACGGGATGTCTTAACTGTTAACAGGTGTCAAGTGATTTACCTTTGGTGTTACCTTGATCACTGTCTAAGTTGTGTGTTATGTCCTTCAATTAATGAAACCATTGCTTACCGGTTACACAGGTTATTTTAGGACCGCTTGTGACACACCTGTGACCTGTCCTTAGCAAACATCTATCATCAAAGATGCCCCACCACTTAGTTATTTCCACACATCTGTCCATACCTGAGGTACATCTTTCTGTACATTCAGCATATCACCATATACAGTTGGCGATGTTGAGGCTGCATTGCAACTGCATGATGTACTAGGATACACGTCACCTGCATACATCAACAACTGCACATGCATGGTATCTGAATGCACACCACTACATGTACATGTACATGTACATGTGTGCAGGTCCTACAATCCTGTCATTTGGGCATGTTTGTAGGCATTGCAATTGGTGGACATGTGTAATGACATACATGACATATGGACTGTTGTAAGATATGATAGGTGTAATGGGTGACCAGTACAGAGGGAATGTTACCTCTGTCTACATCACACCTTATGTACTGTTAGCATTCAGCAGCCATGGACCTACATTCCATGTGCATGTGTGCAATGGCTGTATCCACCTGTTTGCACAAAGGACAACAACAACTATGCTATTTACATGTATGTTGTGTGTGTGTGTGTCATGTACATACCCAGGGCAGATACATGTATGTCATATCCAAATATGAGGGTGTGTACTGGTGTACAGCAACAGTCATCTGCTAATGCTGTAAATAACTGAGGGTCCCTGGTATGTGTACCGCTGACCTGGTTACAGACAGTGGTATCATTGCATTGCATAACACATGATGCAACTGTGTCAGTACGTGGGTACTCCTTACAGTTGATGAGCTTGGTACAGTCCACTGGTCAATGGTCACATGGTGGTGTACTCTTATATGTCCTACAACATGTATGGATGCATGTTGGTGGTCCGAGGGCATGGTGATGTCTGAGGTTTACATCCTAGAATGCAGCATGTGACACTGTGTCCTGCACATGACTCATCTGTGATGCCTTTTGTGGGGGTACCGGTCAGTACATGTGATTGGCCTCTATGTTTGTGGGGACACCACCACCTGGAGTGGTCCGTACCTGTGTTATGGCCCACATGTCTGGTTCTGAGGTATATGGTGGTAGTGCTATTGTGCACTACAGAGCCATCAGCCAGGTGTTCCTCACTGCACAGATGTCAGTATTCCCCATTGTTGGATGTACAGTGAGCAGCTGTGATTATGGATGCTACACATCTAACACTGTTTAGCATAAGCATACAATGCAGTTTTCCTGTAGATGTCAGGGTGTTATCCTGTGTTTAGGACATTTGCCTTGGAATGGCACTGTATGGGCTGATGCGACTTGGGTATTATCCCCACTCCCTTGAATCATAGATGCATGTGATATGTGTCAAAGGCCTGTCTACTGTCAGTCATGTCATCCTAGAATGACAAACACTGGACAACCTCGTACTTACAGCAGGACATTGGCTCATTGTGTTGTTCAAGCAGTTGCCACCTCTAGCAAGGCTCATTGTGTTGGTCAAGCAGTTTCCACTCCTAGCAAGACATCACTGCAAGTGGTGATATTGTGCTTGGTATAGGATGGTACATCTAAGGTGATGGACAGCAGCAGACGTTGTGTAAAAGACCGGTGTCAGATATATGTAGAGCAGTGTTCCTGTTAACAATGACAACTTCTAACACCACAGCCCATTACAATGTGTTCTTTACATCTACCTATAATAGAATGGCCACTGTGGCCTTCCGTGTTTAGAATCTGAGTGCATCCCAGACAGCCCTGTGCTACTAAGTGTATGAACATGCCCAGTATAACCTTGTGTAGATGGGCACATAGTGCATTCCAAAGAGCTCTGTGCTACTAAGTGTGTGAGCATGCCCAGTGACACCTTCTGTCGGTTATGTGCCTCTGTGTATGGGCATGGCCATTGTAACCCTGTATAGTGATAGTAGTCATCCATTCCACAGATGGGCATACTCCAGGTCAGGATGGATTCCTACTTTAAACACACAGGTTCACAGGTATATGCATCTTAACTGCCAGCATCCCTGTTGATGTCTGTATTCCTAGAAGGTCATAATGACAGTCGTGAAATGTGTAGTCTGTGTGGTGCAACACGTAACTATGTAGTATTGTAATAATGATCTGTAAATAGGCAGGGTTTCCGTTCCCACTGCTGGTGTGTGTGTGTTTGTCCCCATTTGCCAGAGGACTGAAAAATGCTTTTAGACTGCTCACACTCCATACAATTCTTATACCCATCTTTGGCAGGGCTGATGATGTCACCACCTACAAATACACCTCTGGGAGTGCTGTGTCCTAGTAATCTCAGTAGCGCGTTCTGTAACTGCGTAATGCTGTAGTGTAATAAAGTAGTTAGGTCAGTGTTCTAATCCCAGACTTGCTGTGTGTGTGTGTTTGTCCCTGTTTGCATGAGGACTGAGTAATGTTTTTAGACTGCTCACACTCCATACATTTCTTATACCCACCTTTGGCATGGCTGATGATGTCACCCATCTACAAATACACCTCTGGGAGTGCTATGTCCCCGTAATCTTGATAGCGCATTCTGTAACTGCGTAATGTTGTAGTGTAATAAAGTAATTAGGTCAGTGTTCTAATCCCACACTTGCTGTGTGTGTGTGTGTTTGTCCCTGTTTGTGTGAGGACTGAGTAATGCTTTTAGACTGCTCACACTCCATACATTTCTTATACCCACCTTTGGCAAGGCTGATGATGTCACCCATCCACAAATACACCTCTGGGAGTGCTGTGTCCCAGTAATCGCAGTAGCGCATTCTGTAACTGCATAATGTTATAGTGTAATAATGTAGTTAGGTCGGTGTTCTAATCCCAGACTTGCCATGTGTGTTTGTCCCCGTCTGCCTGAGGACTGAGTAATGCTGTTTAGACTGCTCACACTCCATACATTTCTTATATCCACCTTTGGCAAGGCTGATGATGTCACCCATCTACAAATGCATCTCTGGGAGTGCTGTGTCCCTGTAATCTTGGTAGCATGTTCTGTAACTGTGTAATGCTGTAATGTAATAATGCAGTTAGGTTGGTGTTCTAATCCCAGACTTGCCATGTGTTTGTCCCCGTCTAACTGAGTAATGCTTTTAGACTGCTCACACTCCATACATTTCTTATACCCACCTTTGGCAAGGCTGATGATGTCACCCATCTACAAATACACCTCTGGGAGGGCTGTGTCCCAGTAATCTCCGTAGTGCGTTCTGTAACCGCGTAATGCTTTAGTGTAATAATGTAGTTAGGTCAGTGTTCTAATCCCAGACTTGCCATGTGTGTGTCCCCGTCTGCCTGAGGACTGAGCAATGCTGTTAGACTGCTCACACGCCATACATTTCTTATACCCATCTTTGGCAAGGCTGATGATGTCACCCATCTAAAAATACACCTCTGGGAGGGCTGTGTCCCAGTAATCTCCGTAGTGCATTCTGTAACCGCGTATACTGTAGTGTAATAATGTAGTTAGGTCAGTGTTCTAATCCCAGACTTGCCGTGTGTGTGTGTTTGTCCCTGTCTGCCTGAGGACTGAGTAATGCTGTTAGACTGCCCACACTCCGTACATTTCTTATAACCACCTTTGGCAAGGCTGATGATGTCACCCATCTACAAATACACCTCTGAGAGTACTTTGTCCCAGTAATCTCGGTAGCACGTTCTTTAACTGCATAATGCTGTAGTGTAATAAAGTAGTTTGGTCGGTGTTCTAATCCCAGACATGCCGTGTGTGTGTGTGTGTGTGTCTGCCTGCGTGAGACAAGTACAGTGCTTTGTAGAATATGCACTCGCTGTACAAATCGCATGACCACATTTGTCATTCCTGCTGTTGTCACCCACCTAGGTATACACCTGTCGGCATGCCACAACCCACCGTAGCGAGTGCCCTAAAAGCGTATTGTTGCAGTGTGATATGGTAGATAGGGTTTGTATACAGGACATGGCAAGTGTGTGTCTGTCAGAGCCTTTGTAGAGGTGGCCATGATTGTCTTACCACTGGACATGTTTGGGAGTGGATTTTGTACTTTTCCTATATGGTGTCTGTCTTATGACACATTGGCCACCTCATGAGGAGTACAGCTGTCAGTAAGTCACAGAACTGTGTTGGCAAGTCATATCCATACATCTGGCAAAAGGCCTGGTGAACAAAGTATGCAGCCCTACTAGTACCTGGTATATGTCCCGCACCCATGTGCCATGCACAAACAAACTTGCCTAGGATATCCCGCTATGTTGCTAGTACCATGCACATTGATGACAGATAGTAGGCATGGTGTGAATGCAGTGGCTTTCAGAGGACATGGCACCCTGTACAGTGGTACAATAGGCACATATATGCGGACATTGTGCCTTCACTATGTTCCATACTGAATGCCTGCAACATATGTGGTGCCATCAAATGTGATCCATAGAGGCCAGACAATGCTGTACACATGTGCCCTGAATGGACCCATGCCTCTGACACCACGGAATACCTGTATCATACTATCAATGTAAGTGCAGGGTTGACCTGCTCACTATAAGCAGGTTTCGCCACACCAGGCCAGTATTGGCATATCGGGGGATAACAGGCTGTGTACACAACATGTGCCTGCCAAACCAGGTACATCTGTACATGTCACTGTACAGTATTGTGGGACATGCACATCCCAGGCAATGTCCATGTGAAGGACTATCAAACATAGACATGGCATGCATTGCAAAGCTATGGCCATACACATTGGTAACCAGGATGTCAAGCCAGATAATGCAGTACCCATCTGTGTGGGACATTGCAGACAATACACCCCTCCATTGCACACCATTGTCGGGTGACGTGATGCCAAGGATTACCCCTCTCCCAGCCTTATACAGCCATCTTGCACAGCCAACCACTACACACCCATGAAGCAATGCATACCTGCATGCCAGTACTGGCACCTTGTGTCTGAGTGTGGGTTGTGTTGCTCCCAACCACAGTCACTCCCAGTATAACCCTCAATGACATACCAACAGATGTCAAGCACTTTCACATGCCCTAGCCCATAGAACCTTCAGATATCCCCTGCGGTGCATATAGTCCTGTGCATTACTGCAGTGTGGCAAACTAAGTAGTTAGGATTTGTATTTGTGGCCCTGACAAAGAGTGTCAATGTGTGTCCATTAGAGAGTGTGGTTGTGGTGACAATGGCATCCATTCACGTGGCCAGCCATGTGTGCCACACCTAATGTATGTCTACTATGTCTCTGTTGCAGATGTCACTCACCTGCACACATATATGTTATTACAGCACAGCAACATGTCACCTTTGTGGCACATGTAGTAACGTCATGCACATGTAATAGTAATGAGTAGTCAGTCAGGGGTTTGACCCCTGTACTGTTCAGCATGTGGCAAACGATGCTTAGGGTTAAGTCTCCAAGTCCTTCTGTGGTGTACTTTGCCTGTCCCACCCACACACTCTCTGGTGGATGTGAAGGAGTACACCTGCACAGCAGCAGCATGTGTATTGTAAGTGATGGACATGGTCAGGTAATGGCCTCTGCACCTATTGCAGTCCTACTGTAGCTGATTGCATGTGGTACAGCTGTGATGGTGTTCCCATAGCCATCCACACGATAAAAATAGTACACTATCTAGAGAAAACATGTTGTTATTTGGCCATGACAGTCGCTGTGAGTGGTACCTGGATGTGGTGTTCTGACACGGCATCACAGATGATATCTGGATATACCTCAATCATTTTCCACAGTGGGAAATAGTCTAAAGACAGGAGGGTGATGTACCATACATGACTACAGCATGTAAGAATAGCTATGCTGCACTGAGACTACTGCCTGTTTAACATGTGTGTGGTAATGGCTATTCTGCATGTTTTAATACAGACATGACAGTACTCTGTTCATGACAGTACTCTGTTCATGAGGGACCCCCATCTGTAAGGCCATCTGTGAACTGGTCAGTGTGTGCAACCATTTGTTTCCTGTGTTACACACTGAACACACATCTGTGCACAGCAGAAGCATGGTGTGAGGATTGCAGACAGTACATGATGTTAGGGATGTGTTACTGCCATCGCATCCCTGACTGGACATGTATCACATGAAACAGTGGTATGACAGACACTGTCTGGGGTTCCCAGTGACAAGCCAATAATGGGCAACTGTTCATAGCTGTGGTCACACGTCTACTACACATTGTACAGATGGCATGCAGTATATATTCATGTGTTGTGCTCCCTCTGCAAATGTATACCATCTGTTGTGTTGGGTTGATGGTGATATCTATGCATACTGTTGTAGGTAATCCTGTATGTTGTTGTGTTGGGTTGATGGTGTTATCTATGCATACTGTCGTAGGTAATCCTGTATGCTGTTGTCTATCACTAAGCCATATGTGGGCTTAGACTGCAACACCATAGGCTGAATGGGTTGGGAGGTCCCGGCAGAACCCCTTGTCCCACTTCATCTGACCATGGCACCGGGCAGTAGCACATTTGGGGCCCAGCCTTAGACATCAACCTCTGTTGACTCTGCACCACCATCTGGTGGTACCACCACTGAGGATGGAGCATGTCACCCCTGGGAGCGGGACCAGACAGGTACATTTCTGCTGTTGTGCGGTCCCAGACGTGTTGCGTTGGTGGCTCACTAAGGGGCTCCAAAGTCAGATACGCCAGCTCAAGGGCGGAGTGTTACATTTACAGGGTGATGCTGCCCCTCCTGGACAGCCCCCAACACTGCCTCCTTTGCAGCTGTTTAGGTGCAGTGGCAGTTGCCCATGGCTGGGGACCTCGGTCCCATTGTTCCCATGGGCTTGTGAATGCTGAACACCCATCCCCGTCTGGGTTGTATCCCCTCCACGTGTCATATACCAATGCTGTATGCTGTCTTTTCTATGATCCTACCTATCCTCCACAGCCATAACTACACTCCTTTCCCTACATCCGACCCTCACCTATGGAAACATAAGGCCAATTGGCTCCTAGGACAACATCTGCCCTATACATAGCTGTCCATTACACATACGTGCCCACTGGACACATGAAACTCTTGTAATATACATCAGAACATTCTCCTGTTATCCTCACCCCTGTTCCTCAGGTGCACAATCCTGGTATGCACATCACTCCTACATGGTCCAGGTACACATGATGAGGATGACCCCATTGTACACACAACACTACCGGTCCCTCTATAATTACCCCATTTACCTTGATTATGATAATGATGTTGGACACAGCACCTTGCAAGAGTACTGTTCACACATAATGATTGGACAGGTACTGTTGTGTTAATGTACATTACATGCAGAGAGTGATGTATACGGTGAATGGACAACTATTTGCGTGTATGACTGACACATGTCTGTCTGAGGGTGTCTTGTGATCACATAGAGCAACACCACTACATAATACAGGTGTCACTGGTGTTTACCGTTTCATTCATTTGTAATGCTTTGTTGCCACATGGTATGTTCCTGATACATCTCTATATAAGTATGTACCTATATGCTGGACATAAACACTCACATATACATCTACATGATGGGATACATTCCTATATTGTTGAATGACTGCACTGTATGATATGTTTGTGGTATTGTCCGTTGTCTGTATATCTGCCATGGCATTTTGGTAATTCACATTATCTGTGTGTGCAGGGTCCTGGTTCCGACCCTTGCAAAGGACGTTTATTTGGTTGCAGGGCAGAACAAGCCCATTGGATATGGAGGGAGTAAGGCACATTAAAGCAGTTGGTAGTGGGTGTGCGTAGGTTTGCGTGGTGTTAAGCACTGCTGACCTCTGGTTACAGCTTCTTACACTCGGTTAGCCTCTACATTGCTTTACCAATGCAATACTCACATACTGGTAGCCAAACATGCTTACACCCGCAAGCTCCTGCACTTGCAAATGCACCAACATTGGTGCTTGCATCTGTCACTCACACCCCTGGGTGGGAGCTAGGACCACAATATTACCTTGTGATGCCTATTACATCGAACTACATGACTACAGTATCAGGAATGGCTGCTCATTAGGCGACGGCATGGCGTTCGATTGTACTGAATCAGCGGCCTGTCCAGTGAATTAATCATATTATTTGTGTGTTCCTCATACAATCTGCTCCCACCTTGTGATGCCTATTACATCGGACTACATGACTACAGTATCGGGAATGGCTGCTCATTAGGCGACGGCATGGCATTCGACTGTACGGAATCAGCGGCCTGTCCAGTGAATTAATCATATTATTTGTGTGTTCCTCATACAATCTGCTCCCGTCTGGCTGATACATGGGAAATGAGACTCTTCAATACAGACAAGTAATTGGGTTTTGGGAGCCACATCCGTTGGCCGAGTCATGCTACCATATATCTATTATAGGTTTGCCATCTTTTCAATTGGCCAAGGTGGGACTTTAGGGTTAACACCTGTCCCACTTTGCGAGGGACAGTCCTTCTTTAGGCAGTTGTGTCCTGCGAAAATAATCAAGACATAGCAAATGTCCTGATTACAGACAATATTATATTCTACTTTTCATTAATAGTTGCATAAAACAGTTATTTTATATATGAAACTTCTATATGTTATGTGAAGTAGCATAATCAATTTAAATATTACTAGAATAAGCTTTTATTTGTGCAAATAAGCATAATTCTGTACTATGCACGGCTGTAGGTATGTTTTGCCCTGGAAAGTCTGACATTTCTACAGAACATGTCCCACTTTGGAAATTTGGAAAGGTGGCAACTCTATAGGACCTGTATGTAGAGACATCAGATTTTGCAGGGCAACACATACCCACAGCCAGTAGAAAGGAGAGTACTTCACTGGTTTCCCTAAATAAAAGGTTATTCTTGTAGCATTATAGTTGCTTATACTGTTTCTTATAACATTTAGGTGTTTCAGATACAAAATAATTGTTTTATGCAACTTACTTCAGACAATATAGGAAATCTTTGCCCTAAATCACAGGACATTTGCCATAATTACATTTATTTTGCAGGACACAACTGCCCAAAGGGGAGTGTCCCTCGCAAAGGTGGACAGATGGCAACCCCAACCCTATTATTCTATCATCTTTCTAAGGTAGTGGGTGGAACATGCACTTTCTCTCACTAGCAGACCTCTCATACGAATGGGGAAGAATGAACACTGAATCAGGGGCACTGCATAACAACCTCAGGGACACATTTAGAAGTTTGGTGCTATTAACCTGACACATTGACGGACCCAGAGCACATATGTATTCATACACATTGTCTGAGGTACGTGCTGTTTATGACTCTTACATGTTGTCATTATTCATTACGTGTATTCTGCCACCTTTCCTCCTAATATCACTAGTTCTAGGAGGGCTTAGTTGGGACTGTGTTAGATTCTGATTCGTAATCACGGACGCCCCTGGTAATCAGGGACAGTTCAATGATATGGTCCCTATGTGTTCCCCCAATGGTTTACGGATTAACCAGTAGATGTGCTCTTAAGGTTTGGGAGGTATGGGCATCTGCTATACCCACATCAGAATATTACTTACATCCAGGGGGCGGTAATAATACGTCTCTGCCAGCCAACACCTGCACACCTAGGCCCATAATCGCATACCCATAATTCCCCTACCTGACACTCCTCTACAGCACTCATCCTTACTGCAGGCACAGGTGGGGTATGAACACACCCCTACACATTGCCCACTCTCCCCGTGTCGGGACACCACATGTTGTACGTTGTGTCAACCCATGTGTTATCAGGCTTGCACAGCCTACTGGTCCGTGTACTTCTACATCCTGGTTGCAGCAATCTTTACTGGGCTTGGCTACAAGAATAGAATTTTTGGTGTCCCACAAGGGACATCGCTGTCCATGTTTAAAGTGTAGACCTTGTAGATCTCTCCCACTGGTAGTTTCCTGCCAGTGGTTTGGGAAGCAGTGGTGTATTTACCTTTATTGTGTGTCTGTATGTCTCACTGGCCTAGCTTGGGGGTGGGAGGTAGACGTTTGTTTATTGGACCTCCAACCAACATATGTCCGGTCTGAACATATGTTATCCATAACTGCTGTAACATAACCTAGGTATATACATGTGTATATTTACTGTAACATTTATATATATCTATTTACATTAATATATACAGATATATCTGCATATGTATGCATACATGTATATTCATATCTTGCTGTATATATATATATATCTGTGTGTGTGTGTGTGTGTGTATATATATATATATATATATATATATATATATATCTATACACACGCATATATATATATATATATATATATATATATATATATATATATATATGAATATATATACATCTATGTGTCTGTAAACCAATACATTACCTGCTCATACGCACTTACACATGCAAAATCATATTTACATATGCTTCACCAGCATACTAGTGCCTTATTCATTATGACACCGACACTTCACTCCAGTTATCTTGTAATCAGTATTTAGCACGTTATACAGCAGACAGTTGTCGCAATATGTTCATGTACAGATTACCGATGGTAATTGGAATGTGATACAGTGTGATTCGACCTGTACCTCTTCTGCACAACCTATTATTCCATCTACTGTCGATGTTTGTATGTGCACATTCCTAGTATTTATGTCAACAAATGGAATGCATGTGTTACAGAGAATGTATTTCAACATATTGTTATCTGCATTTGTGTATGCATATATATACCTATTACGAACTAGCTGACCTCCACGGGGCAGTCCATTAGAACCGGGCCATCCAATCCTGGCACGTCTGGATCCATAATTGCATACCCATAGTTCCTCCACTCCACCCATGTTGAATTTACACGCGCAACATCCATTATCCACTTGTTATCGCGGCCATGACGCACCTTTACACATTGCCCTCTCCAGAGCGTTTGGGACCCTACACACATTTTGTCCCACCTCATGCATTCACAGGGTTTCCCGCCATGTATATGTGCCTTTCCTGGGGTTATGGATTATGGCCATTTGTGCTTTACAATTTTTGGTGGTCCCAGCATGGACTATATTCCGTCTGTGTGTAAAGTAGACTTAGCAATTCAACGATGTTACTCCCACTGGTAAAACCCTGCCTGTGGTGTGAGTAGCGGTGTTCTGGGCAGCTTTTTATGAAATACGCTGACAGCACTATATAATACCAAAATTGCTCATGATTCCCTTCACATCCCTTGTATATGTTTTATTGTTACGACGTTCATTCTTCAAAGATATATATATATATGTGTGTGTGTATATATATATATGTGTGTGTGTGTGTGTGTGTGTGTCTGTGTGTGTGTGTGTGTGTGTATATATATATATATATATATATATATATATATATTTCATGTATGTAGATATATATCTATACACACATATATATGAGTGTGCGTGTGTGTGTGTGTAGAGATATATATATATATATATATATATATATATATATATATATATATATATATATGTGTGTGTGTGTGTGTGTGTGTGTGTGTATGTGTATGTATATATATATATATATATATATGTTACATCTGTACATACAAACATACATTTCCTATGCTGGGAGCTGCTTACACCTGCGCAGGTGCACTCGCTTATGCTTACTGTGCGTTACATATGTTTACTGCCACTTATTTGTGCTTACTTGTGCCATATTCATTATGATAGTACCACTTTGATTGAAAGGAACTGGTTAATAGTCCCATGCGATACACACGTTCACTTTTACATGTTCAAATGTCGGCTTTACAGCAGAGCGACATGCATTCCACAAGGAAAATGATATGTGCTGTAGTCGAACTTGAACCGTGAATGCCTTTTCCTTAGGCGGATGCTCGAACCACTACACTACTGGTGTTCTGCTTCATTTATATGTATACCCATGGTTAATAGTTACCCAAACACATGCCTCAACACTTCTCTTACACAGCAGGCATCCATTTTCCTGTTGGGAAAACTGCACTACTACACATGCGCCATTCCCTACTGCTCTGGACTCATGCCACATGTTGACTCACTCCGAGGATATTCAGACCTCCAAAGCCTATAGTCCTGGCACATATGTGTGTTTAATAGTCAGGGTGTTCACTTGGTCATCTGGGTTTAGGCTTGTCCAACTGGAGACTGGGACAGCCCTGTATCTGTTTGAAAGTCAGATTTGGCACGTGGACAAAGTTACTCCCACTGTTAGCATCATACCTGTGGTTAGAAATGCAGGGATTTTGGCCACCTCTGGCCAGCTATATTCCTTTGCATTCATTATGATTGCTTTCTTGTTCGCATGTTCGTTCTGTGTGTATATATATATATATATATATATATATATATATATATATATATATATATATATATATATATATATATATATATATATATATATAGTTGCCACCCTTTCAAATGGCCAAAGTGGGACTTATTTGGTACAAACGTCAAGATTTTGCAGGCCAACACATACCCACAGCCAGTACAAAGGACAGAACCTCACTTTTATGCCTAATTGACAGCTTATTCTTGTAGCATTTTAGTTGCTTATTCAGTTTCTTATGACATTTAGGTGTTTCAGATACAGAATAACTGTTTTATGCAACTATTACATAAATATAGGACATATTTTTGTCATTAAATCAGGACATCTGCCATTTGACACTAAGTGTACAGGACACAACCGCCCAATGAGGGACTGTCCCTCGCAAAGTGGGACAGGTGGTTACCCTATATGTGTGTATATATATATATATATATATATATATATATATATATATATATATATATAGATATATACACACATACATATATATATATATATATATATATATATATATATGTGTGTGTGTGTGTGTGTACGTACGCATACATACACTTCTATATGATTTAATTACTTTGATCATACTGTTGAATGACTGTGCTGTCTGATATGTTTGGAATAACATCGACGTTAGGTATAACTGCCTTGGCTTAGTGGTAAATCACATTGATTGTGATGTGTAGGGTCCTGGCGTAGGGCTTGGCCGACGTGGTATATTGTGTTGCTGGGCGGAACAAGGGCCATTGGACAAAGGTGAGTACAACACTTTTCAGCTGCGGTTTTCCATTTAACCGCCGATTCATGTCACGCAAAATCCGTCTACATTCTTACTGTGATACGACACCCCAGTTCACATTTAATTGGTCTTATATCATTATACAGCATAAAATTAGCACGATATGATCATATATGGATTACACGTCATAAATGGTGTGTGCTGCAGTCAAACAGGCAACATCTGCTCGACCGGGACTGCCCTGTACCTAGTTGAAAGTCAGACTTAGCATGAGGACATCGTTAGTTCCACTTTTAGCATCCTACCTGTGGTTGGGGATGCAGAGGTGTGCTCACCTCTGGCCATCCTGATATATAACAGCACTAAATATTACGGGGAGGGGTTCAGCTGCTGTTTTCCTTCACATTCGATATGACTGCTATATTGTGACCATGTTCATTCTTCATATCTATCTATATATATATATATATCGGTCTGTACATACACATGCATATACACCTACATGCTTATTTACATTTCCCATACCGTTGAATCACCGCCACTTACCGTGGCGCATATATGCCTTGGGTTGCCACCTTTTCAAATGGGCAAAGCGGGGCATTTTTGGGACACACATCAGATTTTACAGGCCGACACATAACCACGGTCAGTACAAAGGTTAGTACTTTACTTATTTGCCTAAATGAAAACTTATTCTTGTAGCAGTTTAGTTGTTATTCTGTTTCTTGTAACATTTAAGTATTTTACACACAGAAATAACTGTTTTATGCAACTGTTACATGAAATATGGGACATAATTATTTCTTACAATCACAGGACATTTGCCATTGTATTATTTTTGATCAGGACACAACTGCCCAAAAAGGGACTGTCCCTCGCAAAGTGGGACAGGTGGTAACCCTACTTACGTCTGCTTTAAAGTGCCTTAATCACCTTATATCCGACTGCCACTATGTGAATGTGTAAGGTATATATTCCCGATAATGCACGTGGGGAGACGTGCATCACGGTCAGGTGTTTAATCCCGGGTCGTCGGTTCTGCAGGACTGGCTGGAGGCTGAGCAGTCTTGTGGACAACTACTGCTCATACAACTTGTGTCCAGATGTCTACAGGACTGGACATCGTGTTGTGACACCAACTAATGTTTAGAACAGATACTTATCCCATGAGGGATATCCAAAAATTGTGGGGACCGATGACCTTGATTCTTTTGGCTTTACGAAAATGAGGTAGGGTTATACATGCAAGGGATACATAGTTTGCAATCCTGAGACTGCCTAGGGTGAGACTGCCTACTAGATATAAGTAGGGGTCACTATGTGCATATATGGCTGCGCCAAGCTAGCAGCCCGAGTATGGGTGGTTTTGGTGGACGTTCAGGAAGGGGGGGTGGTGTGCTGTGGAGGGGATGATGGTTATTTAATTATGTATCCAGGCGTGTTGGGGTTGGATGGCTCAGTTCAGGCCAGACCATTATGTGGGTATGTGCCGGTAACATTTCTGTACATGTGTATCGCATATTTTAATGTTCATTTGTTTGTGGGATTATGTTCTACAGTACGGCCTGTCAGGTTGTATTGCAGATGCGAATGTTTGTTCTTTGGTTTTCTTTCTGATTCACCCACTGCTCCCTCGTACACCTCCAGTTCACCTATTGTGCATCCAACCCAGTCTCCCCTTGGTGAATTATTACATTATCCTTCACCCCCACACCCCCATATTCCACACACACCATACATCCCTTCTCTGGTTGATGGCCCATGGCATAGTCAACAGAACACATTGCGTACACTACATATCTCTGGTACCAATATGGTTGTGAGGACTACCCTAGCAGTTTTGATTTTCCACATGATGTACTTCACGCACATAGGTACACGCAAATACTTATCTTTCATGACATGGTAGGTAGACCTGGGTAATAACCGTTCATCTTTGGGCCGTCCTGACAAGGAAGACTTGGACCACGAATGGGCAGATATTGAGCGAATGCTCTGACCATTGGTAGGGTTGCCACCTTTTCATATGACCAAGATAGGACATTTTCAGGACACACAACAGGTTTTACAGGCCAACACATACCCATGGTCAGTACAAAGGATAGTACTTTAGTTTTATGCCTAAATGTAAGCTTATTATTGTAGCAGTTTAGTTGCTTATTCTGTTTAGTTTACTTGCTTATTCTGTTTCTTGAAACATTTAGGTATTTTACATATGGAAATAAGTATTGTATTGGACTATTACATAAAATATGGGACATAATTATGTCCTACAATCGCAGGACATTTGAGATTTATAATGGTTTTGGTATGGATACAACTGCCCAGAGGGGGACTGTCCCTCACAATGTGGGACAGGTGGTAACCCTAACCATTGGGCTAGGCTTAGCAAGTGACGGCACTAACACGATGCGTTTCACTTCCACTTGGTATAACTATTGACACTACAATGGAATACGGGCACAGGGTTTTAAATGTCATTTGTTCGAGGGACGGGGACTCAATATTCAGCTACGTGCCTTTGTGTTTACTTTTTATTTTGGTGTTCGCAAAACTGTCTTGTATGCTTTGCATACATTTCAGTATCCATGGACACTGACAGGAGTGATTACTATTAGAAGCAGGCTGTACTAGTCAGTATTTTAGGTTGCACGTATGCAGCCGACATGTTCACACCTCCGTGCAGCGCTTAGACACATGTTCCTATGCACATGGCCATCGTGGCAGCGTGCCTTCATTAATATGCACTTGGTGCTGCTGTGCCATCTCTACGCCGCACGGTCGGTGCAAGGCTAACACCGTCCTTGCACCAAGCTTCATGAATCCGGGGGTCTGTCTCCTCCATAATATCTTTGTTTGTGTTTTATGTCTCCTTTGCCATCTAATATAGCTTTCATCCTTCCTTTTCTTATTTTTACTTACTTCCCAAAATAAGGAGAAATCTACTCTTTCTTTCCTTTCAGAAAAAAATATTTGCCTATGTAATAATGCTTGTCATTTTGCTCTGTTCTTTTCATACATCTGTTTTTCTGTTTCTCTTATTTTACTTCCTTGTTCTATTTATTTCTCATAGTTCTGTATTTTTTATATTTTGTCTTATTTCTTTTCTATATTCTTCATTACACTTCTAAATATATTTTTATGCTTCTGATATATTATCTACCACTACAACCAATTTTTACAAAATGGTCTCATTGTCATATGTTCCTTCCTTCATATGTGTCTCTTTTTCTCTTATTATTTCTTCCTCAGTTTTAAAGTCTGCAGTTGGTCTCTTTAACCCTTTTTTCTCTTTTATTGTTTCATTGCCCCCTATTTTAGCCCATAGTGCTCGTTGATCTGAAAACTATGCTATCTGAATTCCCTCTGCTATTTCTTTTGTTTTTAGAGTAAACTGTATAATCAGTTTCAGTCTAAAAAATTCCCCTTTATGTGTCTATTCTCAATTCTGTTCTACTTTTAAATCTCCACATTTTATTAATTCCCTTAAGATTGTAATATGCTGTGTTATCTGCCCCTTTTATTAACCATGGTTGCAATTACAATCTCTTTTCACCACTGTTGACATATTTCCTAACATATTTATTAATTTCTTCAACCAAGTTTTCTCTCCATCATATTATGGAGCAAAGGGAGCTTTTCTACCCGGGCCTCCACTGAAAATGGGTTTTACCCATTCAGACGTTCCCAGAGAACAAAGACAAATAAATAAATTAATAATAAATAAACAAGTAGTATATGTCTAAATCAAATCTTATACATTTTTTATCTCATTTTTATATCCGATATCACTACCATTCCTAGAACTAATGTTGCAGTTAAAATTCTTATTTCTTCATTTTTATAAGAATTCCTATTCTAAACCATGTCTAGTTTCCTACCAACCAAATAATTTGGTCTCATCATATGACCTGAATTCTTTTCTGTGTTTTTTTTCTTTGTTATAACTGATATGTAGCAAATACAGAGCATCCGTTTTAATGTTTGTATACCATTCCTCTACTGCCAAATCTCTTATACTGATGCTAAGGCTATTCACATTTAGTGCTAAAATTCCTGTGTCATCGTTTTCCTTTTTAGGTGTTTTACTTCCAGATCTGATTTTTCTTTTCCTGTTTTTAACTCTCCCAGCAATTCATTTTCAGTAACTTGTTCTTGTTTTTCTCACATCTCCATTCCTTTCTTCTTCCGTTTCATTTTATAAAATTTCTAATCTGTTTTCTTCCATATATTTATAACACCACTTTGAACAATTTCTTCTCTAACTGCCTCTTCATTATTTAACATTTATTCAGCACCCCCTTCCCTCACGCATCTTCGCTTTCAATATCTCCTGCAGTAATATTTTTCTTCTGAGCTTTCCTCTACTTCTACTCTTCCCTTTTCTACTTTGTGACAGTCAAACCAGAAGTCTCCAAATTCTTTAAATTTTCTACAAAAGGCTGATAGTTTCTGATGTATGCTTCCTTCCCCACATTGGCCACACATTAATTTATTACAGTCTTCTACTAAATAATTTTCATACCCACAGAAATAGCAGTCTTTGGGTAGGCCCCAGTACCTGACAAATTCTCTCTTACCATTCAAAATTATTGTACTTGAAAGATGCTGAATTTTCCCATCCTTAACATCCAGTGCTGTATACACTTCCCAACCCCAGTGCATACATTTCTTTCATCACATATTATTTTTACTTCATGTTCTTTACTACATAGTAAAAGAAAAAAAACAGTTTTAAGTCATGCTCATCTGTATGTGAAGTCCCCAGTTTCACATTTTTTGCTGTTGTCCCAAGATCTGAAATAAATAGCCTTTCCATGCTGCTACTGTATTTCTTTTTTTGGTCTTTGTTATAAATTTTCCAGCAAGTTAAAGCTTTCAAATGTCACTTCACAAAAAATGTTAACACTCAAACTAAATAATGCTGTTATGTCTTTTATGTTAAACCCTAGTGGCAAAATAGTACTAGTGCAATGTCATACCTGTTTATACGGCCATTGTTTTTACTTTTTATTATTACCTCTGGTAATCTTCTCTGTGGCTGTTGAGAAACTGCAAATGTGTGCTCCGTCTTGCTTCACTCTTCCATTATTCCTTGCCCTGCTGCATCTCTATAAATTCGACTTCATTGTAACAAAAAAAACTGTTGCAGAGGTAAACCTTTAAAACTGGATTCTTCACCAGCTACGAATACCTCCAGTGCTTCCTCTTTACCAGCTGTTGCTTCTATTTCCAACTTCTCACTGTTTTCCTCCTGTAATAACCTCTCATTCATGTCACTCCATCATGCTTCCTCTCTTTCCTTTGGCTCTGTCTGGCTCATCATATCTACTAGTCCTTGTGTTTCATGTCCTCCAATGTCCAGCTCTGTAACGGTTATATCATTTCCTTCTCATTCCTTCAGTATTTTCTCCTGCTTCTCTCTCTTTCACTGCTGCATTTTCCTCCATCTTAGAATTCTCAGAACTGCAAAAGCAGCCATGTGACAACACATAGTAGGTCCATTGAGCACTTCACTTTACTCCTCCAAAGAGTAAGGGTCCTTTATTAAAAAAATCATAGTTATTTATATTCTTGCTTATTTACATTATATGCACATGTTTTCATTATATACACTATATATAATATTTTGAAAGCATACAACACATCTTACTTCTACATTTCCTTCATCATATACACACATCACTTAATTATTACTTTTTAGACTCTCACTCCAATGTTCACAAACAAAATCTCATCATTGTTAATATCATGGCCAAATTCCATTTTTCATTAAACATGATTTTCTTCACTCTCTGGTTCCAAATTAGCCATAAGATACAGAACATTTTTATCAATTCTTTCAACCTTTTTTAAATTTTGTTTTTGTAATACCCAAATTAAATCATTTCCATAGTTAAATTCTTCTTCTTCTTTTTTCAGCTGCTTCCATTAGGGGTCACCACAGCAGATCAACTGTTTCCATTTCTTCCTGTCCTCTGCATCTTGCTCTGTCACACCGACCACCTGCATGTCCTCTCACACCACATCCATAAACCTTATCTTAGGCCTTCCTCTTTTCCTGTTACCTGGCAGCTTCATCCTTAGCATCTTTTTCCCAATATACTCTGCATCCCTCCTCAGCACATGACCAAATCAACGTAATCTTGCCTCTCTGGCTTTGTCTCCAAACCTTCCAACCTGGGCTGACCCTCTAATATACTTATTCCTAATCCTGTCCATCCTCGTCACACCCAGTGCAAATCTTAACATCTTCATCTCTGCCACGTCAAGCTCTGACTCCTGCCTTTTTGTCAATGCCACTGTCTCCAACCCATATAACATAGCTGGTCTCACTATCCTCTTGTAGACCTTCCCTTTCACTTTTACTGGTACTTGTCTATCACAAATCACTCCTGACACTCTTCTCCACCCACTCCATCCTGCCTGTACTCTCTTCTTCACCTCTCTTCCACACTCACCATTACTCTGAACTGTTGATCCCAAGTACTTAAACTCATCCACCTTCACCACCTCTACTCCCTGCATCCTCACCATTCCTCTATCCTCCCTCTCATTCACACACATAATTCTGTCTTAGTCCTGCTCACCTTCATTCCTCTTCTCTCTAGAGCATATCTCCACCTCTCCAGGGTCTCTTCCACCTGTTCCCTACTCTCACTACAGAGCACAATGTCATCTGCAAACATCATAGTCCACGGGGACTCCTGTCTGATCTCGTCTGTCAACCTGTCCATCACCATTGCAAATAAGAAAGGGCTTAGAGCTGATCCTTGATGTAATCCCACCTTCACCTTAAACGCATCCGTCACTCCCACCGCAGACCTCTCTGCTGTCACACTACCTTCGTACATATCCTGTACCACTCTTACATACTTCTCTGACACTCCCAACTTCCTCATATAATACCACAACTCCTCTCTAGGCACCCTGTCATATGCTTTCTCTAAATCCACAAAGACACAATGCAACTCCTTCTGACCTTCTCTGTACTTCTCCATCAACACTCTCAGTGCAAACATCGCATCTGTAGTGCTCTTTCCTGGCATGAAACCATACTGCTGATCACTAATCATCACCTCCCTTCTTAACCTAGCTTCCACTAACTACTCTTTCCCATAACTTCATGCTGTGACTGATCAGTTTAATCCCTCTGTAGTTACTACAGCTTTGCACATCACCCTTATTCTTAAAAATTGGTACCAAAACCCTTTTTCTCCATTCCTCAGGCATCCTCTCACTTTCCAAGATTTCATTAAACAATCTAGTTAAAAACTCCACTGCCATTTCACCTAAACACCTCCGTGCTTCCACAGGTATGTCATCTGGACCAACAGCCTTTCCGTTCTTAATCCTCTTCATAGCTATCCTTACTTCCTCCTTGCTAATCCACTGCACTTCATGATTCACTATCCGCACATCATCCAACCTTCTCTCCCTCTCATTCTCTTCATTCATCAACCCCTCAAAGTAGTCTTTCCATCTGCTCAACACACTCTCCTCACTTGTGAGTATGTTTCCCTCATTATCCTTTATCACCCTTACCTGCTGCACATCTTTACTAGCTCAGTCCCTCTGTCTAGCCAATCGGTACAGGTCCTTTTCTCCCTCCTTAGTGTCCAACCTTTTATACAACTCTTCATACGCCTTATACTTAGCCTTCGCCACCTCTCTCTTTGCCATACACTTCATCTCCTTATACTCTTGTCTACTTTCTTCATCTCTTTGACAATCCCACTTCTTCTTCGCCAACCTCTTTCTCTGCATACTCTCCTGTACTTCTTCATTCCACCACCAGGTCTCCTTGTCCTCCTTCCTCTTTCCAGATGTCACACTAAGCACCTTTCTAGCCATCTCTCTTACTAGCTCTGCTGTAGTTACCCAGCTATTCGGTAACTCTTCACTGCCACCCAGTGCCTGTCTTAACTCTTCCCTGAACATCACCTCACAATTACCCTTTTTCAATTTCCACCATTTGATCCTTGGTGCTGCCCTCACACTCAGTTAAATTACTTACTTTTTTAAATGTTCCACATAATTCATACCTAGAATCTTTCTGTAACACATCTAGTCTTTTACATTCTTGACAAAGATGTTCACTGGTTTCAAAATTGCCATAATGTAAACATATTCTATCTTTTCTACTTTTGTAAGACCTATACACATTTACCAGTAATTTGTATTTAGTCAACCTCCACAGAAAATCTTGACACACTATAGTTCTCTTACGGCTTTCCATTCTTGCCTTAATAGCATTTTTTTTCTGCATTTAAATCCTCCCATTGATATATCCTATAATTTATTTATTTATTTATTTATTATTTATTGCAGTTGGTTTACCAGGATAGTCCATTGGGCCATAATGAACCCGTTTTCAATGGAGTCCTGGGGAGAAAAGCTCCAAAACAAGCAGATATACATTCAACAGTTTACAATTAACAATCTAGTTACAGAGAGTTATTGGTACTGTTTAGGCAGGAAAGAGCAAAACTTATCACATGTACAATAGCAGTTATAACAGTTAATCTAATTTAGAAAATGACCTACAAGTAAAAGAGACCAGTTAATAGAGATTAGAGAGCATACATAGTAGGTACATAAAGTAGAATACGGTATGGAAGGAGATTTAGTAGAGTTAGTTATGTGGGGTGGGAGCAAGAGCATACCCACTGTGTTGCTAGATGTAAGAAGAGAGACTTTTTGAAGGTGATATGGTTAGAGGTGGTGCGAATAAGTGGTGGAAGGGAGTTCCATAGGCGAGCAAGGCTAAAGGAAAGAAGGTTTTTTCCTGGTGGATAAGTAGGTTTATGTACTTCAAGTAGATTTTGATTGTTTGACCTTAGAATTCTACTAGGGAGGTGCATTTTAAAGGCAGAGGAAAGGGAGGGACAGAGTGAGGGGTTTAGAATAAGTTTATGGGCTAGAGTTAGTTGGGTGTAAGTTAGTTGATTGGGGAGTTCTAGCCATTTTAGCTTATGGAGGGAGACACAGTGGTGAGTAGAGGACTTATGGCTGGTGGCGAATTTTGCAATTTTGTTATAGCAGGAAGTAAGCTGTTTTCTTAAAGAGGACTGAAGATTAGTTAGTAGTGGGCCACCATAGAGAAGGGAAGGGATAAGAAAGGAGGTAGAGAGAGAGATTTTAGTGTCAGGTGTAAGGTAGGCTTTCTGTCTATAAAGCATGCCAAGTTTTTGATGTGTTTTTTTAATGTTTATTTGGAGGTGGGAGTTAAATTTCAGTAGGTTGTCAATTTGGACCCCAAGTAGTTTAGTTTCTGATACTATTTCAAGGGGTGAGTTGTTTTGACTTGTAATTAAGAATGTAGTTATGTCTGGATGGATAACTTTTGAAGGAGTAAATAACATAAGTTTGGTCTTAGTGGCATTGAGAGCTAGATGATTACTTTGCATCCATTGCTCTGTGGAAGAGAAAGCTTCCTGGGTAAGTTTTTGTAGTGTAGGGATAGAAGAGGCAGAACAGATGATAGTAGAATCATCTGCATATTGGATGATACTAGAGGAAGGAATTGATTTGTAGAAGTCATTTATAAATATATTGAAGAGAAGCGGACCCAGTATGGAGCCTTGTGGCACTCCAGTGGGGGTACTAAGGAAGGGGGAGGTAGCTTTTTTCCATTTTACAGCTTGATTTCTGTTGGAAAGGTAACTAGAGAACCGGTTCAGAGAGGAAGAAGATAGGTGGAGTTTGGAAAGTTTAGTTAAGAGCAGGTTGTGAGAGATAGTGTCGAAGGCTTTGGAGAGGTCAAGAAGCAAAGTAGATACAGTTTGCCCAGAGTCACGGGCTTTATTTACAGTTTCAAGGAAGGAGAGGAGGGCAGTCATAGTACTATGATTAGGTCTGAAACCATGCTGTGTAGGGGTAATGAGATGGTTGTCTAGGAGGTGTGGAAGAAGCTGGAGTTGGACACATTTTTCAAGGAGTTTAGAAATGGGGGACAGGATGGCTATGGGACGAAAATTGCTAATGTTATTGTTGTTGCCCCCTTTGTGTAGAGGTATAATAAAAGCTTGTTTCCAGATTTGGGGAACTGTGCATTCTTGTAGGGAGCGGTTTATTAAGATGCTAATGGGGTAGGCAAGAGTTTTAGCGGCTACACTGAGAAAGTAAGAAGGGATATTGTCAGGAGCATTGGTACATGGTTTCAATTTCTGAAGAAGTTTCTTTATAGTAGCTGTAGGTACAGGATTTAATGAGAAGAGGGTGCAGTCAGAAGAGGGCGAATTTTGGGGTAGTGGAGATGAGGGTGGGGTTTGTGTAGAAGAGGAAGAAGAGGGGTTAGTGGATGTGGAATAGGGTGTGGAAGTGGAGAGAGAGGTGTTAGAGAATGAAGAGGTCAGTTTGGAGATGGAGTTGATAAAGAAGGAGTTAAATTGTGTGGCTAAATCAGATTCTGGAGCATTTGGATCTGGGGTGGGAGTAACTGGTTTGCTGGGGTGGAGGAGAGTAGAGATCCCTTTCCAGAATTTTTGAGGGTTGTTTTTATTATGGTTTTGGAGTGTTGAGAAGTAGTTTTGACGATCAAAAGTTATCATTTTCTTTGCTTTATTTCGGAGCATTTTATATTCGTTTAGGAGAGATGCTGACTTATGTTTTTGGTAGCGTGTCCAGACTTTATCTCTCTGTCTCATGATAGTAAGGGTATTTTTGGAGAGCCATAGGGCTGATTTGGTTTTTATTCTTTTTGTCCGTAAGGGAGCTTGGGAGTCTAATACTTTTAAGAATGTTGAGTTAAAATATGAGACTGCATTTTCAAGAGGTAGTATTTTTAGACAATTCCAATTAATTGCTTGTAATGAGTTTGAGAAGGTTGTTGGGTTGAAGTTTTTTTGGTCACGGAATGTGATATAGTTATGGGTTCGTTGAAGGACAGTAGGAAGCCGGTAGGTAAAGGTGGGTGTGTGGTCACCAAGTGGGTCGGGAAGAGTGCCGCTGTTGGTGAAATAGAGAGGATGGGAGACTAGAATCCAGTCCAGTATACTCCCATTGGAGAGGTTTTTGGCAGGATAAGTTACTGAAGTGATCAGTTGTGAGAAGTTATAGAGGTTGATGTTTGTGGAATTTGTAGGAGACTGGACAAGGGCCCAGTTAATGTTTACATCTCCAAGGATTATGGTTTCATTACTAATGTTAGTGGATAGCCAGGAGAGGATAAGTTCAAGTGTGGAGATATTATCCCCAGGGGGGATGTAAAGGGAAGCTATGCATATGTGTTTGTGATTGTTGATTTGTAGTAGGGTCAGGAGAAGTTCGGCGTTGTTGAAGTGTGGAATAGGTTTATTGTAGGGAGTAACTACTAGGGAGGAAGAATATAGAAGGGCTACTCCTCCACCTTTTGTGAGGTCTGTCTTTTCTTATGATAGAGAAGTTTGGAGGAACTATTTCAGAGTCTCTAATGTGTGGTTTTAGCCAAGTTTCTGAAATAGTTAGGATATCTGGCTTATTGTGTGTGAGCCAAGCATGAAGGTTTGGGACTTTGTTTACTATACTTTGGGAGTTTAGAGAAGTAAATAGTAGGGATTTGTTAATATTGGTTGTAGTGGTAGGGCCTGGATTAGGATGGATGTCTCCAGAGATGAGTGTAGTAATCAGATGAAGTATGAAGTGGTTTGTGTGAGTAGTTAGCAAGGAGATGAGATTGGGTTCTTTTGTGAATTGGAGGGCTTTGCTAGCAGTTATGGTAGTAAAGTTAGCATGATGTGAGATCAGTTTGTGTTGAAAAAGATGGAGGTTTTCTGAGGGGAATAAGTAGGGGGAAATAAGAGAGTATGTGGGTAAGAAAGGTGAGTTGTGAGAATTTGTAGTATGAAAGGGTTGGGGATCATGGAAATAGTAGGTTGAGAAAGGTGGTAGATAGAGGATAAGGAGAAAAGTAGTAATAGTGAAAGGAAGAGGAAGGATTGTTTGGCAAGCATGATGAGGAAGAATTAATAGAATAGTAGTGTTTAAATAAGAAGTAAGATATATAGGGGTTGAAGTGTTTAGCGACTAGATAAACTCTAGATAGAAGTTGGAGAATTAGATTATGAAATATACAGAGGTGTTAGGTGGTAGATAAGATATTTATCAATGTAGGAGAGATAAGTAAGTCATGGAGTAGTTATGTTTAAGAGTATAGGATTGGATGTGGAAACAGAGTAGAGATTTGAGTGGGAGTGTAGGAATCTAATGTTTTAGTGGGTTAGTTGAGGTAGTTAATAGAGGCAAGAATGGGCGGGGAAGGGAGGTGTGGTTTTTGGGGAATAAGTGTTTGATTGGATAAGGGTTGTAGAGGGTGTGGCTATGAGAGAGATAAAGGTAGATGCACTGGGGGTGGGTGGGATTTGGGGGTAGGGTAGGGGAGCGGAGTGAGCCCGCAGGGCGAACGGAGCGGGAAGAACCAAAGAGGTCCAGAGAGGAGCTGGAGTCAATCAGTAAAAGGAGGTGTACAGGAGGGTAAGTAGAAAGGGAGAAAGATCTGGAGTGTTAGACGAAACAGGAGATAGAGATTAGGAAGGAGAAGTTGCAGCTAGAGTGGGCTAGAGGAGTTTGGGAGCTGCAGTGAAAGGGGAGAAGCTTAGGGTCTAAGAGAGAAACATGAAAGCTTGCAGAGAAGTTTGAGAGGGAGGGTGTTATCAAGTATATGAAGCAGAGACAGGACTAGTACCACTTTAGGATGTCCTTGGGGCAGTACTTGGGGTAAGAGAGGGCAGCTGGTGAGGATCGGGGGGGGAGCTAAGGCTGCTGGCTGTCTTGGCAGGCTAGAGTACTACAAACAGCTATCAATGCGGAAAACATTTAGTAAAAAAGTATGCAGCAGCAGTTAAACATACTTCCACAATTCCACTTGGAAAAAACGTCCAGAAAACAATGGGGAATGAGGCCACTGAGAAGCTTGCTATAGATGTTGGTATTTAACTTGAGCAGTTAAGGGAGCTGAGATTCAAGGTAGGTCGGAGGTATCCTCGAGGGCTACCGAGGGGTAACTCAGGGCAGAATGCTATAAATAGATTAGAGAGTGTAGAAAACATTAGTGTTTGACACAGTTAAAACATAGCTTAACTTTAAACATAGTGAAATGTAATAAAGTATAACACATGCTACAAATACTAGCAGTGGAAGCAGTTAAATAAAAATGAGTACTGCGTTTCTAAATCAGATAAGTAGACCAGCAAAGTTCAAATAGCATACTAATCAATTGAACATAATACATAATAATAATGCAGCTAATAGTCTTTGAAAGCCCTCCGTACTGCAGCTGAAGGGATACTTTTTCATAATCCTATTATACTATTGTTTTCTTTCATTTTCAGTTCATATTATATTTATTTACAAAAGATAATCTTATCTTGATTATCCATTTCTTTATTACAACAAACTCTTCTTTTTTGAACTGAAAAAGGTTGACCATTCTGTTTTACACTTCAAACGTAATATTTGCATTAATAAAGACCTCATTATTCTTCAAACATTTCATTACTCTCTATCAATCTAATGAAGCCGTATATACTACAGGGTTTATTAGCCCCCAATCCTCCTTTTTCTTTTCTCACATATAGAACCCCTCTTTTAACTAGGTCCAACATTGATCCCCAACTGAAAGAACATATTACACTTTATATTTCTTTCTCTAACATCAAAGGAATACCGAAAACACCTGATAAATAAGAAATTATTGGATAACAGTATGGAATTAATTAAATTAACTTTTTTATTGAATGAAAGACTTTCAAAACACACACACGTTTAATTTCCTTTATTTTTCTTTCAATGTTATTTCTATAATGACTTATTTCCAAAATTAATTCCAAGAATTTTAATTTTTGCTATATTAAATTTAATTCCACCAGTCCTCTTCTCAAATACTAAACCCTGAGTTTTGGATTCATTTAATAGAAAACCTGTTACCTGAATAATCTCCCGCAATTGTTTCATCACTGCATTCATACTTAATCCATCTTTTGCAATAATAATATCATCTGCATAATTTAACAAAATAGGCAGTTTTTATCTCTTCATTAAAAATGTAACGCATTAATTTCATCTCTTTACACATATGAGCAAACCAAAAGCAGCAGGAACAGCAACGATGTACACCAAACCGTGCAGAACCAAAACATCGAAAATCAGAAGAGAACCAGAACCAAAACATCGAAAATCAGAAGAGAACCAGGTCTTTTAGCATAAAACCATTTAATTTGCTATTCGCCAGAACGACTTCATATACTTAATACATATACTTAGATATTATATTCATTACTAACACAAATAATGTACCACTCAGTGAACAACCTTGTCTAATATCCTTCTTTAACCATGTATCTTCACTTAGCCATCCATTTACCATAATCTTCAATATATTATTCTCATATGCTGAAGTACAAACATTTTTAATATTTTGTTTAGATTTTAGATTTCATATACATCCCATAATACAGAATGATGAATAGAATAAAAAGCTTTACTTAAATCCCTACCATTACTTTCACTTGAACATTTCTAAGTACTATATCTTCTACTAATTCCCTAATTATTAATAATAAATCTTGAACCCTTTTATCTTTTATACCACACACATATTCATTTACAATTTCACCCACTTTCTCTTCCATCCTTTTTTATAATTTTCATAAAAAGCTTACAATCTGTGTTATTTAATACTATTGGTCATTAATTCTGTATTTCTCTCTTCTCACCTTTTTTCAGTATAAATATAACACCTCTACATAGCTCTTTATACATAAAACCTTTATTTATCCATTCATTTAATACTTTTACAAACCATTTTTTGCAGTCAAAATTTTATACATCCTATATTATATTCCATTCTATCCTGCTGCTGAATTTAAACTCATCACTTTTAGTACCTTTTCTAATGCCTCTACTTTTATTTTTTTTTCTAAATCCTTATTATCTTTATCAGAAAATGCATGTATCTTCCATTCCTTCCATATCGTTGTCATCTGCTCTTTAAATAATGTGCTAATATATTCTTTGACTATATTCATAATCTTTCATTTCTATCACTGTTATTCTCTTTAATTATTTTCCTTAATTATGGTGATATTTCTTATTTTTCCTTGCAGAAAATATCTTTGTTTATACAATAAATATTCTATTTTTATCTTAATCAACTCATAGAATTCCTTTTTCTTAATAAAGAAACTGTCATCATTTTTCCCTAGACAATTGATTGTATCATTGCTTAAGTTGTTATATTTGTCACGGGTCTATATTAGTTCATCAAAAGTTATTTTCAGCAAACACCTCTTCGTTGACACATATTCAGCAAAAATCACTTCTGGGATTTGTTGAAATTTCCAAGGGCAATTGCTCCACAGCACGAAGGAACCAACAACTAACTAAATCAAACCCACCTAAGTGAGGGACTTTACCCCCACACCCCTCCAAACTATCTCACTACAGTGGGGAAAAGGGCAAAGTTGTATAGCTGGCCACCTCCTTCATTGCCCTTGGAAAATTTAGCGAATCACAGAAGTGATTTTTGCTGAATATATGTTGACAAAGTGCTGTTCTCTGAAAATAATGTTTGGCTAAGAATTAGCCTGGCCAGAGGCTTTGACACTATTCCTCACTTGGGCATAATAGATAAACTCTCTCAACTAGGCATCAATCCTTATCTTACCTAATATAGGTCCATTTGTCACATAGCACTTTTTGTATTTCAGTTTGAAATTTAACCACCATTCTGACCAATCTTTGTAAAACTATTTCATCTCTAAATGATCTTGTCATAATCTCATAACATCTTCTCTCGCTTTAATATCCCATTTCACCTCATTCACCCTTTTTAAACCTTTTCCTATTTTGATATACTCCCCATTTCCTTTTATTGAAATCCAAATTGCCTTATGGTCTGAAAATCCTGTCATTAACACTCCTTGTTTTACTGTTACTTAACTTTTTGACAATAAAAAAATAATCTATTTCTGTTCTTTTATCTCCTCTTCTATATGTCCATCTCTTTAAATTCCAAGTTTTTAACTGTCCATATGTTATAATGTCCCATACTAATTTGACATCATATGCCTTATCTTTCTGTCTTAAGTTACATTTGAAACCCCCAGCTATGATAATTTTCATATTAACTGGTGCATATTGAATAATATCTCTAAACATCTCTCCTTTCTTTTTTGTTACTTCTGCATATATTGCAATAATTCTACAGTGTTGTCCAAATTAATAGAAATAAGTGTTTTATTGTTTTTATTTTTGTTTTTATTGTTGTTTCATCATATAACTCAATATAAGTATATGAAATGACAAATACCATTCATGTTATACGAGAAAATGTTCCAATACAATGTTGTAATATTTTGTGAATTACCCTTTGGCCATTATCAAGGATTTAACTCATTGAGGCATAGAACAAACAAGTTCATGGCAATGTGCAGTCATAGAAGCATTGAGTGCCCAAGCTGAAGTGAGTTGTTCAATCAATTGCAACTTGCTAGTTATGGTCTTTTTCTTCATCTCTGACTTCAGAATAGCCCATAAGTTCTGTATTGGATTCATATCTGGGCTGTTATCCAGCCATGGTAACACTTCAGTACCATGGACCTCAAGGAAACTTTTCACTTGTCAACCTTTGTGACATGGGGCACCATTGTACATGAAAATGAAGTCCCCTGTCCTGGAAAATCCCTTCTTCTTTGCCAAGTCACACAGCTGAGAGAGCAGATGCTGCTGTAGTACAGTTCTGTACTATTCCTGCTTCATGTTTCCCTGAACAATGTAGAGCTGACCTGTTCCGAAGATGCTCATAATGCTCCATACCATTACTTGAGTGGAGTGCTTGATGCACTAACCGATACAATCATCCCTCATGTACTCTTAAGACTGTCACCTGACATATTGTACTAGGTGATCTGAATACTATATTATGCTCTTGTCACTGAAAACAACCCATTCCCTATCTTCTTACAACCAGTTTTGAAACTCCTTCACCCAGCGCAGTCTTTTTGTCTTCATTTGGTTGGACAATTTCTGTTTCTCCAAAGCTGATTACAGCCTCCTGAGGGATGGTATAAACAGCTTCACAGCCCCCTCCCCCTCTGTAGGAACTGGCACCAATATCCAAAATGACACCAAAGCACTATACGACCATTTATATAGATGCATGGAATCATGAATACCCGACAAGACTAAATCATCCTCCTCAAGGAAGAGTAAACCTGTCTGGTGGACATCTGCAATAAATAAACTCTATAACAAAAGGAAAAAAAAATTGCTGTCCAAGACCAATAAGAAGTAGATGCCCAATTGGAAGCAATGTCTCCTTAGCCTGAGCATGCAAATAAGAGCACTAGTGAAATCCTCCAAAGCAAACTCTGAGTCCAAATTGACCACATCTACTAGAGACAATCATAAGGCCTTCTTCACATATGTCTGCAACCTCAAAGGAAGCACCCAGATCTGTTCAGAATTGGTGGTCAAGGATACCACATATACAAATGCTGCAGATATAGCAAACTTGCTGGCTGACAGATTCAGTGAAAACTTTAACTCTCTGTCCCCCCATCAGTAAATCAGGACATCCCCAGTACCAGCGCCCTTCCCCTTATATCTAGGGAACAGGTCATCACTGCTCTCTCAAAGGAAAAAAATACAGCCTCATTGAGACCCAATAACATCCCAGGCTGCATCCTACGTGAACTCAGGCAGGAACCTGCAGAACCATTAGGCACCCTATTCAAACAAAGACTGAGTACTAGCGTCATCCCAGCTGAGTGAAAGACAGTCACTGTCATCCCTTTATACAAAGTGGAACATCCACTGATCTGGGAAATTATAGACTCATCAGCCTAACTAGCCTGATCTGCAAGTCCATGGAATGGATTGTCATAGACCTCATTAACAAGGACATTGGCAACCTCCAAACACTTGATCCCACACAGTCTAGCTTTGTCAAGGGGAGGTCATGTCTGCTAAATTTGGCCAGCTTCTTTGGGACAGTCACCAAAGCCATGGACAAGGGGAAGACAGTGCACACTGCCTACTTTAGCCTGGCCAAAGCCTTTGACACTATACCTCACTTGGGCATAATAGATAAACTCTCTCAACTAGGCATCAATCCATATGTTACCAAATGGGTAGGAAACTGGCTCACTGATAGAACTCAAATAGTCAATATAGGGGAAGTCACCTCAAGCAGTAGACCCATAACAAGCAGCGTACCCCAGGGTTCGGTTCTTGGGGCCTTTGTTATTTGGGATATACTTTTCTGAGGTGCAGGTCAAAAACAGTGGGCTATGGCTGACCAAGTTTGCAGATGACTGCAAGCTGGGTGCCATCAATAGAAGTTTCCCCTAGTGATGTGGACATCCTCCAAGAGGTTCTCAATCAGACAAATGACTGGTGCCAGAAACATGGTCTCAAGCTGAATACCAAAAAATGCAACATCATTCCCTTTAGGGAGAGTGCGGTCTCCAACAATTATCACATTAATAACAATGTCCTAAGCACGCAATCAGTAGTGAGAGATTTGGGCACCCAGGTTGATAGCAACCTGACCTTTGACCACCACATTGCTTCCATTGTATAGAAAGCCTTCTACATGGCCCACCTCATAAGTAAGGGCATCTCATCCAGGGACGTGGAGGTCATAACATCCCTGTTTTCTTTCCTTATAAGGCCCATTATTGAGTACAATGTGCCTTTTAGCATGTACTTCACAAAGCACATGCAGAAGCTGGAGACAGCACAGAGTTTCCTCACCAGGAGAAACCAGGGCCTCCAACATCTACCATACACAGATAGGCTAAAAGCCCTATCCCTCTACTCAGTTTCATACAGATTCCTCAGAGGTGACCTCTGTCTGGTATACAAGGTGATTACAGACCCCACCTTGATGGGACTGCTGCATATCTGCAAGTCAAGCTCCACTTGAGTAACCCACATGCTTGGCCTCAACATGGTCTATGACAGCAACAAGACTTGTTGGCAGGACAGATGTGTGTCCCAGAGACTCCCCCATCTATGGAAGAGACTCCCTCTCCATATCAAGCAGAGTACCTCTTTACCCCTTTTTAAGCATCACCTGGCTAACTGGATGGGAAACAGAAAATATACCCCTGGGATTCCAACAGTGTCTCTGCTGGGCAGGAGCATTGGGTCCTGATTTATCTACATATGGGCCTAACTCTTGGCTAGGCTTATAAGGGCCTCAAGGACAATAGTCTTGTAACCTATGATCCTATGATCTTCAAAGGTCTGAAAACTTGAAGCATAGCATCCAGAAGTCTCCATTGCACAGTTGTGGATTTCACTGCAGCACCCTGTTGTTCCAGCATCCCCTGCAGCTGTCTATTGGATGCCTTGCAATTTTTACAGCATTCTATGATCAGATACAAATCATCCTGAGGAATTGTGGACCTTCTAAGACCACATCTGCCAGAACGTCTGGGTGACAACCTTTCACCAGTATTCAGTTTCTTCTGAATCTGGCTGACAGATGGTTGACTAACTCCAAACTTCTTGGGGTTTCTGATCCAAGAACACCTTCTTTGAGCACAATCTCAACTTTTGCATGCTTTTGTGGTGTTAAGTCAGCCAATTTATCCATTTTAAGACTATGGAGCCCTGTCATTATGATGTAATTTCTCTTTAAGTAGGTCAGTAACATGTAGTAATTTCATGCTAAACATTCTCCCCCACCTCACAAGACCCCATAAATTCAAAGAATGCTGTAACTTAGCCAACTTCAACCTTGACACTTTCCATAACTATCCCTCTACTGTCGACTGGTCATTCCTCTCTAATCGCTCTCTTGACAACGCCATTGACCAATTTGACTCCATCTTCTCAACTCCCTAGCACCCCCATAACTATCTGAGTCAAATCTCACTGCTCTCCCTGGCTCACTAAGAAAACCCTCTCTCTCATCTTAAACAGGGATTTACCCATGGAAAATGTCAAAAAACTAAATCTCTCATACACTACCGAAAATATAGGGAACTCCGCAACCTGTCTAAAAAACACATATACATTGATAAAACAAACTTCTACCACACCCCCTGACCACACAATCTAGAAATTCCCAAAATATTCTGGCATATATCAACCAAATTCCCCACCCTGGAAACCCCACCAGACCTAACCCCTGCCCTAATTACTCACCCCAAGAAACTGCTTCTATCTTCAATACTTAAATGATACTATTTGCAAACTTATGCCTACTTGCAACTCTACCAATCCCTCTCCTCCCCACACACACTCACAACAAAACTCCACTTTCCCACTAAGTCCCATTCTCACTAGCTACATTAAAAAGCTTCTTTACAAACTTGAACCATGCTACCCATCAGCTGACAACCTACCTTTACTCTTCTTAAAGGCAGCTGCCAACTCCATTGCATAGCCAGTATCCATCCTCATTAACTGCTTAATCCATGAATCCACTGTCCCAACTCTCTGGAAGTAATTCCACATGATACCTATCCACAATGGTGGAAATTCTGTAGATCTGTCTAATTATTGCCCATATGCCATACTCTCCCCTTTCTCCCAACATCTTGAGCATCATTGCAAGCACAAAAAAATCCAGTCCCATCTAACTCAATAAAACCTTATTATTCCTACTATCATGGTTGCCACACCCACCACAGCACCACTGCTGCTCTTATTTCATTTACTAACTCCATCTTGTAAGCTAGAGACAATAATAAACTAGTGCTTTGGCTCTTCTTAGACCTCTCCAAAGCCCTTCACACTGTCTCCCACCCCATCCTCCTCTCCAAACATTCTCAAGTAAACCTCTTCCCTGCAACTATCTCCTGGTTTACCAGCTATCTCACTAACAGACAGCAGTCCATTAAATTGCTGTCTGCTATATCTTCCTTTCTCCTCATAGAAATGGGTGCCAAGAGGTTCAATTCTTACCCCTCCCTTCATTTTAACATTTTTACAAACTAGTTCCACACATGCTGTCTTCAGTCTACCCTCATACACATGGATCTGATGAAGGCTATGGCCTAAAGCACTCATCCTTTGCCCGGTTTAGAGTTTTTAATATGTTTTGTATGCTTCGTTTTTGTTTTATTAAATATTAGATTTTAGTCCATGGCGGTATGTCCTCTCTTTTTTATCCCTCATACAGTATATGGATGGCTCCACAAGTATCATCCTTTCTGACAACCCTTCTGACCTGATCACCCTAAATCAAACCTCTTTAACCTCACTGAGACTTGGCATACTATCAACCAACTAATACTAAGCCCTTAAAAGACAAAACTCCTCCTATTTCTACCCAAACCTGTCACCATCTCTTCCTTGAACAACACCTCCATCTCACCTGAACCCCACACAAAATTCCTTGGATTGATCATTGATGACCAACTGAAATTCAACCTCCATGTTCGCCACTGTATTAGAAAACCTACCAAAAGCTCAGCCTACTTTACAGAAACAAAAGGTTCCTTACCCCCAACTCCAGAATCAAACGTACCCAGGCTTATCTTCTCCCTAACCTCTTCTATAGCTCCCAAATCCTTACTAACCTACAGTCCTCTCTACTATCCAAACTTGAAACCACATGAAACAAAGTTGACAGATTTGCAGCCAACCTGTCTGCTAAATCACATCACTTTCTTACTCTCCAATAACTCAGCTGGTTAGAGTTTCATAACCAACTCTTATTTACTCAACTTTTCTTCATCCACACTCTCCTTAACAAGCCCTCCTCCTGTCCAAGCATATCCTGTCTTGTCTCCCTGTATAACCTACCATGCTCCCTGAGAAGCTCAGACCAATAGCTCTAACAAATTCATAAACCTAAAAAAATCATTTGGACAAAAACTATACAGCTACCTTCCAGCTCTGTCATGGAATAAATGTCCCATGGCCCTCAGAAATATTACCCATGCTCCTGAATTCAAGGCATCTCTCAGAAATGACCTATTCAGTACCTGGGATTATCACTGCTATCATCCGACCTGAAATCCCCCTTTTTCTCCTTTTTTATTCTCCCTCCCTCACTTTTCCCTCCTACTTCATCCTGTCCCACTATTCCAATGTCTTTTCACTACTTTTATATATTTCACCAATAACCAATTACTCTGCACTTCTTATAGGTTCATAGGTTCATAGGTTCATACTAGGCTATCTGCCCGAGGGCATTTACAAGCCTAGCCCATAGTTTTGTGGCTTACGCCACCCCTTTAGTATGGGGAACTATACCCATTATTTTGCTGTGCCTCTGTTGAGCAGTGACACTGAGGTAATCCCTGGGGTATATCTGCGATCTCCCATCCATTGGTCAAGATTTCTCTTGAACAAGGCCAGCGAGGTGCTCTGCCTCACATATACCGGGATTTTATTCCACAGCATAGGGAGTCTTTGGGTGATGAATCTATCCCTCCAGCACGTCCTATTAATAGCCGTGTCGAGGTTTAAGTCTCCGCCCTTGTGGCTCTGACGGATCTAGATTTTTGAGGTGAAGCATATTCATCAAATCTGGGTTTGACATGGCCTTGTATGTTAGGCAAAGGTCACCTCTGAGCAAGCGGTAAGCAACTGAATAGAGCTGGAGTTCTTTCAGTCGGGCAGCATAGGACAGATGTTTGAGACCCTTTATCCTTTTGGTGAGGAACTTTGTGGCCTCTCCAGCTGCTGCAAGTGTCGGGTCAGATACATTCCGAATGGGGCATTGTACTCAATCATTGGTCTGATGAGTGATGAGTATAGGGAGACTATGACCTCCCTTGATCTAGATGAGAATCCCTTCATGATAAGGTGGGCAATGTAGAAGGTCTTCCTAACTACTTTAGCTACATGGGTGTCGAATGACAGACTACTATCAACCTGGGTCCCCAGGTCCCTGATAACTTCTTCTGTACTCAGTGGATTGCCACCTATTTGGTAGCTAGGGGTAACCTTGTTTTTCCCGAAGGGTATGACTATGCATTTTTGGCATTTAACTTTAGGCCATGGCTCTGGCACCAGTTATCCGTTTCTGTGAGACCCTTCTGAAGGATATCTGTGTCAGATGTGTTTTCTACTATGGCCCAGTTTGCAGTCATCTGCAAACTTTGTCAGCCATAACCCTCCTGTGTTTGCTTGTACTTCGGAAAAGTAGATGCCAAACAAGAGTGGGCCCAGGACTGAGCCCTGTGGTACACCACTTGTGACAGGCTTTGAGTCTGACATGGCGCCAGCAACTCTGACCCTGTGGGTTCTGTCACTCAGCCAGTTTGCAACCCATCTTGTGATGTATGGGTTAACATTTAAGCTGATGAGTTTTTCAATGATACCCGAGTGGGGTATTGTATCAAAGGCCTTCGCCAGATCGAGGTAGGCTGTATGGACTGCCTTTCCTCATCAATGGCTTTGGTGACTGTTTCAAAAGTCAACCAAGTTTAGAAGGCATGATCTGCCTTTGACAAAGCCAAACTGGGATGGATCCAAAGTCTGCAAATTCCCTATGTCTTTATTTATGAGGTCCATTATGATCCTCTCCATGGCTTTGCAGATAAGGCTTGTCAAGCTAATGGGCCGGTAATTTCCAGGGTCGGTGGAGGCACCGCCTTTGTGAAGTGGGACCACAGTTGCAGTGCGCCACTCCTGGGTACGTATCCAGAGGTAAGACTATGATTAAACAGCTGTCCTAGCTGTGGGTTTAATTCCTCGTTGAGTTCGTGGAGCACACAGCCGGGGACACCATCAGGTCCCATGGATGCTGTGTTTTTGCTTTGGAGAGAGCAGTTCTCACTTGGGTGTTGGCCATGTTTGTGGGTCTGCAATCGCTTGGTATAGATATCTCTCCTTTGGGGAGGGGAGAAGTTTGCACTGAACCTGTCAGCCAGTATGTTGGCAATGTCTGTAGGATCAGTAATCTTCACATCATTTTGAACTAGTTCTGAGCATATCTGGGAGTTTCCTCCCAGGTTTCTAACATAGCTAAAGAAGGCCTTATGATTGTCTTTTGAGTCTTTAGCTATTTTTCTCTCAAAATTTGCTTTGGATGATTTTATGAGAGCTCTTAGTTTTTTACTTATAGTGATCAAGGGTGTCTTACCTTTTAAGGATTTTGCTCTATCTTGTAGTAGCTTCCTCCTTTTGTTGTAGAGTTTGTTTATGGCTGGGGTCCACCAGAGTGGACGCTTGCCTTTGGTACAAAGAGTCTTTGTTTTGCTTGGGATTGCCTTATCCATGCAGTCCTGCAGGTGCTGGTAGAAGGCATTTGTAAGTGATTCAGTGGCTTGAGTACTGTTTTCCGTCGGCTCGGGGCCTTAAAGGAGACCACACTAGTCTTTAGAAGTGTGAAGTCGGCTTTTGAGAAGTTCTTTACTGTGGTCTTTTTATTTCAGGTGGGGTGGGATGAGGACCTCCAGCGAGATTAGTTTGTGATCTGATCTCACCAGTGAGGGTATACTTCGGTGTTGAACATTGTGCTCCCATGTTCGTGATGATGAGATCAAGTATGTTTTCTCCTCTTGTGGGGATGGTGACTAGTTGTTCCATGGCATTTGAGTTTATGAATTCCAGGAACTTTTGGGCTAGGGTGTTTGGGCTTGAGTAGTGTTCCCAGTCTATATTAGGGTAATTGAAGTCACCTAGTATGATGGTGTTTGGTGATACATTTATCCCTCTAGTGTTTTCAAGAAGGCCATGTGAGGTTCCTGAGTTTGTGAGGGTGGCCTGTAACATGCTACAATTTGCAGAGCAGTCTTGCCTATGGTTAATTGCACCTGGATGGTCTCCGATGCATCGTGCGTTGCCACCAGTCTTGAGGTGTGGGTGTCTTTGATGAATATGGATACCCTCCTTTCTTGGTATTGTCCGGATTTTGGGGCCGGAACGCATGATAAGAGGTAAAACCTGATAGTGCTGGGGTGCTCTCAGGAGCCTTGAACCAGGTTTCTGTCACTGCACAGACATCGATGTTCTCCATACTGAGAAGGGCCTCGAGTGCGTGCATTTTGAGATTTAGACTTCTGGCATTGAGCAGCATTACCCTTAGTTTTTTCCTTTTTGTGTTCTAGGGTGGTAGGTTTAGAATTTGAGCCTTGCCTAAAAAGGCACTATGGGGGTGGCAAGAGCCTTTGCCAATATCCGGAATCCCAGGGTGACAGGTGCAAGCCGCCCTTGCGAAGCAGCGTGGCTTGTCCAGCATGTCATCCCAGGCAGACAGACATTGGATCCCCTTTGAATGACACCAGAGTTTAAGCCAATTGTTAAAGCTGATCATCTTATCTCTGTATTGTGGCATCATTCTTGGTGAAGGTAGGATACTGCTCAAGGTCAGGGTCATACCTGCCTGGGCTACATAATCAGAGAGCTCCTCAATGTCTCTTTTCATGTAGTCCAAGGAGGTACGCCTCAGGTCGCTTACACCAGCGTGGACAATGACTGAGTCATATTTGTATCTGCTGTTGAGAGACCTGAGTGCTTGCGTTATGTGGCGGATTCTAGCGCCCGACAGGCAGCTTACTGTGACCTTCTCCTTACTCAGTCTGGTGAGCGGGACGTCAGTGTGTCTGACTATGGAGTCACCAATGACTAGTGTGTCTGGCATTGTGTTTGGCCTTAAGGGCTGTGACTGTTTGACACTCTGACTGTGAGGTCTATGTGTTGCAGGTGTTGTGTTCTGAGGTGGTGGTTGTTTGGGTGTCTGCTTTGGTGGCCTCTGCTGTTTTGGTAGATTTTTGATCAGAGCCCGAGTATGTCTTTGTGTGTTTATGTGTATGATTTGAGGTTGTGATGGTACTATGTGAGACTGGGTCTATAGTGTGTGTGGTAACCTTCTCCTCCTGACTGGTCTTGCCAGTCCTATGTTGAGAGAGCTCAGCCTCCAGTTTGGCCGTATAGTTGCATCTCTCGCATGTATTTGTGTTTTGTGGGAGGAGGAGAGGGTTGTCTGTGTACATGAGGCAATTGTAACATTGCCTCAATATTCCCAGGTTCACCAGCTGAGCAGGAGAGGACACTAGCAACTGATCCCTCGACATGCTAGAAGGACTAGACAAAAAACTTTAAAAGAGATTCGGGGACGTGAGTGACCGAGAAATGGGGTTTGCCTTTTGGGGTGCTATCTATAAGAGTGCCGTATCAAGGTAATAAGTACTGTAGGAGCAAGTGCTAGGTTTAACAGATAGAGAAAAGTATACGTGGAGTAAAGTAGAGATGATCTTATGAGGTATTAGAGAAAGTGCTAGTAACAGGGATGCTTAAAGGTAAGATTGAAAAGAATGCACTCTGCAGTGTGCACTAGAGAAGTTAGATATGAAAGTAGGTAACTTGAGTTTTACCTGTTTTAAAAGTTAAGGTTTAGTGGAGAGTTACTATTTTTAAAACAGCAAGATGGACTGAAAGGGGTGGTTACTTTTGTATTTTGGTACTATGAAATACTGTAGGATGGCCAATAAATTTAAATAATTGAAGGGGTGGGATTTCAAAAGTGATGGTTTTGTGATTACTCACATAAGCCAGTGAAAGTAGAGAGAAATGAGATATATGGTCAGATTAACATAAGAGGCGGGCAACTAGAAAGACAGTGGTATTTAACAAGACAACTTAAATGGGTGGGAGGGAGGGAAAAATTCTGCCTGACTCAGAACAGAGAGAGCTGTGGTCTCTTTTGAAGTTTTAATATGCTGTTTAAACAGAATGCAAGCAAAACACAAGGTAAAGAAAACAAACTACAGTATTCAAAATATAGAAAGGCAATACAGAATTACAAAAAATAACAGCAAACTAACCTTTCTTGGCCAGCTTGCTCCCTCCCACCTCCCCAGTACTTACTATTTATTGGAACTGCATAACTTTCCAAGATCTCCAACAGGTACTGCAATCAATCATCTGCTTCACCTTTTTGTACATACTATGTATAGTTTTCTTTTCAATTTAATCCACAACTGTTAATTTTTCTTTTTTTTGTTTTTGTCTGATTTGTACTATGAATTTTATTACTTACATATTTTTTACTGTGAACTTTCTGAACTTTTGTTCTTATGTAATTTTATTACTTACATAATGTGTACAATAAACTCTTTGAACTTTTTGTTCTTGTATAATTTGTACTGTGGAGCTTTTCTTCCCAGGCTTCAACTGAAAAAGGGTACAAGATCAGCCAGATTATCCTGCTCAATAAATAAACAACTTTTTCTTAAAGAATTAGCAAACTGAAATGATTTTGTGAATTTCTGAAAATGCCAGACTGAAAATGACTAAAGAAACCAAGAAATGTCCATTATTTGTCGATGTTTCTATTAATTTGGCCAAAATTGTAATAACATGGTCCATCCATCTTACATCAATAACAGTAATTCTACGTGCTATAATAAACATCACGTCTACCATTTTAATTGTATTTTTATATAAATATTCCCAAACAGGTCTCCCTCCCAAAATTCCACATAAAATTTCTCCTCACCACACTTCAGTTTGATATCTTTCTAAATGAGAATCGAATGTCTTCTAATATAATGGCATCGCTATCTTGCTGTTTACACCACTCTAAAATTCCTATTCTCTCTAACGTATTCAGACTATTCACATTTAGTGCCAGGTTTTTACAAGTAATTCTACCTTAGGTAATATATCTTCATTATTTCCCTTTCTTTTTTCATTTTTTGAATTCTTCTGTAATTTTTCTTTTCCTCTCCTGCCCTCTTTTGCCAACTGTACAACTTGTTCTTTATCCATAGTTTCTATTTGTGTTCCTATTATTTCTGCTTCTTTTTGCCCAACCTCATCCTTTTGATCTCGTCCTATTAATACTTCATAGGTTCATAGGTTCATACTAGGCTATCTGCACTAGGGCATTTACAAGCCTAGCCAGAGTGTGTTTGGCTTTCACCACCCATTTTAAATTAATTTTGCTATGCCCTTTTTCGAGGTTAGTATACTGTGCCTCTGTCTAACAGTGACACAGAAGTGATACCCGGGGTAAACCTACGATCTCCCATCCACTCATCAAGATTCCTCTTGAAGAGAGTCAATGAGGGACTCTGCCTAACCTGGACTGGGATTTTATTCCAGAGTGAAGGGAGCCTCTGGGTTATGAATCTGTCCCTCCAGCATGTCCTATTTATTTCAGTGCTGAGGTTAAAGTCTCTCCAGCGCGTAGCTCGATGGGATTTGGATTTTCTGAGGTGCAACATGTCCATTAATTCCGGGTTGGACATGGCTTTATATGTCAGGCACAGATCGCCTCTGAACAGGCGGTATGCCACTGAGTAGAGCTGGAGTTTCTTTAACCGGGCAGCATATGGCATCTGTTTGAGCCCTTTGATCCTCTTGGTGAGGTACTTTTGGGGTCTTTCCAGTTGCTGCAGGTGTCTGGTAAGGTACATCCCAAAAGGGGCATTGTACTCAATTATGGGCCTGATGAGGGATGAGTAAAGAGGCACGATGACCTCCCTGATCTAGATGTGAATCCCTTCATGATTAGGTGGGCTATATAAAATGTTTTTCTAACCACTTTGGCCACGTGGTTGTCAAATGAGAGATTGCTATCAACTTGGGTCCCCAGGTCCCTAATTACTTCTTCTGTACTTAATGGATTACCACCTATGTGGTAATTTGTGGGAACTTTGTTTTTGCCAAAGGGATGACTATACACTTTTTGGCATTTAGCTTGAGGCCATGGCTCTGGCACCAGTTGTCTGTTTCTATGAGGCCCTTTTGGAGGATGCTTGTGTCGGCTGGAGAGTCGATTATGGTGCCCAGTTTGCAGTCATCTGCGAACTTGGTCAGCCACAGTCCTTCCGTGTTGGCCTGTACCTCCGAGAAATATATACCGAACAAGAGAGGTCCCAGGACTGAGCCTTGTGGGACACCACTTGCAACTGGTTTGGAGTCTGACATGGCTCCAGCAATTCTAACCATGTGGGTTCTGTCCTTGAGACAGTTTGCAATCCATCTAGTGACATAGGGGTTTATATTTAAGCTGGTGAGCTTATCTATAATGCCCGAGTGGGGTATTGTATCGAAGGCTTTTGAGGTACAGGTACGCTGTGTGGACCACCTTCCCTCATCAATGGCCTTGGTGACTGTTTCAAAGAAATCAACCAGGTTTAAGAGGCAGGATCTGCCCTTAACAAAGCTGAACTGGGTAGGATCCAGTGTTTTTAGGTCCCCAATATCTTTATTTATGAGGTCCATGATGATCCTTTCCATAGCTTTGCAGACCAAGCTAGTCAGGCTTATGGGGCGATAGTTTCCAGGATCCGTTGAGGCACCACCTTTATGGAGAGGGACCACTGTTGCTGTACGCCACTCTTTGGGCACATATCCTGTAGTAAGGCTGAGATTGAACAGTAGTTTTATGTTTGGGTTTAGCTCTTCTTGGAGTTCATGTAGGACGCAGCCCGGGACACCATCTGGTCCCATTGATGCTGTGTTTTTTGCTTTGGAGAGGGCGGCTCTTACCTGAGCATCTGAGCTGTCAGGGGGGCAGCACTCTGCTGGGATAGATATTTGCCCTTTTGGTGGGGAGGGGGGGAGAAGTTTGCTCTGAACCTGTCAGCTAGGATGTTGGCAATGTCTGTGGGTTCGTGTATTTTTGTCATTTTGGACTAATTCTGAGCATATCTGGGAATTACCACCCAGGTTCCTAACATAACTAAAGAAAGCCTTGTGATTATCCTTAGTGTCCTGTGCAATTTTTCTCTCGAAGCTGGCCTTAGACAATTTTATGTGTGCCCGTAGTTTTTTGCTAATACTGATCAGTGATGCCTTCCCTTTTGGGATTTTGCTCTATCATTTAGTAGCTTCCTCCTTCTATTGTATAGTTTGTTTATGGCTGGGGTCCACCAGACAGGACGTCTGCCTTTGGAGGATTGGGTCTTGGTTTTATTTGGGATCGATGATCCATGCATTCCTGAAGGTGTTCATAGAATGCATTTATAAAGGATTCTGCGGTCTGGGCCAGATTTTCCACAGGCCGGGGCTTTGAAGGATTCCACCTCAGTTTTGAGGAGTGTGAAATTTGCTTTAGAGAAGTTTTTCACTGTGGTTTTCTGGGCAGGGGTGGGGTCGGGATGTGAATATCCAGTGAGATTAGTATATGGTCTGATCTTACCAGTGAGGGATACACTTCTGGTCTGGAGCATAGAGTCCCCATGTTGGTGATGATCAGGTCCAGTATGTTTTCCCCTCTTGTGGGAGTGGTAACAAGTTGTTCCATAACATTTGAGTTTATAAATTCTAGGAACCTTTGGGCTAGGGTGTTGGAGCTAGAGTAATGCTCCCAGTCTATGTTTGGGTAGTTGAAGTCGCCCAATATAATGGTGTTTGGAGAGACCTTCATATTTTCCAGTGTTCTCAGGAAGGCCGAGTGGGGTTCCTGGGTTTGGGAGTGTGGTCTGTAGCAGGCTATAAACTGGAAGGCAGTTTTACCCACTGTTAGTTGCACATGGATAGTCTCTGATGCTTCGTGCTTTGCCACCAACCTGAACCTTCTATAACATCAGCCTCCATCTTTATCCCTTTCTCTTCTCATTGCCCCCGATGACCCTTTTTATTACAATTGTAACATCTCATTTCACAAAACCATATTTTAGGCCGGCCCCAATATTTTACCTTGCCTCTATTTTCTTCAACAGTTATAACACTCAATAAATGCACAATGTTTTCATTTTCAATTTTTAAAATCACATTACAGTCCCACACCCAAGTCCATAAATAACTACCATCATGCACTTTTGACATATCTAATACATTTTTACATAACTTCAATAAATCTCCTTTTAGCATCTCTTTAACTACTTCAGTCCTAAAGTGTATATTAATTTTTTCTTCATTTTTCTATAAGATGTTTTAAATATGTACACATTCCGTAAAATGTCTCTTTTTTAATATGTATAAAGGTTCTTACCTTGCTTGCTTCGATTTCCCAAGGTGTAATAACTTCATCCCATACCTAATATCTGTCCAGTTCAGTGTCTTCCTTTTTTCGATATGTACAGTAAAAAGTCTTTTTTTTATACCTGTTGCTTATTCCTTCTTTTTCTGTGCTCCTGACTTCACTGTCTCCGCATACAATTTATCTTTCACGATCATCTGTTCCTCATGTTTTATTGTCTCCATTAGGCCTCCCCAGGACACATCTTTACCACTGCCCAGCTCACTTTCATTAACTAAGTCCAGTAGTACTTGATCCCACAATCCTCCTGACTGGAGGGTTTCCTGTGCTGATTCCTCATCTCTGATGCAGTTGCAGGAGATGGAAACCAAACTCATGTATGAGGCAGCCGCTGCTTTAGCAGCTATATATATATATATATATATATATATGCAAGAGACTGTTCTTAAACCTGGTAGTCATGGAGACAGGCATCCTTACCCTCCCCATCTTTCAGCCATCAGTTTCTGCCTAACATACCATTGTCCTTATGACACAGAAATAATGGACTTCTGCTATGTGGGTAGTTACACCATATGAGAGCTGTTGAAGATGTGTTGTTCCCATATGTTTTCTCATGGGAAGCATGCAATAGTCATCCCTTTGGACACTAAGGTATTTGTGACTTTTGAAATTCTGGTTAAAGGGACCTACCAGTGACCAATTCAGACATAAGTGGGTGTATCTTCATCAACCTCACAAATTATTCACCAGTTTCTCAAAGCCATGTTTCAGCATATATGAGAGAATATGTGGTTTCTATTCACCTCAGAACAGAGAGAAATAGAGAAACAATACTGTGCAGGGATGTTGTGACATAGCACATTTTCTGAGGTATTGGGAGACATTTTCTGCCCCTATATTCAAATAGAGGCCTCACTTAGGGATCAGGGATAATGGTACACCTACTGTAAAGGGTTCACTCCATCAACTATTTATTTATTTATCTTATTTTTATTTTACATTTGTTGACGAGGATAGTCCAACTGGATACATGTCCATTTTCAGTGGAGGCCCGGGGAGAAAAGCTCCAAGGTAGAACATGCAGTAAAAATCACTAAATGATTACAAGTTACACACAGTTTACAGGCTCCAGTTGAGCAAGCAGGTAATATGATCATACATTTTAAAACAGTGTAAAACTAAATGCTGTTCTGCAGGGTATTACATACAATATGTCATTAAGCCACTCAGGCAAGGGCCCATGATGTGCACATCTAGCACATATGATTTATTTATGCAGTTTGGCAGTTTGTGTGGGGTGATTTCTCACAGGGCCATCTTATTGGCAATGCTGGATATACCCTCCTGAAGCTATTGGTAATGACACTCATGAGTAACCCACAGACCAGTGTAAGGAATGCTTACAACACTGCACTTTCACTGACAGAATTTATTGTTGAACATGTGTTCGAACAGCTGAAGTTTGGCTTCTACTGTCTAGGTGACTAATGGTGCTGCTCCAAATGAATCTTAAACCTGAAGTAAAATACTTGCAGTGTCTGCACTATTACATATCATGCTACTTTGCAAACTGATACAGGAAGGAAGACACTGTCAGGAGGAAGAAGTTCAAGAAGCAACAGTAAAGGATGTGGCTAATGCAAAGCCTGTTGAGGAGTCAGCTGCAGGGGAGGAGCCTGTGAAGGAGGAGGTGCCTGATGAGCTGCAGGGGAGGAGCATCTCAGAGAGGAGGTGCCTGGTGATGAGCCTGTACCCAGCTGTAGGGGAGAAGCCTGTGCAGTAGGAGGTGCCTGATGAGGAACCCGTGAAGGAGCTGATTGCAGGGGAGGATCCTTTGAGGGAAGAGGTGCCTGATAGGCTTGTGGAGGAGCCAGCTGTGGTGAAGGATCCTGTAAAGGAGGAGATGCCTGATGAAGAGCCTGTGGAGAAGTCAGCTGTAGGGGAGGAGCATGTTCAGTAGGAGGTGCTTGATGAGGAACCTGTGGAGAAGGCAACCACAGAGGAAGAATATGTGAGTCAGAGGCAGGTGCAGTACTCTGTGGCACTGTCTAACAGGCGGCGTCTGTTTTTTAAAATATGGACTAGATTAAACATAGCATCCAACAGTAATAATGAAACATGCAATAATGCATCCAAGATATCCAAGTATCCTGCCATTCTACAGTTCAACCAGCTTATAGTAGCGCATAAAATACTCCATCAACCTGATAACACCCCTACCCTCAAAAATATTTTCACCCCTCATAGTGCCCCCAGGCCTTTACGCTCAGCTGATAAACTATTGATACTGACCCAAAAATCCAGCAACTCTGCAGGTGATGCTATATTTGCCAACTCAACTGGTAAAATCTGGACTCTACTCCCTACTACCGTTACCAAGGAAACCACACTCCCCCTATTTAAAAGAGAACTCAAACAATACCTCACATCTCATTGGCTGTGCTCTTGTTCTAAACCTGACTTACAACTTCACTAATACATGTCTTGCTGCCCAACCTGCTGTTTAGCCAAGTATCTGTGTCTCATAGCATTTGAAGGTCTAAGCATTGTGAATTATCAGATCTGATTGTATTCTATGTTCACATTTTCTGATATGTCTTTACCAATCAGATGTAAGTCTGCACATTGTGTATCTTGATATCTGCCTGTATTCTTCATCTATATTTTTCTAAACATGTCTGCCTGAGTTTATCACTCGGTGATGTATGTACTGTCTCTTTTTTGGTATGTGGAGCTTTTCATCCCAGGCCACCTCTGAAAATGGACATATATCCATTCGGACTATCCCGGTCAACAAATGTAAAATAAAATAAATAAAATAAATAAATATGCTATGCCACACATGAACTGGCCATGTTGTGCATCAGGCAATGGCTAGAGAGACAGCAGAATATTGAGGGCAGGTTATAGTCGTCATCATTTACCTCGGTGAAGAGGGCCACAGTGTGAAGTGTCAGCAATAGGGAGTGTGTACGTGGAGGTGGGGAGTTGGGCTAATACTGTGTGGGTTATGCATAGGTGAGTGTGGGGAACTGGGAAGATTGGGAAGGAGGTGATGTCACAATTGCATCATGTATGACAAATGATGTGTAGTGCTGAGGGGTATATTTACACATATACAGGTCTGACAGATGATGAAGCTCTGTGCTGGGATCTGATGGACAGATCTAGGTCCATCAAAGGAGATGTACACTAACCATGAATATCTACGTCTCCATCGATGGGTGCTTACTGTTCAGGGAAGGCCACAGTTACAATCTACAGCATGCACATGGGATAGAGTGATTCACAGGTATGAATGATGGGATGTGATGTTGGTGGTCTGACCACAAACAACCCATCTGTGTCTGTATCTATAGTGACCTCAACACTGGATGGGAGTGTGGAGGTGGTGGGACTGTGGTACCTATCCTATGATCACCTCCCCATCTGTGGTGCACTTCCCAATCAGAGGTCGAGGTGGGCAGGCTAAGAGAAGACAAATGCCAAATCTCACAGTCTTACTCATATTCAGCAGAGATGGTGGCAACCAAGGATGACTGCCCCTCTGAATATGGCGGCAGTCCCTGCAATGATGTGTTGGTCATATCCTGCCCTACTGCACCATCCAAGGGCTGAGGCATGGGTTGTGCAGCCACATAAGCTGTATCGATGGAAGGGGGAGGGGATTCTGCTGTCACACTTCCTGCATCTACTACTGTCACCATATCTCCCCAACAGAATTTTTCCGCCGTAAGCAACAGACCCAGATCTCCAACATCAAGCATGCCTATATCCACAATAACAGAACCTGACAACCCAACACCTGTGAAAACACATTACCACAACCACGGCTCTGAATACACCTTTCACTATCTTCCACAGCCATGTGTAGGTACATCTGTATAACAGAGTGCTATGTCAAATCTATACCAAACATACCAGAAGCAGGCTGGCATGTCAGGTGTAGCTTCAATGCTGCTTTAAAAATAAAGACGCCATTGTGTCCAGTTGTATGGTCCTGAGTCAGACAGGCAGTACAGATACTCCTACATATTACAGCATTCCTAACTTGGGCATCACTACCTGATATTTGAGGAGTCCTATGCAGCTCAGAACCCATGTTCAGTACCACACCATGGATAATGGATCTTACTAGACTTCCAGACAGAGATGCCAGGAACTCCTCTGTGTCTGTTAACAATAACTCTGCCAGTAGATTCTTGCTCTGGCTGTTCTCTCCATTCCTCTCCCATGCCAGGTGGGTTGACTTGGAACATACATGCCCTGTAATGTCAGTGATCCTTTGCCAAACCTGTTCATAAGTCCTATTTTGTCCACCATTGGCTGTAGTTCTCTAAAGTGTCCAACCAGATTTGCTCATGGAAGGTCTGGTCAAATGTCTCATTCCTGAGCATCCTTCAACCATGCACATAGAGGGCTTGTAGCAGGATGTCATTCTCTGCCTGAGATAATCCTGGGAGAATTTTCCCTTGCAATATCTTTCTGCATCAGGCATGAGTATCTGTATTATCAAAGAATTATACAAGTAAGCTGGTGGCATGTTGTACACAACAGACCGATATCCATGCCTCAGCAGCATGCCCAATGTTCATGACTCATTTTATATGCCATCCATGCTGTGGTACAAGCCACATGCAAGGCCACCATTCATGTGACTTCACTCAGTATGGTATATTTTAGTAAGTTGCTTTGCCACATGACGGGACCACATTCCTCTGCAAAGGAAACCAAGCAGAAGCACAAGGGTATCTGGAGAAGACCATGTGTTCTGTGTGTCTGTGGACCACATGTGTTCCATGTGTCTGTGGACCACATGTGTTCCGTGTATCTGTGGACTACATGTTCTGTGTGTCTGTGGACCACATGTGTTCTGTGTGCCTGTGGACCACAGCAGCAAGCGTACTGACTCTGCCTAAAGTGTTGATGAGTGCAGGTGTTGTTAAATGTAGCAGTTTATTCCCCTGAAATGAGAAAATGCTACAGATCTAGCAGTAGAATTGCATGCCATTGTCTGACAACCACTCTGACGATATATATGGTGAATATTGACTAAATCATGTTAACCTCCCCCTCCCAATAGCATACACAACTGTTATATGACCCCTGACATTAGTATGTGTGTGTGTGTTTGTCTGTGTGTGTGTGTGTGTGTGTGTGTGTGTGTGTGTGTGTGTGTGTGTGTGTGTGTGTGTGTGTGTGTGTGTGTGTGTGTGTGTGTGTAATGGAACAGTAGACTGTGGCCTTTGCCAGGACATCCCTCAGGATGTGTGAGCAATATTTAAGTATTCCCCACATATGCTGTTCTATATCAGTATGCATGGAAGGTCTTCATACACTGTCCCAATCTAGATTTACATCATCATAGTACAGATGTAGGTAGAAAAGGCCCATAGATGCTTGAGGCCTATAGGTTATACTTTGATAATGTAATATATTAAGTAGTCAAGAGACACTTGTGTGGTCTGCAAAACCTACTGTGACATTTCCAGACCTGCAGACATAGTCAATGGTAGTGTAGATACCTGTCCCCTTCCAACTACAAAGACATATCTACTCCTGCCCATGGTCACAGACCATCAAAGGAGGTGAGTGCACTTGACTGTAAAGTTTAGGTGGACACACTTTTCATGTGATCACACCTTGAAGGGATATAGACTATAAGGTCCATCACATGAACACCCTTTGGAGATGCAGGTGATAACCCCACCCATCCTAAATGGAAAAAAAAACATAACTAATGTGGCACTATCCCCTCAGCAAACAAACATGTACTACCGGATGGGTTTACCCACTAGGTAGCTGTAATTCTCCATTACAAGGGGATTTCAACATATAGAACAATATATGCCATCCATATGGAATCAAGCAGCAGACATGCAATCAAACAGAACATCTCATAAGTCTGGGATATCAACAGTGAGTAGAACACACAGTCCTTGGCCCAACCCAGTTCCTATGTCTCTTGTGTACTACAACATATCTCAGTTCCTACCATTTTGTAGATAAACTACTGCATATCATCATCTACATTTACCATTTCATGTCAGACACTCCTACCCCTGTTCATATTACCCAGACTGAATACATCATTTGTCAGATGTACCCAGTACCTCAACCCTGTACCCTAATACATGGGTTGTTCATCAAACAAAAGATAACTACATTGTCTGTAGCAAACAGTGCAAATAATATAAAGGCACTATGCCACAACCATGTTCCTTATTTGGAATGGTTGTCCAACTGCAGATATTCAGGTTCCACACTGTCTTGGTCACCTCACAGGTTGCCCACTAGATACAGCCATGATGAGCACACTAATGGTCAAAACTGCTTTTATCATGCAACTTTAAGGCTCCTACTTTGGTCATTATGCTAAAGAGGCTATTTTGAGTGACGGTTCCTGAATAAGACATTGATCTCATCACATACCAGGCCAAGACTGCACAACAAGGCTCATCCAATATCATGCACTCACATGAGTGCCTGCAGAGTGCTATGTATATGCATGGATGGCTCAATGACCCTGGTTGGGGAATCTCTTGTAATACTATGGTCTTTAAAGGTGTTAAAATGCAGAAATGGAAACATTTATACAAACTGTGCTTCTGGTACATTTCTTTTATACCATCCTATCATGCCATGTATGTTTTGGCTAAGCTATGTTGAATTCATGACTGGTGAAGCTAACAAAGTGTTGAGCATAATGTGTCCACAATAGCAATGTGCATCATTGTGGTTGAGTAGGGCAGGTTTCTGAATCCTGATGAATTTGTACTGCTTCCTGTATCATGTTACTGAACAGATAAACACAATGCAACATGAACTTTCTTTGCTCACTTGTACAGTTTCTTTTAATGTTAGTAGCATTTCAGTCAAGTAAGTGTTATTGAAATGTGAACAGATTAGTGATGCATCGTGGATAAAAGTAGAAATGCTGCTGGCAAGAATATTATCACAGTATTGATCCTGATATCAGAATAAAGTATTGATTAGAAAAGTGGCAGCAAAACATGGTTTCATGAGAAGAAAAGAGTTTCAGTGGTGAATGCAATATTTGTGGTATCTAATATGTAGATTCTCCTGTCATTCACTGTTAAAGAAATGTATGACATTGTACGTACGTTCTATGAAAAGGCTATACATTCCTATATCTTGACTTGACTGTGATATCTTTAAATATGTCTCACACATCAGGGTGGAAGTCAATAGTTGCCAAAACTGTATATAGCTTTATATTTGAGTCAGTTTATAAATACTCTTTGGAGGTGACACTCAGAACAGGATATTTATTATTTGTAAATGACATATTTTATATGCACATGATTAAATGCAAAAATATATATTATACATAATGTGGTAAATGAACTTAGACAATTCACAGCTAAACATTTCTAGATATCATTAAAAAATCCATACCTTTTATTGTTCTTTTTCATTGATTTGACAGAATGGACGATGCTATATTACAAATAGTCACTGTGCTCATAAATGTGGTCTGCCATAAAATCTAAGTTTAGTAAAATTTATTTTCGGAAAAAAACTGTTTAAGTTATACAATATCTGCAATGTCTAATGAAGTGCTTGAGAAACAGGAAAATAATTTACAAATTCTAAGGAGTCTGCTCTCTTAGAAAGGAAAATTAGGTAATAAATTAACTAAAGCTGTAAATAGGTAGTATTCACATAGTGAACTTGTTTCTAACTCTTGACAGCTTAGTAATGCATATTCATGTATTATTTACACCAAGACTCCTGTACTATAATATTGCCATGGGCACTATGTCAACAGCCTCATAAGAACTTATATTTCTGTCAAGTTCATGGGGTGGTTTAACCTCCCCACTATAAATGGATTTTGTTTAGTAGAGCTAATCTCATCACAAAAGAAAGAAAGAAGGAAAGAAAGAAAGAAAGAAAGAAAGAAGGAATAAAAGCAGATAACAGTATGTGAAGCTGTAATTGCTAGGTAAATAATAACGTCACAAAAATGAATCTGTTTGCTATAGAGGCTCATTGCTTGAAGCAGAAGTAGGCCTAGCCTGAGTGGTATAAGAAAACATACTGGGATTATCCACTAAGAGATGTAAGGTGTTAAAGCAATGAGTTATCTTTGCCTGACATATCTTCCAGAAGCCAGTTTTTGAGTAAAACAATATATTTTGAATGACAAGGCAATAATATATATATACAAATATTTGTCAGTGCTGAATGCTGCATTGCATTAGACATGCAAGGCAGTGAAGTAGACATCAGACACTAATTGTCTACTGCATTCTGGATGTTTTGTTCAACCATGTCTTTGAAGAGTGTGTTTCTTGTCATGATTTGAAACACATTGCTATGTAAAATCGGTTAATTCAAACATGTGACTTGGCTGCATGATACAGAGGAGTAGCGTCCTGATGCCCCAGATAACTCAGGTTCTGTTAGAGTTTGGGTATGCAGAGTACTGCTTGGGGTGGATGTAAGTAAGCAGTAGATGCTGGCTTACTAATTTTTATGAGGGGATTTGTCAAGCCCCACCAAAGGAATGCCATCTGGTGGCCCAGAGGTATACTGCATATACAGGGACATAGAGGGTACTCCAGCCAAGTAAAGCACTGTGCCGTAGTTAAGAATCCATGCCACACAGAATTGTGTACCTTCTCTAGGCTTAACATCATAGCTCCTTGCACTGCTGCTAATGGCCAATATGTGGAAATGGTATAGGCCAGTTAAAAAGATCGCCTACCCCCACCCCTTGCTGGAGTTGGGGGGGGTGCAGAAGGCCAAGGCTGACACCAAAGAAGTAGTAGTAATGAGTGTGTGTGAGTAAGGAAAACAAGCAGGAAGGAATTTAGATAATATCAAGTGGCCACTGAGACAGGATGACCTGTTATATGTGACACTGTGATGATGTCATCCCCTATAAAGTGCTCTGTGACAACACTAAAATTGCGTTTCTGTGGTGGCACAGCCACTCTGTATTGTGCTCCCTAGCATGTGTAATTAGATAGTTGGGGGTTGAATCTCACAAAAGTCAATGTGTGCAAAGTCAGAAGAGTATGACTCCCATTCCTGCTTCATGCAAGTAGCATCCAGAAGGTACTTTTATACTCCTACATGACTCGATAGCAGTGTCATACAGCCCTCCCAACACCCTTTTCTCAACACACACTGATGATGTCATCCTCTGTAAAGTGAACTCTGACAATTTTAAACTCAGACTTCTGCAGTGGTGTGAGTGTTAAATGCTGTGTTTACTAGCTTGCCTAGCTAGATAGGTAGGGTTCTAATCTCAAAGCATTCAAGTTATGTACATAATCAGAAGAGCATGAGTTCAGGTCCTGCCTCACTCAACTAACATTCAGAAGGTATTTCTACACTGCTATATGACTCCAGCACAATGTCATACAGGCCTCATAATATCCTCTTCTCAACATGCACTGATAATGTCATGCTGTATAAAGTGAACTCTGACACTACTAAAATCAAACTTCTGCAGTGGTGTAACTGTTAAGTGCTGTATTCTAGAGCTTGTGTAATTAGAAAGGTAGGGTTTCTAATCTTAAATCAATCAACTTGTGTGCATAATCAGAAGAGTACAAGTCCAGGTCCTGCCTCACTCAACTAAAATTCAGAAGATACTTTTACACTGCTACATGACTCCACCGCAATGTCATACAGGCCTCATAATATCCTCTTCTCAACATGCACTGAGGACCTGCCTCACTCAACTAACAATGAGAAGATACTTCTACACTGCTACATGACTCCACTACAATGTCATACAGAACTCATAATATCCTCTTCTCATCATGCACTGATAATGTCATCCTGTATAAAGTGAACTCTGACACTACTAAAATCAAACTTCTGCAGTAGTGTAACTGTTAAGTACTGTATTCTAGAGCTTGTGTAATTAGAAAGGTGGGGTTTCTAATCTCAAAGCAATCTTGTGTGCTTATGTGTCTGTAGTCAGAAGAGCATGAGTGCAGGACCAGTCTAGCTCAAAATGCATTCAGATCTTTTTACACTGCTACTTGACTCCACAGCAATTTCATACAGCCCTCTCAACATCCTCTTCTCAACATACACTGATGATATCATCCTCTATAAACTGCACTGTGACACTACTAAAAACCAACATGTGCAGTGGTTCTAGTGTTAGTACTGTGGTCTGCAGCTTACCTGCCTAGTTAGGTAGGTATTCTAAACTTGCAGCAAGCAATGTGTATGTTCATTCATCTATCGATCTGGAGACCATTTTATACCAGGATGTGAGTCCACAGCTATGTCAGATACTCCCACATCTTTTTCCTCTGCATACATTGATGATGCCATCCTCTATAAGTGCACTCTGACACCCAAAAGCCAGAGTTGTGCAGTGGTGCTAGAGTTAAGTACTTGTGTTTTACAGTTTGTATAACCAGATTAGTAGACACTCTAATCTCATAACCCTCAAATTGTCTGTGTTCATTCAGCTATCAATCTAATGACCATTTTACACCAGGATGTGAGTCCACAGCTATGTCTGACACTCTTATCTAAACATCTTTTGTGCATGCAGTGATGATGTCTTACTGTATAACGTGAACTCTAATACTACTAAAATCAAATTTCTGCAGTGGCACAACTGTTAAGTACTGTGTTCTTGAGCTGGTGTAATTAGAAAGGTAGGGATTCTAATCTTAAAGCAATCAACTTGTGTGTTTCTATACCTGTGTCTGTAGTCAGAAGAACATGAGTCCAGGTCCTACCTAACTCAAGATGCATTCAGAAGATCCTTTTTAATACTGCTACATGACTCTACAGCAATTTCATACAGCCCTCACAACATCCGCTTCTCAACATGCAGTGATGATGTCATCCTCTGTAAAATGCACTGTGACACTACTGAAAAGCACCTTGTGTGGTGGTCCTAGTGTTAAGTACTGTGTTCTGCAGCTTGGTTGACTAGATAGGTAGGAGTTCTAATCTCACAGCAGTCTGCATGTGTGTTTGTTCAACTATCAATATGGATACTATTTTACACCAGGATGTGAGTCCACAGCTATGTCAAATACTCCTATCCAAGCGTATTCTTCTGTGCATACACCGATGATGTCATCTTCTATAGAGTGTACTCTGACATTATTAAAGAGAGACTTGTGCAGTGGTGCTCGTGTTAAGTACTGTGTTCTACAGCTTGTGTAACTAGATAAGTAAAGGTTCTAATCTCACTTCAGTCAACCTGTGGGTGTGTGTCCTCATTCAACTATCAATCTGAAGATCGTTTCACACCAGGATTTGAGCCCACAACTATGTTAGACACTCCTACCAAAACATCTTCTTCTCTGCATACACTGATGATGTCATCCTCTATAAAGTGCACTCTGACACCATTTCAATTTGAATTCTGTGGTGGTGCTAATTGTACCTTGTTTGGAATACAGCTTCTATGCCTACTCAGGTGTGATGTTCAAATCTGACCTCAGTCAACTGTTGTGCAGTTGGTGTTATATTATGATCAGTGTATGATATTTTGAATCTCTTTTCATTTGACTCACACTCAGGAGAACCTTTGACATAGACCCCTGAATCAAAAATCCCCTTTTTCCCTCTGTCCACATAACTTCCATTCTGTGGAACACTGAGGATGTCATCCTCTCAAAGATGCATACACTCATCGTGAAACAGAGCCGCTCCATGACCCTTGTCAGGCCATCTCCAAACTACTGGAAGTGTGATTGCTAATTCTGTGATGGGATCATGCACATATCAGATATGGACAGAGGCAGTCCATATTACACTGAACACATAAACAGAGATGCACATACTCCTATTATATTCTATCACATATATGTAGCAATTTCTTTTTAAATGGTATAATAATGGCTAGATTTTATATACTCTTGGCTGGTAGCCTAGTAATGTCCTATGACCCTCTGAACAGTGCACGTATAAAGGTTGTTGTCATCTACATGTGCTATGTTGAGGTGTGGGTGTACCATACCCCTACAACAGTGTATTCCAACCCCAACCTGTGATTTGAGCTACTATATTGATAGCTGCTGCTGCCATTTGGTTACATGTTCCTTCCATAACAGCTGTAGTAATATGCCTCTTGAGGACTGCTGACATGGGATGATTCTCTGTATATTGTTGCCTTACTAAGGCACATGTTTTTGTAGTGGAGTATATCAACATTCTACACAGTTGTTATACAACAATCACAATAACAGATGCAGTATGACACAGGTGCACATGTGTATGTGCAGCATATGGAAATGTTATCTTGTATACAGCAATATTATGTCATGCTGATTACATAGGCACATATGCCTGGGTTCATCCACATGTTTTAATGCTGTTATATACACAAACATGTGACAAGTTGGGATTCACTTACAACCTTGTGGAATTCATTGTATATATTATTGTGCAGTTATTCACAAGGATTATATAGGAGTTCCCCAGCATCATTGTGTGACTGCCAACACCTGTGTCAGTAACTGTTCTGCATGAGCCACATCCACCTCAGTTGTTATGTGTCCACATATGGTGTCAGGGCCCTCACAGACACACATTTCAACTGATAAACTTATAGGCATATGATGTCTAACTGATGTAATGATGTGAAATAAGTAGAGGTGTATGACTGTGTTAACAGCTCTACTGTATCACATGTGATTCAGACCAAGTGTTATACTTGGAAGTGATGTACAGACTGAAGTCTAATTGAAGCACAGGTATAGCTGTTGTGTGACTGTACTGGATCATGGATGTACCATACATCACATCAGTATTGCCACTTGACAGTTTGCATGAACACATGTGGATGCATGTCAGCATTTCACGCCAGTATAATATTTTCACTGGCAATGTCAGGCGGGCAACAGTCATAGGTTCATAGGTTCAGAGGTAGGTACTAGGCTATTGGCCCTGGGGCCTATATAAGCCTAGCCAAAAAGGTACCCTGGCTTTTGCCACCCAAGAAAATTATTTTCCTGTGCCCCTGTCGAGCAGAGCCACAGAGGTGACCCCTGGGGTGAATTTCCTATTTCCCATCCAATCATCAAGATTTTTCTTGAAGAGTGCTAATGAGGAGCTTTGTTTGATATATATATGTAGTTTGCTCCAGAGTATGGGAAGTCTCTGGGACAGGAATCTATCCCTCCAGCATGTTCTGTTTATTGTGGTGACAAGGTTTAGTTCCCTAGAGCATGTAGCTTGGAGGGATTGGGATTTCTTTAAGTGGAGCATATCCAACAACTCTGGGTTTGACATAGCTTTGTATGTTAGGCAGAGATCACCTCTGAGTAGGTGATATGTGATGGAGTAAAGCTGAAGTTTTTTGAGATGGTCTGCATAGGGCATATTTTTGAGGCCTGTAATCCCATTTATGAGGGATTTCTGTGGCTTTTCCAGTTGTTGGAGATGTCTTGTGAGATACATACCAAAAATGGGTCTAATGAGTGACGGGTAGAGGGGAACAATTACCTCTTTTTTCCTGGATGAGGAACCTTTTGTGATGAGGTGTGCCACACAGAAAGACTTCCCATCTACTGTGATGATGTGATTCTCAAAGGAGAGACTACTGTCCACCTGTATCCCAAGGTCTCTTATCACACTTTTGGTGTTAAGCAAACTACCACCTATGTGGTAGCTCATGGATACAGAGTTTTTACTAAAGGGGATGACAATGCACTTTTTGGCATTGAGCTTGAGCACATGGATTTGACACCATTCATCTGTTTCAGTGAGTCCCTTTTGTAGAATGTCCACATTGTTAGGAGTTTTGATTATGGCTCTTAGTTTGCAGTCATCTGCAAACTTCATTAGCCAAATATCTTCTGTATTAGCCTGTACTTCAGAAAAGTAGATACCAAACAGGAGAGGACCCAGGACTGAACTCTGTGATACTCCACTTGTCACTAGTCTGAAGTCGGATTTAGAGTCTACTGCTTTCACAGTGTGGGTTCTGTCAGCGAGCCAGCTGGCAACCCATCTTGTGACATAGGGATTTATGCCTAGTTTAGTGAGTTTATCTATAATTCCAGAGTGGGGTATGGTGTCAAAAGCCTAAGCGAGATCTAGATAGATTGTGTGAACCTTCTTACCCTCGTCTATGGCTTTGGTGACTGCTTCAAAGAAGTCTGTCAGGTTTAGGAGACATGATCTGCCTTTTACAAACCTGAACTGGGTGGGGTCTAGATTTTGGAGATTACCAATGTCTTTGTTTATAAGTTCCATGATTATATGTTCCATGGCCTTGCAGGCCAGGCTCATTAGGCTAATGGGGCGGTAGTTCCTGGGGTCCATGGTGGCTCCCCCTTTGTGGAGTGGGATAACCATTGTTGTGCGCCATTCAGCTGGCACAAAGCCTGAGGTGAGGCTATCATTGAACATGGTGCTTAGGTGGGATGCCAGTTCATTCTGTAGTTCATGTAGAACACAGCCTGGGATGTTGGCAGGTCCCATGGATGCTGTGTTCTTGGCTTTGGAGAGTGTGGTTTTTACCTGTGCAGCCGTAATTACAGGAACTTTGCATTCTTCCAGTATAGAGATGGGCCCTTTAGGGGGTGAGGAGGGGTGAAGTTATCACTTAACCTATCTGCCAGGATGTTGGCAATATCAGTTAGTTCTGTATATTTAGTGCCATTGTGCTGTAACTCAGAGCAGATCTGAGTGTTGCCATTGAGATTCTTGACATAGCTGTAGAATGCTTTGTGGTTGTCTTTAGAATCAGTGGCAATTTTCTTTTTGTAACTAGCTTTGGAGGATTTTATAAGGGATCTCAGCTTCTTACTGAGGCTGACCAGGGAGTTCCTCCAATCAAGGGATAACTGGCTAAGCTTAAAATGGCTCGCAAGGGCAGTTAGCTTAGTACTAATCTATGCACCTATGAACCTATAACCTTGGGATTTTACTCTTTTTTGCAACAATTTCTTTTTTCTGTTGTAGAGTTTGTTTATGGCAGGGGACCACTAGATTGGCTTCCTTTTTTGGAGGATAGCATCTTGGTTATATTAGGGATAACATGATCCATGCACTCGTGTAAGTGCTTATAAAGTACATTTGTGTAGGATTCAGCAGTCATACCTCTATTGTCCGTCTGCATGGGTATCGTGAAGTTTGCCACTTCTGTCTTAAGAAGTGTGAAGCTGGCTTTGGAGACATTTTTTATGGTGGTTTCCCTAATGGGGGATGGGGGCAGGATGTGGATGTCCAGGGTGATTAGCTTGTGGTCAGATCTGACCAATGAGGAACTGGCCTCTGGTGTGGAACACCGGTCACCCATGCTGGTAATGACCAGGTGCTGAATGTTGACATGTACTTATAGAGGGTGCTCTAAGTATTGTTTGCTATGTGTACAATATCAAAAATTCAAACATTCAAAGAAAACGTTATTGTCTTTTAGGAAACACAAGTGCAACCTAAATGAAATTTCAGGTATCAGCTTGTCATCAGAGTACAGAGGCAATTTAAGTATAAAAAGAAGACATGATGTAAACACAGCTATTCTAATGACTAATACACATAAAAAGTACTCCTTATTACCTATTTCTAGTCAGGTAAAACTATCCATACATATAAACCTAAACATGTGAACAAATAATACTATACACAGAAAAAGAGAAGAAAAGTCAGTTCATTAATATTACACGTGAGGAATTATTGCAATTACACTTTTAAGAGAAACACATTTCTGTAAGAGTATATTAACAACAGTGAATTAAATAATGTATCACTTTCAGTAAAATATTACTAGTAAGATCATGTTTGGAGGTAGAAGGCATCCAAGTTGATGTCAGAGTTTATTAGTCTTATTACTGTTGGATAGAAGCTGTTCAAGAGCCTGAAGGTCCTACAGTGGATGCTGTGATACCTCTTATCAGATGAAAGTCTAGTAAACCAGCCAAATGCTGGATGTAATGTGTCTGTAAGTATTTTGTATGTCTGCAGTGGTAATGTTGTCACTTCACAACAGGAGGTTCTATGGTTTGATTCTTGGCTGGGGTGCCTTTTCTGCAGAGTCTGCATGTCCTCCCTATGTTCATGTGAGTTTGCTCTGGTTTCCTCCCACATTACAAAGACATGCATCTGGAGCATTTCTGTCTGGGCCTCTGCTGAAAATTGGCCCATTCCAAGTTGGACTTTCCCGGTTAACAAATGTAAAATAAATAAATAAATCTTGTTAGAAAAAGTTCTTGCATGGTTGGAAGATTTGTAACCATTATCTTCTCCACAATCCTCCCCACACTTTGAAGCATCTTCCTCTCTGCTGTGATACTGTTTCTGTAGCACACAGTAAAGTTGCAGGTGAGAATACTTTCAATAGCTCCTTTATAGAAAGTGGATAGGGCATTCAGAGGAAGCTTTGCTCTTTTGAGCCTTCTCAGGAAGTGCAGGCATTGGTAAGCTTTTCTCATTATTTGGCCTGTGTTCACAAACCAAGAGAGGTCTTCTGAGATGAGTGCCCCCAGGAACTTTGTAGATTGAACTCTCTCTACCACCTCACCGTTGATCTCAAATGGTGACTGAATGGCTGGCCTTTTTCTGAAGTCCACGATAATTTCTTTAGTTTGGTTGACATTCAAATCCAAATTGTTATTTTCACACCATTTGATCAGAGACCTGACTTCATTCCTGTATTCCCTCTCATCATCATCCCTTATGAGACCCACTACAGTGGTATTGTCTGCGAATTTGATAATTTGGTTATTGGGAAATTTTGCAAAGCAGTTGTTGGTAAGAATGGTGAATAGTAGCGGACTAAGTACACACCCTTGAGGCACACCAGCGTTGAGTGTAATGATACTCAATGTGCTGTTACCAGCACATGTCTCCTGTGGTCTTCCAATCAAGAAGTCAAGTATCCAGTTGCTCTTGTTGATGCCAAGGTTAATTAATTGGTCTATGAGTTGCATCAGAACCACTGTATTGAATCCCGAGCTAAAGTCAATGAACAACAGCCAGACATAGTTGTTCCTTTCTTCAAGTTGCCCCACAGAGAGATGCAGGGCCACTGAAATGGCATCCACAGTGGATCTGTTTGGCGGATAGTCAATAGTCACTGATCACAGTGACAGCTTCCTCGATCATTGACACTAGACTTTGCACTGCTGTACTTTCTGTGCACGTGGGCACGGCTTATGCATCGCCATCAGTCTCACATTCTGCTGTACCATTCATTCCAATAGGGCACATCTTAAGATAATATTCATTGTTATTACATGTTGCAGATGCATGCAATACCCAGCTGTGTGTAGGGGATACACTCATAATAGTGTGTTGTTTATAACTGCTGTTATCCATATAGCCGATACCTATGTCAGCCAGGTATGCTTTAGTCAAGTGTATCACATTTGCAACAATGAGCTCTCACACATCTTGTCAGCCATACAGAACTATTTTTTGGGATGCATACTCAGTAAGATTTGACAGTGCAGACTTCCTTTCAACATGCTCTAATAGATGCATGTGCGATACATCTTTCTGTGTTGCACCCAGTAAATACACAGGTCAAAGACAACATTGATGACATGGGTTTAATTCTCACAGGTGTTGATTGTGGCTTATGTATCATGCAAACTTCTCAACTGAACAGGATTGCTCCTGATTTCAACTCCAGGTTTAACAATGTCCATCTTAACCCCTTCAAAAAGTGGTCATTTTTGGGGGAGGGGTGATGAATTCCCTTTGTAGAATAGTGGCAATCATTACAGCTGTACATCTGTTCCTGCAGAAGATGTATAATACGTTACACTCACATATTCTGTCAATCCCACAGATTAGTGGTCAAAATATTTTAAAGGTGTCCATGATTGTGCCTGTTTCTGTCTACATTTGTTAATAAGTCTGTTGGTTTGTGTCCATGATTGGTTGACAAGTATGCAGACATGTCAGTAATATTCAAGGAAGTCATTTTTCAAATCTTCCCCCATGCACATGTCCCCTGTTGTACATACCTTCCTTGATAAATGTCCTTTCCAGTGAGACTGTCACTGATGTTTATATCACAACCATTCATCTCCACTGGCATATATTGTGTGACCCTCACATATACATTATCATGTATGATGATATAATATACTCGCACAGGATGTTTAGACAGCAGTACGTACTGTGCTAGCTACACATGTGCTTATTGTCATGCTACAGATATGTACATACAATGACATGTCCTAACATTGCCAAATTTGCCATGCCCCCTTCCTCTTTCCTCATTCCTATCAGTCATATCTGAGCCCATTGTTATCAGCACACATTCCCTGCCTAGTGCACATTTCATTGTCTTGGCTCTTACTGTGACTTCCTTCCATTATTTCATTCTGTATATAATTGTTGCAGTGCACATTGCACTCAGTACACTTTTCTTTACTGTGCTAAGACTCTTGTTATTGCAGTATTTTCAACCTTGGTAGTCGTGGCTGTTTGTGCAATCTCACCAAGCTCAGAAGCAAACATGAGAGCTTTTTGTTTCTGTGGCCAAGTTGCTTTGCATGGTTTCCTAGTAGGAGCGCACTTGATGGCCACAAAGCCATACTGACATATGTGTAAACATGATGAACAGCAAGAACATGTGATTAGCGCTGGCACTCAGCACGTTAAAATGTAAGCTCTGTGAAATCTTCGCGCAAAGCCTACATAAGGTTTATTGAATTCCCTGGAATGTCTGAAACTGAAGAAGACTGTCAAATGAAACTACCAATGCACAGAACTCAAATGAGTTGCAAGACTGATACAGGAGCTGCAATGTTTGATATTGGTGCTGCCTGTAGAAATTTCTTGAAGTGCCTGCAGATGAATGAAACAGAGAAAGAAATATGTATCCCTGCAGGCAAACTGAAGTCTACCGGTAGATGTCTGATAGGAAGGGGCACAAGTCTGATTTATGGGTTTATGTACAGGATGGTCCTGCACTGGTCCAAACCCACAAAGCTAATAACTCTGCTGGTGAATCCCTGTTTGCCAACTTTGTTGGAAAAAACCTGGAATTCGTTGCCAAACTATATAACCCTACAATCCTTCATAAGTCTCTTAAAAAGAACCTCAAACAGTATCTCATAGTGAACTGGCTTTGCCCAAGTACCAACCCTGATTAAGTCATAAACTGAAAGCATAACCTGCAAATATAGTAACATGCAATTACGCCACCAAGCTCTGTATCCAATCTAATGTCGCTTGCTTTTAATTGTATCTGACCATGAGAATTGTGAGTCCCTATTAGGGAACACTTCTAAACCATTGTACATAATCACTTTGTTTTATATTGTTTAATGTTATCTAACTTCTTCTGTAATCTATGTAATTTTATATTTTCTAATGTTATCTAACTTCTTGTGTAATCTATGTAATTTTGTCTATTTGGAGCTTTTCTACCGGGCCTCCACTGAAAATGGACATGTATTGAGTCAGACTATCCAGGTAAACAAATGTAAAATAAATAAATAAATAAATAATCTGCTCCACTGATCTGTGGTCAGTGTAGACATAAAATATAAAAAGACTGCAAACCACAGATTAAAACTAAAAACCATGAACTTGAGCACACTGGTAAATCCTGGAGCAATATGAATTAGACTTGCCCATTAAAGGATCGTTTATTCACAAATGAAATATCACATTAAGTGCTTTCATTTTTACAATGAGAAACTTCCATCAGATAAAAACATACTGAAGCTCTCTCATTTAAATGTACTATATTTCCTGCCCCATGAACAGCTGATGTCACACCCACAAAAAACATCAATTAAAACAATCAATGAACGGGACTGACAACAGCCATTTCTTACAAAAAGAAATAATAAAATCATTAATTAAAAAACATTTTACAAGAATAAATTACCTTTCTAATGCTTTCAATTTTAAAATACTAGAAATGTTAACTTGATCATTAAGTCTCAGCCAGAATGTTGTATTCAAACGTGACTGCCACACTGACTCACGTCATTCATGAAGCAGTGACCACACCCCACCTCTTTCTTTCATAAGTAAGACTTCCAATATAATGAACTTAAAACAATGCCCAGGTGGTTCCAGACAATACCTAGCCAAAGTATTTGTGCCCATCATTTGCTTAATTTATTTTATGTATTTATTTGCTTTTTGTTTACCGGGAAAGTCCACTGGGCCTAAGAGAGCCCATTTTCAGTGGAGGCCCGGGGGAGAAAAGCTCCATAACATAAACTTTTACATTTAAAATTTACAGATGAATGATACAATATTCAGTTCTACTAAAAACAAAATAAACAGTAAAGCTTACAGAGATAAATTTCACACAGAATAAAAAGTCAAAGAACAATTAAACTGAAATCAAAAATAAGTAGAAGATATACATGTGAGTGGTTCACAGTAATATATAGAGTAATGCAGACATTGCTGACCTTAAGGGTTTACATCAGTAACAGAAGTGTCTGCTGTCTATTCAGAGATATTGTCTTACCAATAATAGAGCTACTATTTTACCAGTAATAGAGATGACTGGAGAGAACAGGGAATATGTGAAGTCTAGGGGTGCTTGGTACAACTGCATATCCAGCTAGATGAGAGGTGGGTATGAAGGAAATACTTGAAATGAGTAAAGTTTTGAGTTGATCTGATGGGAAGAGTTAAAGTATTCCAAGCGTTGGCTACTGAATAAGAGTAGAGAAGCGCTATCCAGGAGGGAGGTTTGGTTTATGAATTTGTAATAGTTGTTGGTCTCCTGATCTGAGTGGCCTGTTGGGAAGATAATAACTGAAGGTAGAGCTAAGAGCAGGACAGTTTTGGGGCTTGAAAAGGATTTTGTGAACAGTATTTAGTTGTAGATAGGAAAGGTAATTAGGAAGCTCTACCCATTTTAGAGATTTGAGAGCAATGCAGTGGTGGGTGGAATATTTGGAGTTGATTGTGAATTTGGTGATTCTAGTATAGCAAGTTTCAAATTTGTTTTTAGAAGAGGTATGAATGTTAGAAAGAAAGAAGGCATTATAAAGGAGAGAGGATAGTAGGTATGTTGTGGCAAGGGTGTGTCTAGTGGATAGGCTTAGGAAACTATTGCGTCTATACAGGGTGCCAAGCTTGGAATGTGTTTTGTGGATGTTGTGTTGCATGTGGATATCGAATTTCATGTGTTCATCTATAACTCCAAGGAGCTTTGTGTGACTAATGATCTCTATTAAATATTTATTGAGTGAATAGATGGCGAAGTCTGACTTTTTAGGAGGGTTTTTTTTAGGAGAGAAAAGTATGATTTTGTTTTTGTTTTTTGGGGATTCAAGACAAGATGGCTATTGTGCATCAAGAATTCAGTGACAGAGAAGGCATTTTGAGTTAGACTAAGTAAGTCAGAAGGAGAGTCAGCAGAACAGATGACAGTGGAGTCATCTGCATATTGAATGAATGACCCTTGTGGCAGTGATGATTGGAATTTGTTTATGAATATACCAAAGAGGATGGGTCCGAGTATGGAACCTTGGGGAACGCCGGTGGAGGTATTTAGAAAAGTGGAGATAGAGTTTTGCCATCTTGTGGCCTGTTGTCTTTCATTTAAATAACTGTGGAACCATGTCTCTTATATGTTCATGTATACAATTTCTCAATTTATATTGGTTTTACCGATGTAAATGCAGGAACGGAGAGCACATAAAGCACAATATATCACCCTTTCACTGCTACACGAATGTTTTGCATGTAACAGTATCTTCACATTGCTGGCACTGATCTCTTTTGTTTCAAGAATGTTCTTAAAATATTAATAGAAACCACATTTCTTCATAAAACCTTCCTCATATAAAACTATCCTATGCTCAAAAATGTCCTTCAAGTTCTTCCCTTTTCTATAAGCAATAACACGTCCATCCCCCACAAAATTCATGATTTCCTTTTCATGTTTTATAACTTCCCAGTTCTTCATTAAAATATTTTGATAACATTGCTATATCACAAAAAGTGGTAATGAGCACACACCTAAAATTCCTGTTAAAATCATTGATATTTAAAATATTGGAATCCAATTCATCTCTTATACCACCATCAACTGGAGTGACAAAGGCTAATTCTTCACTGTTCAAAACTGGTTTAAAAAACTGCCTTTTCATTTGCTAACCACCTCCATAATGACATCATGAACTAACTGAAAGGGATAACCTCTCTTCAAAAAAACATGTTTTAAAAGTCACATTCATCCAGAAATGATTCAAACGTGCTCACCATTCCTGCAGCTCTTACAAATTGGCCCTGTAATACAGCTTTTTTCTGTTTAAAATGGTGGGCACTTGAAAAATGGAGGACACTCTTAGAATAGGTTTCCTTCCTGAAAATCTCAGAAATGTATCATTTATTAATCATATCCTTTATTAATAAAACATCTAAATACGTATTTGGACCGAAATTGCAGAATGGGTGAAACGTAGGAAGGATGTAATACCATTAATGTATTATAGAAAGGGTTCAATGTCATCCATGGAACCTTTCCAGTGAATGAATATATCATCCAAAAAATGCGTATAGAAGTGGCAATCAATATAAAGGGGTGAATTAAATAAATATTTCTTCTCCCATTGGAACATAATGATATTAGCATATGCATCCCCACATGATGACACCATTGCCACCCCTTTCTTTTAGAAAAAATATTCTCCTTCAAACAAAATACAATTATTTTTTAACACTATGTCCAACAATTGCGCAAGCATATTCACTTGTATCTGGGGTATATTTTTAGTAACCAAATATTCACAAAACCACCGAACCCCTACATTCTGAGGAAAGTAAAAAATCTTTTATATCTGTAGTAGGAAAAAAAACATGTCATCACAAAAGGGCATGTTATTGATTTCCCTTAAAAATTCCCAAGAATATTTACAAATAAATAATTAATTTTGCAAGAAGGCTTTTGTTTAATGTCATTGAATTTTGCTATGAGCTGAGTTATTGAGGCCTTTGTGTCCACTATGGGATGCATATGTGGTTGTATAATATATTTATGTAGTTTGAGTATAGCAAACATGACTGGAATAAGGGGGGTGGGATACAGTTAAAAAAACTTTATTCATCTATATTAAACCATTTATGAATAAATCCTCCAGGTCAAATTTCATATGCCTATAAGCCCCATTCACCTCACTATGGGATATAGGTTCATAAGTACCACTGTCCAATATTTCCTTAGTTTTCCTGGAGTAATCAACCCTATTCGTGATGACAAGTCCACCCCATTTATCAGGCTTCATCATTCTAATTTCATTATCATTTTTAAATTTATTCAACCATAATATTTTCATCTTTTTGCCAATTGGTCATATTCGATTTTTTCATCTGACCAAAACTGTTGTTTGTTTTCAATTTTGGTCTGTGGTTTGCAGTCTTTTTAGATTTATGGTCTGTTTTTTTTTTTTTTTCGAACATGACCACCAGTTCTTCCATTACTGTTTGTGTAAGCAATTCAAAACAATTCAAAACATTAATTTGCTTAAACTGTTATTAACATTTGAACCAAGCTTCACCAAGTGTTTTTTCTTTCACAATGTATCTTTAAATTTTATCTTTGAGTTCTAGGAGAATGCTGATTGGATGCTCGTGAACATGTGACTTTTTAGCCACCATTTTTAAACTGGATAAAGTTGCGAGTGTTTATTAAAAGAACAAAAGTGCTTAATTTTAATATTGTTTTTGTGACTCCTTTCATGCAGCTTTGTGGAACCTTTCGAAGTTCTGTATGTAACCAACCTTATCTGACACCAAAGATGATATTACATGATAATGCTGCTGTTACTGCTGCTTATACATAAAGCATAATACTGGCAAGATTTGTAGCTATCAAAAATGATTCAGAATTTGAAACTGTTACTCAGCTTGTGAAAAGAATGGCCAAATCATTGAAATGTATCCATAGAACTCCTGCATAAGTATTATACAGACAAAACACACTAACCCAAATTAGATGGATTGTTGCTAAATGAAGACACAGGCATTGTACCCTTATCTCAGATAACAGAAAAGCTATGTGAAATATATAAAGGTAATCAGGATCTTACCAAATAAAGAGCTAAAATATCAGTTTTGTGCCCATGTATCAACAAAGACATTCCTGCTGTGGTATCCAAGTGTCAACTTTGGATTATGCAAAAACTGAAGTAATTCCTGCCATGGTATCCAAGTGTCAACTTTGTATTATGCACAAACCATCACAGAGATGAGAGCCACTTATGCCAATACCTTTACTTGAGGTTCCACAGCAAAAAATAGTAGCTGGTGTGTCTGAATTGCAAGGCAAAAATTGCTACATTGTAACCAACTACTACTCATGTGGCATCAGAATTATCATCATGTCAATGATGACTAGCCCTCAAATTTACTAACGTATCATTTGTTGACCAAGTTATTCTCTCTGTGCTAATGACTTCTTTTCAACGGAGACAGTATTTATATTAACTAGGGGAAATTTGACAAGAGCATCAAGGAACTTCCCTTACTCTTTTTGACAGGTGCCGTGGTATCTTTTACATCTGTCTGAGCTACCACCAACTGAAGCAGATGAGACCTGGGTTTAATGTCTCACCTGATGGACAACACACTCAGAAGTGCAGCATTCCCCTAATGCTGTACTACAGTGTCAGCAGTTTAATCACTTGAAGTGGGAGTAGAACTCACATCCTTCAGGTGTTCCACCACACCACCTTTTGCACCATTGACACAGCTATAATGGCTAGATTCTAAACAATGATCACCTGATATGATCTACCACTGATCAAGTTACAGACTGGCCCATTTCAGCAATATGTTGCTGAACACAGGTTTAGTCGTATGATCTTAAGTATGAACTATCCACAATCAAATAGTGAAGCTGATAGAAGTATACATACTGTAGCAAGCAAAGATCTTCAGACAGCTTATCTACATAAAGTGTTACTGACATACCATGCAACCTCTTCCCATAATGCAACTAGTGTAAGCCCATCACAGCTTAATATGGAACGGCATGATGATGTTAGAGGTAACACTCATATAAAATGTTATTCTGTAAAACAAAGTCAAACAAAATGACCAAAGGCCAAATCTTAGTTTTACTACCAACATCAATCTGCATGTGCACAACCCATCATATAGCCTAACTAAGCTATTCATTTAAAGTTAGTGAGAGTGAAAAAGTGAGGCACAGTGTAAAGCTTCCGAACTATGTTCCTGCATGGTGCAAAAAAATGCTGGTACCACTGAAACAGATGGCATATGCAGCTTGTTCCTGATGCTTATCGGTCTAAATACAGTGTTCCAGAAAGCCAGTACACCCAGTATGAGGTAAAAATATCCAGACTGATATCTAGCCAGTCTCCACCTGTATCTACTACCACTATACAATATCTGAACTTTCAAGAGAAGGAAGACGTTTGAGTCTGACTCTCCCATTGTCAGACTGTATTTCAAGTTCTCCAGTCCAGCCAGTACAGCCGTGCATGACTGTTTGAGATCCTGAGCATGCAGACATTCCATATGTAGTGACTGTATAAGTTCTGATTCATGCTTTGATAATGTCCCTAAATGTTCTTTACACAAGTAGTCCTTCCTTTTCCAACATTAACCCAAACACTTAGTCGTTTTATCTGCCAAGTAGTTATTTATTTTATATTTGTTTTACCAGCAAAGTCCAACTGGGACAGAGGCCATTTTCAGCAGGGGCCCAAGGAGAAATACTCCAGACACACATCTTTGGAATGGTGGAGGAAACCAGAGTAAACCGACACAAACACAGGGAGAACATACAGACTCCACACAGAAGGCTTCCCAGCCAAGAATTGAACCAAAGAACCTCTTTCTGTAAGGCAACAATGCTAACCACTGCACCACTGTGCCACCCAGTACATTCTTAAATTGTGATAAAGTTGTTAGGAAAGTCAAATAACCCTATAGTAAATACAATGCTAGGTTTTCATAGTAATAATAATAACACAGGATTATGACTGATTTACTGATCATAACCTGTTTGAATCCATATTCATGAGATGGATGCCAACAAATTCACCTTGAGAGTGATCATAATTCATTGAAGTGCATGAAGCTTTATCTGCTCCATGTACCACTAGGTACAGGAAAAAGGAAAAAGAAAAAATATTGTGTTTTGCCATAAAGCACTTAGTGAACAGTGCCAAAAAGGCACACTCACCTTGCTATGCCTCTAAACTGTCCAGTTTTTCAGAATGTCTAGATTTTTGCCTTGATTCTTTGGTCTGCTGCTCGTAACATCAGTGGTTTTCAGACATCGCAAAGATTGAAGTCACTGAATAGTGACTTAGATTTGAGTTTCAGAGTTTGTATCCTTCAGAGAAAATGCAGGTGAACACACATCCTGTTATTCTAGCCATATCTCTCAACCTCTTAGTGCAAGAAATCTGGAAAAACCTAAAATTCCAGGAAGACAAAAACAGGGACAAATTTTAAATATTGCTCTTATAAACTTAGAAAGTTGCTAGAATTACAGGTTTTGTATTAGCATACATTTTCTGAATGATATGAAGTCTGTAACTCAAATGAATTTTATTATTTAGTGACTTCAGTCCTCAGTGATTTGCCAGAAAACCACACATTTTATGAGGGACAGACCAAAATTATGAGGCAAAAATCTGGACATTCTGTGAAATTCTGTACAGTTTAGAGGGCTAGCTACTGCTTTAGTTTATAAAAAGAAGGGAAACCTTATCAGTTTGGACAGCAAGCAGAACCATATCTTGTTTTCCTGTGCTGTCATTTGCTGGTCAGTACTGGCAGATTTTACTGTCTAGCACGGGAACCAACCTTAACAGCAGGGAGTACTTAACATTTGTTAACACTGTTCCTCATGCCACTCTAGCACTTAACTGTTTTTTTTTTCTGAATATCAGAGTGTAATTACCACACTGAGTGCTCTAGAAACATTGTTCACAATCTGGGTATTAAATGTATGGAGCACTGGGTATGAACTAATCTACCTTGAAATTTAAAAAAAAAATGAGATTTGGTGGTAAAACAAATAATATCGTCATGATGTACAAATAATATAAATGTAAAATAGGTAATTCTCATTTTAAGAAGAAGGTATTTCTGCTTTAAACCATAGCCAAAACTATAATGCATTGCTGTCTCCAAGCCAGAGTCAAACTGGTTGATATCAGCTTTTTTTTTTTTTTTTTTTTTTGTATTCTGCTATAACTAACCATATTTATTGTTTACACTGAGCTTGGCAAACTAAATGAAATTGCTAGGAAAATGAATCTAATCAGCACAAGTGCTTCTTTTGTGGAATAAATTGAGACCATAGAGATTTGGTCTGAGTCAAGTTTCTAGTAGGGGGTCACAAGAAATGGAAAAAGTGTTGAGCTTAATATTTTTGTCATGGAACACAACATTATATAGACTAGCATTACCCGGTTTGAGAATGTTGGATAAAATCGAAGAGAATAGAAAATGGAACAATGTCTATGTACAACCTGTCACAGTGGAGTAAGGCTACATTTACATGGTGCAGCTATTACATTCTTAGCACCACTAAGATCCTAATTTTTTAGATTGTGCTGACCAGGGGCGCAAAGTTATGCACAGATGAATTTTGAATACTATGATTTTGGAACTTCTGCTATGATCTTTGATTGTCCCCTGCTATGACTTTGAAAGTTTTGAGATTTAAAGATGTGATTAATATCATTTCCTGATGAGGTATCACCACTCTGTTTCCTTCTAGTGGATACAGTTGCCGCCTTGCTCATTTTACTGTTTGAATGAGTTTCTTTCATTCCGTTCAAATTTTTAAAATTTCCAAACCACTCCAGAGATTTTTGTTTGGTGACAGGTGCCAGTATTTAGTATGACAGTTTATTCATCCTCTAAACAATGATCAAATGACTACCTACCAGCTGTGTCAGGCATAATAGTCACAAGTGCTCGCTCGTCAGTTCTTTGCTCAGGGTTAGGATATAAGCTAAGGGCAAGATCCTCTACTCTCAAACAGAAAAATAGAACTGCATAAACTCAAGTCTTTAAACGTGGGGTGTACAAGACACTGAAATGCAAAACAGGTTGATTGTGGCTAAAAAGCTCAGCTCTATGTGGTATCACACCTAAAGCTATGTCCACCCTCCAAAACTGAGAAATAAAAGCGCACATTTGGGGCTTCTGAAGTGTGGTGCACAAGAGACATACATTTCTGAAAGTTTTCGACTGTTGCTATAAAACGTGGCTCACTGTGTTAGGACTGTTTTCAATACACTTCTGTTTATAGGTTCAAGGTTCATAGAAGGTTACTAAACTAGTGGCCCTAGAGTCCTTACAAGACTAGTCATGTTAATCCCAAGTGGCCCCAAATGTCCTCTTTAACTGGAAGTACTTTGCAGAGTCCATGAGGGACAAGGGTGCCACACCCAATGTGAATTTGTGGTCTCCCATCCATTTGTCCACACTGCACTTGAATAGGGTCTGCTTCATGTCAACTGGAATTTTGTTCTGGAGGAGCGTCAGTCTCTGGGAGACATATTTGTCTCTCCAGCATGTTCTGTTAATGTCATAGGCTAGGTCTAGATCCCCTAAAGGAAGTGACTCTTGTGACGTTAGATTTAAGCATCAAGCAGGACAGGCACAAGTCTCCTCTCAGCAGCCTGTATGATACAGAGTACAGTGACAGGGCTTTTAGCTTATCCACATATATCATGGTTTGGTGGCCGTGTGTTTTCTTGGTGAGGAACCTCTGTGGTCTCTCCAGCTGCTGCAGATGTCTGTTGAGGTACATGCAGAAGTGAGCATTGTACTCTATTAGTCAAGTACAGTGGGGCTATAACATTCCTCGGCCTAGATATGATATCCTTACTTATGGGGTACACAACATAGAATGCTTTATTGTCATTTAGACACCACAAGTAAAGTCTAAACGAAATTGTGTGTATCGTACTCAAACTGAGAAGACAAATACATACATACATACAATTACACATGTATCAGACCTAACATTAACCTTTCTCTTAGACATTTATATTATTACTTATTACTACAATTATTTTATACACCACTATAGTAGCTGATTGGTTCCTTATTGTACCTGTACATATTACACAATGTAATTCTCTAGTTCTTTAAATTATGAGAATATCTAGCAGTTGTATTGCACATGACTTTCTTGTAAAATAATAAGGTGGTTGTGTTGCCTTATTGTTATAGCACTATTGTTTGGTTATCAGAAGACTTGTCAGCTTTCTCTGTGTTAGCCCTTCCTGTAGTGTGTTAACATCATTGGGGGACTTTGCGATCTTCAGTGAACTTAGTAAGCCAATGGCTACTTTAGTCTGGACTTCTGAGAAGTAGATTCCAAACAGTAAAGGGCCCAGCACAAATCCTTGTGTTATGCTACTGGTAACAGGTCTACTGGTGGAGGTAGAGTCACCAACTTTAACATTATGTGTTCTGTCTGTAAGCCATCTGGCTACCCATCTAGTAATGTAAGGGTTAATCCCCAGCTGAGAGAGCTTTTCAATGATACCTACATGGGGATTACATCAAAAGCCTTGGCCAGATCAAGATAGGCAGTATGCACTGTCTTACCTTCATCCAGGGCTTTGGTGACATTCTCAAATAAGTTTCCTAAGTTTCTAAGGCATGATCCACCCTTAATGAAGCCAAACTGAGTTGGGTCTATAGTTTAAAGGTCACCTATGTCCTTGTTGATAAGGTCCATGATGATTCTTTACATGGCCTTGCAGATGAGACTGGTATGTGTCTATAGTTCCCAGGGTCTGTTGTCCCCTCTTTGTGCAAAAGGATTACTATTGCTGTTCACCACTCCGCTGGAACAAATCCAGTTCTCAGGCTATGATTAAAGAGAATGCTAAGTGGGTCTGCTAGGTCCTGTTTTAGATTGCTTAATAAGCATCTTGGGATGTTATCTGGTCCAACTGAGGCCATGTTTTTGACCTTGGAGAGCACGGACAAGACCTGATCTCTAGAGATATTAGGCAGAGGACTGGTGTTTGGTATGCTTTGGGATATGGCCGGTGGGGCCGGGGGGGGGTGGCGTTTGCACCAAATCTGTCTGCTAACAGGTTGGCAATTACCTCCTGTGCAGTACGAGTGGTACCATCTATTACCAGTTCTGCACATGGCTGGTAGTTCTCTTTTAGATTTTGGATGTAATTAAAGAATGACATATGACTGTCCTTAGCTAGGGACACTATTTTAACTCCATAATTAGCTTTAGATGATTTTATTTGATTTCTGATTTGCTTGATCAAGCTGAGGAGGGAATTCTTCCTCTGCTGACTCAGTTTCCTCTTGTTCTTAGACATCGGTTTTTTCCTCTTGTTATATAACCTGTTTATACCTGAGGTCCACCAGGGTTGCTTGTTTTTTCGGGAGAACCTGGTTTTGATCCGGTCAGGTACAGCTGAGTCTATACAGTTGCTTAAGTGTTTGTACAGGGCATCTGAGTACACCTCTGCATAGGAGTCATTGTTGTCTGTGCATGCGGGTGATATAAAACTTTTTATACCATCACTTAGTAGTCTGAAAATAGCTTTGGAAAAGTTCATTTTTTTTGTTTCTGGGGGTGTCAGGTCCAATGGTTACTTTGAACAAGACAATTTTATGGTCCTACATTACCAGGGAAGGCATCACACAGGGGGAGTGCAGTGACTCCCCATGTTGGTGAGTACTGTGTCTAGGACATTGGATACCCTAATGGGCATTTGACTTGACAAAGTCCAGGAACTTCTGAGCAAGTGTTTGTGGTCATGTATGTCACCCATTTGATGGAAGGATACTTGAAATCACCCATAACTAAGGTGCTGGGCTGTATGGAGGTAGCATGCTTTTCTTGGCTCATGGTGGGGGACCTATAGCTAGCATTAATGTGGTAGGGTGCTTTGTCTGGAGTTAACTGGACATGAAGTAGTGCAAGACAGACATACTGTCTGAACATTCTTGAGGTGTACCTAGTTTAATGAAGATGGATACCCCTCCACCATTGTTTTTTTCAAGCTCATTTTGTGGTCTTGTTTTCCATGGCTGGAGTGCTCTCAGTGGCATCCAGCCATGTGTCAGTGCCTGTACAGACATCAGCATCTTCCAAGTTGAGGAGTGCTTCCAGAGAGGTCAGCTTCATGTTTAGACTTCTAGCATTAAGCAGCAGAACCTTGAGTTTGCCTTGAGTGGATTTTGTTACATCAGAAATTTTGTTTTGACAATGCCTAAAAAGGCACTATGGGGGAGGCAGGCCTTTGCCAGTATCTGAAAGCCTAGAGGAGATAATTGCAGGCCATCTCTGGCAAAGCAGTGTGCCCTTTCAACCATGTCATCCCAGGCTGACAGATACTGGACCCCAGTAAACTGACACCAGAAGCTAAGCCAATTGTTGAAATCGATCATTTTTTTTGTTTGTTTCTACTGTGGCATCATCCTGGGTGAAGGTAGAATGCTGCTTAGGGCTAGGGTAATACCTGCCTGGGAAACATAGTCTGAGAGTTCACTCATGTATCTCTTCATATAGTCCAGAGAGGTACATCACAAATCTTTCACCCCAATGGTACTTGTTGTTACCTGTTCCAAGTATTGCGTGACCCTTTGGTATTGAGAGGAATTTGGCGATGGTATCAACAAATCATCTAAGGGTATGACATTGACATATACTGCTGATTTCAGTGACATTAAGGCTAGTATTTTTAGAAATTGGACCATTTTCACCTCTAGTCAGGAAATGGTGAAAGTGGTAGGTGAGGTTTCTAAGGTAGTATATGAGAAGGGCACCTGTTTTAAGACTCTTATTGAAAACTCAGTTTCCATTGGCCAGCTTGTTTGAAAATTGCTTAACTTGTTTTAAAAGAGGGTTCTTACAGTTGCTACATAAGTCTCGGATTTGTGTATGTTTGCACCTATTTTAACACAGCTCCACAGAGTTTGGTGACCAGCCACTGCTCTGCTATCTTCATCTGGGCAATCTGAGGCATCTGTTTGCACTTAGTGTACCTTCATGCAGCACTGTGCAGTGGAAGCAACCAGTGGTGATTATAGATTAAAAAAATAAGTCGATTTATTTTCCCTTAGAAGCTGCATATGCTACAACTTAGGTCCATTGTGCTTAGCTGCTTGGAGAGCACCTCAGCTGAGCTTTCTACATTTGCCACTGTAACTGAAATCTCCTAATCCCTAATAGTTTCATACCCTTTGAAAGACCCAGTAGTATAGACCCAGCATTAAGCCCCAAATCAAACTACATCCTTCCTCATTAAAGTAATCAAATTTGGGTGGTAAGTTCTCCATTTCTCCTGTCAGGCTGATTGACATGGGTATCCTGAGGCAGTGTAACAATTGCCTCATGTACACTGACAACCCACTACTCCTAAACCACTCAAGCTCAATATGTGAGAGATGGATTTACACTCACAATTTGGAATCCTTGCTCTCTTGTTCACAGAACAGTGACACTGAACAGGTTGACAGCCCATGTACTACACCTTCTGCACAAACCATGCTCCTAACACATAAACCATCATATGAGGAGGTACTCACCAGAAATTTACCTAAACACCAGAGGCCTCCGAAACACAAACATGCTACACTTAATACAGTACCTACAAAACTCAATACACATAAAACCACAAGCACAAGTCTCTCACCAACCAAGCCTCTAAGGCAAAGGACATCTAAACCAATTTGTTTGGTAATAGGTGATGTGATAGTGAGATACACAGATAACTCACTCTTCATGCTGGACAAGGAGAAGGTTACGGTCAGCTGTCTGTCTGGTGCCAGGATGCACCAGATCACACACACACACACACACTCAAGTCTCTCTACAACAAGTACCATTATGACTCTGTCATAGTTCATGTTGGTGTGAATGATTTGAGATGTACCTCACTGGACTATATGAAGACAGACATGGCTGAGCTCTCTGAATATGTGACTCAGGCAGGTATGTCCCTAGCCTTGGGCAGCATACTACCTTCACCTAAGATGATACCACAATATAAACAAAAAGGATTGACTTCAACAATTGGCTTAGTTTCTGGTGTCATTCTAAGGGGATCCAGTACCTGTCAGCCTGGGATAACATGGTAGATACCATGCTGGTTTGTCAGAGATGGTCTTCATCTGTCGCCTCTGGGATTTTGGTTACTTTCTAAGGCTTTTGCCTTCCCCATAGTGCCTTTTTAAGGCAATGTCACAACAACAAAATTCCCAACATAAAAATATCTTCAAAAAAGCAACCTTAAGGTTATGCTGCTAAATGCTAGGAATCTAAATCTAAAACTGCACTCACTGGAAGCAGCCCTCACCTTAGAAGATGCTGACATTTGTGCAGTCACAGAGACTTGGTTTAAGTCTGTGGAAAGCACCCCAGTCATTCCGGGTTATAATGCCTTCCACACATTCAGACCACAAAGTGAAAGTGCAAGAACTAAAGGAGGCGGGGTATCAGTATTCATTAAAATAAATACCTCTAGATACCTCTAGATTGGTTAAATAAAACAATTCCCTTCAACTAATCCAGCTCCAATTGACTATAGGTAAGACCCCCCACCAAGTTATTGCCAGTTATAAGACCTTTTCCATGAACCAGGATACCCACACTGCATACTTGTATCTACTTGAATTGCTCAAAATGCAACCAAGTACCCTATTTTTAGGTGAAGTTAACTACTCATCCATAGATTGAGTAAATTATACATGTACTTAACACACTTGCCCAAAGATTATTGGACTTCATCAACTCGAATGTCCTGGACCATTTGGTTGACACCCCCACAATGGGCCCAAACATTTTGGATCTGGTGCTCACAAACATAGGTGATCCTTGTACCACCCCATGTGTGCAACCTTCCCTAGTGAGTGAGATCTGATCATAAATCAATCTCATTAGAAGTAACAATAACATCTGACCGTCGTTAGCAGCAACTAGACTAAAAAACTTTTCCAAAGCCAATTATAACCTAATACATGACTTCATTAATAGCTTCATAGCCCCTGCTCTTACTGATGGCATGGACACCTATACTGGGATTTACACCAATGCCTTGTAAAAGCATCTATACAAATGTTAAAGCCTCCAAATTCCATGGATGTATGAAACACAAATCCAAACCAAAAACATCCAATGATGAAGTCTTTGCAAGAAAGCACTAAATAAACAGATATTTCTTCCCTGCATGGTTGCCTTTGGATGTTTTTAGTTTGGATCTATACAAATGTATTAACTCAACCATACCTGCTAAGATCAAAACAAGATCCTCAAGAAAGAACAAGCCTGATTGGTGGACATCTGCCATTAATAGGTTATACAATAAGAGAAAGAAATTGCTGCCCAAGAGCAGGAAGGAATAGTCTCTGAATTGGAAGCATTCCCTCCTCAGCTTAAACAAGCTAATAAGACACCTCAGTCTGCACAAAACTGGTTGTTAATGGCACCACATAAACTGAACCTGCAGAAATAGCCAACCTGCTAGCTGACAGGCTCAGTGAAAACTTCTCTCCCTCTGTCCTCACCACATATCCCTCAAAGCATCCCTAGCACCTGCCCTCCACCTAGTATTTCTAAGGAGCAGATCATAAACACTGTCTCCAAAGCCAAAAACACAACGTCTATGGGACCTGATAATATCCCAGGCTGTCTTCTAAATTTATTAAAACAGGAACTAGCTGTACCACTGGGTACTCTTTTAAACCACAGTCTAATTACTGGTTTTGTACCTGTTGAATGGTAAAGAGCAACCATCATCCTGTTACATAAAGGAGGCACCTCCACAGACCCCAGGAACTATAGACCCATAAGCCTGACCAGCCTTATCTGCAAAGCTATGGAAAAAATAATTATGGACCTTATCAACATAGATATAGAACACCTCCAAATGCTCAACCCGACACAGTTTGGCTTTGTTAAAGGGAGATCCTACCTCTTGAACTTGGTGGACTTCTTTGACAGAGTCACTGAAGCCGTGAATGAAGGCAAATCCATGCATAGAGCCTACCTGGTACTGGTCAAGAACTTTTGACACTATTCTCCACTCAGGCATCATTGATAAACTGACCTAGCTGGAGATCAACCTGTATATTGTCAGGTGGGTTGCAAACTGGCTCACTGATAGAATGCACAAAGTCAAAATAGGTAACTGCACCTCCACCATCAGACCTGTAACCAGTAGTGTTCTACAGGGATCTGGGCTGAGGCCCCTATTGTTTGGAATCTACTTCTCAAATGTACAGGCTAAAATCATGAGTAAAAAAGTCACACAGAAAAAACAATCAGCAAAAACCAAAAGAAAAATCTAGCAAGGCTAAACTTTCCACTTTATGATTCCTTAGCCCTCTTATATTAGCAGCAACACAGGATATATACAAATAACCCTTTAACAACATCAGATGTTTTAGCCCTACAGCAATTCTGAACAGCCATCCCTTTTTATCTTTCTAGAACTAATTTGCAGACAAATTACATCTAGTAAAGACACAGCAGCTAAGATACACATACGTCAACCTTCTTATAACATCATTAGCGTAACATAAATAGAATCCAATTAGCTATCTCTTTTGCAACCAAGTGTTGTCAGACTTGTACCCAGCTGATGTCAATAACCATTAGGGTGTCTACAAAATATACTGACCAGAAAACTAAAACAATGAGTAAAAAGGTCACACAGAAAAAACAATCAGTAAAAAACAAAAGAAAAATCTAGCCAGGCTAGACTTTCCACTGTTTGAGTCCTTAAACCTCTTGTATTAGAGGCAACATGGGATATATGCAAATTATCCTTTAAGGACATCAGGTGTTTCAGCTGTAATGCGGAATGTCCATGACATTTTTCTTTTTAAGTTTATTTATGAATAAAGTAAACAAACAAACACAGAAATCAAACTGTTACAAAAATTTATTTATGAATAAATGCAGGCCAATCAAGCCAAACCCCACTAGCTATGGACATGCATGCCTTCTTATGGCATCATCAACACAGCATAAGTGGACAAGAAAAGAGACATTTAGAATTGCCATACAGCTGAATCACCTGATGTCCTTAAAGTGTCATTTGCATATATCCCATGTTGCCTCTAATACAAGAAGTTTAACGAATCACACAATGGAAAGTTAGATTTTTATTTTGGTTTTTACTGACAGTTTTTTTTCTATGTGATCTTATTACTCATTATTTTAGTTTGTTGGCAGGGATATTTTGCAACACCCATAATGGTTATGGATATCAGCTTGTGCTTCTAAAGGCTAACCAAATTTATTTTGTTTTGCTGATGATTATATGAAGAGGTTGCTTGATATATGTTTTGTAGTTAGTGGGGTTTGGTTTTAATGGCGTGAGTTTGTTTCCGATAGGTTTAAGATTAAAGAAGTCATGTCTTTCAGAATTGCTATTTTGCTAAAGCGTGTAATGTTTTTAAAGGGTCATTTGTATGTATCTCATGGTGTCTCTAATATAGGAGGTTTAAGGAATCACAGAGTGGAAAGTCTAGCCTTGCTTGATTTTTGTTTTGGTGTTTACTGGAGGTACAGGTTAAAGCAAAAGGCCTATGACTGAAAAAGTTTGCAGATCAAGAGGGACTTACACAGACAAATAATTGTAACCAAAGTCTTGATCTAAAACTCATTGCAGAAAAATGCATCATCATCCCCTTTGGCAAGGGAGACATCCCTGCAGAATACCACATTAATGACAGCACCCTTAGCATGCAATCAGTGGTGAGATATTTGGTTACACAGGATGACAGCAACCTTTCCTTTGACCACCACATCTCCAAAGTGGTAAGAAAGGCTTTGTACATCACCTACCTCATAAGTAAAGGCATTGCATCCAGAACTAAACAGGTTATAACCACCCTCATACTCCTCACTCATTAGGCCAATAATAGAGTACAATGCTACCTTTGGTATGTATCTTACCAGACACCTACAGCAACCGGAAAGACCTCAAAGGTTTCTTACAAAGAAAATTCAGAGTCTTCAGCATATGTCATACTTTGACAGACTGAAATCACTGCTATTATACTCTGTGTCTTACAGACTACTCAGAGGTGACCTCTGCCTTGCATATAAAGCAATCTCAAATCCTGCTCTAATGGAAATGCTGCACATTCATAACTCAAATGGTATAAAATGCACTCACTCTAGGGAACTCAACTTAGTATGTGACATCAATAGGACTTGCTGGAAAGACAGATTTGTCTCACAGAGATTACCTCTCGTCTGGAAAAAAACTTCCAGGTCAGGTGAAGCAGAGCCCCAAGCTGACCCTATTAAGTGTAATTTGGATGATTGGATGCAAACCCAAAAATTCACCCCAGGAGTTTCACCTGTGTCCTTCTTGGACAGGGGTAGTAATTTTTTACTTTGTTCCACTTAATACCTTGATTTTCTTGGGAACAAAGGTTACACTTTGCTAGGCTTGTAAGGGCCCCAAGGCCATTAGCTTAGTAACCTCTTATGATTCTATGATCCTATGAACAATAAGGAGCTGGGTTTAGTGGAATTATGACCACATGTGGACTATGTGGCCAATGTAAAGTGATTTTGGAGGGATCCATATTTACTATTCAGGGCTATGGGAAAATTAAACTTAAGCACAAATTGTTTTGTTACAGTAAGAGAGTGGTTTACGTAGCACAATATTAGCAATGGCCTAGTTTTTACATTGGTAAAACTATAAAACCCTTCTGATCCAGAATTTATCGGCCTTTGTATGATATAATTAAAAAAGATCAGCATAATGCACTTTAAAGACAACTTAGTGTCAAAATTAACCATAATGTCAAGTTTTATGCCATCAACCAAGTGGATCTTGAGTCTTGTGGTTGTCCTTTGAATGATATTCTTGAGTTGGCAGAATTGAAATGGCAACTGAGAACTAATTCCTATGTGGAAACAGGTCTTAATGATTTGGTCTCTATTTCTAGTGTTTTAAGGGTCAAAGCAGGTTTTTGTATGTAGCTGAATTTGTTATGCCTAACCTAGTGTTTGGAATTATTAATTAATTTATTTGGATTGCATTAAATTTGTATTTGGTTTTAAATAAACATTTTAGTACATTTATCCTGCAATATTTTATGATATGATGGATCTGTACACATTTTTATTGTGGTCAAGTTTTTATACTTATATTTTTCATGTATTTTTCACCTTTACATTTTTCAAGATCCCATTTTTAGAAGCTTTATGGTACATTTTATCAATTCAGTTCCCATTTAGAGACTTTATGGTACTAACTGTGTAACTGATCATGTGTTTAACTATATAAGAAGGAAGTGTGTGGTTTTTAATCCAGTTCTGAAGAAGTCCTGTCACGTGGACGAAAGTGCTTAACTGTGTTTAATGAAGTGCGGTTATATGGTAAAGGCTGCATCTTTTTCTTAGTTTAAGTTTATAGTATTTTTGCAATTTGTTTTTGCCATTTTTTGGTTGTTATTATGTGCATAGAATTTGGTGTTAAAGGATTCTGCCTAAACAGTGGGATCCTCAAGATGAAAATGGATTTTGAATTTAGCCAGGCCATCACTCAGGTTTAGTAGATTAGCTTGAAAAAAATGTCTGAATACTGAATAATTTGTGGTCTGAATTGGTCAGGGAGAAAGTTATAATTGCTGAAAAGCAAAGCTCCATCATATTGGTAAAGAAAAAGGCCAAGATTTTATCACCCCTGGTTGGGATGTGAACTAGCTGGTTAAGAGAGTTCATACTGATGAAGTCCAGATATTTCTGAGCTTATATGTTGTTAATGAAAGGATAGTTCAAGTCTCTAGGAGTGTGTTTTTTGGCTTAATTCACAGGGACTCCATGCTGGTTAGGTAGGAGGTATGGGCTGAGGGGCCATAGAGGGGGTTCTGTAGTTAGCTATTATATGATAAGGGGTTTTATTAATAGTAAGTTGGATGTGGAGGAGATCCATGTAATTAACTTGTCTAACAAATGAGGAGACACTGCTGACTTTAATGCCTTCATTTAGTGCAGTGGGCCCAAAAATGTGTCTGGCATTGAAATCCTGCACTGATGAAGAGCTTTAATTGGTCTTGAACCAAGTTTATGTCACTGTGGGTATATGTCAATGTTTGGAAAGGATTAACTGTAGGGAGTGGAGTTTTTTTTTTTGGATTAAGGCTCCTAGCATTGAACAGCAATACCTTTATGCTATTCTGATTCTCTTGTGTTATGTTGGAAGCTTTAGACCTTTGACATTGCTTAAAAAGGCACTATCAGAGGGACAAGGCTTTTCCAATATGCAAAAGTGTTAGAGGAATAGGTGCTGGTTATCTCTGGCAATGCATTTAGGACTGTCTACTATCTCCTCCCAGGCTGATACATATTGGAACTTCCTTTCATGACACCAGGATCTAAATCAATTGTTGAAGTCAATCTTCTGTTTGTATTGTGGCATTTCTCTTGGTGATGGTATAATGCTGATCAGTGCTAGCCTCCTTCTGACCTGGTACACATATGTGAGAGCTCCATCATGTCTCTCTTCATATGGTCCAGGGAGGTATGTTTCAATTCATTTATACTCACATGTACTAAGGCTCTGTCATATATGCTGTTAAGGTGCAAGAAAAATAAGTTCATGCATGATGTGGCAAATCCTGGCATCTGATACATGACTGACAATGACCCTGTCTTTGCAAAGCTTGCTAAGTTGTGTATTGGTGTATCTTAGTATGAATTAAGCTATGAGTATTGGAATATGTAGAGATTTGCCTTATAGGCTTTTGAACTGAGTCAGTGTGACTCTTAGATGGATGTTTCATAGTGGGTGCTGGCTGTGTTGTGTGTTTGTAGGTCCATTAAGGGTAATCGTAGAGTAGTTGTTTCTTAGGTTACATTTAGAAGGCTTTGGTGGTGTTGGTAGTTTACTTTTAAGGTTATCCACATATGTAAGTCTATGTGTTTAGTCTGAGCTGTTTGTGATCAGTTTAGTGTGGTGTTATGTGGTACTGACAGCTTGCTTGCTACTTGTTGTGGCATCATGTGAGAACTTTGCCACACATGATTCCACTCACTGCATCAGTTTGTAGCAGGTAGTTGTTAGTAAACAGGAGACAATTACTACATTGGCTCATCATACTTATGTCAATGAAACTGGCTATAGAGACAGATGGAATGTTGTAATCCATGATTCCAGGTGCTTACTAATGTGCGCTGAAGGAGGGTAGCACCTCTGGGGTTTGTAGTTGATTTTTGGAGGTGCTAGTTGTCTGGCAGTAGAGATGGGGAAGATCATGCTCGGCTCAACAATGTTGCACACAGATCAGTGATCATTTGTTCCTTGTCTAACTAGAAGCAAAAGAGTGGTACTAACCCTAAGGTGCTTCCTGAAAAGTCATATTAACCTATATGTTGCTGAGTTCAATACACTTACTATGGTTTTCTGTTGGTAGATACTCTAGAAGGAACATACAGCAGCTGGATGCAACAGAAATTCAAGCTACACCAAGACCCTGAAGAGGTTCTCACCAAACCTGCAACCAATCACTGAAGTTCATAGACACTGCCCAATCAGAGACTATCTTGAATCAATGCCATTCTACTCCTTCTCTCACTAGGAGAAAAGAGGTAGCATTAATTCCATACTGGCTTCTAAGAAGTACTTTTCAAGTTTTCGAGTTATTGTTAATCTCCAGTAAGGCTACAACAAGAATGTCCATCTATTCTGAGCAAAGCAGAAGCACTTCCTAGCCTTTCCAACGATTGTTAGTCTTGTATCAGATGATAAAGATTTTAAAAGTAAGATGAAAAAAAAAACAATGGATTAATGCTTTGAATATTGCAGAATGCACTATGGGAGTGGATGATATGAAATAAAGATTAACTCAAGCTTTGAGAGACTGTGGGGAGGGCCTTCCCATTTTCATCACTCACTGCCCAATAGAATGAACAGATAAGCTAAGACTGGAAGGAGTTTCTAAAGTCAAGTTTAAGAAGGGGCTGGCAGTCTAAAAGCCACCAATGTGGTCACATATCAGAAGTAGTCTCACAGCATTTGCAGCTAATTGAGAATACAGTTAAATACTCTAAATAGGAAATCCTGATGAATAGATAGTTTTAACAATATTCCTGATAGATAGTTTTAACAATTTTTCAAACAGTGGAGGGAAAAGATTTTTTTCTAATCTCAGTGTTCCAAGATTAATGATTAATTAAATGTACATTTGCTACCCAAGTTACTTCTTCTGTCTGTTCTAGAAAGTCTTGAAATGAGTTGAAGGGTTACACAATTGAGTTTGACCAGCACTTCCCAGTGATGTAAAGTTATCTTCCTATTATTCATATATAGAATCCCTTCAGGTAAATCTGTTGCTTTCAAGGAGAATCGTTCTTTATTTGAATTTAACAGAGTTGGAACTTCACTTACTAGGAGTCATATCCCTTTTCTGGAATCTATTCATTGTTTAAAAAAAAACAAAAAAAAAACACATTCCTGAGTATTCTCTTATTCATTTGCAGCACCACCCCCTTCCAAAACACTGAAATATAATTTACTGTACAACTCGCCACTACAACCACAATTACAACTAACTCCTACCCCCCCATAAACATTTAATAATAGCAGAGACCTTCAAGGCAGAAATGCACTCAACCACCACAACACAACACTAATCACGAGACACATAACTCTCCTAAACAGTGTGCCTCTCAATCAAAGCCCCTAAGGCAAAACAGCCTGCCAACACACTAGTCATAGGTGACGTGATAAGGAGGTACACTGATGTCCCATTCACTATTTGAATAAGGAGAAAGTAACAGCTGCCTGTCAGGTGCCAGGATCTATCACATAACGCATGTACTCAGGTCCCTCAACAACAGGTACAAATATGACTCTGTCATTGTACATGTGGGTGTGAATGACCTGAGACATACCTCCCTGGACTACATGAAAAGAGACATGGAGGAGATCTCAGATTATGTAGCCCAGGTGGGTATGACCCTAGCCCTGAGCAGCATCCTACCATCACCCAGAATTATACCACAGTACAAGCAGAAAATGATTGATTTCAACAATTGGCTAAGTTTCTGGTGTCATTTTTAAGGGAATCCAGTATCTGTCTGCCTGAGATGACATGATTGACAGATCTCAATGCTTTGCCAGAGATGGCCTGCATCTGTCACCCCTGGGCTTCCGGATACTAGACAAGGCTCTTGCCACCCCTATAATGCCTTTTTTAGGTGGTGTTCCAAGGACCAAATTAACACTGTAACAGCTACAAACAAATGCAATATCAGGGTCATGTTGCTCAGTGCTAGAAGTCTAAATCTCAAAATGCCCTCACTCGAAACACTCCTTAAAATGGAGAACATCGACACTTGTGCTGTAACAGAGACCTGGTTCAAGGCAATAGAAAGCACCCCTGCACTACCAGGCTATAACTCATTCCACACCTTTCAGCCCCAGAACTTGGACCAAAGCTCCAAAGGCGGTGGTGTTTCCATATTCATAAAGGATGCTCACACCTCTAGACTGGTAGCCCACACATCTGAGATACTTCAGGTGCAGCTAACATTGGGTAAGACACAGATTCAGGTCGTAGCCTGCTATAGGTCCCCAACCATGTACCAAGACACAAACTCCACGTTCCTAAGCACCCAGGAGAATATTAGGGTTCAACCTAACACTCTCATACTGGGCAACTTCAACTACCCCTCCATTAACTGGGAAAACGACTCATGTACCAATACACTTGCACAACATTTCCTGGAATTCATTAATTCCAATGCCCTAGATCAGCTCATTCTTACCTCCTCTAGAGTTAGCAACATCCTTGACCTGGTCATTACTAATATGGGCAACCATTGCTCTGCACTAATAGTCAATTCCTCCCTGGTTAAATCCGACCATAAACTAATCACCTTGGAAATCCACATCCCTACCCCCCCCCCACAAAGTTAACCACCATGAAAGATGTCTCCAAAGCTAACTTTGGGCTCCTAAAAACAAAGGTGGCTAACTTCACGGCACCCATGCAAATGGACAATAGTTGCATGATCACCGAATCATACACCAGTGTACTGTATGAACACGTACACAAATGCATGGATCTCACCATACCCAATAGAACCAAGTCACTCTCCTCCAAAAAAAGGAAGCCAATCTGGTGCCATAAACAAACTCTACAACAGAAGGAGGAAACTGATGCAGAATAAGGTAAAAACTGAAAAAACTCCCTTATCAGCCTCAACAATAAGTTGAGATCCCTCATCAAATCCTCTAAAGCTAGCTATGAAAACAGAATTGCAGCAGATAGTAAAGACAACCACAAGGCCTTCTATAGTTATGTAAAGAATCTCCATGGCAATACCCAGATTTGCTCTGAGCTACTGCACAATGGTACCTTCTATACTGAGCCAACAGATATTGCCAATATACTGGCCAACAGATACAGTGCCAACTTTACCCCTCCCCCCCCAAAGGACCACTCACAATACCAGTAGATTGCCAGGCATCCAGTATTACTGCTGCACATTAAAACAGCACTGCCCAAGGCCAAGAATACAGCTTGCATGGGACCTGACAATATCTCTGGCTGTTTTCTACATGAACTACAGAGTGAACTGGCATCTCCCCTGTGTGATGTGTTCAATCACAGCCTCACATCAGGCTTTGTCCCTACTAAATAGTACACTGCTACAGTCATCCCTCTCCACAAAGGAGGAGCAACTGCAGTCCCTGGGAACTATTTTCCCATTAGCCTGATGAGTCTGATATGCAAAGCTATGGAAAGTATCATCTTGGACCTAATAAACAAGGATATAGGGAATCTCCAAACTCTGGATCCCACACAGTTTGATGTAGATCATGCCTGCTCAACTTGGTCGACTTCTTTGAGTCAGTCACCAAAGCTGTGGATGAAGGCAAGGTGGTTCATACAGCCTACCTTGATCTGGCCAAGGCCTTTGATACCATTCCCTACTCAGGAATCACAGAAAAACTCACAAAGCTAAGCATCAACCCTTATATCACTAGGTGGGGTGCAAACTGATTCACAGCTAGAACCCACAGTGTGAAAGTAGCTGACTCTAAGTCAGACTGCAGACAAGTCACGAGTGAAGTCCCACAGGTTTTGGTCCAGGGTCCTCTCCTGTTTGGTATCTACTGCTTTGAAGTCTAGGCCAACATGAAGGGATGCTGGCTGACAAAGTTCACAGATGATTGCAAGTTGGGAGCTATTATTGACTCCCCAAGTGATGTTGACATCCTACAGAAAGGCCTCACTGAGACCAACGACTGGCGTCAGAACTTTGGCCTTAAGCTCAATGCCAAAAAATTTGTCATCATCCCCCTTGGGAAAAACCCAGTTCCCTTGAATTACCACATCAATGGTAGTCCACTGAACAGAGAAGGCATTATTAGAGATCTGGGAACACAGGTTGACAGCAACCTCTCTTTTGACCACCACATTGCCACTGTGGTCAGAAAGTCCTTCTATGTGGCACATCTCATTACAAAGGGTTTTGCATCCAGGAAGAAAGAGGTCATTGTCTCCCTCTGCTCTTCCCTCATTAGGCCAATCATCGAGTATGATGCCCCATTTGGCATGTACCTCACTAGACACCTGCAATAACTGGAGAGGCCACAAAAGTTCCTCACAAAGAGGATCCTAGGCCTTAAACATTTGTCCTATATGGACAGACTCAAAAAACTCAAGCTGTTCTCTGTCTCATATCGCCTACTTAGAGGCGATCTCTGCTTGACTTACAAATCCATGTCTGACCCAGCTCTGTTAGAAATGCTACATCTAAAGAAGTCCCAATGTCTCCATACCACATACTCCAGAGACCTCAACCTCATTACCACAAACAACAGAAAAAGCTGGAGGGACAGGCTCATAACCCAGAGACTGCCCATGCTATGGAATAGACTTCCCATACATGTCAAGCAGAGCACCTCACTGGCCCTCTTCAAGAGAAATCTTGATGAGTGGAAGGGAAATAGAAAATTCACCCCTGGGATCACTCCAGTGGCTCTACTCTACAGAGGCACTGGGAACTAAGGTCGGGGTGCACAATGCCAAGGTAATCCTATGGGCTAGGCTTGTAAAGGCTTCAGGGTCATTAGCCAAATACCCACCTATGAACCTATAAACCTATGAACAAGCATCTATAGCTCTCTGTCCTTTCCAACTACAAACAAATCAAATTCTGCCTTTATGTTTGTTATGCACCTTCCAATAACAAGAGTCTGTAGATTCCTGTCTCTGCAATAGCAAATGTCTAAAGATCTCCGAGCTGCACCACTACAAATAAATAAATCAAATTATCCTGCCTCAGCTTCATCATCCACTTAAGTAGTACAATCTCTTTCAAGACAGTACAACACAGTATAATGCATCACAGTACCGTAGCTGCTCAATCTATAAAGAAACAGTAAAGAAGTGCAAACAGTGCAATACTGTATAATACAGCAGAATACAGCAGGTGTATAATCTGTAAAGGGACAGCAAAAAAAGTGTAAGCAGTGCCAAATAGTACACCATAGTCTAATATAGTATGATATAGTAGCTGTATGATTTATAAGGTGACAGGGAAAGCAGTTACAGGACAGTGCAAAGGTTTGCAGTGTTAGTGCAATGCAGTTACGATATGAGACCATATATTACAATACAATGTAACACTTTTCACTAGTAACAATATGAGACCATTTAATACAGTATAATGTAGTACAGCTCACTAGCAGTACAGCACAATAACTATGTAACACTTTTCACTAGTAACAATATGAGACCATTTAATACAGTATAATGTAGTACAGCTCACTAGCAGTACAGCACAATAACTATGAAACACTTTTCACTAGTAACAATATGAGACCATTTAATACAGTATAATGTAGTACAGCTCACTAGCAGTACAGCACAATAACAATGTAACACTTTTCACTAGTAACAATATGAGACCATTTGATACAGTATAATGTAGTACAGCTCACTAGCAGTACAGCACAATAACTATGTAACACTTTTCACTAGTAACAATATGAGACCATTTGATACAGTATAATGTAGTACAGCTCACTAGCAGTACAGCACAATAACTATGTAACACTTTTCACTAATAACAATATGAGACCATTTAATACAGTATAATGTAGTACAGCTCACTAGCAGTACAGCACAATAACAATGTAACACTTTTCACTAGTAACAATATGAGACCATTTAATACAGTATAATGTAGTACAGCTCACTAGCAGTACAGCACAATAACTATGTAACACTTTTCACTAGTAACAATATGAGACCATTTAATACAGTATAATGTAGTACAGCTCACTAGCAGTACAGCACAATAACTATGTAACACTTTTCACTAGTAACAATATGAGACCATTTAATACATTATAATGTAGTACAGCTCACTAGCAGTACAGCACAATAACTATGTAACACTTTTCACTAGTAACAATATGAGACCATTTAATACAGTATAATGTAGTACAGCTCACTAGCAGTACAGCACAATAACAATGTAACACTTTTCACTAGTAACAATATGAGACCATTTGATACAGTATAATGTAGTACAGCTCACTAGCAGTACAGCACAATAACTATGTAACACTTTTCACTAGTAACAATATGAGACCATTTGATACAGTATAATGTAGTACAGCTCACTAGCAGTACAGCACAATAACTATGTAACACTTTTCACTAGTAATAATATGAGACCATTTAATACAGTATAATGTAGTACAGCTCACTAGCAGTACAGCACAATAACAATGTAACACTTTTCACTAGTAACAATATGAGACCATTTGATACAGTATAATGTAGTACAGCTCACTAGCAGTACAGCACAATAACTATGTAACACTTTTCACTAGTAACAATATGAGACCATTTGATACAGTATAATGTAGTACAGCTCACTAGCAGTACAGCACAATAACTATGTAACACTTTTCACTAGTAACAATATGAGACCATTTGATACAGTATAATGTAGTACAGCTCACTAGCAGTACAGCACAATAACTATGTAACACTTTTCACTAGTAACAATATGAGACCATTTGATACAGTATAATGTAGTACAGCTCACTAGCAGTACAGCACAATAACAATGTAACACTTTTCACTAGTAACAATATGAGACCATTTAATACAGTATAATGTAATACAGCTCACTAGCAGTACAGCACAATAACTATGTAACACTTTTCACTAGTAACAATATGAGACCATTTAATACAGTATAATGTAATACAGCTCACTAGCAGTACAGCACAATAACTATGTAACACTTTTCACTAGTAACAATATGAGACCATTTAATACAGTATAATGTAATACAGCTCACTAGCAGTACAGCACAATAACTATGTAACACTTTTCACTAGTAACAATATGAGACCATTTGATACAGTATAATGTAGTACAGCTCACTAGCAGTACAGCACAATAACTATGTAACACTTTTCACTAGTAACAATATGAGACCATTTGATACAGTATAATGTAGTACAGCTCACTAGCAGTACAGCACAATAACTATGTAACACTTTTCACTAGTAACAATATGAGACCATTTAATACAGTATAATGTAGTACAGCTCACTAGCAGTACAGCACAATAACTATGTAACAATTTTCACTAGTAACAATATGAGACCATTTGATACAGTATAATGTAATACAGCTCACTAGCAGTACAGCACAATAAATTACAGTAGTTTATGGATCTAATGAGCAGCAAGCACAAATGCTGCAGCACAATAAAGCAACAATAGTCAATGGGTGTACAGCATCACTGTGCCCGAGGAGCAGATAAGAATATTATAATGTGGCAATCAGAGCGGTACCAGTTATTAGAGTATGACTGAACAGCAAGCATAAACGTCACAGTGCAGTAATTCAAACACCGTAGATACAGCTGTCTCCAAGATTTAAAGAGGTGCTTAATGCAATACCAAAATGTCCTAAGGTTCTATGAGGTGGATAATACAACACAAAGAATGCTATGAGAGCACAGTAAGCATGGGTTCCATAGCACAGTACTTAAAGCAGCCACAGTAGGCTCTGATGCCATAGTAATAAATACAATACAGAAGACTAGAAGTAATACAGAAAGCTGTGTAATACAATCACAGCAAGCTACACTATAGCAGGGCATTAAATAATCATCCACAACAAATATACAAAACAGCAGGACAAGACTATACAGTCACATGAAGGCTGCAATATAGCAGTGCAGTAAACTATTAACCATAGGAAGGATACAATAAAATAAGGCAATAATCAGCCTCAGCTGAAAGGTACTCAGTAAGGAAAAACATTTAGCAGAGTTGAGTCCTACAGCATTAGCTGACAGAAGATGTTACAAACTGCCAACACTTGCTCTCAGGTACAGGTAATAATAATAACCATTTGTTAATCAGGTAGGTCCACTGGATACAAAGTCCCTTTTCAGGGGCATCCCTTGAGCAATGTTTGATAAAATGACTTGGTGAAGCTCACAAAGTAGGCAAATGAAGGGTATGGGAATTAAACCTTAGGACTGAGAGGAATGGACAGTTACCACGATAGGTACATGCTATGAACATATGCAGTCCAGCATTGTATTGTATACTCTACACCTGCCATAGTAATGGTAACACTTCCCGACTGTTGTGGGACTGTTTTATCCATGCAAATCACATAAGAGAATTTGTTTTTCTCACAGCCTAACATAATACAGGAGTGACCTCCACAAGCAGGCTGCAACAATACAGAGGCCAATAACAAATATGCATGGTTATGAAACCAATAGTAATACAACTCAAAAATAACAGTAGCAGTAGCTTCTGTTTAATCCGTGGTGGAACCCACTAGATCAGTTTTAGTGCAAAATTACCACAACGAAGAACAGAGCCCTTAAATCATCAGTAATACACACTAATGTACAAAATAAGTATACAAAGTGTATTTTCTGGACATTTTGGGACTGTTTTTCACATCAAATCTGGTTTCAGGTTGGTCATATTGTAGCAGCCCAATAAACCAGAACAAACAAGTCTTGTCTCTGTCTATGAGTGTGTTTCGTGGGAATTTCATTTACTCATGCTGTTCTGTCATTGCTGTTGACATTTTGTCTTATGATTTTGTTATAATTTTTGTTATAAACCATAGCACCACCACTGCCTTACTCTCTTTTACTAACACTATCCTTCAGCATAAAAACAATGGCTATCTCTCCTCTGCTACTTTCCTAGACCTATCTAAAGCATTTGACATGGTCCCACACAAACAACGTATCTCTGTCCTCAATAACCTATCCTTCTCTCAATCAGTCATCAACTGGTTTCAGAGTTACCTGTCTGACCACCAACAATCCATTGTATGGCAGAATGACATATCTCCCCAACTACCTGTCTCCATAGGGGTTCCCCAAGGATCCATCCTTGGACCCCTACTCTTCTCTGTTTACACCAATAATCTAGCCTCTGCCACCAAACATGGCACACTCATTCAATACGCAGATGAATCAACCATCATCTGCTCAGCCCAGTCCCTACCAAAACTGCAAAAAGTCACACAGGAAGCCTTTTCCTCTGTTGAAACTTGGTTATCCGATGCCCAATTAATACTCAGCCCAAACAAAACTAAACTACTCATCTTCCAACCCACCAAACATATTCAAAACAACTCTCACTTTAACATCACAGCAAAAGACAACACCACTATATACCCAACTGAACACACCAAATTGCTAGGAGTGGAAATAGACGATAAACTAAAATTTGACATTCACATATCCATGAGCATAAAAAAAGTCCACAAAAAACTAGGAGCATTATACAGAAATAATCAATTTCTCACCAAAGCAGCAAAGATTTCAATAGCAAATTCCCACCTTATTTCCACCCTACTTTATGCCTCTCCAATATATACCAACCTAAGGCAATGCGATCTAAACAAGCTAGAGACCCGCTACAACAAAATCGCCAAATTCGCCACAGAGGCATCCTACCGTAGTCACCACTGACTCTCACTTGCTGAACTGGGCTGGCTTGAACTCCCTCACCTCCCTCAGTCGTATCAACTCTCACTCACCCACAAACTAGTAAACCATCCACTAAATGTCCCATCCCTCCAGAATGTACTCCAACCCTATTGCACCACCAGACCACTAAGATCCAGCAACAAAAATCACTTGCAGATCACTAAAGCCAATAACTCTGCTGGTGAAGAACTATTCTCTTGTGCCATAGCCAAATTATGGAACTCCCTTCCACCCACAATTACCTCCGTACCATCATGCACCCACTTCAAAATGTTACTAAAAGCACGCCTAAAAACATGCTGGCTATGCCCTTGCAACTCCCACTCTAATATCACCCACACCATCCAACCACTACCTTTCTTTCCACTCCACTAACTACCTTGATTATAGCAAGCTCAGATGCTCATAAGCCTAGTACTTATTATACAGCAGGAACTTCTCATTGTAACATTTGTTAATGTCTGTTATGTACTTCACAGATAAAGATTCTAGTTGTCTACTGATGTACTATGTTCTTCATCTGTAAATATGTTGTAAGTAATTGCTATGTTAAATTGTTAATCGCAATGTAATTCAATGTAACTACTGTCTGTTTATTTTAACTGTGGAGCTTTTCTCCCCAGGCCTCCGCTGAAAATGGACCTACGTCCAGTCGGACACTCCCGGTTAACAAATTTAAATAAATAAATAAATAAAATAAATAATTTCCACAGGATAAGTCATTTCAAGATCATTATGTTTGATTTAGTCATTATTTTCTCATTTGATACCTCAGACATTGTATCCTCTTTATCAGAATCAGAACCAAAAATCAGAATCAGAAATACAATTGCTTATGTTACAACTGCACAGATAAACATTGACAGAAATGTAGACCAAACACTTTACATAATTAGATCTGACAGATACTACACTCACTTATGTTACCAACATATATAACAGCAACACCTGACATAGGTACAGTATTGACTATAAACAATGCCTTAGATGAGTTTGATACCACATATAGTAGTGACATGAAAGGGTGAGCCTTTCCTGTTAATTTCCACTCACACTAGGATATAGGGTATTGCATATTAAGATATTCTAACTAAGGTATAGCATATTGCACAAAGGAAAATTGCATTGATGATTAATATTGCATTGAAAAAAGAAATAAAAGAGAGATAAAAAGGATGGGGAAAAAAAGAAAAACATAGTTAAAAGAGTTTAACATGGCACTATGTGGTCTCCTTCAGAAGTGGGGGTGGTGCTAAGATGGTAGGAGGTGTTAGAGAGTCTGATGGCTGTGGGCAGTAAGGATTTCCTGTGATGTTCAGTGGAGCATTATATGCTCGTCAATATCCTGTTAAAGGAACTTCTCTGTCCATCCGCCAGTCTGTTGAGTGGGTGGTCAATATTTTCCATAATGGACTTTAGTCGCGTTAACATTCTTCTCTCAGTCAAGGGTTTTGAGGGTGTTCAGTTCTTCTCCAAATACTGAGTTAGCCTTCCTTACCAATTTATTGAGTCTGTTTGCCTCAACCTTCTTTATGCTACTACCCTGGCACATCACTGCGAAGAAGACAGCACTGGCCACTACCATCTCATAGAACAACCAGCGCATAGTGTTGTGCTACTACCCTGGCACATCACTGCGAAGAAGACAGCACTGGCCACTACCGTCTCATAGAACAACCAGCGCATAGTGTTGTGCTACTACCCTGGCACATCACTGCGAAGAAGACAGCACTGGCCACTACCGTCTCATAGAACAACCAGCGCATAGTGTTGTGCTACTACCCTGGCACATCACTGCGAAGAAGACAGCACTGGCCACTACCATCTCATAGAACAACCAGCGCATAGTGTTGTGCTACTACCCTGGCACATCACTGCGAAGAAGACAGCACTGGCCACTACCGTCTCATAGAACAACCAGCGCATAGTGTTGTGCTACTACCCTGGCACATCACTGCGAAGAAGACAGCACTGGCCACTACCGTCTCATAGAACAACCAGCGCATAGTGTTGTGCTACTACCCTGGCACATCACTGCGAAGAAGACAGCACTGGCCACTGCCATCTCATAGAACAACCAGCGCATAGTGTTGCCACCTCCAAAGGATCTGAGTCTTTATAGTAAGTGCAGCCTACACTGACACTTTTTATATGCCACTTGAGAGTTTTTGGACCAGTCCAGCTTACTGTCCAGATGCAACCCCAAATACTTGTAGTCCTACACAATCTACACTTCAGCTCCTTACTTGACAGAGGGGATCATTTGGGGATGAGATCATGATCCCTGGATCTACTACTAGCTCCCCCTTTGTTTTACTAATGTTCATCTGCAACTGATTAATCTCACACCAGCTCACAAAGCTGTCCACCACCCTCCTGTATTCCTCCTCATCTACATGCCTGACACTTCTTAATATGACCAAGTCATCTGAGAATTTTCGCAGGTGTCAGCACTCAGTGTTATAGCTGAAGTCTGTGGTGTACAGAGTGAAAAGGAAAGGTGATAAAACTGTCCCCTGTGGTGCTCCAGTGCTACATAGTACTGTGTCAGACACGCAACCCTGCAGTCACACATATTGGGGCCTATTCGTCAGATAATCCAGGATCCATGAGTATCCACATTCATCACTGACAGCTTACTCCCCAGCCTGTCTGGCTGGATGGTGGTAAAGACACTTGAGAAGTCGAAGAACATGATTCATAGGGATCCTCCCAGTTTGTCCAGGTGATTGTATGCTCTGTGCATAAGGTGGATAATGGCATCTTTGACCCCTAGCATCTCCTGGTATGTGAACTGAAGGGGTTCTAGTTTTACCCAGATGTTGGGGCAAAGTACTTCCAGGACCAGCCTTTCAAGGACTTTTATGCAGTGTGACATGAGTGCCACAGGCCTGTAATCTGAAGTGTCCCCCAGGCAAACCTTCTTTGGCACTGGAATCAGGCAGGATGTTTTCCACAGCACAGGTACCCTATGGGTACTGAGGCTCAAGTTGAAAATCCTGAGTAGCACCCCTACAAGCTGTCATGCGCAGGTCTTCAGCACCTGTGGACTAATGCCATCACCTCACCACTTTTGTAGAGCAAAGTCTTCTTAGTTCTCTGATCACCCAGTCCTCAGATAGGATGATAGTCAAACTGCTAGCCACTGCTTTGCCAGTCGAGGTGGGAATGGGGGCAGTGTTTGTTTGTACCATGTGGTCCAGATGTGATTGTTTACCTTCCTTCCCCCGTGTTGAACAGTAGAGACAGGGGGGGGTAGACAAGGTATGCATTTTGCTATCCAGGAGGGCATCTTCACTTTGCAAGTGAGGACCACATTTCAGGTTTGTCCAGTGCATGTTATCAAATCTATTAAAGAACATGTTAAACTCATTGTCTCTCTCTCTTTACTCCCCTCCATCCCGCATCTGCTGGACTTATAGCTAGTAATGGTCTTCATCCCCTCCATAGTTCTTTGCTGTTACACTGTTGCCTTTTTTGTCTAACTACTTCCTGTACCTGTCCTTCACCTCCTTAATCTTCTTGGACATTTGTTTCTGTGCCCCTTTTCACAGTATCCCTGTCTTTGGACCTGAATGCTCTCTTTTTCTCATTCACGAGGGTTTTGCTATCCTTTGTGATCCATGGCTTGTTGTTTGGGATAAGCTTACCATACGTCCAGTTTTCCCCGGATATGTCCTCTTTTTGTGCTCCTGTCCGGGCGTCCGGGCGGTTTTTTAAACTTTCCGAGATTTGTCCGGGTTTTACAATCCCGAGTCAGATTTCAAATCTACGCATGTGCGGAAGGTAGAAGAGCTCGCGAGAGTTGCGAGAGTGGCGAGACTGTGTTGTTTGCACAGGGATAAGCAGGACTGTATGTGTCAGGGAGGAGGACCCAGCCACAGCCGGTCATCAGTCACAGAGTCGGAGTCTCCGTTTCGGACGTTTTTTCGATTTTTCACTACTTCTGGTTAGGTAAAAATGTTTTTTTTTAAAGTTAAAGTGAGTTTATTGGTGTGTGTGTGTGTGTGGTGTGTATATGCACTATTGATCCCTTTCTACTGGTGACATTGTGTACAGTTAACTACACTCTTAGAAGCTGTTGCAGATCTGACATAAAGGCCCTGCTGCCATGGATGGGGAATGTCAGGCAGAGTGAGGCATCCAAGGATAACACTGTTCTACGGGGATTTTGCTTTGAAGGCCAAACTGAAAATAATCAAAGGGTATTCTGTGCTTATCAGGAAAGCATTTTGTATCTTTGTCAGGTAAAATAAATAATGCCTCAGTGGAGTAGCAAAGTCATATTTAATGTTTTTAATGGAATTAAGTGAATTAATTGAAAATCAGTTAAATAAAATTAAATTTAATGAATAACACTGATGGAATGCAAGCTTTACTGATGTATGTAATTCCTTATCCTGTGCATACTGTGAACTGAATTTGATAACATACCTCTAAGGTGTAAAAGAAGAACCCCACACCTGCACATGGATGAATGACGTGTGTGTGTGTGTGTGTGTGTGTGTGTGTGTGTGTGTGTTCTAGTAGAAGAATGTTGTTGATGTATAATAACATTCAGTGAGGGATAGTCTTCTTCCATAAAGTGAAAGTCATTAATTAATAAACAGAAAATTAGTATACCTGACTAAACTGATCTCTAAGGGATTGTTGAAGGTCGGTTATTTAAATGGACTTTGTTTACAAGACAGTTTGCAAATTAGCAGTTTTGATTTATAGTTTCAATGCCCTAGGCCTAGTCATACGTATAAGCCAGCTGTAATGCAGCCATTATTGATATTACTATAGATATAGATTGCATCTATTGCTGAGAGAAGAACTGTAGTGGAAAGGCATTTCTGTAGCCATGCCCCTTATCTGAAAGGAAGCCATAGCTATTGATGTGCTTAAACATTTGTTTGCAAAGAATTATTTTCAAAGATTTTAGCTATTGAGCAGATTGGGTATTGTTCTAAAATCTTTTGAGTTTTGGGAAGATGTACCTTTGGAAGGGGAATAACGGTAGTGTGCTTTGGCACTGGGGGACTATTCCTGAAGTAAGTAAAAGACTGAAGACAGAGGTAAGATGCTTTTCAGTTTTATCCTTTGTTCTCCTATGGAACATAGGATGCAGAGTGTTGATGTTTTCTGGGAGAGTTTTATGTTTTTTAATAAGTTCTTATTTTTTTTTTTAACAGAGATCTCAGAAAAAAAGAAAGTTGCTGTGTAGTATGTTAACAAATATAGCCTTGATGATGAGTTGCAATTTAGTTAATTGTGGTTTGAAGCTGGAGAGACTGCATGATGGCTTGAATGGAAGCAATGTGAGAAATTCTTTATAGTCATCTGCAGAGAGGCTGCTTGTATTGCTCTTTCTGGGGGTGATAGAAGGGCTGGAAATCAGCCTCTAAGGGATTTTATTTCTATCCACAAATTCTTGGGCAGTCCACTGTCCGGTGGCTTTTTTGCTTTTCCTTTTCGAATGGTGATGATTTATCAAAGTCGGCTGCAGTTCTGGATTGTTTTCTAATGGGAAGATAACCTTAATGAAGTTGATAATTTAGTGCATTCTGATTGTCCAAGCCTTGTCTCTTTGTTTAATTATATTCCTGATTTTGTTTGAGTTGTTGTATTATCTCACAACAAAAAATATATCAGCTAATGAAGGAAGCCTTATCATAGCTCTCAACCTTCCATCACTGAAACAAGGAAAACTAGCCCTCAAAATATAGAACAAATGGGCAAAATGTGGAACACATACTAGCAAAAGTACTAACAACTTCAGCTAGGAAGATCATATAATGGTTAAAATATGCTGGTTTTACTCATACAAAATATCTTTTAATGAATTAATATGATTCTTTTCTATTTACCATGGATATCAGTTTAAAAATTCTTAATGAATGTGTGACAGAGCCTTTCAATGTGGAACTTTGAGGAACATGAACTTTTTAAAACCGCAAAATAGGTATGTTCCTTGTAATGAGGTACACTTGAGTGGTATGAGTCTCATCCTATCCGTTAAAATATAGCTTCTCTCATAGTTACTGGGAAACTGAATTCCAAATGTAAAGGCAATAGTAAACAAAGTGACCATCAAGATAACTGTATTGTTATGTTACTACAGACATCTAATTTGTTCAAGCTGTAAGAACAATGCTACCACTGAAAGAAAAAACAACTCAGTACAACAGCAATAGAAAACTGACCAAATTCACAAAGACATTATGATTTGATAGCAAATATTTGCATTTCAGAGATTTCTGGGGTTAAAGCCACTGCAGGCATCCCAGAGCAAGACATTCAATATTTACATTTATTAAACCAGTACCAGGCTGCAGTCAGTCAGTCTAGAGACTAGTAATGTTTAATAACCTTCTTTCCGCATATAAAATAATGCATTATATATACCTTCTCTATTCTTCACACTGAATCGTTGTTTATATTTGTAATTTGTTGCATGGCCGGAGGTGCCGAAGGCAGAAGCTATTTTTATGGTTGAAAGACTGTGTAAGTATTGTTATTTAACAGAAGAGGGTCTGCTGTGCAAGTTTTCAGGCCAATCAAAAAAAAAATCACCAAACACGGAGCTACTTGTCTTTAATGTGGAACAGCGATTTTCTGCACATTATTAAAGACTAAAAGACCTTTTTTTTTTTTTTTTTTTTTTTTTTTTTGGTCTTCATCTAGTGTGAAAGACCTTTTGCCCCAACAAAGAATCTATCGTCCTCTTTTTCATCTAACCAAATATGGTAACCCTAGTTTGGGAAGCAGTGTATAGATTTTAAGGGTACAGTTGTTTCCACACAGAAGTTGAGGTATTCAGTGACACAGTCAGTGAGGCTATTGATGTCTTTCCCATGAGGCTCACAGATGGCCTCCCAGTCTGTGATCTCATAGCAGTCCTAAAGGGTTGCACTGGCTTCCCTTGTCCACTTCCTGACCTTCCTGATAGTGGCTGACTGCCTCTTAACCAGTAGCACATAAAGGGGGAGAAGGTGTACCAGGTTGTGATCTAATCTCCTCAGCAGTGGGATAGCTGTGCAACTGTATGCTTCTTTAACATTCGCATACATTAGGGCCAGTGTTTTGTCCCCCCTGGTGGTGAAGTTGACAAACTGGGAGAAAGTACTGAGTGGTCTGTTTAGGGAGATGATGTTGAAGTCCCTAGAGGTGAGGACAAGAGCATCTGGATGATTTGCCAGGAGTCTCACAGCGACAGAGTGGATGATGTCACACGCTGCTGTAGCATTGGCTGAGGGCAGGATGTAGACTGCAATAACAATTGCATGGGAGAACTCTCTGGGCATATAGTATGGCTGTAGCCCCACCTCTAATAACTCAGTGACTGGGGTGCAGATCCGTTCTTTCATTACTATGTGTCCAGGATGGCACCAACACTCACTGACAAAAATTACAAGCCCCCCTCCTATGCTCTTCCTATTTCCAGCCTAGTCTCTATCTGCCCTTACACACTGGAAGTCATCAGTATCTACTGCCATATCAGGTATATGCTCATGCAGCCATGTAGCAGGTCAGTAAGGCACATTAAACTGCACTCCCAAAATTCCCTTTTGTTTTTGACCAGCACTACAAGCTCATCTATTTTATTGTCAGGTGATCTAACATTGCCCAAGGTCATGCAGGGGAGATACAGCTTGACCTTCTTTTCATTGCTTCCCTATTGCCTCACTGTTGTCCATTACCTGCCTTCTGCTTACCATGTTGTTTCACTCCTTCATGGCATCCCCTCTTTCTCCTTCTCTTCCTTACTTCCCATGGTATGTCCATAAGGCTATCCATCTTGGTGATCTTGCGCACAGCTGCCTTTGTCCTCAGCTCAAGTTGATGGTTTGTTCATACACAAGTGTCCTGTCTGAAATACTGGAAGCCCCGGCCTGTGAGTCCTTCTTTCTCCCAACATAACCCTTCATCATTGTTGTTGCACACAGCTGCTTAGGGTACAATTACTGCCGACAGGAAGTCCATTTACACAGTAAATTTACTGCTGTGCTGTCTTAATACTTTCTTACTCACAAACACTGAATGAACTTCTTGCCATGTTACCTTTCTAGCTTCCTACTATCCAATGCAGTCAAGTTTCCTGTTGCGTTAACCTCAACATAAGTCCAGTTGCCAGGAAGCCTGATTACACAGTTAGCCATTTACATTATCACACTGACAAACATTTAAATTATCAAACAGGTTCCTTCTGCTAACCTACAAGGCATGCAGTTAGATTGTAGAAATATAATCTGACATAAATACTAATAACTTTATGTTTAAAGTGCATCAAGGTCTATTCCTTTCAGTGCAGGTGTAAACAGTTCATGTCACCTGCTACGAGACTTAAAGCTGCTACCAGATTCCTCCTATATTTCCTGTTATACCCTGACGGTATTCTAACTAATCATCCTTGATGGCACTTGCTCCATGTTCAACACTCTTTAATAGTGCATGTTTTGCCTCTGACTCTGTTTTGTATGCAGAATATCTTATGTCTTAAGAATGTTGTCTGGTTAGACCTTCAAAACTGTTTCTTCTTTTTCTAACTTAGAAAAACTCATAAAGTGAAGTACTCCAACAAATGTCCAACCTTGGCTAGCTTTATGCAACACTATCAAACAGGTCAGTCTTTGGTCTATAACTACATCCCAATCAAAAGTGCTGAACACATCAGATTATCATGTAGTCTCCTGTTCTAATTAGTCACATGATGGACTAAAAATTTGTTTCCCTCATACAACATAAATTGTGTCACATTCAAGAAACATATTATACATCATTCTGTAACTCACTTTATATGTGGCTGAGCTGTCTCTGATTTTGCAGAACAAGTCTGATTTTGTGTCATACTTTTGCCAAGTCTCACAAAAAATATTTGATTTTCTGGCAAATCAGTGGAGATTAAAATCAGTCAATAATGCTAGACATTAGTTTAATATTTGCTACTCTGAAAATGCATGCTGATGCAAAACCTGTTGCTCTGTTAACATTTTAACTTTTAAAGTGAATTAATGTAATATTTCAAAATGTCCCTGATTCTGGGGCATTTGTCCCCCATTATTTTTGGCTTTGTCCAGCATTCCTGAGCAAAGAAATGAGGGAGATGATGCCACATAAAAGAAGCAACTATTAAATAATGCATCTGCATACATTTTTTCAGGAATGGGCAATAATACCCCTTTAGCCTGCCAATGTAGTAAGACAGTAATCCTTATAAAATGTCTTCAAGCTCAAGCTGTTGTTAAAAATATTTCTCGGAGAACTAATTAGTACATCTCTCATTCTATATAACCCCCTGCAGATGTTGTTTAATACTTCTATTCTACTCTTTGATGACCCCAAGCATTTCCAGATGTAGTTGTCTCTAAATGCCCTGTAACTCCAATAACGTCTCTTCTTAAATGTCCATATGAAACATTGCACTTGTTCAGATATTTTAATCTTTGATAATAACTTAAACTTTCACATCCATTGATGTCCTTTGTATATTTCCTCCGTACCTTTTCCAATGCATGTATAACAATTTTCATTAGGTATGTATAATATTATTCCATACACTATTTTTGTGTCTAATGTAACTTGCAAACAATGATTTCAACAGTTCTGATTTCCTAGACTTTATACTTCTTTTTGTATAGCCTATAGCTTTATAGCTATCATTATTCAACTGGTAATATAGTCAGAAAAACTCAAAGCTGGATCTGCCCAGATACTCAGATCCTTAAATGAATCCACAGTCAAAATCATTGTATGGTATATAAAAATAGCCACCCTTCAAGCCACACATCCTAAATCTCATATACTTTGTTTTTGTTGTATTTATTAACATATTATTCTGCCTTGTCCAACTTGTCAATTTAGTCAGGTTCTTTTGCAGACATGATCTATCCATATATCCTTATCAGATGTGAGCAGGTTCTCCTTTTCAAGTCATCAGCATACAGAATCTGGAAAACCTAAGATAAAATAGGTAAGTCAGTAAGTTACAAACCAAACAAGCATGGGTCCAGGACAAAGCTGAGAGGGACACATTGATTGCAACATACATTTTCACCTGTCCAGTTCCTATATAATACTTGTCTCATCTCATTTACAAGTCATGCACCTGTCTATCATACAAGCTTACCTTGAAACCAACCTGTTCTAGCCTGTTGATATTTTTTTTATGTACACCCCTACCAAAAGTTGAAGGTAATTCTACATAAATTATATCACAACATACTTTTTCATTTATTGCTGTCATTATATTATTATGGAAAATCATGCTACAAGTAACTATAGACCTATTTTCAATGACACAGGTGGCCACAGTGGTGCAGCAGTTAGCAGTGTCACCTCACAGCCAGAGGTTCTCCAGTTCGATTCTTGGCTGGGGTGCCTTCTGTGTGGAGTCTTCATATCCTCCCTGCAGTCATGTGGGTTTCCTCCGGGTACTCCAGTTTCTTCCCACATCCCAAAGAGATGCAGTAGGTGGATTGGACACTCAGACTGGCCATTGGTGTGTGCGCCAGTGAGTGGTAAACCTCCAAGGATGAATGACTACATTAACATTGTGTTTTTTAAAGAATAGAAGATTGACAATTTATTAGCATCTATGTATTTTTAAATTATTTTTGAAATTGGTTATATTATTTACTTTTTTGCCCTTTGTTTTTATTTTCATTTTTATTTATATATGTTTTGAAATAATGTGTTTTTTTTATAAAATATTATCTTATTTAATATAGGCTTTATGATTTAATTGATATTTTTATTCACTAATTGGTCAAGTAGATTATTGGTGTAGTAATTTAATTTTAGGAGCTATATAAGGTTTGGTTGGCTGTTGAACTTTATTTTGATAATGTATCTTTGAGATGAAAGTGACAATAAAGCTGTTTTTACTCACTGAACTATATTTTTGTGGTCTTCGGTCCACCTGGTTGGTGTTTTTTTTTAATAACAAATATAAAGAAGTTTGTTTTAATTTCTCAGGGTTTCATTTCTTTGTGCTTGAACAAGTTGATATGTTTTTTGGTGATTGTGATAATCTTCATTTCTTTGGTTGCACATTTAGTTTTATAAGTATATTTACTGTGTATTTCTACAGCATCTTTACCTTGTTACTGTATTTTGATGAAGTTCTTCACGTCATTAAAGGACAAAAGCACTTAATGCCAATTCCGTCTAGTAGATATTTCTTTATTTTTGCCACAGTGAGTTCATTTTAAAATATATTTGTATGTCTTTAGTCTTACCACATCTTATGTAAATACATAAACAGTTTTCTATAATGCCCGTGATGCCCAATGTCATTATATAAAATTTTGTCACATTTTTCCTGATCTTGTCTCACACTACGTTCATTTAAGTTTTCAAAGTTATAGTTTAACCCCATTTCTTATAGTTTATCTTTCATCTTACTTGTCATGTTCTTACTAAAATTTGTCCTTTTGACTTTAAATACCTAGATTCTGATGTTAAGTATTGCTTTGGCTTTGTTTTACACTTAGCAATTTCCCTTTCAAACCTTGCCAGACTCCTTCTGCCATCTTTTCATTAAATTCATCACTCCAATTAGTTTTACACAGGGATTGCTTTGCTTTCATGTAGTCGGTTATTAATTGTTTGCATTGGTTTAGATTTCAGTTTAGAAGCATTATCTAACATTACTTTTACCTTTATAACTCCACGATCACTGCAGTCAAAGATGGTAAAACCTGAACACAGCCAATATGCAGAATGTTATGTTCCCTGTTAGGTTTGTTTGCAGTCTACAACAGTTTTAGTTCATAAACATTAATTGTACACAATTTACTTGCTAATGTTTTAGAGTCAATATTATTCTTCTCTGTCTCTGATAAGTTCATACCCCAGTTTTCAAACACAAACTCTATGAATTCTCCTAGGCCATCAGTCCTTATCTTTGGTGTCATGCAATAACTGCAATCTGATTTAGGATTTGTCAATATTTTCATAGCTGTAGTATTGGTCTTATAATCAAATATGTAAGAATCGCAGGTCTCATAACAATTTTTAATCCATATCATAACACATCTACCTGTTTATTCTTAAAATGGGTGTTGCAGTAAAAACTTTTATACTCTGACAGAACTGTTTTCTAATTGCTGTTCTTTAGCATTGTTTAACAAATTATGAAAACATCAACTTTATGTGAACAAACCAAATTTTGTAATACAAAAAATAATTACTAATGCTCCATTGCATTATCAACCAGCACAGACAAATTTAATTTTGCTATCTGCGAAGTGTTAAATTTCTTTCTCAAATTGTTTTTTTATTTTTCAAATACATTTGAATGAATTCCATAGCATTTATACATAACATCTTAAATAACTATGTCACTATTTACATTAGCCTAACACTATAACAGATCTCAATGTATACAGTTACTTTATAAGTATGTCCAATCCATTATCAGAATGTCTGAGCAATTATTGTATAGTGTCAATCAACGATAAGACTTTTCCCCAAGGGTTGTTGGTAAATGGCTTTGGATAAATTCTTAGTTCTTTAATTTTAATTTGCAATAATGTTGTGGTCTTCAGTAGGCTATAGAAGGCTTCCAAAGTTAGTATTGTGTTTATATTCCATCTTCTTGTTATATATTTCCTTGAAATTGCAAGTATAGTCCATACTAGATACATATTTGACCTATTCAAATGAGGACCTTCCTTCCCATTTAATAACACAAGAGCTTTAGTTACTGTTCAAAAAATGAAAAAGTGCCCAAATGTGCCAGTACTTCAAAAAATAGCACTTAGGAAGCAGTCTAGCTCCAATAAAACACTTTTATTCAGCTTCACGAAGTAAAAAGACATCCACATAAACGTTTCACATATAAATGCGTTTTCGTCCTCTCTTGACTTCATCAGATAAAATGCATAAAATCAGAGCCATTTTTATATTTGCTTAATTAAACCATCAACCAAATAGCATCTTCCATTCAATAAAACCATTCATGTACTATATAACATTTACTATCTCAGACATTTAAGTACTAAAACATAATCTCTTAGGCATATACATTTACATTAACTGCACAAATAATTATTTAATAACAATTCATTTATCCTTCTTGTTTTAAAATTCTTATAAAACATATAATAAAATAAAATAATAAAATACATATATAATTTAATTGTATTAAACTAGCAGCAGGATACTTCATCTGGTGGTCAAAAAAAATGATTACACTTCAAAGTTTAGCAGCTCTAATTTTTAAAACAGGAGCTAAAGATAAATATTCATTTATGCCAGGGAATCTATTGGTTTCCAACATTATTTGTCAATATAATTCTCTATTTTCTATATGTAATTCCCATAGCCCTCCTCTTATAACTTTAGTCACCGTTTCTAACACGAAAAAAGAAAATGATGCTTTATGACATACTAAACTATGTCTAAAAAGGGCAAGATGTGCATATATTCTTCTTCGGAGCTTTCTCTCCATTTTACCCACATAGAAACCACTACATGCTTTACATAATACTAAATAAATGAGCCCATAACTATCACATTTCTAATATTCCTTACTACTAATTACTCCATTCCTAAGCTACTAATTCTACCTTCTCTCCATTGTATATATAAGGGCATTGTGAACTTGCGACTTTTAAATGCTTAGCTGACAGTACACAAGGTAACCGAATATGCATGAGAATGGAGATGAAAATGCGTAAACCCGGTAAACGGGTATGTGCGATGCACACTGCAGCTGAAACAGGGAGGATATAGGAAAAAAATAAGGAAATGCTGCAGCAGTGAAATTGGAGTACAAATTACTAATTAACACCTAGGAGCCTACAGTGGGCAATTGACAACAGCTAACAAGGCTGCAAGCAGCTACCTGCAGAACAGGGAAGGGGAGGGGCTGTACTGCAAAGAAAACAGCAAAGTGTCAAAGTAGAACAAAGCCGATATTCAGTATATCAGCTACAAGGCACATTTTGCCATGACTGGGTAGAAAAAGTACGAAACAAGAAAGACGGCAGGTGGATGCATGCCTGATAATGGGAGGGGATCCAGATCTAAAAGTGATTTAAAGGGCAACAGATTAATCAAGGCAGGCAAGTAGATCTCCACAGTAAAGGCTCCACACTTGCAGTACTCATTGCAAAACCCATCATTAAGACACGCAGCAGCTGGAATAGCTCATACACACCCACTTGCATCAGCAGCATCCATAGCACAATACTATAAAGTGTGAAAGCACCTCACACACATTTGTGTATTCCCATACACTCTGCACCAGTGGTGTATACAGACGGGGAACTTTTATTATGTACATGTTATGGGCTGCCATAGCTTTGATCCACCAGCATGTGTTGGAGACTGAAGATGGTATGGAGGATGATGCACATGACCACCACAGGCACCAGAGGAGGAGGAGAATGTTCAGACCCAGGGTAACCTACCAGGGGCTACATGATCTGGAGATAGTAGAGCATTACAGGGTGGACAGGGACACCTTACAGCAACTTGTGGAGCTGTGCCAGTCACGCCTCAGAGCCAGAACAAACAGAGGGAAACCCATCCCAGTGGATACAAAGGTATGTGTATGTTAAAGAAAATTCAAAGATCAATTCATGTAAGGTTCAGCAAGGCATCCTTTATTACTTGCAGCAAGGAGACAAAGCATGTAGGTACAAGGTTTGTCTGATTTTCAATAGCTCAGCCTGCTACTTTTATACAGTTCTTTGCATGTACACAGCAGGTGCTTATCAGGTAGTTGCTGACCTACAAAACACTTCTCAAAATTCAGTTTGACAACTGGGCTTAACCTGTCAAACCCATTTTCTGAGTAATGGTCCTTTAACTGTTTCTTCTTGACGCAACATGTATCTGTTGCTAGTGTGAGGTCCCTATCTCAACATTCCATAGCAAGAACAACAGACTTTCAGGCATCAGCAGCTTTTACAGAGACCACCAATATTTACACATTTTACATAGAATAAATGTATTAACTCTTAACCCTTTAGGTGCAGGAGTGTGCACTATACAGTTTGTATATTTCTCTAACAGTGTAAGCCTGAGAATACTAGATACAGGTACCTTTCAAAGACCAACTGGGGATATCATGGGGATCTCACAGGCATTAGCATCCAGAGTACTACACCATTTCCTGGATGTCATGTTACCACATGCCAATGAGCACATATACTTCCCCCGAATGCAGGAGGAGTTGGCCAGCAATTTGCGTTTCTCTTCCACCATGTGGCAGAATACCCAGAGGTACTGGGTGCAATAGACTGCATGCACATACACATCAAGTCACCACCCGGTAAGCAGGGTAGGTGCTACATAAACCGCAAGGGATACCCCTCCATCAACTGCCAGGTCATGTGCAATGCCCAGGGCATTATCATGGATGTGTGTGCTGGCAGCCCTGGAAGCTATCGCAACTCCCACATCTGGCATGCCTCACAGCTGTATCTGTTATTTGCCAGGGGGGGCATCCCAAATTTCCACCTGGTGGGGAATGCTGGCTATGCACTGGAACCATAGATGATGACTCCCATCAGAAATGCACACATACCCATGCAGGAATGCCATAATGAGGCACAAGCACAAACCAGAATCATCATAGAGTGTGTGTTTGGGATGCTAAAATCACGGTTCTGTTGCTTGGTCATATCTGGTGGAGCCTTGCAGTACTCTCCAGTCACATGCCCACCACCATTGCCAGGGGCCCCACAGGCACAGAGGTACTCAGACCATGAACACCCTGAGCCAGCCCCAGTAGGCAGACAGAGGCGTGTCCAGTATACCCATGCCTTGGCAAATTGGGAACATATAGCACACACACTGAGTGTAGGCACCTAGGGACTGACACCTTTATCCACCTGCTCACACAGTAAAAATGGATGGCACATACACAAGACTACCTGTAAATTGTCATGTATAGGCAGTCTACTGTGTGCCTCCAGCGTCTGTGATAGGAAGCTGCCCCTCCAGCATCTTCCAGTTATTGTTGTGGCAAGGTTCATCTCACTACAGTGTGTGGCTTACTGTGACATGGATTCCCATTGGTGGAGCATATCCGTCAAGCCTGAGTTCGACATGGCTGTGTTGGCCAGTGGAGGTCATCTCTAGGTAAATGAGATGCCACTGAGTAAAGCAGGAGTTTATTCAGTCTGGCTGCATAGGCCATATGTTGGAGGCCAGTATTCCCCTTAGTGAGGTACATTCGTGGACCCCCCCCCCAAGCTGTTGGACGTGTCCTCTGAGGTACATCCCACATGGATTATTATACCCTATGATGGGACTGATGAGTGATGAGTAAAGGGGCACTATAACCCCAGTATATCTAGATGAGAATCCTTTAGTAATCAGATGGCCAACATAGAAGGATGTCCTAACTACTGTGGAAATATGATTTTCAAAGGGGAGATCACTATCTACCTTAGTCCCCAGATACCCCATTACCTCGTCTGTATTAAAGTGGCTGCCACTTATGTGTTAATATGTGGGTGCCAATTCCACAATGGAATGACCATGCAGTTAGTGGCACTTGGCTGGAGGCCATGTCGTTGGCACCCTGTGATGTTCTCTGTGAGGCCCCTTGAGGGATGTCCTTGTCAGCTGGACTATCAATCATGGCTCCCAGTTTGCAATCATTGCCAAACATGGTCTGCCGTAGTCCACCTGTGTTTGCCTGTACCTCTGAGATGTATATGCCAAACAGTAGGGCTCCAAGGACTGAGTTCTGTGGGACAGCAGTCATGACTGTTCAAGAGTTGGACCTGGAGACTGCTAGCCATACCATGTGGGTTCTGTGTGTAAGCCCTTTGGCAACCCAACCTGTGATGTATGGGTGAATGTACAGGCTGGTGTGTTTATCAATAATACCTGAGTGGGGCATGGTGTCAAACGCCTTGGTGAGGTCCAGGTAGTATGTGTGAACCACCTCCCCCATCATCTAACATCCTGGTGACTGTATGTAAGATGTCAAACAGGTTCAGTAGGCATGAACTGCACTAAACCAAACTGACCTGGGTTCGGAGGTTACCAATGTCATTGTTAATGAGTGCCATGAGGATGTGAACCATACCATTGCAGACCAGGCTAGTCAGGCTTATGGGGTGGTAGTTACCATGGTCAGTTGTGATTCCACCTTAATGGAGTGGAATAACCATTGCCACGCACCATTGTATGGGCATGTAGCCTGTGGAAAGGCTGAGGTAGGAATGCTTAATTAGGTGAGGGGCAGGTTGTCTTGTACAGTTTGCGAGATGCAGTCTGGGTCAACATCTGCTTCCAGTGATGCTGTGTTCTGCTGTTAGAGAGGGCCATATCCACCTGTGTGTCTCTGATGGTTGGGATACTGTACCTTTCGGGTAGTATTGTGGGCTCTTTAGGGGGTGAAGTATGCACCGAATGTATCTGTAAGGATGTTGGTGATATCAGTAGGGTCAGCATATTTTGTGCTTTATTTCACCGGCACAGTGCAAATCTGTGTGTCACCACACAGACCCTTGACATAGCCAAAGAAGGCTTTGTGGTTATCTTTCGAATCCTTGCGTATTCTCCTTCTGATGTTAGCCTTGGATGATGTCATGAGGGACCTACGTATCGTACTAATAGTGGTCACAGATGTTTGCCCTTCATGGGATTTGCTGTGTGTCTGGAACACTGTCCTACTTCTGTAGTATAGCCTGTTTATTGCAGAGGTCCACCAGAATGGTGCCCTTGTCTAGAAGGAGTGAGTCTTGGTTTATCAGCGATGGCATGATCCATACATCCATGTAGGTGCTTATAGACTGTATTTGTAAATCTGTCTGTATCTTGAGCAGTGTTTCCCCTGAGCGTGGGGGCTGTGAAACTCCCCACCCCTGTCACTAGTAGTGTAAATTTAGCTATAGGAAAGGTATACACTGTGGTATCCGTGGGTGGGGGAGATGCTAGGGGTGTGGAAACAGTGAATAGTTCATGGTCAGATCTAACCAGTGACTGGTTAACCTCCGCTGTGGTACACCTGTTGCCCATGTTGGTGATGACCACTTCTAGTAGTTTCCACCCCACATTAGGGAGGTTACCACCTGATACGGGGCCTATGAGGTGATACATTCCAGGAAGCGCTGGGCCTGGAAGTGAGTACCGGAGTATGTTTCCCAGTTAATGGTATGGTAGTTGACATCAACCAATGCCAGGATGTGCGTTAGGACTGTCATGTTCTCCACTGTCTCCAGGTAGGTGGAGTGGAGGTCCTGGGTCATGGAGGGTGTTCCGTAGCAGGCCACATTCCACATTGCAGTTGTGGCTGATGTTAGCTGCACATGGCTGATCACAAAGGTATCATGCTGCCCCACTAACCTGGAGGTGTAGGTATCCCTGATGAATATGAATACAGCCCCTCCATGTCTGTCAGTCCATGTTCTGTGGCCAAAATGTGTGGTATAGGTTGTAGTCTGGTAGTGCTGGTGTGCTCTCAGGAGCCTTAAGACAGATTTCAGTTAATGCACAGATGCTGATGTTGTCCATCCTGAGGAGCGCTATGAGTGCATGCATGTTGTGATCACAACCCCTGGTGTTGAGTAGAATAACCCTCATTGATTCTGTATTGTGCTGTTTATGGAGCTGATATTCACCTTCGAGACTCTCCTAAATAAGGCACCATAGGGGCACCAATAGCCTTGGCTAGTATTCCTAAGCCTATAAGGCTGACACATAGGCTGGTATGGTATCACTGCATGCATGTTCCCCATCTGTGCTTGTTTTTCATCTCCCCTGTAGGTAACCTACTGGTAAGCAATAGAAAGCCTTACATTTATACAAGTCTTCTAGCTTCCAAGATAGGCTTTTGGAGTGACTAAGTATCAGTATTCTGTATGTTCTTGCTGTACTCAATTGTTTTCTGACTACATGGTGATTTCTCACTGTATATTGTGATCTGAAGGTCTGTTTATTCACATATTATGGCTGTGATGGCCTGCACATTACAGGTTCACAGATAGCCTACTACCTATCTGCCCAAGGGCAATTAGAAGCATAGCTACAGTGTGTTGGCCTTTCCCACACCATTGATGAAGTAACTGAGCCTCTGTCAAGCATAGCCAATGAAGCAATTCCAGGCAGAGTTGCTGGAAGCTGTTGAAGACTGGGGCTGTGGAGGGTGATATGGGCACTTAGTGATCTAAAGAGGGCATGTTAATGTGGCAATTCAACACCATTCAATTCCCCCAACAGGTCTTGCAGCTATCAAACTGGACAGGCTCCCCCACCCCCTGGCTGTATGGTTCTGGGACACATGATCCCAGGGGTGTATAGTCTGTTACCCATTCACACAACAAGGTTTCCCTTTAAGTGTGTCAGTGAGGGGCTATGCCTAACGTAGTTAGGAATGTAATGTATTGTCTCACAATACATTTGTTACATGTTGTTATTTCAATAGTACGTGAAGCTCAGTGAGTTTGGGGGCCTCCACCCTTTGCTTAGCTTAGTTTACACATAGAAATCATCTAAATAGGAAATAGGCGGAAGCAACGTTAATGTCAACAGTGTAATGGTTACAGCATCTACATAGTATCTGTGCATTTGAGGTTACAATCCCTATAAAGGCAGGGATGTTTATCATGTGCAAAAGTATACCTTAACCACAGCTTGCATATATAGGTAGTAATCGTCTGTATAATAAACATTCAAAACACCCATATAAACCCATGTGTGCTGTAGAGTACAGTAAACAGAGAATGTAATGTTATATCAGCACATAGTGAGATGTTACGTCACTGACATGTATATATCCGGAGTAGTTAGCAGACATGGCCATGTTTGCGCGCACAGGTTATATGTTACAAAGTTTGTTTAACTGTGTTTAACCGCTGCTATAATGTCAGACAAATACTTTTAAACATGCTTACAACTGCTTAAATGAGCCTTATTCTGCAGTAAAAAACATTTTTAAAGCATTGCAGGTGTTGAAGCCTGGACCATGCACTATAGTCATGGGACTTATCACTAAGCCATCTGAGGTGTATACATGTTTCATGGTCTTTAGACTACACCTTATATCATATGCATTTCACTCTAATGATCACAAATGAGACAGTCACTTTGTGTACATATGTACAATACATTGTAATGTACTGTAGTTTGTGAACCAACACATTCCAGTCTGCATATGTATTACTGTTACAAACTAATACAAAAAAAAATTATATATGTCAGTGATGTCTGCATATATATACATATATATATATATATATTTATATATATATATATATATATATATATATATATATATATATATATATATATATATTATACAATTACATCAATAGCCATATATATAAACATCTATGAACACACTTTGTGACACAGAAGCACTCCAAACGAATTGGAGAGTACACAAAACACATGCAGCTCTGGTATTATAACAATATTAACCTAATTCACCATAGAAGGGGTTGCTGTTGTGTATGTGAAGATTGGGGTGGTGGAGGAATGATGGGTAATGCAATCATGCATCAAGGAGAGCCTGGGTAAGATGTCCAATAAGTGAACTGGAGGGGTATACAGGGAGTATGGGCACAATGTAAAAAGGACACAAAACAAGAACCTTTATCATCCATAATACACCCTGTCATGTCACATTGCAACACCTAATTCCACTAACATATGAACATGAACATGTATCAGACATATGTACTCCAAATGACTGTCACATTTTTCAGTAGTGAGGAATGTCTGCAGTACAATGTATATTCTAAACACCATAATATTTTTACATATCTCAGATGCCTTAGTGGTAAAGTCAGTGACTGTGGTGTTCATGGTCCTGGGTTCAAGGGCTGTTCTGTTATTTTGAGGGCCAGAATAAGGGCTTTTGGATGCAGGAGGATTAAAGCACTTTTAAGCAGTTGTAAGCGGGGTTACCATGTGTTTGCGCGATGGTAAGGGGTGCTGAAACACGGTAAACGGAGAAGCTCTTCACACGTTTAACCTTTGCTTAATGTCGCACAGACCATGGGCAAACCTGCTCACATCCACGTAAATGTGCATTATTCACACTTTCCCTACCAGTGCCTTCTCTGAGAGGTAAAATGATAACACCTTCCAGGAGTAGAACCCGCAACCATATACTCCATCCTCAAAGTAACCTAACACTAAAATACCTGGGATGTACCTATCCCAGTTGTGTATGCAGACAGGTTAAAACACAAAAGGGAGGAATGTGTTGAAATAGGACAACCCGCTATGTACCCAATTAAAGGTGTATGCTGTATATATACAGAGAGAGAGAGAGAGAGATAGAGACATGTTGATATATACAGGTCTACATATATATGTAAATATATAGATGGGTTAAAAACTTCTACACATCTATGGAGGTACAGATAAACGTACGCAATAATGTATATATCTATCTATCTATATATATATATATATATATATATATATATATATATATATATATATATATATACATATATATATATATATATATATATATATATATATATATATATATACACATACATACATGTCTTTAGACAGCATCCGAAGTGGTCATATCTGAGTATAACATGGACCATTGCAATCACACATTCCACCCCCCCCAAACAATATGAACATAACATATGAAGAGTATATGCCAATACACTATTACAAATATGTTCTATGGACACAGTCACCAACACAACTGCAATGACTGCAAATATCCATGACAGAATTACACGGACAGCTTTCATTTTGCAAAACGTTAATAAAGTCTGATGTATTGCCAAAAGGATTCAAGAACTAACAGTACCTGCATGATATACAGGAAGCATTTAATAGTGCCTTAATGAATCAGCCTGCAATTACCATAGTATTAGTCCACTAAGGGTTAGGTGTTCACATAGGGAAAGAACACCCACACACATATAGACATTGTATAAAAGGGGTTCCTACACACCTGCATGTGCTATGTACACCCACCAGCATCTACCCCACAACTGAAATAGTTACATCAATACATAGTCATACCATAACCAATTATGCAACTACTGTACAACATCTGCTGAAACCTTAACATACCTAGACACAGACACACTAACATGGCCCTATGTGAAATAGTTGCCATTATACAATTGAACTGCTGCTGATGTAACAGGGTTTGTATGACCTAATCCCGTTTCAGAGGGTTGAAAGGTTCGTACACCAGGAAGTTTTACTGAGTACTGATTATCAGCACAGTATGATACACAGTAACACAAACTAAATATGTCTGGTAGGCACACTGTAAACTCCCTAACATTATATGCACAGCTGTGCAGCCTTGAGCTGGTCAAACAACCTGGCCAGACTGAAACATATGCAGAAGTATTAGGTACAGACAAACCCTGCACAAGTAGCAATGTTCAGAAATATAACAGCAGTACTCACATTTAGACCAAATCCTCTAGGCATTACACACAATATATTACTGTTCGTCTCCATACAGATGTTGCAATAGATTCCAAACAAAACTTCCACACTGTCTTCCTCACAAGTAAGGCAAAGGGACAATTCCCAAGTGGAGTACTCAGTTATACTCTACTGTAGCCATGGTATTGGCTAAGGCAATAGCAGTGCAGCTGATGTGCATGTAATTAGCTACTTAGGAACACCAATTGATCATCGGGATAGCACATGTTACTGATCTGTAACTATAAAAGGTTGCCTTGTCACACATTCAAACCATCTGTATCTACCTGTAGGACAGTACAAAACACTGAAAGATGAACCGAAAATGAGTATTACACTAGTTAATAACACCTCCTATTACTAAGACAGTATGTATAACATGTAGTTTGTCTGTGTATGTAGTACCTGTACTGTAAGAATTACAGTGTAATCAATGCATATAGTGTAAAAAGCTATCTTGAAGAATTGTATTGTTGAGCAGTAGTAATGCTTGTAGTATTCTATGTGTGTACTTCTGTAGGTCACACGGTGCACTCCACATACACCACAAGGGATGATATGGGCTAAGAACCCAGCAATTCGCTTCCAGCCACTGTAACTGTCAGGATTGGTCCAATAAGTCTGTGCTATAACAGGGGATAGTATATGTCAATATATTGTAACAGTCGACATATGTATGGGTGTATAAGTAAGATGAACATGTTAAAGGTGGGCTTACCATGCAAATATGGTGTGCATTGTGGGATATTGTGCCAATAACTGTGCAATGTACAGTATTCTAGGCAGATCTGTATTCTGTTCTACATAGCAGTTCTGTTATGTTATGCAAACAGTAGTTATGTCTATTGGCAATTACAATACTCAATGACAGGATACATAGCATTAGTATTCATCTGACAGTTTAGCGCATGATAGCAAAGATAATTGGAAGAGCCAGGTAACTATCCATGCTCATAACACATGTAATATCCACCTCTCTACTATCGTTTGCAAGCAATAACAGCTGTGCATGTGTACATATTATGCAAATGTGTAGTGACCCTTGTTACAGGGCTGGGCCAAATGACTGTGTGCACACCTACATAGAGTGGATATTGAGAGTACAGACACACTGGTTGAACTACCAGGTTTGTGTAGCCCAACCTCTTATTACCAACCTAACAGCCTCCTGCACATACTGTATGTAAGGCAGTGCACAGCACTGGTAAAGAAACAGGTTGCATATCATCTTTAACTCCAGTGTAACATCTGCAGTAGAAGTGTAAGATGTAGGAGACAGCTGCCCATGTGTAATAGCTGCATCATAGGTGATGGCTCACACTATCTGATTATATCCTGATCATGTTGATAGTGGCATTAGAGCCTATTGATACATGACTCTGTTTGGAGAGTGGGTGTCCGTGCCCAACAGAGCTCATGGTCCTGGTGGATATGTGACTATATACCCAGAGAAGGAAACAAAACTGTAGACACTCACATCATCTGTAATCAACTAACAGTATGTGATGTGCTCCTCAAAGGAGGATTGCTGCTAAAGGTAGCTACAATGTTTCCGTAATAGCCAGTGTTGTTACGTCCATAACACAAATATTTACATTTGAGCATCACTGTCTAAAACATCTTCATAGGCAATACGTAAACTAAATACAGTACTTGGTAATTGTAGTACTGACTGCAAATACAGGCAAGTCCACTAGTCATCTACTAGTGTTTCCTAATGTCAGCTTTGTGTATGTGGCCATCCTGGGGGAATGTAATCTCTATGCCATGTACACTGACAGACCCCACCTAACACCACACCCCACACATTGTTTGGGATGCAGCTACAGAGGTAAGCTGGAAGGCAACCCAGTCTACAGCCATGACTGGACTGGACAGTCATGAGGTGTAGGTTAAGACATGCAGCTCATCAACACAACCAACACATACCCTTACCAGAACACAGTAATGACACCCACACACACTACCAGAAATCACGCACATTCACAGAAGCGTCTAAGTATGTGGCCAAACAAGTGACCCCCCAAGCAGGAAGAGACAGTCACCGAAATACACAATCTGTATGACATAGTTTACATAATTGTGCCACACCTCTGAACACATGACTGGAAACAAGCCCAACAGTATTCATTTGTGAATGCAAACTCTAGCACTATGTTACACACTGACCTATACGAGGGCATACATACTGTCAGCTGCCTGTCTGCCATGATTAGCCACATATTCATATATTCAGACCACCTTCTGAACTATACACATGGCTCTGGCATATTCCATGTTGTTGTGCAGGACCTGTGATGCAGTAGCCTGGACTGCATGGAAACACATGTAGGAACTGTCAGGTCTTGTAGCCCATGCAGGTGTGTCCCAAGGCCTATGTAGCATTCTGCCATTGGCCAGAATGATACTGCAGTACAGGGACAAAAGGATTGTATTCCACAGTTGTCTAGTGTAGCGGTGCATGTCACAGGGTATCCAGTATCTGTCATCCTGGGATAACATGGTTGATAGACCATGATGCTTTGCCAGACAGGGCCTGCACCTGTCACTCCTGGAAATCTGGATACAGCCTAGGGCTCATGCTTCCCCTATAGTGTCTTCATCATGCATGGTTGAAGTGAGGGTCCACTGCTGTTACAGGGACAGCCAAGCAATAAACTGTGGGTCTCGCTACACAATGATACATGTCAGAAACACTATACGGACACGCATATGTCAATCCCTAACATGGGGAACATATCTGTGTAGTGGCTGAGACATGTTTCAAGGCTCCAGAGAGCACACCTGCATGACCATGTTATAACACATACCTCACGTCTTGCCCATTATCCTTTATTGGAACACACGGGCTGCAGGTGTGTCCATATTCCTGAAGGATATGTACATCCCCACGCTAATTGCCCTTGCATAACATCAGATGCATTATGCTGAGCAACTACATTTGTGCCAAAGTAGAATTCAAAATGCACCTTGAGACAGATCACCCACCAGGCCATGGACTTCCCAACTGTCATAATGTGCTGTAATGGGGAAGATTAAGTGTGAGACAGAACCATAATAATGGCTACTCTCAACTATTCCATTATGAACTGGGAAGACTCCTCATGTACCAACACCTGTGCTTAATGCATGTTGGATTCCATCGACCCCACTGACCTGGATCACAGTAGTCACACAAACACGGCTAACAGTATGCTACACATAGTTAGCCTCCAATGCCAATGTTATGTTTCCTAAGAGCAGAGTGGTGAGTGCCATGGCACCCATGCAGATGGACAATGCATGTGCAAATGCTGAATCCTACACCAATGAACCTTAAGCAGTCACATATGTGCAGTGATTGTGCCATTGAAACAGAACCAGGATTCAACCCAACACAAGCAAGTAGGCAAACTGGTGGCACCATGCTTTAAACTGTACCACAGAAGGTTGTAACTGTTGCAAGAGTGAACACACATGAGTGTAGGTGATCCCTGGTCAGCCTCAGTAAGATGCAGATACACCATATAAAACCACGCAAAGCTACTGTGAAACTAATCAGCCACATATTATGAGGCCAAGCACAAAGCATTCTATAGCTGTGTCATTAATCGTAATGGCAATGACAAGACCTGCCTTGCTGCACAGCACTATGGCATGGGAAGTACTGCACCTACAGAAATAGCACCCATTCATCCAGATAGGGTCTCGGAGAACCTAAACCCACTCCCACCTCCCCCCACCCCCAACAGGTACACTTAGTAATATATTCATGTACACTACAGGGCCCCTGTACTAATGACTATGCAGGTACAAGCTGCACTCTCTAAAGCCATACATACAGCTTTCATGGGACCTGTCAACATCCCAGGGTGTATCTTACACAAATGTAAGAACATTCAGCTATCCACATACACATCATGTTCAGTCATAGCTCCATGTCAGGCTGGGTACACACTGAATGGTGCACAGCAACAGTTATCACACCCCACAAAGGGGGAGACACCATTGAAAATGGGACATAGTGCACAACTACCCTGCTGAGTCTGGTCTGTACAGCCATGAACTGTGGTCAACGTAATTGATGTACTCGGTACAGATGTAGATGACAGTAGGGTTGATTCACACTGCATATCCTGACCTTGCCAGGTTGTAGGACGCCATCCCCCATACTGTGTTCTAGCTACACTCAGTAAACGAGGTGTATATTCCTATGTCACAGGAGTGGTTGGCAACTGGACTGCTGGCACAACCCACACTACAGAAGGTTTCTGACAAATACACACACATCAAACCAGTGCCAGCCACAGTAATACAGGGGTCATTCCTGGCACTCCCCCTCTTTGTTATCTATACCACATAGACTAACACAGAAGGCATCAGCCTATTGATGTTTGCAAATGACTATGAACTAGGAGCAATAGTTGACTCATTGTGCGCTGCGTTCAACATACAGAAGGGCCTTAGTGTGTCAGATGTGTGATGTGTGATGTATGGTCACAATCTGACAGCTAAGTATTGCATTGTCATCCCCTATGTTACAAACCCTGTATCCATTAACTACCACCTAGGCAGCAGCCAACATAATGGCAACTGTGTGTATGGGATGCAGCTGGACAGTACTTCCCTTTGATAGTTACATCACCACAAAAGACAGGTAGTCGTATATGGCACCCCTAATCATGACAGGGTGCCATCCAGGAATATAGAGATAACTGCTCAGCCATACTCAACACCCATGTGACCCATAATAGATCACATATTTCCTTTAAGGGTTATTGCCCATGTGTAGATGGCCTACACTGCCCTTCACAATCCCTAGCTGCACTATGTAGCATGCAGCCTGCCCTGAATAAAGCCATGTCCAACCCAGAGGTGTTGGACATGCTACACTTAACACATCCTGATCCCAAATAAACACATACGTCATGGACATCCACCTTTCAAGTACAAGGATCACAACATGCCTGACAGTTCCCTGTCCCATACACTTAACATACTCTTGCCATACTATGCATCCCTGTCCAGCAAAGCTGCACATCACCCCTCTCTGTGACATGGTGTGATGACCACATGCCAAATATATCAGTAACCATGTGTATCAGTTCTGTGGCACTGCTTGAACTGGCCACTTAAATGTACCTGTCTGTTGCCTACAGCTAGGTAACCTGTCTGCCTAGGCTCATAAATGGCCCAGGGCATATAGCTTACTAGATCACTATGACCATACATGCTATAGTTGATATCCAACCCTGCAAATACCATCAGGATAGCTATTGTCCCATGTGTTACACATGTGCAACACAGACAATACATGGCAGGATGCTACACAGCTGTACAGTGCCATGTAGATGTATATGGAAAAACACATACATGCTTGCAAGTCTGTAGGGTCACAGATCATGACCCTAATGGCTATGCATAACTATATATGTGGCATATAAACAGCATTAAGGTTGATTGCATTAATGTGAACACATCCAGGCATGTGCTGATATAGAAAGATACCACTACAGGCAAACGGACATGCCCACGTCAAGACAACATCCACACTGTGTATGAGCAATGTCATCACATGACACAAACATATATGGCAATAACATCACATCACCAGTAGGTGTGAAATGTGTGTGACTTATACATGTCAGGGGTGTTAGTGTCATGTAGATTTACAAAGACGTATTTGTAATCTTAATAAATGTGATACACATGTATGTTCAGCTGTACTGCTGTACTTCACTGTGAGAAAGTTTGACCTGTCTCCATCGTTATGTCTTCCAGGTATACCACGTAGCAGACTGCTGGCATACAGCCGCTTGGCGGATGAGGTCCTCATCCCATACCTCCTCGACAACTACACAACGCTCTTCAGCCATGTGCCGCAGGATGCACAGCAGTGGGATGCCCTGTGGGAGGAACTCTGTAGGAGGGTAAATGATGTTGGCAGTCACAATTACACCTATCAGCAGGTGCGCAGACACTGCATTGACCTGATAAGATGGGCGAAACAGCATGCTAATGCAATCGCCAGGGAGCAAGGTGCAACAGGTGGGGGACCACTCACCCAGCCCCCACTCACATGTACCGAGGAGCTACTGGCCAGCCTGGGGACACCTGCAGACCTCCATCCACAAGCTTTAGCTGGTATTGTGGAGGTTGGTGTCTCTCAACCACCGAGCCTGGAGTTGCCTGGTAAGTCACTACTGCACATAAAACACAACTATATATCCCATAGTTACATGTGTTACTGTACAATATGTAATGTAACATAATATGCAAGGCATGTATGCACACATGCCGCATACTATAGTCTGCTACTGTATGTATGCACAGATGTGCATACTCCATAGTATAGTGTATTGTACTGGCTTATGTGCTAACATGACATTGCACCCTATAGCTATCACACAGGTGTGGATAATGATCTCACTGCAGTGAAACTCTTGTTTAGGTACCTCTGGCTTTTTGCAGTGACAGCAGCCTGTGTCAGGTGAGATTGTTATTATTTACCAGGCTTGATAATGCATGGAACATGTTAATTGCATGCTATCTGCCATGACACACGTACACATAATGTATGGTGGTCCTGTTAATGGACACTGGTCAGACCTGCAATGCATCACACTGTTACCTATGTGAAACAATTGAAGACTATATGAAACACCTACACTAAACCTTCCAAACTGTCATTGCCAGATGTGTGGACAACAGTGAATACAATGGTGGAGGTGTGTTCCATTGTAGGGACAGGTACTACATATCAGCATTACACATGTTGGGAATATGAACAATACTGTACAGAGAGCATATGTGTGCACACACACTAAATGTGTTTGAGCTGGAGTATGCCCGGCCCACAGGATACACCATTGTGGAGTACTCCCTTGCTATGAATGTCACAAAATGTCATGTGCTATCAGACATGTCCATGACATGTAGTGGGCTGACTGCAACACTGCTCAACTATCCTGCAAAACATGTCTCGCATCCCATACATATCACCCTTTGTCTGCATAACCCTGTCCTCAGTGGAGCATATGACATCTATGGGTGTATGTCATATGGGATAACACTGACTTGTGAAATAAGATGGCCATCACAACCATTGGACTGAACATGTGCACACATGGCCATGGAGGATGTCCAGAGACATGAAGCAACACACACAGTAGAAGTGATGTACATGTGTGTACACCCTGTTATACATTGGCTCGACACAATACAATTATGGCCTTTGTGTAATGGTGATATTGCAGATGTGAAACACTAAACATCATACAGGCCTGTGCACAACTTGTGTAGGCATAACATGAAACCACCACATAACATGTCTTGAACATCTGGAGTGTGTCACAACATGGAAGCATTCACCTATACAGTATCCAAATACATACATGTGTTGCACAACATGCACATACATCCACATCAAGCCACAGATATAGTACATTCACCTTGCTGGTGTCAAACATCACTGTCATGCCTGCTCCTCATGTGTGTGAGGTACACAGATGGCATGTGGGGCATAGAGTACTTGTAAGTTAGCCATGTGTGGGCATAGTTATAAGGTATCAGTAATATGGTTGCAGATGTGCAGGGGATCAACTGTATACCCTTCTGTGACCTGTGTCACACATTCCACATTAGGGTTTATTGTGTATACACCTCGGTGATGAGGGTCACATTTCACATTAGATATGTATTGCATGTGAACATAGTCATGGCTATGAACTGTGTCAGTAGCTCACACTGTATAGCAATTGTGAAGTCACATGATGCCCTGCAATGGCTATGCACATCTGTTCAATGTGCAGTATGTCCCTGCATATTTGTAGGGTGGACAGACAACATTGCATCAGCTGAAGGCCCATGTTAGTATAACACATCCCTGCATTGGGACACCATTACCATACTGTAGAATAGAAAGGACAGCATTGTGTTAAACATGTATGCATGTCATTCAACACATCAGCAGAAGACATGTCATACTACATGTGATTGGCAAGGTCATACGCCACACAGCAGGCTGGTGTACTGTAAACCTGTGCTGATCTGTGGCACCATTGCAAAGTAGGGACAGCCATGTGAAACATGAGTGTACAGCCACATGCACAATGTCTACCCTCAGCTCAGGGGTAGGCAGAATAATGTTGAGCAGACATGCACTGCTTTTGGGGCGAGATGCAAGCTAGGGCTCAGGTAAACATAATATGCAGTCGACATACCCTACTGCTCATGTCCTCACACATAGGGGTGGTGGCCAACACAAAGCATCAGTGGCATATGTACAAAGGTCCGCAATGGTCTGTTAACATGTGGTGTATGTTGCACACACCATGGCAGTGTGGTGCAATGGTACAACGTGCATGCATTGTGTTGCAGGTATGGGGCATAGGCTACTAACACAAATGGTGCAATACAGATATGTATGCTAACAACCACTATAATTGTGTAAGGTGCATGACATCTGCTATACCACATGCATGCTGTTGTGTGCAACTCAGGGATGTATGATGACTACCACTATAATTGCCTAAGCTGAAACTAAAATTGTCTAAGCTGAATGCCATCTGCCATATCACCTGCATGTAGTGTGTGTCTGTGTGTGTGTGTGTGTGTGTGTGTGTGTGTGTGTGTGTGTGTGTGTGTGTCTGTGTGGGTCTGTGTGTGTGTGTGTGTGTGTGTGTGTATGTGCATGTGTCTGTGTGTGTGTCTGCGTGCATGTGTGTCTGTGTGTGTGTGTCTGTATGTGTGTGTGTGTGTGTGTGTGTGTGTGTGTGTGTGTGTGTGTGTGTGTGTGTGTGTGTCTGTGTATGTGTGTGTCTTTGTGTGTGTGTGTCTCTGTGTGTGTGTGTCTGTGTCTGTGTGTGTGTGTGTCTGTGTCTGTCTGTCTGTGTGTGTCTGTCTGTGTCTGTGTGTGTCTGTCTATGTGTGTCTGTGTCTGTCTGTCTGTGTGTGTCTCTGTCTGTCTGTGTGTGTGTCTCTGTCTGTCTGTCTGTGTGTCTGGTATAACTTGTAATGTACAGTTCTTGACTTCCCCTCCCAGGTGTTGATGTAGGTGCGTTGCCCTCCTGTGGTCCACCTGATGTTAGTGTCCCCACAGACTCTAGCAGTGATGATGATAGCATGATTGAGGCACAGGCAGGGTTGTCAGGGGCTGAATCTGTGCCATCGGTTGCCATTCCACCTGTCTCCCACTCATCCTCGCACACAGTTCCCCTGCCTGCACATACCCCATCACCACTGGCCATAGTGGAAGGACAGTTGGTGGCTGGGTAGCATGGAACAGGGAAGTGTGGTGACTATGGAAGGTGTGCCTGCACACCATGATCCCAGTCAACAGACTGGTGATGTCCCACACAGGCATGTGCCCAGCACTGCTCGTAAGAGGAACACTGGCCAACATGCCCCTGCAAGACAAAACACATCAGCTGGAGTCACCAGACGCATGTTTCAGGCTGTAATGGAGGCACAGGCACGTGCTGAACAGCACAACAGAGAAGGTCTCAGGCTTCAGATGGCTGCTGTCTGTTCATTAACTGACAACATCCAGGAACTTGCAAATGCTCACCATCATTTTGCAGATGTTTTGTATTGATGATTGGGTGACATGGTGGGAGTCATTGACTGTGGCATGGCAATCCTCGAGCATGGAATGTCTGTGCTGGAACATCTGATGGGAGTGAGGCATCGAACACATGGACGTAGGTCAGCTACATCACCTGTTGAAGGTCTGCGTAAACATACTACTGCACATGCCCGCTCCCATAGTGGTGGTAGCAGCAGCAGTGCAGCTGGTGCTGTGCAGTTCACACCAGGACACAACAGGCCATGTGCACATGGTCCTGGATGGTCCCAACAGGGACATGATTCCAGTGGACATGTGTCATTAGACGGTACCCAATCTGGACCACTGCCTGGTAGTGCCCGTGCAACCCCTGGCAGGCGCAGGTCATGTGGCCATGGCCGGACACTGTGAACTGTGAGACATGCCTTGTACAGTCTGCAGCTGCCAATAATACCCCTGTGTAGGCCAGCCACATGCCATACCTGTGTGCATGCATACACATACACTGGAAACAAATGTAGGGCACCTCAACACACACACATAACATCTACACACGCCCAATGATATCACAGGCCCTAACACACACACACACACACATGATGTCATCCAATGGCACAGACTAGGCTTCTGGCAAACATTATCACCCTGTGCATATGATGATGCCTGTGCTGCATCCCTGTCATCCACAACATCGGTGCAGGGACATGTTCATATGGTCTGATGCACAGGGTGAACATACTAGGTAGACAATTGTAGATTAATATTGTTGAGTAGTGTTGACAGACAGCAGACATACCATGTATTGCAGTTTTAGAATGCATTTTGTACATTTGACAGTATGTATCATGTGTAACAACACTAACAGCATGTTGATCTTGACATTCTGCCTTCCTCTTTCAGGTGTACTTGCATTTGCTGGGGATGTCGGTGTTTGTGGGTGTCCCATATATACATGTTGACTACCCACAGGTCATTATGACAATACCTGCATGCACTTTGTAGCTTCCACATCACAGTTATATTCTCCCATGTTTCAATTGTTTACTGTTCTAATGATCCAAGAGCATGATAGCTGTGTAATAAGCTATGGTGTTCAGAGCCATCACATCCATAGTGGGTGACATCACAGGTATAGTTACCTGGAGCATGGAGGGGGTAAAAGAGTGGTATGCCGGATGACAAGGGTAAAGGCCAGTTTAAATAGTGGCTTCTCATTGGGAAGTAGTAATACCCACTGCTATGACAACATGCAAACACAGACACACCCACACACTCAGGGATTCACAGACACAGTAACACAGACTCTGACCACACACACACACACACACACACACACACACACACACACACACACACACACACACACACACACACACACACACACATACACACAGTTGCCAGTGTTCGGATGAGAACCCCTGCCTATGTGCATATCATCATTGTAGTACTACGCAATTACAAGACATGCCACAGAGAGTACACATGTCCAGGTAGTTGGAATGGCCTAAGATTGAGAGCATTGACAGGGATACTACAGTGCAGTGACTGTATGTGGGGAGGGGGGTCCATCTGTATGCTATGTAACAACAGGTCACACCCCAGGGTGTACATGTTAACAAGTGGTCAGTATGCCCATCTACGATTGATGATATCAACAGGGATGCTAGATTGCATTGAGTGGATGCGGGGAGGGGGCATTAACATTTCACTATGGTAAAATACAGCCTCACTCCAGGAACCGGACAGCCATACACACAGACAGTCATACACACACACACACACACACACACACACACACACACACACACACACACACACACACTGGCATTCACAAGGATATGCACCTGTGTCACACACATACAGACACTTTACATGTGTGAGGTTTAACCACCTGCCTATGCCTATCTTTCTACACTTCACTCTGTACTGGTGTCAACAACAGTGTTCAGGAGAGTGATAACATGTGGGATGTATTCCCAACCATACGTGACATATATGGACACACAAAGTCACACGTGCCAGTACTGTGTATCAAACACCTGCCTATCTCATGATAGGTACTACAAAAGTACAGCACTATCGCATCCGGTACAATGCTTACTGACTCTTTCCTTTGACAACTGTGCTGATATATGCACAGTATATGCACAGGGGAGGTATTACTGTTACAGGTGTCATGAGGTTTGCTTTCAGTGTCATCCTTACAGTGTTCTACATTGTCTCTTCCACTTCAATTAGCAAAACCTGACCTTAGCAGGTACACAGGTTATTGTAGGACTGGTTGTAACACACCAGTGAGCTGTCCTCAGTAATCATTCATCTGCAAAGAAGACCCACCACATAGTAGTCATGTCCAAACATCTGTCCATACCTCATGTATGGCTTACTGTATTTAGAGCATATCACCATATACATTTGGCAATGCTGATGCTGTATTGCGACATGATGAACTAAGACAACAGTCATCTTCAGACATCAGACACTGCACACACATGGAATCTACACAAACATCAATACATGTACACATATGCGGTCTACATCAGTAAGTGCACTAGCAGGTTAAGAGGATACATTCCACAACTTCCCCACGCCATGTGTGAAACATAGCCGAGCATTACACCATAATGGATGTTGTATTCATGTACTGGTAGGACACCACCACTTTCACCAAGTAGCCAATTGTACATATATTACAACAGCACATATCAGTGTGACACACACAGCATTATTCCATGTCATGCTCTTACAAACTTTTACTTGACAGTGCCATGGTGAAGCCATGGCACTGTAATGGTCAACAGTGAGCACATCATATTTGCCACACACACATCATGTGTACTGGAAGAGTGCCAGCAATGTGCTCTGTTAGAGCTAGGCAGTACACTCATTCAAGCATGTGCGAGGTCTGTGGCTTGTAAACATCTCACCCCAGCATGAACTGGCTATTGTGGTACTAAGGCTAATGTCCAGACAGCACACAGCATGCATGGCTTGCAATTGTTGGCATGGGGTATATGTAGAAACTGTGGAAACACATGGCTGTACATGTCATAAACATATCACCTGTGACTACTCAGGAACATACAGAGCAGAGCTGGATTTCCCTGAGTCTGTCAATACAGGCCATGTGTAGGTCCTATGGTCCTGTTATTTGGGTATGTTTGTAAACATTGCATTAGGTGGACATGTCTAAAGATATACATGCCACATGGGGTGTCATGGGTGACCAGTAGAGAGGGGATATTACCTCTGTCAACATAGATATTGAACCTTATGTACTGTTAGCATGCTATCTGCCATGTGCATGTGTATAATGACTGTAACCACCTGTATGTATAAAAGAAAATGAAAGCTATGGTAATGTCATTTATGTTGTATGAGTGCGGGATGTACATATCCAGGGCAGGTACGGTTAGGTCATATCAAACCATGGGGGTGCTGTTTACTGGTGTACAGCAACAGTCGACCGTGTTAATGCTGACAACATCTGAGGGTCCCTGGTATGTGTACAGCTGAGCTGGTTACAAACAGTGGTATTATTGCATTGCATAACACATTATGCAGCTGTGTCTGTACATGGGTACTTTGCACAATTGATGTAGGCCTAGGTACAGTCCACCAATCAAAGGTTATCTGGTGGTCTGCCATACTATGTCATACCACATATGGATGTGTGTTGGTAGTCTGGGAACAAGGTGGTGGATGTATATGAGGATACATCCTAGAATTCAGTATTTGCATCTGTCACCTGTACCTGACTCATCTGTGATGCGTTATGTCAGAGTAGTGGTCTTTACATGTGAGTAGCCTTTATGAAAATGTGTACCCCACCACCTGGAATGGTCCATATCACTGTTATGGCCCACATGTCTGAATCTGAGTTATATGCTGGCAGTGCAATTGTGCACTACAGAGCCTTCAGCCAGGTGTTTCTCACTGCACAGATGTCAGTATTCCCCACTGTAGGTTCTACATTGAGCAAATGGATTACTAAAGCCACACATCTAACACTGGTTAGCTTAAGCAGCCAATGCAATTGTCATGTAGGTGTCAGGGTGTTACTTCTGTGTGTAGGACATTTGCCTTGGAATCTGGCTATATATGCTTAAATGCGACGTAGGTATTATCCACACACATGTGTAACATGGATTCATGTGCTCTGTGTTGAAGGCTCGTTGTTCAGTCATGACAGCCTGGAATGACAGACACTGGGCAACTTCATAATAACAGCAGGGCATTGGCTCATTGTTTTGGTCTAGCAGTTGCCACCCATACCATGACATCACTGCATGTGGCATTAATGTGCTTGCTAGCAAATGACGCATGTAAGATGATGGACAGCAGCAGAACTTGTGTATATGACCAATGTGAGATATACTTAGGGTAGCAGTCCTGCTAATAATGACAACTACTAACACAGCCGGGAGCGGTCATCTTGACAACTTTGCCTCAGTACCATTACACAAGGTGGCTCACACATTATGTTTTCACGTGCCAATCTTCCACATATAATGCCACTGTGCACAACATGCTATCAATGTATGCCTTTCAGGGCAGCAAGGTGTGTGACACATGCTGTAGGTAGCATCTACCTGTGCGACCCAGGTAACCTATTGTCTGTCACGTCCATACATGCATGAATGTGTATACGTAACATATATATGTCAGTACTTCATGTACATGTATGCATGTGTATCACACAGCACAGACACAGATATATCATTTATGGGCCACATACAGGTATCAGATAGTAAACCAGTATGATGTGCATATATACTGACAGGTAAGATGCACCTAGCTGTAAACCTGTGTGTTTACAATAGGAGTCCATTACAATGTGTTTTGTACATGTAAGTGTTTGAGCCTGCACACTGTGGCCTTCAGTGGTCAGAATCGGAGTGCATCCCAAGCAGCCTTGTGCTGCTAAGTGTATGAGCATGCCCACTGCCACCTTGTGTAATTTGAGTCAGTCCATCCAACAAGCCCTTTGTTACTAAGTGTATGAGCATGCCCAGTATAACCTTGTGTAGTTGTAGTCGTAGTGCATCCCAAACGGCCCTGTGCTACTAAGTGTATGAGCATGCCCACTGTAATCCTGTATAGTGATAGTAGTTGTCCATTCCGCAGATGGCCATACTCCAGTTCAGGTTCCTGTTGTGCTACAACTATACCTCTCGTGCCTATCTGTGGATGATGTGTCTTGTTTGTTCATGCAGGTTGTAATGGACACCTACTTTAAACACACAGGTCTACAGCTATGTACTTCATGACTGTCAGTCTCCCTGTTGTTGTACTCAATCATAGAAGGGCAGTCTGACTGCCTTGGAATGTGTACTCTCTGTGGTGTGTCTTGTAACTGCATAGTACTGTAATAGTTATCTGTAGATAGGCAACTGTGTGCATGTGTTTGTGTGTGTCAGCAAATGGCTGAGTGTGTTTGTGTGTGTCAGCAAATGCTTGAGTGTGTGTCAGCAAATGGCTGAGTGTTGTTGTGTGTGTGTATTTGTGTCTGCATCCTGTCATGAGAGCGAGTTTTGCTGCATTCCAAAGAGATACCTCCTTTTGCACTGGCCTTTGACCTTTTCAACTGCTAAACTCTCTCTTTCCCCCTCTCCACTGCAAGTAATCGGTCCTGTGATGTCACCCATCTCAGAAGTGGAATCAGAGTATGTGTAATTGTATATGTTCTGTGGCACATACCCCAACTGCATACCACTGTACTAGTTACCTTTACATAGGCAAGATGTGTATGCACAATACTGGCAAGTGTGTGTGTGTTTGTGTGTGTGACTACCCTGTAGCCAGGCATACACATGTGTCTTTTAGCACACCATGGTAGCCATCTGTGGTGACCAGTGTCTACAAGGTATTACATAGTTAGGAATGGTAAAGAATACACAGTCAAGCATGACTACAGTTGGGTATTTTATTTTCCTGTGCCACTGATGAGCAGTGACACAAATGTGGTCGCTGGGTTGTAGGCCCATACCCATCATTCCCCTACACTAACTCCACAATCCCTGGGGTAGATTACATTAGCCATCATTCCCCACCCCAAACTCCACATACACTACAACCATCCCTTCTCTGGTGAACTGCTTATGAATTAAATGTTATAACACAAGAGATGCCTCTGTTTTGTGTACACATCTGTTCCTTTGGAACCCTTCTGTGTCACAAAGGGCATTCAGACGTGTGTGTGTGTGTGTATATATATATATATATATATATATATGTACATAGCTATGGCTGTGTCTGTGTATATGTATATGTATATATATATATATATATATATATATATATATAGATATATATATATATATATATATAGATATAGATATAAAGATATATATATATATATGTGTGTGTGTGTATACACATCCCGTAGGTGTATATATATATATATATATATATATATATATATATGTGTGTGTGTGTGTGTAGTTATGACAGTTGTACAGATGTAGACTTGTCTGTGTTGTTTCTCAGAGTACAGAACATTCAAGGGTACTGTACATATGTACACAAAGTGACTGTCCCATTTTTTTCAGTACTGCGGGAAACCTGTAGTAGGATGTTCATTATAGACTCCATACAACATGTATATAACCCAGATGGCTTAGTGGTACGTCCAGTGACCTCATTGTGCATGATCCAGGGTTTAAGACCTGTAAGCCTTGTTGATACTGTCAATTAGGACTGCATAAGACACTTTTAAGCAGTTGTAAGCAGGTGTAAATGTGTTTTTGTGACAGTAAGCAGCAGGTACATGCAGGTAACAGACCTGTACAACCCACGGTACAGTTGGAATGCCCTTCTTTGGCAATCCTGCTGATGTTACCCGCCTACGAATACATCTCTGAGATGGCTGTAACCCAGTAATCTCCATGGCGCATGCTCTGTGTAATTCTGTAGTGTGCTAAACTAGTTTGGTAGGTGTTCTAATCCCAGACAGGTCAACTGTCTGTGTGTCTGCCTGCCTGCCTGTGAAAGAATGCTTTTAGAGCATGCACACTCTTTACAATTCACATGACCACCTTCGGCAATACTGCTGATGTTACCCACCTAGAAATACACCTCTAGGACTGCTGTAACCCAGTATTCTCCATAGCGAGTGCTGTAACTGCATATTGTTGTAGTGTGATAAACTAGCTAGGTAGCGGCTCCATTCCAAGAGCGGCCAACTGTGTGTGTGTGTGTGTGTGTGTGTGTGTGTGTGTGTGTGTGTGTGTGTGTGTGTGTGTGTGTGTGTGTGTGTTTGACTGTCAGAGCCTGTGTGGGAGTGGCTGTGAGTGTCTAACCACTGGACATGTTGGGGAGCGGAATTTGTAGTTTTCCTATATGGTGTCCGTCTTATATGTCACAATATCCACCTCATGAGGAGTACAGATGTCAGTCAGCCAAGGGACTGTGTTGGCAAGCCATACCCCTACATCTGGCAAAAGGCCTGGTGAACAAAGTATGCAACCCTACTATTACCCAGAATACGTCCTGAACCCATGTGTCATACACAAACACACTTGCCTAGAATATCCCGCTATGCTGCTAGTACCCTGCATATTGATGACAGATAGTAGGCATGGTGTGATTGCAATGGGCTGCAGAGGGCATGGCACCCTGTACAGCTGTACAATGGCACATAATCCCGGACAATGTGCCTTAACTATGTTCCCCACTGGATGTCTGCAACATATGTGGTGCCATCAAATGTGATCCACTGAGGCCATACAATGCCTTACACATGTGCCCTGTATGGACTGATGCCACTGACACCAGCGAATGCCTGTATCATGCTATCAATGCAGGTGCAGGGTCAACCTGCTGACTATAAGTAGGTTCTGCCACACCAAGCCAGTATTGGCATATCAGAGGATAACATTTTGTGTACACAACATGCACCAGCCAAACCAGGTACATCTGTACATATCACTGTACATTATTGTGGGACGTGCACATCCCAGGCAATGTCCATGTCAAGGACTATCAAACACAGTCATGGCATACATTTCAAAGCAATGGCCATACACAATGGTAACCAGGATGACAGGACAGTTCATACGATACCCATCTGTGTGGGACATTGCAGACACTACATTCCTGAACCACACTGCACACCATTGTCGGGTGGTGTGATGGCAAAGATTACCCCTCATCCAGAATTGTAAAGCCATCTTGTACAGCTAACCACTAGACACCCATGAAGCAATGCACACATGCATGTCAGTACTGGCATCTTGTGTCTGCATGTGGGGTATTATGCTCCCAACCACAGTCACACCCAGTATAACTCCCATTGGCATACCAACTGATGTCAGACACATTCACATGGCCTAGGCCATAGAAGCTCAGGATATCCCCATGGTGCATGTAGTACCTGTGCATTACTGCAGTGTGGCAAACTAAGTAGTTAGGAAGTGTATTTGTGAGTATGGCAAAGTGTGGCAATGTGTCTGAGTTCCTAAGAGAGTGTGGTTGTGTTGATAATGACACATGTTCATGTGGACAGCCATGTGTGCTACACGTAATGTATGTCTACTATATCTCTGTTGTAGATGTAATGTGAGTCCCTTAGAGAGTGTGGTTGTGTTGACAATGACATCCGTTCATGTGGACAGCCATGTGTGCTACACCTAATGTATGTCTACTATATCTCTGTTGCAGATGTAATGTGAGTCACTTAGAGAGTGTGGTTGTGTTGACAATGACATCCGTTCATGTGGACAGCCATGTGTGCTACACCTAATGTATGCCTACTATATCTCTGTTGTAGATGTAATGTGAGTCTCTTAGAGAGTGTGGTTGTGTTGACAATGACATCTGTTCATGTGGACAGCCATGTGTGCTACACCTAATGTATGCCTACTATATCTCTGTTGTAGATGTAATGTTAGTCTATTAGAGAGTGTGGTTGTTTTGACAATGACATCCGTTCATGTGGACAGCCATGTGTGCTACACCTAATGTATGTCTACTATATCTCTGTTGCAGATGTCGCTCACCAGCACACATATATGTTCTTACAGCACACCAGCATGTCAGCTATGTGGCACATGGAGTAACTGCATGCACTTGTAATAGTAATGTCTAGTCAGTCATGGGTTTGAACCCTTGTACTGGTAGATGTGTGACAGACGATGCTTCGGTTTTAGTCTGCAAGCCCTTTTCTGATGCACTTTGCTTCTGTCTGTCCCTTCTACACTCTCTGGTGGATGTGGAGTTCTACACCTGATCAGCAGTAGCTTGTGTTTTGTAAGTGATGGTCATGATCAGGTGATGGCCTCTGCACCTATTGCAGTCCTCCTCAAGCTGATTGCATGTGGAACAGCTGTGGTGACGTTCCCATAGCCAGTCGCATGGAAACACAGTACAATATCTAGGAAAATCATGTTGGTGTTTGCCCATGACAGTCGCTGTGAGTGGAACCTTGATCTGGTGTTTGGTGAACAGCATCACAGATGATATCTGGATATTCCTCAAACAACATACACAGTGGAAATTAGCCTAGAGACAGGAGGGTGATGTGTGGGACATGACTACAGCATGTAAGTGTAGCTATGCTTCATTGAGACTACTGCCAATTTAACAGGTTGTGTGTGGTAATGGCTAGTCTGCATGTTTTATAACTGACAAGACAGTGGTCTTTTTGTGAGGGAACCCCCATCTGTAGGACCATCTGTGGACTGTTCAGTGTGTGGAACCACTTGTTTCTTGTGTTACTCACTAAACACACATCTTTGAACTGCAGAAGCATAGTGTGAGGATTGCAGTCAGTACATTGTGATAGTGATGAGAGCTACCACCATCGCATCCCAGATTGGACATATGTCACATGAAATAGTGGTATGACAGTCACTGTCTGAGGTTCTCACAGTGACATGCCAATAATGGACCACTGTTCATAGCTGCAGTCACATGTCTTCTACGCCTTGTACAGATGTCATGCAGTATATATGCATGTGTTGTGAGCCCTCTGCACATGTATGTCATCTGTTGTGTTGGGTTGATGGTCATATCTATGCATGCTGTTATAAGTAATCCTGAATGCTGTTGACTATTACTAAGCCATATCTGTTTAAAACTGCAACACCATAGGCTGTATGGGATTGGATGTCCCGGTGGAACCTCCTGTCCCACTTCATCTGGCCATGGCACCAGGCACTGGCACATCTGGGGCCCAGCCTTGGATCTTCACCTCTGTTGACTCTGCACCACCTTCTGGTGGAACTGCCACTGAGGATGGGGCTTGCCCCCCTGGGAGCAGGTCCAGAACGGAACTTGTCAGCCATCATACAGTCATAGACATGCTGCGTAGGGGGCTCAATAAGGGGTTTTGAGCCCAGATATGCAAGCCCGAGGGCAGAGTGTCACATTTAGAGGGGGAGCCTGCCCCTCCTAGACAGGCCCCAGCAGAGCCACCTTTGCGGTTGTTTTGGTGCAGTGGTGGCTGCCCATGGGTGGGGACCTCCATCCCACTGTTTCCATCTGGGGGCTCATGGGCTTGTGACTGCCGAACACCCCTCACCGTCCAAGATGTATCTCCCCACATGTGTCATATACCAACCATGTATGCTGTCTTGTCTGTCATCCTACCCAACCAATCCTCTATGAGCATACCTACTCTCCTTCCCCGACATCCCACTCTCACCTTATGGAAACAAAAGGCCAGTCTGTTCCTAAAACAACATTTGCCCCATACATAGCTGTCCATTTCACACACATGTCCACTGGACACATGTAACCTGTTTAATTTGCTTCACAACATACTACTGTTGTCCTCACCCCTCTCTCTCTCAAGCACATGATCCTGGTATGCACATTACACCTAAAGGTTCCAGGTACACGTGATGCAGATGACCCCATTGTACACATGACACTACTGGTCCCTCTATGGTTACCCCATTTACCTTTTTCATGATGATTATGTCACACACAGCACCTTGCAAGACTACTGTTCTGACATAATGACTGGACAGGAACTGTTTTATTAATGTAAATAATATATTTGGCCAATGTACAAATGTTTGTGTGTATTAATGACACATGTCTGTCTGGGGGATTCTTGATATTACAGAGGACAACAACACTACATAATACAGGCGTTGCTGGTGTTTCCCTTTTCATTCCTTTTTAATGCTTTGTTGTCACATGGGATGTTCTTGTTATGTCTATATATGTATGTCTCTATATCTGGACAGAAACACACACACATACATCTACATGATGAAATACATTTCCTATACTGTTGAATGACTGTGCTGGATAATATGTTTGTGATAACATTTGATGTCTGTATATTTGCCATGGCTTAGTGGTAAATCAAATTGGCTGTGGTTGCAGGGTCCTGGTTTCAAGCCTTACAGAGGCTGTTTATTTTGTTGCTGGGCAGAACAAGGGCCATTGGATACGGAGTGATTAAGGCAATTTTAAGAAGTTGTGAGTGGGTGTGCATGGGTTTTGTGCGATGGTAAGTAGTGGTTACTTTTGGACACAGTTCCTTACACACAGTTACCTACTTGGTTGTTTAACCTGTGCAGGCAATGCTTACCCCCGAGCAAACAGGTTGAAACCCTCTCACTGCTGCTTAAATGCTTACTCCTGCTTACCCTGCCCTAATTTCTTTAAAAGAAAAGAAAAAAGGGATGACAGGAAAGTGGTGAACAAGGGGCACAAAGAGGGAAAGACAGTATGGAAAATAGCTAGGGATGTGCAGGAAGGGTGTAGGGAAGGTCCAGAGCTGTCCATTTCTTCTATAGCAACAGCTGTGCATATGCAATAAATTTGGTGGGACATTTGGACAGCCTCAACCCTGAGTGAGGAGTGTAGACAACAATAGTATGTTGTGATGCCAATTAGAAACATTTACACATGTGCGAAATGGACTGCTATGTATGGGGTGTGCTTTTTTTGCTGGAACAGATTGCCCTTTTTTACTTTTATGTTTAGGTGAGAGTGGGATGTTGGGGAAGGAGAGTAGGTATGATCAGGGAAGATAGATTGAGTAGGATGACAGACAAGACAAACAAGATGTGTACAGGGGTGGTATATGAAACATCTGGTGGTAGAACACCTTGGACTGGGAGGGGTGTTTGGAAGTCACAAGCCCATGAGCCCACCAATGGATACAGTGGGACCGAGGTCCCACCCATGAGCAGTCATCACTGCACCTTCACAATCCAGAAGGTTGCTGTGCTGGGGGCTGTCTAGGAGAGGCAGGCTCACCCTCTAGTTGCACCACTCGGCCCTCAAGCTGGCATAGGCGGTCTCGAATCTCCCTGTTGAGCTCCCTACACACCACGGCCTGGACCGTACCATGGATGACAGGCTCCTATCCAGTCCCGCTCCCAGGGGGCAGCCAGGCCCCATCCCCTACAGCGGTTCCACCCGAAGGTGGTGCAGGGCCAATGGATGAGGAGGTCCCAAGCTGGGCCCCAGATATGCTGGTGCCAGGTGCCATGGCCAGCTGAGGTGGTAAAGGTGGGTCCACTGGGACTGGCCTTCCCATACGAGCTATGTTGTATCATGTTTAAGGCAGATATGGGTTAGTAATCATCACCAGCATTCACGATTAGTTATAACAGCATGCACAGGTATTCCCATTAGCCAGGGTATCAGATATAAATTGTTGCACAGCAGGCAGAACACATGCATATATGGGTAAACAGTGGCCATTACAAGTGCAGGTTTCACTGATGGCAACAGGCTACCAATATGGGAGTATTTTAACATGGCACATGCATAGAAACAGATGTGAATATTTATAAACCAATAGGACATATGTCCCAACAAAGGTTAGGAGTGTAAACATACCAAATGAGTTGTGTAAATTGGTTATTTTTGCACATATGGTAGGGGTGAGAGAGAGAGAGTTCAATTAACAACTAATAAATCTTTGTGGTTTTCACAACATTTGTAGTCACTGCAGTGGTCTGTCCCTTACATGTATTTATACACTACCCAATGGCATTATATAGTACAATGGTATGTTTGTAGATTAGTATGTACGGGACCTGTGTCTTATGTACAGGCTTGACAAGATGCAGGTGTTAATGCAACATGTTTTGAGACTGCTCTCATACACTTTGGGTGAGATGCTGGGATGACAGGTATGTTTGCATGTGCATTCTCTGACTATGTACAAGTCTGACTAGCAGTTATATGTCATTAACAGCTGCCTACATTTCTTGGATCTTCACACTAATTTGGCAGGGGTACAGGGCAAAAGGCAGGTGATGTGGGCCATTTATCAGGACATACTGGGCCAACTGGAACAGTTGAGGGGTATGAATATTAATACCTCTCTCTATTTAAGTATTCTAGCACAATCTGTGCAGTTAAGTGTAAATATGCATACAGCTTTCTCTCTGACCATTCTAACAGACTGTGTGCAGTTGTGTGGAATGATTATGTAGGGAAGCCAAATGTTTCCACTGATTATAGTGCTCCTGGGATCCACAGCCCTGCCATGTGTGACAAAAGCAATACAGTTAAAATCACTGTACGCTATGCTATCAGGCAATTATTGTGAGGCTTTGCAATGTATTTTGTCTAATATGACTGCCTGTTTGCACTTCCGACATTGTTATACAGCAGTTCATACACATGTTATCTACATACCACAGTGTGGGTAACACTGCTTACTACAACAGTACTATTTAATAACTGCAACAGTACAACAACATATGACTGCAGAGTAAACAGAAGCAATGCAGGGGTTACACCTTTATTCACAGCATATTACACTATTCTGTATACTGGTACGACACTTACTGAGGCTCTTACATTTATTTGTTATGACAGTACATGCAAGCTATTTGCTAACCTGCCTCGTGATGCACCCTTTGCAGCCTGGCATCATAGGCTTGCTGGTTCGCAGCACACTCATCTGCAGCTGTCAGAGAAGTGCATTGATATTTAACCATATCTATCCATAGTATACACAAGCTAGGCAATTATTAACTATGTAGTGGAAGGAGTACTTACTCAGTTCTGGAGCATTCTGTATCTGCCTTGCTTCCTGGATCCACTGTTCAAGGACATCCCCCCTCCGCTGCTTCAGGTCTGCATGGTGGTGCCTGACCTGCTCACCAGTCCGGGGGATACCTGTGGCACTAGTGAAGTCACGGGCAAGACTGTCTCAGGCCTCCATTTTGCACTGTGAGCCCTGGTACTGGCCCTGCAGTAGTCTCCTGTCATGGTGCTTTACCAGGAGCCATACCATGAATTTGGACTCCTGGATGCCTCAGCGCTGTGCTCTAAAGTGAGTGCCTTCTCCCACTCCAGCCATTCTGCCTGCAGGGGGGTGCTACAACCAGTTATGAGCCATATTCCCACCTCTTTGATTTAAGTAGGGCCAGATTCCCACACTTTTCTGTAATTGGCCGGTTTCGAAAAGGCTAAGCTATGGGCACACATGCTTACTTCAGGTTGACACTTCTTAAGGAGGTGTACCTGTGGGCATAGTGTATTGGCTTAAACAAAATAAAAATTAAAAAACAAACCAAAATTCTGTAATGGCACAGTGGAAACATTTGGCTTCCCTACACATTGCCTACAATTACTTAGTTGGGCTGTGTGACGGTTAGCATTGCTTATTGGTTATCTAGCATTATATTTGACTTTTGTCAATGATGTCTTACTCATTACAGGCCATATATGTGTCTGGCATCCATCATTCATGTGTACATACACTGTATGGGGTCCTGGGGACCTCTGATCCTTATTACAGTGACACCTCAACTCTATGTTTACTGCAGTACACCAATTAACATATTTATGGTCTGTGGCAGGTTATAGAATATTACACTGTACATAGATTCAGTTCACATATTTGATTTGTTCCCCTGTTGTGAGGATTAGTTTGCTGATACCTCCTTTATATGTATTGCTGTCATGGTGTAGTGGTTTACTACTATGACTGTGATGTACAGGGTCCTGCATTCTAGCCTTGCAGAGGCTGTTTATTTTGTTGCTGGCCACAACACGAGCTGTTGGGTACAGAGTGATTAAGGCACTTTAAAGCAGATGTGAGCGGGTGTGCGCAGGTTTGCATGGAGATAAGCAATAGTAACTTCTGGTTACAGTTTCTTACACTCAGTTAGCCTCTACATTGCTTCACCAGTGTGATACTCAGATACGGGTGGCCAAACAGGCTTACACCCGCTTGCTCCCGCACTTGTCAATGCACTGCATTTGGTGTTTGCATCTGACACACACACACAGATACACATATATATATATATATATATATATATATATATATATATATATAGATTATACATATGAATATAACATTATATGTATATATATATATATATATATATATATATATATATATATATATATGTGTGTGTTTGAATGTATATGTCTGCAACTATATATATATATATATATATATGTGTGTGTGTGTGTGTGTGTGTGTGTGTGTGTGTGTCTGTAAAGCAAGCAATGCAAACCCAGTCCAAGCACACTATAGACTGGTGTAATAATTGGCGTTGCCGTACCAGGCAGATCACAGGAATGATTCCATGTGTGAGACAGTCCTCACATCTGATATTTACAGCACAAGATGGACTTTGGACATTGTACACACTTCTGCGTTTTAGTGGTTTCGTCCCTTCCCTCTTATGCACATCCTATTATTCTATCTGCTGTCAAGGGTTGTAAGGGCACATTCATGTTATTTATGTCTGCAAATGGAATGAATGTGTTACAGGGAATGTACTTCTACATATAGATGTATGCATGTGTGTATGCATATATACTTATAACTAACTCGCTGACCTCCACTGGGTGGTCCAATTAGCACCAGCCCATCCAACCCTGACACGCCTGGATCCTCTGCCCCACACGACTTCTACATACACGCATACCATCCATTGTCCAGTTGCTATTGCAGCTATTACACACCTCCACACATTGCCCTCTCCCGAGCGTTAGGGGCCCTACACGTATTTTGTCCCAACACATGTATTATCAGGCTCTCCCACCATTTGGTCCTTGAACATACCTGCCCTTGCTTGTGTAATGGTCGGAGGTCCAATCATCCTATCAATTTTTGGGTAGTCCCACCAGGAACTACCCTCTGATTGTTTGAAAAGTAGACTTAGCAGGTCAACAATGTTACTCCCACTGGTAATATCTTGCCTGTGGTGTGAGCAGCAGTACTTTGCTCACTTCTGCCCAGCTTGATATGAAATACGCTGACAGCACTATATAACATTTGAGTTGTTGTTGATTCCCTTCTCATTCCTTTTGCATGCTTTCTTGTTACAACGTTCATTCTTCATAGATAGATATATATATATATATATATATATATATATATATATATATATATATATATATAATATATGTGTGTATATATATATATATATATATATATATATATATATATATATATATATATATATATATATATATATATATATATATATATATATATATATATATATATATATATATATATATATATATATATATATATATATATATATATATCTATATATATATATATATATATATATACTATTTATGTGTAGATACTTATATACATTTCCTATGCTGGGCACTGCTTACACCCACGCAAGTGCACTCACACTTGCTTAATGGTACTTATATATGTTTACTGCTGCTTATTTGTGCTTACACCTGCTTACTAGTACCTTATTCATTATGACAGTACCACTTTGTTTGAATGGATTTGGTTAAACATCTAATGCGATACTCAAGTTCATGCTTACATGCTATTATGTCGGTCTTACAGCAAAACAACATTCATTCCACAGGGAAAATTATAAGTGCTATAGTTGGACTCAAACCGTGAATGCCAGTTTGTTAGGCGGATGCTCTATCCACTACACTATTGACGTTTACATTAATTATGCATGTTTTTCTCTATTTGAATGATGTCGATGTGTAAGCTATGATCAGCGGAGAGCAGCAAAGCTCGAACATGCTGCGCTTTGTTAACACTTTCGATATTGCAGCAATACAAATGTAAAATAGGGACATGGGGATTCTAATTGTGAAAGTTCTAGGGACAGGGCTCAATATTGCACTATGTGCTTGTGCGTTTACTACTTCATTTTTATTTCACTGTTCGTGGACACTCTTTATGCTTAGCATACATTTCGGTATCCGTGGACACTGACTTACTAGCTTACTATTAGAGGCGGCCTCTAATAGTAAGCATACTAGGTTGTGCAGCTGTCGGGGCATGTTTACGCCTCCGTAGAGCACTTGTACACTCCCCCTGCACTCGCACATGTTTCCTGTGCACGTCGTGGGTGTAGCGGCGTGCCCTCATACATATTCATATGGTGCTGCTGCGCCTTCTCTATTGAGGTTGCTCGGCACAAGGCTAAAACCATCCTTGCGCCGAGCTTCTTGATTCCCGGGGATAATTTAGTATGTCATAAAGCATCATTTTCTTTGTTTGTGTTAGAAAGATATAAGAGGAAGGCTATGGGAATTACATATAGAAAATAGAGAATTATATTGGCAAATAGTGTTGGAAGCCAATAGATTCCCTGGCATAAATGAATATTTATCTTTAACTTCTGTTTTAAAAATTAGAGCTGCTAAACTTTGAAGTGTAATCATTTTTTTGACCACTAGATGAAGTATCCTGCTGCTAGTTTAATATAATTAAATTATATATGTATTTTATTATTTTATTTTATTATGTGTTTTATAAGAATTTTAAAACAAGGATAAATGAATTGTTATTAAATATTTATTTGTGTAGTTAATGTAAATGTATATGCCTAAGAGATTATGTTTTAGTACTTAAATTTCTAAGATAGTAAATGTTATATAGTAAATGAATGGTTTTATTGAATGGAAGATGCTATTTGGTTGATGGTTTAATTAAGCAAATATAAAAATGGCTCTGATTTTATACATTTCATCTGATGAAGTCAGGAGAGGACGAAAACGCATTTATATGTGAAACATTTATGTGGATGTCTTTTTACTTCGTGAAGCTGAATAAAAGTGTTTTATTGGAGTTGGACAAGAGCTTTAGTTAAATAAAATGATTGATTAAATAAAGGTTGTAGAAAGTTATGAATACCATTCCAAAATAGCTTAATTTTAACACAATCAGAGAAACTGTGGTTCCAATCTACACTGTGTACTTGCTCACATCTCCAACATATTCCTTTTATGGAAGAATTCATTTTACTGATTCTATCTGGGGTTAAGAATGCTCTGTGCAAGCATTTCCAATTAAAAACTTTCTAGTATTGTGTAAAGGATATATATTTTATCAATAATAAGATATTTGTTTTAATATCTTCAGTTACCTTTATTGAGTGTCCTTTTGTTATATATTTCCAATATGAGGTTTTGGGTGTTGTTTTATAGTTTATCAATATTTTGTAAAATTTTGAAATACTGTTTCCCATGTCAGAGTCATTATATATGATTTCATATATGTATCCTGTAATTTTAGGTATTTCTTTAAATGAAGAATTGTTAATTGTTCTACTTAAATCTTGTGAATATGACAGAATAGTCTGTAAAGCTAGCCAGTCCTGTTGTGGAATTTTGTATGTTGTATTCATTATTTGAATATCAAAAATGTTTAGATATATTGGAGCCAACAAACAAATCCTTTCTGGTCCCAGGAATTAATAATTTCTATATATATTTTAAGTGGAAAGTTCTTTATGACTATAAATGGTGTTAAAAGATCAATCCAGATTTTTAAATCTATATTTGCATTAATAATTTTCTTAAATTGGTCGGTGTAATAATTAATCATACAAATTTTAGTGGGTTTAGTTATGTTATATTGCATACTAATACATATGTGTCATGGCAAACTGTTTTATCTATTATTTAATTTTTTTTTTTTTGTAAATAAAATTCATTTATTGATATTACAGTTAGCAATTCTTTCCAATTTGCAGAGTAATTTGGACTTATCCAGTCTGAGATTGTTTTAGCTATTGATGCTTTTATATATGTTTCTATGTCAGGAAAGTTTAATCCTCCCTGTTTCCATGGTCTGATATGATGTATTAAAGCTATTCTGTTTATTTTCGGAAACCATACACATTTTATTATGCATGAATGTATTTCTTTAAGCATATTCCTTTCTTGTAGCAGTTGTATTGCCAAGGCTATATATAGGATCTTGGGCAGTAAAACCATTTTTATTAACTGTAGTCTATCTTCAAATGTTAATGCTATTTTGTTCCAGTTTTCCACAGAGATTTTAATTTTATTGATGATATTATTGTAGTTTTTTTGGACTAATTCATCATTATCCTTGCATAACTCAATTCCTAGATATTTTAAGGTAGATTCTTGTTTCCCTATGATGTGAGCCCCCTTAGTCTGAAGTTCTTTTTTTTTAATAAAAATTTGATTTTGATTTATTGAAATGGAGTCCTGAAGTCATGTGAAATGTGTCAATTAATATATCTAATTCTTCTAATGTCTCTTTTGTATTAGATAATGTTAGTAATATGTCATCAGCAAATAGCATTACTTAAGAATTGTATTGCTCATAAACATCTATTCCTTTGATTTTTATATTGTTATGAATTGAATCTGCCAATATTTCAATAGCCAGAGCAAATATAATTGGTGACATGGGATATCCTTGGTTAGTGCCTTTTGTTATGTGTATAGATTCAGAGGTAAAAGGACCTAACTTGACATAACTTATTTGTATATATATATATTCTTTAGGAGATGAACAAAGGATGCAAGAAATTCAAATAGCATTAGGATTTTGAATAAATAGTCCCAATTTAGGGAATCAAAGGCTTTCTCTATATCTAAGCCAATTATGAGTGTTTCTTTATTTTCTTTATTGACATAATCTATAAGAGAAATTATACTTTTAATACTGTCATGTGTGTGTCTATGATATATAAATCCAGTTTGATCATTATTTCTTGTTTTGGATAGTGGTATTTTCATTCTGTTAGTTAATATTGTTATAAATATCTTATAGTCATTATTTAATAATGATATAGGTCTATATGAGGTACAGAGGTTTGGAGATTTGTTTTCTTTTAGGATTGGTGTGATTAAGGAATATCTCCAAGAGGATGGTATTAAAGCTTGTGACTGAATTTCTAATATAGTTTTATGGAAGAGGGATAGTATCTTTGAAGAAAAAAGTTTATATATTTCCATAATTATGCCATCTATACCTGGAGCTTTATTATTTTTACCCTCTTTTATTGTATCTGTAATTTCTTTGTAGGTTATGGGTGCTTGCAGATATAGTTTTAATTTTACTGGTATTTTTTTTTTAGAGTAGAACATTTTTCATCTAGATTTAATTGATCGATATGTATATTTTCTTTTTGGAAATGTTCCATATAGTGATTTCTATAGGCATCAAGAATGTCACCTATATCCGGGAAATGTTTCCCTTTCTTTTCATGGAAGATACTTTTAATGTTATTAGCTTTTAATTGTATTTTGATTCTTGTGGATAAATTATGTAGATATTTGGGAGGAGTGACCAAGGTATTAATTTTTAGTTTTTCTAAAGTGAAACTAGTTTTATGTGTTAGAATTTCTTTGTATTTATTGTTTAATACTTCTACTTTCTTTTTCATCTCCAAATGATTTTGATTTTTTTCAGCTTTTGCTGACAAAAGTTTGGATTGTAGATCTAATATTTCAGAATCCTATTCTCGGATTTTTTTTATACCAAGTTAGGGTTTTACCATATATGTAACCTTTTAATGAGTCCCATATCATTATTTTATCTCTGTGGTATAATTAATATCTAACAAGAACTGTAATTCAGATAATAACCAGCATTTGAACTCTTTAATTTTAGTTATTTATGCTGGAATTCTAGAGTTAAAAATTAATGGTTTGTATCCATTTTGTAGTTTTAGTATCAATAAATTGTGGGCGAGGAGTGTTTGAGAAATTAATGATTTTAGAGTGTTAGCCATGGGCAGCGAATATTTTATCTATTCTAGTTTGGGTACCAAATCTGTGATCTTGATGGGAAAACAACAAAGATTTTTCTTCTTTAAATCTCAAAGTATCTACAAGATGAAATGATTCTACCCACTTGTTTAAAGCTTTTGATACAGCAGATGTATGCAGCAGTCTTTTATTTGAAGTTTCAGAAATATCAAATATACAGTTAAAATCCCCTCCTAATATTAAGTTGCCTTTATAATTATTGGAAATGAAATCCAAGTGTTTTTTAACAGTTCTGGTCTAGTGCCTGGAAGCCAGTATAGACTGGCTAGGGTCCATATTCTGTTATTATATTTAACTATTACTAATGCCATAAGGCCTTCTTCATCTTCATACTTATAAATGATTTGTGGGTTAATCACATTTGTTTTCCATAAAATTGTTACCCCTTTCGTCTTTGTCTTATGAGTGGATTGCGCCAATATCATATATTCCTTAGGATTCTTTATAATTATTGGAAATGAAATTCAAGTGTTTTTTAACAATTCTGTTCCAGTGCCTGGGAACCAGCATAGATTGGCTAGGGTCCATATTCTGTTATTATATTTAGCTATTACTAATGCCATAGGGCCTTCTTTTATCTTCATACTTATAAATGATTTGTGGGTTAATCACATTTGTTTTCCATAAAATTGTTACCACTTTTGTCTTTGTTTTATGAGTGGATTGCGCCAATATCATATATTCCTTAGGATTCCATTTGTAACTGTCATTTGTTTTGAAATGGGTTTCTTGAAGGAAGACAATTTGCGCTTTGTTCAGTTTTAAATATTTCAGTAGATTTGATCTCTTGCTAGGATTGTTTAAACCATTGGTATTTAAAGATAATAAAGTTAAATCCATCTTAGGTTATTTAGACTATGTATTTTTTGTTTTATTGTGACTATTAAACATTTTCCTCTGATAACTGTAAAGTATATGTTTGAGCTTTTAAAGGAAATTATCAGTTTTATACTTTGAGTATTTACCAATAAAGTAATGCTTTGGTCAGGCATACTAAAAAATTGTTGTGAAATAAATTTAAATTAATAAATGTTAACAAAACTAAGATCTACACTAGCCATGGAATGAAAATCATTCCTAATATGATGGATAAACCTAAGTCCATCAGATTATCACTCATACCTTGACAATCCAGAACATCTGAGCTCCATAAATTGAATTATCATATGGAAAATATTAGTAATATGAATAAGCAATATTTATATTATTTTGAACAGATATAGTACTATTGTAGATTAGACAGAATTCTAATATGATATAAATGTCTACTTATTGTATAAACAATTAATATTTACATGAAAGATAGATGACAAGCAATTCAATCATAGTAAAGTAGGCTGCATCATATATAAAAACCTCAGTAAAAGATTATAGTACACAGTTATTTAACATATTTACTCTTATTGATGAAGACTTTCAACATTTATTACATAATATAAATAGATGGTAATAATACTTATACCTAATGTTTCTAATACAATGTATTTTACTGGATATATCAGAAGTTATATTTCATTATTTGCCAGCATTTAAGTAATCACTTTATTGCTAACTTACTTAAAGCATCAAGTTTGTTTTATGTGAACATTGATGAAAGTTAGTGCATTTTAATTATCAGTGCATCTTTCTTCCCCCCATTTCCTACACATAAAGATTTTCATATTTGTCATTTCTTATTATAAAATGAGTGAAATTATAGGTTAAAAACAACAAATTCACTTATTGTGATTAATGATTACAACTTCCCTTTCCATATTCATAAATTGCCATTTTATGGCATATACTGAACATTTTTAGATTTAAATTTCAACATTCTATTTTGTATAATCAGCAAAGGTTAAACTGAGTGATTATTGTCAATTTAATACTATTTGTTCATAATGTGATTGTTACATTCTGTGATATCCCTAGTTCAGGCTTCTATTGTTTCTCTTAAGTATTGGTGTCATTCAAAGGGGATCCAATGCTTGTCAGCCTGGGATGACATGCTCGACAAGCCATGATGCTTCACTAGGGACGGCTTGCACCTGTCACCCCTGGGCTTTCGGATATTGGCAAAGGCTCTTACCCCATAGTGCCTTTTTTAGGCAAGGCTCAAAAGACAAACCCACCTCCATAGGTATCACAATGGATAAGAAACTAAGAGTAATGCTACTCAATGCCAGAAGTCTAAACCTCAAGATGTACGCACTCTAAACTCTCCTTAGCATGGAGAACATCGATATCTGTGCAGTAACAGTAACCTGGTTCAAGGCTCCAGAGAGCACCCCAGCACTACCAGGTTATACCTCATACCATGCTTTTCAGCCCCAAAACTTGGACCGACCCACAAAAGGAGGGGGGGTATCAATATTCGTCAAAGATACCAACACCTCCAGGTTGGTGGCACAGCACGAAGCATCAGAGACTATCCATGTGCAACTAACAGTGGGAAAAACTGCCTTCCAGTTTATAGCCCGCTGCAGACCACCCTCCCTAACCCAGGAACCCCACTCGGCCTTCCTGAGAACACTGGAAAATATGAAGGTCTCTCCAAACAACATTATATTGGGCGACTTCAACTACCCAGACATAGACTGGGAGCATTACTCTAGCTCCAATACCCTAGCCCAAAGGTTCCTAGAATTTATAAACTCAAATGCTATGGAACAACTTGTTACCACTCCCACAAGAGGGGAAAACATACTGGACCTGATCATCACCAACATGGGGACTCTATGCTCCAGACCAGAAGTGTATCCTTCACTGGTAAGATCAGACCATAAACTAATCTCACTGGATATTCACATCCTGACCCCACCCCCTGCCCAGAAAAACACAGTGAAAAACTTCTCTAAAGCAAATTTCACACTCCTCAAAACCGAGGTGGAATCCTTCAAAGCCCCTAGGCCTGTGGAAAATATGGCCCAGACCGCAGAATCCTTTATAAACGCATTCTATGAACACCTTCAGGAATGCATGGATCATGCGATCCCAAATAAAACCAAGACCCAATCCTCCAAAGGCAGACGTCCTGTCTGGTGGACCCCAGCCATAATCAAACTATACAATAGAAGGAGGAAGCTACTAAATGATAGAGCAAAATTCCAAAAAGGGAAGGTATCTCTGATCAGTATTAGCAAAAAACTACGGGCACTCTTAAAATCGTCTAAGGCCAGCTTCGAGAGAAAAATTGCACAGGACACTAAGGATAATCACAAGGCTTTCTTTAGTTATGTTAGGAACCTGGGTGGTAATTCCCAGATATGCTCAGAATTAGTCCAAAATGACAAAAAATACACCAAACCCACAGATATTGCCAACATCCTAGCTGACAGGTTCAGCGCAAACTCCCCTCCCACCAAAAGGGCAAATATCTATCCCAGCAGAGTGCTGCCCCCCTGACATCTCAGATGCTCAGGTAAGAGCCGCCCTCTCCAAAGCAAAAAACACAGCATCAATGGAACCAGATGGTGTCCTGGGCTGCATCCTACATGAACTCCAAGAAGAGCTAAACCCAAACATAAAACTACTGTTCAATCTCAGCCTTACTACAGGATATGTACCCAAAGAGTGTGCAGCAACTGTGGTCCCTCTCCACAAAGGTGGTGCCTCAACGGATCCTGGAAACTATCGCCCCATAAGCCTGACTAGCTTGGTCTGCAAAGCTATGGAAAGGATCATCATGGACCTCATAAATAAAGATATTGGGGACCTACAGACACTGGATCCTACCCAGTTCGGCTTTGTTAGGGCAGATTCTGCCTCTTAAACCTGGTTGATTTCTTTGTAACAGTCACCAAGGCCTTTGACAAGTGGAAGGTGGTCCACACAGCCTACCTGGTCCTCGCAAAGCCTTCGATACAATACCCCACTCGGGCATTATAGATAAGCTCACCAGCTTAAATATAAACCCCTATGTCACTAGATGGGTTGCAAACTGGCTCAAGGACAGAACCCACATGGTTAGAATTGCTGGAGCCATGTCAGACTCCAAACCAGTTACAAGTGGCATCCCACAAGGCTCAGTCCTGGGACCTCTCTTGTTCGGTATATATTTCTCGGAGGTACAGGCCAACATGGAAGGACTGTGGCTGACCAAGTTCGCAGATGACTGCAAACTGGGCGCCATAGTCGACTATCCAGCTGACACAAGCATCCTCCAAAAGGACCTCATAGAAACAGACAACTGGTGCCAGAGCCAAGGCCTCAAGCTAAACGCCAAAAAGTGTATAGTCATCCCCTTTGGCAAAAACAAAGTGCCCACAAATTACCACATAGGTGGTAATCCATTAAGCACCGAAGAAGTAATTAGGGACCTGGGGACCCAAGTTGATAGCAATCTCTCATTTGACAACCACGTGGCCAAAGTGGTTAGAAAAACATTTTATATAGCCCACCTAATCATGAAGGGATTCACATCTAGATCAGGGGAGGTCATCGTGCCTTTTTACTCATCCCTCATCAGGCCCATAATTGAGTACAATGCCCCTTTTGGGATGTACCTTACCAGACACCTGCAGCAACTGGAAAGACCCCAAAAGTACCTCACCAAGAGGATCAAAGGGCTCAAACAGATGCCATATGCTGCACGGTTAAAGAAACTCCAGCTCTACTCAGTGGCATACCGCCTGTTCAGAAGCGATCTGTGCCTGACGTATAAAGCCATGGTCAACCCGGAATTAATGGACATGCTGCACCTCAGAAAATCCAAATCCCATCGAGCTACACGCTCGAGAGACTTGAACCTCAGCACTGAAATAAATAGGACATGCTGGAGGGACAGATTCATAACCCAGAGGCTCCCTTCACTCTGGAATAAAATCCCAGTCCAGGTTAGGCAGAGTCCCTCATTGACTCTCTTCAAGAGGAATCTTGATGAGTGGATGGGAGATCGTAGGTTTACCCCGGGTATCACTCTGTGTCACTGTTAGACAGAGGCACAGTATACTAACCTCAAAAAAGGGCATAGCAAAATTAATTTAAAATGGGTGGCAAAAGCCAAACACATTCTGGCTAGGCTTATAAATGCCCTAGGGCAGATAGCCTAGTATGAACCTATGAACCTATGAACCTATGAACCTTGAACAACTTTGTCAGTTTGATGTCATGTATAAAACATTAGTTACCTTGGTAATGTATGGTCAGGATGGGTTACAAAACCATAATTCAATTTAAAGCAGTTATATGACTTGTACATTTACTTATATGAGAAAATTATCATGTTCCCCCTTGATGTTCAATATAGTGTATGTCATTTATGACAAGTTAAAACAGTAGTGTTATACACAATCCCATGTTATTAAACTGTGTCTATTGTCAATTTAACACTATTTGTTCAGAATATGATTGTTACATTCTGTTACATTTCAAGTTCAGGCTTCTATTGTTTCCTCTTGAACAACTTTGTCAGCTTGATGTCATGTATAAAACATTAGTTACCTTGGTAACCACTTAAGTATTATATATGGTCAAGATGGGTTACAAAAACTACAATTCAAGTTAAAGCAATTACATGACTTGTTATGCATGTTTACTTATATAAGAAAATAATCATGCTTCCCCTTGATGTTCAATGTAGTGTATGTCATTTATGACAAATTAAGACAGTAGTGTTATTATACACAAGCCCATGTTATTAAATCCTGTCTTTAATATCTAAATTCAGCAGACTGCTTCATTTTATATGACGATTATATAATTTATGTCTAGATTTACTAAAATCATACATTACATAACTATTGTGTGCGTGTTTTTTTTTTTTTTGGCTGTTGCTTAGTTATTTGAGAGACCACAAGCTCTAATGCTTATTCTTATCATTAGCTCCTTCGAAGCATGTTTATACAGTCCATAGACTTTAAATTATGAGACCCTTCTGGTTTCTTATTTGTTATAAGTATATTTCCATCTTTACATACACACAAATCAGTACTTCAAGCACAGGCAACAATGCACATCCAGTTTTGCCAGAATACCATTCACTAGTTCATGTGGTGTGTTTCCAGGCTGTTCTTAAAATATCCAAACCAATATTTGTTCATAGATCAGTACTAGGCTAATTGCACTTATGGGCCATTTTAAGCCTAGCTAATTACCCCCTGTGAGAATCAAACCCGTACCTTGTGGCTGTAAGGCAAACACCTTAACTATTATGCCAACCCCCCACCCTGTCCTGTTCCATTTTACCAGCCTGTTCCATGAAGTGGTCACTCTGCTAGTGAACCACTCAACACACCTTCCATTCCCACAGCTATTTCCATGAAGGAAATCTGATGACTCTCTAGCACTTCCCAGCAACCCCAAACACCCCTAGAATCAGGTATCCCCATATGCCCAACACATCCAAGCAAGCTCACCTCCCAAACCACTGCAATGGGTACTGCACAAGACCAAGTGTTCTTAGTCTTTCACAATAACTCAGACTTCCACTCTTATATAAGTCCTTAATGTGTTTGGACCAAAATACATTTTAAATATAAAATTGCACTTATTATTTTTATCAAGAATCAACTTAATGAGCTAAACAAAGTGTTGGGAAGCCATCGATATGTGTACTTGTGGTTTAAAACAGCCCTTTTATTATATATATATATATATATATATATATATATATATATATATATATATATTTTTTTTTTTTAAACCAAAAACTTCATTGCCGAGAATCATCTTGGAGGCTCCTCAGAGCCATTAAGCATTATCGTCACTCTGTCTCCATTACCATAGCAACCTGGAGTGTCTGTTTCTGTTAGTGTGTCTGTGTACTGCATACAAGAGGCTCGCGATGCACCTGAAGCAAAGCTTCACTTCACTGCAACTTCAAGCCTAAATTCCCTCCCTTTCAGCAAGGCAGCAGCCAGGAAAAGAATGGAGAGCAAACAGATAAAAAAAAAACTCCCAACAAGCAGCCACAACAATCTTCCAGCCTTCCCACCTCTCACTCAGCAGAAGTATAAACAAACTAATCTCTGCCAAAATATCTCAAATCACAGTTTTATCCACCCCCTTCCCCTGGATCCAGGCTAAAACACCAAATATCTCTTCCTAATACACAAGCAACAGTAAACCTTGATCACAAGCTGCAACCCACAGCTTTCTGGAGATGAAAACGGCAACATACAACAGCTACAGACACAACTGTATCCACACATACCATGCCAGGCTTAATCAAACAGCACTAGAAGCTTTGATACCTGCCATATTTGACATTAACTATGTTTAGACAGAATAATAATGACATTTGTACTAGCTGCCAGACACAGCTGCATCCACGCACACCACAAACAGCACTCGTAACTGTAATACCTGCCATAATTGATGTTAACTATGTTTAGACAGAATAATAATGATATCTGTACTAGCTGCCAGACACGGCTGCATCCACGAACACCATATCAGGATTGATCAAACAGCACTCAAAGCTATGATACCTACCATAACTGATGTTAACTATATTTAGACAGAATAATAATGACATTTGTACTAGCTGCCAGACATGGCTGCATCCATGCGCACCATATCAGGATTGATCAAACAGCACTCGAAGCTATAATACCTGCCATAATTGATATTAACTATATTTAGACAGAATAATGATGACATGTGTACTAAGAGCTTGCTACTATTATTTAACCAGGATATACATAACATTTCTAAATCATACTTTAACTGAAGAAGGCATTAGTCTCCATGACAGCATTTTTTTCAAAGCACTCTGCTGTTACTGCTATTATATATGATGTTAATTTATTACATCTGAGTCTGAACTCTGATGAATGGTACCTTGTTGAATTAATTAATTACATAAATTATTATAAGTAAAAACAATGAAAAATGAACAAGATAATTCACTGAGTTCAAGTAGGGGAATAGAAACTTCTATGTTTATATTATATGTTGCTTTGTTTGGCTTATATATAATGTAAATAGTAAGCCATCTTGACCTACCTTTGTTTGTGAAGAATTACTGGACTCTTTGAACATTCTGAATAAATCATTACTGTTTCTTAGTTGTTTAAGAAACCCTCCTTTTTTAAATAAATGCAAATGACAAGTAATGTACCATATCAGGTGATACTTTGAGAGATGTAGTTGTAAGAGTTATTTTTTTGGACAGCTATCTTGGAATCATTTTTTTTTTTGTTTCTTCTTCCTAGCATCAGTCCAAGGATTTGTTACTTTTATTCTTTTAAGAGTAGGGGCTATCCATTCCATTTCTTCTGGGATAGACACTATGTTGTTGTTGTTTTTGATGAATATGGTAGCATCTTCCAAGTCATTAAATGTTTTTATCTCATTGGCAAGAAGTATTTTTATCTTGGCTGGAAAGGCCAGCTGTGCTTTAATGTTGTTTTGTTTCAACAGTTTTATTATTGGCCAGACTTTTTTTCCTTTGTTCTAGTATTCTGGAAAAATAATCATTGTCAAACCTTATCAGGCTTTGATTGTATTTTAAGGGTGATTTTTCTCCAAGCAGAGTTTAATATTAGTTCCTTGTCCAGAAATGAAAGAAATGTTATAACTATGGACCTAGGTGGAGTATTTGTTGAGTTAGAAGCAGGTTTCCTCAGTGCTCTATGTACCCTTTCAATTCCAAATGAAAGTCCCTCTTTCAAATCTAAAAATTCAGGAATCCAGGTTGTTAAGAATGAAATAATGTCTTCTCCTTCAGTGTTTTCAGGCAGACCAAAGATCCTTATGTTGTTTCTCCTTTCTATGTTTTCTAAGTCATCTATTTTATTAAGCAGCCATGTATTCTGTGTAAGCAGAAATTGTTTTTGGAATTTTTCCTCTTTGAGTCTCCCTTCAATGTCATTTGGAGAAGTCTCTATATTTGTTATTTTTGTATGGTGTTGCTGTAACAGTTCCTTAAGAGTATCAGTCTGTTTTTGAGAATTTAATTTGAGGTTTTCTAAGTCATTTTTAAAGCCATCCATCTTCAAAGATAGTTCCTGTAAGGTAGATGTCATCAATTGCAGTTCTTTTTTCAAAGCAGCATCTGGATGAGAATTCATTGAGTTGTTCATATTCAGTGGCTCAATACATCTCCAAGTTACTTGACAGGAAAAATTTTGTATATCTCCACCAAAATTGATATTTATGTAGTTTAGTAGTTTATCTATATATTTCTGACATTTTAAACTTGAAAATAATAAAATGTTCCTATATTATTATATTAGTTTATGGAGCTCTCAAAATTCACTGCTCTCAGTTGACCATTTAGGCTCCATCCCCAAACTGTTAAATTTCTGACATGACAAAAATATTGTCTGTATTAGTCTAACGTTATACTATATCAGCTGCAATAATTATCTTCCCTTGTTACAAGTCAACTAGATCCTGTCTAAATACACGCGTATCCAACATTAGGCTTAGATTTTCTAAACATTCACAGTTTTGAAAACAGGACCATTTTCATGTAGTATTTATTCAAAATTCTTTCTTTATTCACATTGATCTGATTTTTGTTTGTGCTTGCGAATTGTGAAACTATGTATTAACATATTATAAAAACTATGTTATCTAAGAGGGTTATAAATTCCCCACTAACAGTCAGTGCATCATTAAAGATGAGGTTATTCGATTCATATTGAATCTTCTTCTTCTTTTGGGTTTCCCTGGTTAGGGGTCACCACAGCAGATCATCTGTCTGCTCATGAATGACAATGGAGTTTTACAGTATCGAGTTGCCAGCCTGGCACCCAACCTTCCACAGAAGGCACACACATGCACACACTCACACCTAAGGCCAATTTAGAGTGTCCAATCCACCTACTGCATGTCTTTGGGATGTGGGAGGAAACCGAGCAGCCGGGGGAAACCCACACGACCACAGGGAGGACATGCAGACTCTGCACAGAAGGCACCCCAGCCGAGAATTGAACCAGAGAACCTCTTGCTGTGAGGCGGCAACGGCACCACCGTGGCCGCCCTTCGATTCATATTGAATAAAAACTGTAATTCAGATTAGTACAAAAGAATATTCTTCAGCACCACTATTTATGCATTTATTTGCTTTAACTGAGCAGAAAAGTTTGACTGGTTAAGAAACTGCTTTTCAACGTACATCCAGGGTGGAATGCTTCACATTAACAATGAGGACAATGACAGAAGACTAGATGCAATGCAACAGATGGAATATAAAAATTACAAACAAAAAGCAACATTTCAGAGCTCATAACTAAACAGATGCAAAATAAAAGGTTAAAACAAAAAGTGACATTTCAAAATTCATGGGTATCGCAACAAGTTATGATGAATAAAGAAGACATTATAATTATTTAAGTTAATGAGAAGTAATACAGACTGTATGTGATTCTGTATAAACAAGTCTTTAATTAAGGGTAAGATTCAATTAATGTTTTTATATAGGTTATATAGTTCCTACAATATGCTACATTATGTATAGTCTGGAATATGGTTAGAGCCGATACATTGGAGGAGGCAATGGTGTATTATTTTTTTTTTTTAAAATGTAGTATGACTTGTTTATTAACTGGGGTAGGTTGCCTCATGGCTTGGATACATATACTAAAAAGAAAGGTACTGTATTACAGGTAGAAATGTCTCTATGCTTTTGCTTTTTACATCTTATTTCTCTAGTTGGGTAGTATCACTGTATTAGATTGGCTATGGATGATGCAAGGCTAGTAAAGTATTTTGTGAGCTGTTGTTAACTGAGTTTCTTCAAAGTGAGACAGTGGTGGGTTATTTTGGGGAACAGGTGGCAAATTTTGATATCTTATTGGAGCATTGCTCTTTGTGAAGATGGGGGAGTGGGTACCTAGAGCAGGGTAAGTAATATAAGATAATTAACTGTAAGTATTTGAGCCCAGTCTGTTAGGAATGGTTGAGCTCTGAGCAGTGTTCCCAGTTTGCTATGGGTTTCTTTTTTTGGATAATACTTTGAATGCGTTAGTCAAATGTTAAGTGTTCAGCAGTGATGAATCTGATAACATTTGGCATGTGAGATTGTCTTTATTTTGGTGCCATTGTAGGAGGTGATGTTTAAGTCACTATGCCCTGCTGCATGTGAGTTGAAACAGAACACAATTAATTTAGGTTTATTAGCCTTTAGAATCAGTTATGATTGCCTCATTCAAGTTTTTATTGAACTGAAGGATTTTTGACTGATAGATTGCAGCTTTCTGAGGCTGGGGCAGTGTGAGCTGAGAGCTGAGTCATCTGCATATTGTTTAATGGTGGCACGTCATACATTTCCATGGGCTTATCAGACTGTTTTGCACTATTCCTGTCTGCACCTTCCAAAACATCACTTTCATCTGGATTCTTTATTTGGCATTCTAGTACAACTTGTATCCTACTTCAACTTCCTTTAATTTATTTTTTAAATTCCTCTTCATCTCTGTTTCTTGTTGTCTCCTTCATTTTATGTCATATATTTATTTCCTTTCTCATTTATGTAAATTCTTTTCTTGAGTCCTTTCTCCATTTCAATATATCACCTCGTAACACTTGCATCAGCCTGACATCCTAGTATTTTTTTCCTGCATACTTCTCTATTCTTTGTATATCCTCTTCATTTTGAGCCTTGCTAACAATACGTTGGTGTTATCTGTTCAAACCTTTCATTGCTATACCCCTTTCTGATGTAGCAGCTTTACTCCTTCTAGATATATTCCTTTCAGATAAGACTATAATAAGCACTGCACTTTGCAAACCCTTTCCTTCCTGTTAAGTTTGGACCTTTCTAGTTACCCCATACCTTGTGTTCTACCTCCTTAATTATACTGGGCATCACTGTAATGGAGCTTAGAGAGAGATAATACCAGATTAGATTGCAGGAGGAGGCAGAGAAGATGTGACCAACGGCTGGGTCGGGGCAAGGACATATGTTCAAGTTCCGTCCCCCATTGCCCAGCCAGACTAATGCTGATCTCAGCATGCTGGGGGGGTAAAGGTTAACAGAAAGCTTGAGATAGTTGCTGAACATGATCTGAGCTGCCACTGGGGGTAGGGATGGGGGTGGTAGATAGTTCTATAAATTGGGATAAATCACAATGTGCTATTCTACTTAGTCATGGGATGGGCCCACCTTCTCCCCTCTGCAACATGTATGGTTATGAGTACACATTTTCTTGAGATTTGCAGTAATTATGTCAATCATGTTTGGTAGGATGGTGTTTCTTAGATTCAGAGTCTTTAGGACCAAGTGTGGAGAAGCAGTGATCTGTACAATGGAGTTTTGTTTTTGGGGGCTGCAGTGAAGGTGTTGAGTGATCATGATTTCAGAGAGTATAGGGTGGGGGAGCTCTTATTAATTTGGTGCAAAGGAAAGTTTAATTGTATAAAAGTTTGAGTAGTTGTGAACATTAAAGTATGTCATCTCTTTATTTGGCTGGTAGCCAGTTTACTATTTGTTGTCAGAGTATTGATGACTAACATGCTGATCAAAGTTGACCCTCCCCTAACCGCACCTGCTGATTTGGTCTTGCTCAACTAGTTAGCTTTCTGAAAGGAGCAGTAGAGTTTACATTCTATGTTAGTAGGAGCATAAACGCATGTGGTGCACAGGTTCCTTGGTGCATACTTTGCACGGAATATGGATTACCACTGCAAAAATTAGCCAGTGTAGACCAAGTATACTTAAAATATATTAATTATCCCAACCAAGGTAAGTTGTACCCCCTTTTCCAGGGGAGATTATATGAATAGTAATGCAGTAATAAAGACTCTGCTGGTTCTACATGTTTGTAAAGAGCAGAAGGTGATTTTAAAGGTAGGTAATGTGCTGCTTTGTTTGATGTGTAGGTTAACCCTATTCCTTATATGAAGAGTTATATTTATCTAGAAATCTATCACACCAGGAGATGCTATTTGTATGCAATAAAAGTTAAGGCCCTTGGTGTTAGTCTTTATGATGCTTATAACCTTTCATAGGTGAAGGAATTCAAGCAAGGCAGTGGCTTTCATGTTGCAGAGTGCTAGGCAAGGATCACCATGTAGGAGCCTGTATGGGATGTGCTATTAATGTTTCAGGGTAGCTTACTGACTATGGCTATCAAACCTGAGGTTTCTTGTCTTGCTGTCAAAAGGTTACAGAAGTTTTTGTTTCCTAGAGTTAGAAAGTCAGTTTGGTACATGTGACATCCTTCATAAACAACTAAAGTACATGAACACATTTGCATCTATAGTTTGTGTGCATCCATACTTATTAATGTTTAGAAAATGGGCTTCTGAAATAATAAAACCTCACTGGTTACTCAGAGTTCTGCTCCTAAAGTGTGATTTAATATAAAGGTTGATCCAAGAGAAAAATGAAAACACCTACTAAGGCCTTAAATGCATGTTCCAACAGAAGGGCCAAGATTAATTTCAGTACGTTTTCCTTCATTTACAGATGCAGCTCTTAGCTCTTAGCTTTCAAAATGCTGACACCATAAGTATATGACAATAACACCATTACTAATTTCTCCTCCACTGAACAATGAAGTAGCCTGTCTTAAATATGAGTGATTCAAATACTGTCTTGTTTTGGGCCTAAAATATTTTAATAACCACTGTTTTCACTATTTATTGCTTTAATTACTTCAGTTGTTTATGAAGGATGTAACATGTACCAAACCAACTTCCTAACTCTGGGAAACAATAACTTATGTAACCTTTCCACAGCAAGACAAGAAACCTCAGTTTTGATAGCCATAGTCAGTAAGCTACCCTGAAACATTAATAGCACACCCCATACAAGCTCCAAAAGTGGGGGTGTGAGGTTGGTATAATGGTTTAGGTGATTACCTTACATACACAAGGTGAAAGGTCTGATTCTCACATGGGGTAACTGGCTAAGCTTAAAATGGCTCACAATGGTTGTTAGCCTAATACTAATCTATGAACACAAAGCAATGCTCATTTTAAACTACTAAAGACACTTTTAAACAATTCTATGTGTGTTTATGTGTGTGTGTGTGTGTGTGTGTGTGTGTGTGTGTGTGTGTGTGCATGTAGACTGAGAACAGTCTGTCAAAGTCTATATTTGGTGAGGTTCCAGCCTCGAAATGATAACACTGTTAAATCTGTGATATAGTATAGCACCCAGTTCTTAGATTCATGAATGAATAAGCACGATGCCTATTGATGTTTGAAGAGCTTGATGTCCTGGATCTCATGTTAGAATTTGTGGATGCCCATATAGTCATGGCACACAGACGTAATCGGAGGAAGGGCACTGAGAAAAACTCTGATCTGTGATATATAACATTAAGCATCCTGTTTTTTTGATTATTTTTACATAGCTTATTACAGATATTTATAGCAGTTTTATTGTCTGCTGCATACTTTTTACTGTATTTTATAGCTATAAACTAATCTGCATAGTTGTATTAAAATTGTCTGCCTCACAGGGCCTGATAAATAAGGGTTTTACTGTCACACTGTTTGTAAATCTTTTCTAGCTAGTTTCACTGTGTGTGAGGTATTAACTGGAAATTGTCTCCATTTGTAAACATCTGTTTCTGTTTGTTTGTTCTGATTTCCTGACAAGGAGTGTATCATACAACTGATTAATTTCCCACCATCCCTGCCTTTTGGTATCTTGTTTTTATACTTGGTGGCTTTGCAGTTGCCTGCCCCTACTGTAAATTTGATATGGTACACTCCTCCCAGTCTAGTGTCATTAGCTCATGCTACCTAATACAGAGAGAACATTTGAGAAGGCCAACCCACTTAGTTTCTTAACCTTGAATTATCTTGTGCTCCTCCTTCCTCCCTTTCCACTTTAATAAAAAAAAATTCTAAGCTTGTTTCCTGCTTTTCCTGTAACTACTCTAATCCAGATACAGATTTGTTGTATCCAGGACTGTTTGTAAGCTTCTGAGTCCCTGAAGCCTTTCTGTGTTGAAGGGAAGCCTTCTAGCTTACCAGTGGGAGTGGTAAGCAATAGGTAGCCTACCACAAGAGGAGTGGTTTCTGCCCCAGAAATTGTAGTATATTGGCCATTTGGGCAGTTTTTCCATCTCTTTCAACTTTCTGGTTTAAAAGCCCACGTTTGTGTGTTTCCTGCCTTTCCTGTAACTAGTTAAGTCCAGATGCATATTTTCTGTATTCAGGACCATTTGTAAGCTTCTGAGTGGTGCCAAAGTGTGGTTTTTAATTTTTTCCCTTAGATCTACTAGTTCTCTCCTCAACTGCATGTTTACTAGCTTATTAGTCTAGCACTTTACCAGACTTCTTGTAGCAATTATTGTAGCACAGAAAAGTGCTACCAGCACTAAATGTTTTACTAGGAAACAGCTCCAGTACTTATTATTAATGCCCACCCCTCCAGACATGTCTAAATGTCAGTTCCCTGTACATTCTCCTATTAACCTGGTGAACTTGGGCATCCTGAGGCAATGTAGCAACTGCCTCATGTACACTGACAACCCTCCCCTCTTACCTCCCAACACTCAGACTTGCAAGAGATGCACTTATATATCCAAATTGGAAGCCATGCACTCTCCAGCCAAGACCGGAATAGCTGGTCAAGAGGAGAAGGTCAACACTTGCACCAAACCACATGGAACACATAGCCCTCCAGAACACACACCAGCACTGCCTTCACATAAAAACACAAACTGCACATCCACCTTTGCGGAGGCTCTCAATAAAAATCTACCCAAACAGCAGAGACCTCCAAGGCAGAAATTTACGCAACCACCACAACACAACACTAATCATGGGACACATAACTCTCCTAAACAGTGTGCCACTGAACCAAGCCAGCCCAACACACTAGTCATAGGTGACTCGATAGTGAGGCACACTGATGTCCCACTCACTAGGTTGAAAAAGGAGAAAGTAACAGTCATCTGCCTGCCAGGCACCAGGATCTGCCACATAACGCACTCACTCAGGTCACTCATCAACAGGTAAAAATATGACTGTTATCATACATGTGGGTGTGAATGACCTGACGTGTACCTCCCTGGACTACATGAAAAGAGACATGGAGGAGTTCACGGATTATGTAGCCCAGGCAGGTATGACCCTAGCCCTGAACAGCATCCAACCGTCACCCAGAATGATACCACAGTGCAAGCAGAAAATTACTGATTTCAACAATTGGCTAAGTTTCTGGTGTCATTCTAAGTGGATCCAGTATCTGTCTGCCCGGGATGACATGAATGACAGACCTTGATGCTTTGCCAGAGATGGTCTGCATCTGTCACCCCTGGGCTTCCAGATACTGGCCAAGGCTCTTGCCACCCCTATAGTGCCTTTTTTAGGTGGTGTTCCAAAGACCAAATTACCACCATAACAGCTAAAAATAAATGCAATCTGAGGGTCATGCTGCTCAATGCAAAAAGTCTAAATCTGAAAATGCACTCACTCGAAGCACTTCTTAAAATGGAGAACATCGACATTTGCGCCATAACAGAGACCTGGTTCAAGGCAGCAGAAAGCACCTCTGCACTACAAGGCTATAACTTATTCAACACCTTTCGGCCCCAGAACTTGGACCAAAGCTCCAAGGGCGGTGGTATTTCCATATTTATAAAGGATGCACACACCTCCAGACTAGTAGCCCAACATAACGCATCTGAGATACTTCAGTTGCAGCTAACATTGGGTAAGACAGCAATTTGGGTCGTAGCTTGCTATAGATCCCCATCCATGTCCCAAGACTCACACTCCACGTTCCTAAGCACCCTGTTGAATATTAGGGTCCAACATAACAGTCTCATACTGGGTGACTTCAACTACCCATCCTTTAACTGGGAAAACTGTACCAATACACTTGACCAACGTTTCCTGGAATTCATTAATTTCAATGCCCTGGACCAGCTCGTTCGTACCTCTACTAGAGGTAGCAACATCCTTGACCTGGTCATTACTAACATGGGCTACTGTTGCTCTACACCAATAGTCAACTCCTCCCTGGTTAGATCTGACCATAAACTAATCAGATTGGAAATCCACATCCCTCCCATGCCCACCCCCACCCCCGCAAAGGTAACCACCATGAAAAACTTCTACAAATCTAATTTTGGGCTCCTAAAAACAGAAGTGGCTAACTTCACAGCACCCATGCAAATGGAGATCAGTTGCATGACCGCTGAATCATACACCAATGCACTGTATGAACACGGGCACAAATGCATGGATCTCGCCATACCAAACAGTACCAAGATGCTCTCCTCCAAAAAAAGGAAGCCAATTTGGTGGTCCCCTGCCATAAACAAACTCTACAACAGAAACTGATGCAAAATAAGGTGAAGTCCCAAGACTGGAAAAACTCCCTTATCAGTCTCAACAAAAAGTTGAGATCCGTCATCAAATCCTCTAAAGCTAGCTATGAAAACAGAATTGCAGCAGATAGTAAAGACAACCACAAGGCCTTCTATAGTTATGTAAAGAATCTCCATGGTAATACCCAAATTTGCTCTGAGCTACTGCACAACGGTACTTCCTATACCGAGCCAACAGATATTGCCAATATACAGGCCAACAGATTCAGTGCCAACTTTACCCCTTTCTCCCCCCAAAGAACCAGTTACAATATCAGTAGATTGCCAGGCACCCAGTATTACTGCTGCACAGGTTAAAACAGCACTGTCCAAGGCCAAGAATACAGTTTCTATGGGACCTGACAATATCCCTGACTGTGTTCTACATGAACTACAGAGTGAACTGGCACCTCACCTGTGTGCCCTGTTCAATCACAGCCTCACCTCATGCTTTGTCCCTATGGAATGGTGCACTACTGCAGTCATCCCTCTCCACGAAGGAGGAGTGACTACAGACCCTGAGAACTATCGCCCCATTAGCCTGACGAGTCTGATATGCAAAGCTATGGAACACATCATCACTGACTTAATAAACAAGGATATAGTGACTCTTCAAACTCTGGATCCCACACAGTTTATTTTTGTGAAGGGTAGATCATGCCTGCTCAACTTGGTCAACTTCTTTGAGTCAGTCACCAGAGCTGTGGATGAAGGCAAGGTGGTTCATACAGCCTACCTTGATCTGGCCAAGATCTTTGATACCATTTCCCACTCAGGAATCATAGAAAAACTCACTAAGCTAGACATCAACCCCTGTATCACTAGGTGGGTTGCAAACTGGCTCACAGGTAGGACCCACAGTGTGAAAGTAGCTGACTCCAAGTCAGACTGCTGACCAGTCACGAGTGGAGTCCCACAGGGTTCGGTCATGGGTCCTCTCCTGTTTGGTATCTACTTCTCTGAAATCCAGGCAAACACAAAGGGACTCTGGCTGACAAAGTTCGCAGACGGTTGCAAGTTGGGAGCTATTATTAACTCCTCGGGTGATGCTGACATGCTACAGAAAGGCGTCTCTGAGACCAATGACTGATGTCAAAACCATGGCCTTAAGCTCAATGCCAAAAAATGTGTCATCATCCCCTTTGTGAATTACCACATCAATGGTAGTCCACTGAACACAGAAGGCATTATAACAGATCTGAGGACACAGGTTGACAGCAACCACTCTTTTGACCACCACATTGCCACTGTAGTCAGAATGTCCTTCTATGTAGCACATCTCATTAGTAAGGGTTTTGCATCGAGGAAGAAAGGTCATTGTCTCCCTCTACTCTTCCCTCATTAAGCCATTCATTGAGTATAATCCCCATTTGGCATGTACCTCACTAAACACCTGTAACAACTGGAGAGGCTGCAAAAGTACCTCACAAAGAGGATCCTAGGCCTTAAACATTTGTCCTATATGGACAGACTAAAAATACTCCAACTATTCTCTGTCTCATGTCACCTACTTAGAGACAATCTCTGCTTGACTTACAAAGCCATGTCTGACCCAGCTCTGTTAGAAATGCTACATCTAAAGAAATCCCAATTCCTCCACACCACATGCTCCAGAGACCTCAACCTCATTATCACAATCAACAGAACATTCTGAAGGGACAGGTTCATAACCTAGAGACTGCCCATGCTATGGAATATACTTCCCATACATGTCAAGCAGAGCACCTCTCTGGCTCTCTTCAAGAGAAAACTTGATGAGTGGATGGGAAATAGAAAATTCACCCCGGAGATCACTCCAGTGGCTCTACTCGACAGAGGCACTGGGAACTAAGGTAGGGTGGCACGATGCCAGGGTAATCCTATGGGCTAGGCTTGTAAAGACCCCAGGGCCATTAGCCTAGTACACACCTATGAACCTATGAATTATTTCACCAATGAAGTTTTCATATTTTACAGTATGGTTAAAATTAATTTTATTGATGCTAATTGTCCACTTGTGATAAAGGCACCAGGAGAATAGTCTAATCAAAGAAATTCAAATAGTATTAATACTTTGTGTGTAATACACAGGCCTTATATAATATAGTGCTGATATTCAGCGAACAGAAAACTGGTGTAGATTTTCACTATAAGACAAGCCTTGAATCCCTGAAATTTTCTTTGCAAGGAATCTTTCATATTAATTATAGGGAAATCCATAAAGTCCACCAAATGCCTCTGCTTTATCAGGATAGGGAAGCATCCAATGTCAGCAATTTCAACATGCAGAGTTGATCATTATATCTAAAGTCAGTAATTTCAAGATGCAAAAGTCAAAATCATTTGAAAATGTTGTGCACACTTAATGGACTTATTGATGTTCCTAATCTTAACTCCAGGGAGGTGGGGCACCAGGACTCTCTCTTATCCAATTTTGTAAATGCAGTGACAGAACATCAAATTGCAGTGTCATCGCTTATGAAGGGTTTGCCAATGCAATGTGTTCCTGGTTTTAAGGATGAATCTCACATGTAAATTATTTATCTTGTTTTCTTATGACTGGTATTCAGTGACTGCATGCATGGTATGATATTTGATGTGCATGTCCAAACAATTAGAGAACTTGGGAATAAACTGACTGGTACCACAGCATATGTTCAACCAGTGGAGGAGAGATACTCACAGATTATTCTATGTGTAGAGATCTGCCTCTGGTTTATGTAAATATCTGAATTTTCCCATTTGGAATCATTGGCATTTATTAAAAGGAAATTGTCAGTGGACATCAAGCAGTTTGGACACCATCTAAAGAGTCTGAATACACTGGGATGAAGATGGACAGTTCAGGTATTCAATGTGTTTCTGGTGTAGGACATATCTATATAGAATTAGGATGCAGAGGCTGTGGTTTTGTTAAAATGTTATAATGAGATAAAATTATTAACCTATTCAGTGCCACTTTTAGACATGTTGAAACTCAGTCAAAATATTCCACTACTATGTTTCCCAAACCCTTAATGGCATATTACTCTGTCATTCAATCAGAGTATCTGGCTCATCTAGCTCCTAGTGCCACTTCCTGAATAGGTACCTCCCAGTTGCCACTCCCTAAATAGGCACCTCCCAATTGCCACTCCCTCAATAGGCACCTCCCAACTGCCACTCTCTGAATAGGCACCTCCCAATTGCCACTCCATAAATTGGCACCTCCCAATTGCAACTCCCTGAATAGGCACCTCTCGACTACCACTCCCCAAACAGGTGCTTCTAAACTGCCACTCCTTGAACAGGTGATCCTCAATTCTAAGTTAAGAAGCAAAAAAAAAGCCCAATCAAGAATGAGCCAGGTTAGTTCCCCCAAATATGCACTCCTCAGCTTTCATTTCTACCCTTAAACTGTAGCAAACTATTTACAAGGCCTGCAGCATTCAGGCATGAGTGTCAAAGAAGACAGTACAGTAGCAACAAACTGAGAGAGATGGTGACACCCTGACCCCATGGAGGAAAATGGGAGGGTTTGAAGAAGATGAGGATGAGGATGATGATGATGGTAAAATTATATTTGAAATGAAATGAAATGTAGTATAACACTAATGCTGTAGTACTGCAGATATAGCAGTGTATGTCACACATACTGTAAAATAGTCTGGATCCTGAGGTTTATGCCTCATTGACTTAAATCTGCAAAAGGTACCATAATGTCGCTATGTCTTAATTTGTGTGACTATAGAGGACAGATGTCCTTCAGGATTATGTAAAGTGGATGGACACTTTGGTACTAATGGTTTGACATCTAGGGTTTAAATCCTAATGCAAGAATATACACATGTAAATCATACAGCAGAAACTCAAATTGTCTCCATTGTCATACACTGCAGCTTCCCTGCAACACACAGACAAATACATGCAGGCACACATGAAAAACACACTCCACACACACACACACACACACACACACACACACACACACACACACACACACACACACACACATATACACACACACACACACATACACACACACACACACAACACACACTCACACACACACACACACACACACACACACACACACACACACACACACACACACACACACACACACACACACAGACTTAGACTATAACATCAGGTGATGAAGCACTTCATGTGACATGGGATGTAAAGTCAGAGAGTGTGGTATAACACTGAACAGGTCTTTTAGCACTTATTTACCACTATCCTTCTGTCCAAATCATTGACAAAGCAATATCTACATAACAAGTTTATCCTACAGCACTGTAATAGAAATCAGAGGATCTCTTAAACCTCTCTTATAAATGAAATCTATTGCACCTTTACTGTGCTGAATTCTTCCTGTAAATACCAAAACTACTTTTGGATTATTTTTATCAGCAGCAACAGATGTAGACTGAAGGAGCAGGAAGAAAAACATTTCAGGGAACACGCGCGAGCGCGCACACACACACACACGCACACACACGCACACACACACACACATATATACACACACACACACACACACACACACACACACACACACACACACACACACACACACACACACACACACACACACACACACACACACACACACACACACACAGACACACCTACCCACATATATATATATATACACATAAAATGTAACAAACAAGTTGAAAAGCAGTAGCATAAAAGGTACTTTCCTAGGAACAGTGAGATGCTGGCACCTCAGTCTGCATTTCATTTTCACCTCTAATTCTCAGCTGTCAGGCTCCCTGGTGTCGCATACCACCAGAATTGTCATTGCATGGTAATTTTCAGAAAGGAAAGGGAAGGAAAGTCAGCAGGTGTTCAGACCCTGAGGAACAAATCGCCTTTGTTCTGTGGCTTAAAAAGCATTTCTTTAAAAAAAAAAAAGCAAAAGAAAAAAGTGGTGTTAAACAAGTGAGCATTTAGATGCCAACTGATAAAACATTTAAGTTCCAGACAATGCTTTGTGAAACCATTATTTTAGCACTTCATTGCTTGTTCTTGTATGAATTCTATTCTTAAGACTGAATTATTTTTCTTCAGAGCCTTCTTTGGGAGGTAGAATTCTAAACCATGTGTCTAGGAAATGCACCTTCCACTTCCATGCTTACTTCAGTGATACGAATGATAGAGAAACAGTTACGCTATTATTAGCGACACAAATTAGTTCTCCAAACCTTTAACAATTTTTTACTTGTTATTGTGAAGGTCTTTTTTTGAGCCTCGCTCTTTGATTCTAAACCAATTTATGCTTAGGATTAGGCTGCTCTGAATATGGCAAATGTTTTAATATAATGTTAAGTTCAAAACAAGGCAGAAAGCGATGTATGCAAAAGAAGAAATATGCAAACAAGTGATGCTGGTTTATGGACAACACGTGATTATGAAGTCCTTCTGAGAGTTGCAACCCTTTGTAAGGTAGAAATAAAGATTGGTGGGTCACTCACAGCCTGACTTGCAGTTCAGCTCAGACCAGCATAGTGAAACTTGAAATGCTTCCATTCCTGGAAGCTACTGCACAGTCGGTGAATATACTGTAGGTTCAAAAGTTAGCACCTCCTAATACATACAATATAGTGAAAAGCCACTGTAAGCTCTATACCAGTGCATGCAGCTATCAAAGAAATTCCACGGATAAGTGTATTTATATCTTGGATTTCCCAATGCCATATGATTGACCGAACCATGGGTGCCCTATGCAGTTACCTTCAGATCTTGAAAAAATATCATGTCTTCTTGTCTAAATACTTGCTGTTTTGTAACTTTTCCTTCCTCCTGCCAGCAGTTGTCATACTCAATAATATACACATGGGAATGTGATACTTTGCCTCAATCTTTATGACTTTATGCTTCAGAAATCAGTTAAAGATTATATTTGCATCCTGACAGAAAGTCAGTAGAACTGCTCTTTGTCCTCAGAGTAATCTGAACATAGATGCAATATAAAATCAATCACCATAAAAACGTTGTCCCCTAATGGCTGCACATAGCAAACTCCAAACTGACGAGGTTTGTATAACATCCACAAATCACTAGTACTACTCCTCTCATAGGAAAGTGTAGCCAACAGTCCAAGTACGAGTAAAAACACAGCTTTATTTGATGGTAGCACAAAAGTGAGTGCTTTCGCCAAACAGGCTTCTTCAGACTTTACAACTAATACTCTATGAATTCAATTTAAATTGCCTTTTGCTGTGTTACTTATAGATGCAATATAGTTCTTATATATGTATTTTATTTTATATTTATTTACCAGGAAAGTCCAACTGTGATAAGATCAATTTTCAGTGGAGGCCCAGGGAGAAAATCTCCACATACAGACATTATACAAAATTTATACAAAAAAAAATATACAAAACTTATAGAAGAAATTATACAAAAAATATGCAAGACTTACAGTACACCAGAATTACATTCTATACTGTTATAGCTGACATTTGTATTATGCGATAATCTGATATAATTCCTTACTGTAGTGTAGACATAGTCTCCCAGAGTAAGCTCAGGAAGGATTTGTAGGGGTGAAACTGGATAGAAAAAGATGAGGTTATAGCTTATCTAGACATGAGAAACAGCGTAGATTATGAGGTGGTCAGGGAACAAGAACAACTGGGACCAGGAGCTATTAAAACTCGTCAGCCTGGGGTAATACAAGAACAAAGCCAGGTTCATTAAGGTCATTTTTAAGAATCTTTCTGAATTAGTTGGTATTTGTGTTGGTTCTGATGCTGTGAAGTAACGAATTCTACCTTGTTGCTACATGATGAGAAAATAGTGAGTCCCCTGCCATATTAGTGGATTTGGACACTTGTAGTAGAGATTTATTTGTTGAGAGACGACTTCGATTTGTAGTATGGAGCTGGAGAATATTTAGAAGGGCACATTTTTTTTCAGGTTGATATACTAGTCTGAGGTTGTGGAAGTTCTAACCAGGAGAGTTTCTGCAAAGAATGACAGTGGTGGGTATGATGTCGGCAGTCAGTTGCAAATTTAGCTATTTTATTGCAGCATGTTTCAAGTTTAATTAAATCCGTCTTTTTAAGGTTGGTGTGAATTGGAGAAGCATACAAAGGTGTTGATAGAAGATGGGTTCTGCTAATGGCAACCCTAGAGGTGTGAGTTAGATACCTTTTATTTATGTAGAGCACCCATTTTTTGTGAACTTTCTTAATTGTTTGTGCTATATGTAGTTCAAATCTTAGGTTGTTATCTATTATCACACCTAGTAGCTTTGTGAATTGGCATTAATTTTAGTGTTATTCCTAGCTGTGATGTAGAAGGTGCTGGGGTGGGGGAGTCTTGTGGGTTGGAAGATCATGAGTTTTGTTTGATTGGGGCTGAGTATGAGCTGATGGTTAGAGAGCCATAGCTAGGTATCTGAGAATGATTTTGGGGTTATATCATGGAGGTGTTGCAGGTTATTAGCTGCGCATATAAGTGTTGTGTCATCTGCATATTAGATAGTTGGAGGCAGTGGGGTAGCACTACGTAGGTTGTTTGTAAAAATAGTGAAGAGTAGCGACCCAAGAACTGAGCCTTGAGGTACTACTAGTGTGACGGGAAAAGGGGGGATAGAACATTAAGCAATTTTACAGGTTGGTGATGGTCCTGTATATAGCTTTGAAGCCACTGAAGTGCAGAGGGGCTGAGCTTCAATCTGGAGAGAGTATTTAATATTTTGGGGTGGGAGACCATATCAAAGGCTTTGGACATGTCTAGAAAGACAACAGTGACTATTTTACCATTGTTTCTGAGTTGGTTGATGGTATTGGTGAAACTGAGGAGTGCAGTTGTGGTACTATGATGGGGCCCTAAAACCAGGTTGACATGTTGCTAGCATATTGTTGAAGGTAAGATAATGAATCATTTGGGAGTGGATACATCTTTCATGGAGTTTAGATAGTGGAGAGACAATAGTGATTGGTTTGTAGTTGGTCAGCTCTGTGGAATTTCCACCTTTGTGTAAGGGGATAAAGGGTACGATTTTCCATATTGCTGGGACATGTTGTTCTGCTATGGACATGTCAATAAGGATTGACACTGGATAAGATATGGCTTCAGCTGCTAGCTTTAAATATTCAGTTGGTAACTTGTCGGGTGCTATTGAAGAGGGTTTGCGCTTTTTCAGTAGTTTCTTAATGGTAGCTCTGGAAACAGGCTGAAAGGAGAAGGAGTTGGAGTTAATACTGAGAGGTTTGAAGGCTAGTGATGGTTCTGTATAATTACTTTTAGTTAGAGATAGTACACTTTCAGTGAAGTATTTATTTAATTCTTCTGCAACGGTGGTAGGAAAGTGTGGTATGTTGGGGGAAGGAGTAGTGGAATGCCCTAGGTGGAGAAGGGCACTTATGATATTCCAAAATTTTGGAGTGTTATGCTGGTATTTATGTTGCAGGTTACAGTAGAAGTTCTTTTGATCTAGGTTGATTTGGTGTTTAGCCTTGTGCCTAATTTGCTGGAATGCGATGCGGTTGATTTGGGGTTTACAGGTGAACCATGCTTGCCAAGTTTTGTCTCTTTTTCTAAGGAGCATTCTGGTGTCATTAGTTAGCCGTAGTGTGTATGTGGCTTTAATGCAAATTGACCTGGGGGGGCAATTTGTTTAGAATTTCAAGGAAGGTACAGTTGAAATAATCTACTGCAGCATCAAGAGGCAGGTTTTTTAGTAGAGATCAGTTGCATTTTTTTTAGGGTATTGATTAGGTCTTGGGGGGGGGGTTAAAGTTTTTTTTTTTTTTTTTACTGTGGATTTGGCGGAAGGTGGTGAGCTTGACAATACTGATGTTTTTTCCTAATATATAGGCTGGCATATGGTCACTAAGGCTGTCAGGTAAGTAGCCACTAATTTGATAATTCTGGGGTTTGTTCGTTAGAGTCCAGTCACGTGTAGATTGAAGTTTGGAGTTTTTATCTATCCATGTAGGAGCTTGAATGAGTTGTGTGAAACCATAGAGGCTGATATGGTTGCTAGGGCTATGTGCATTACAAGTTGTCCAGTCTATATTAAAGTCACCCATAATGATAGTTTCTTGGGCTATGGAATTTGATATGGACTGGATGATGTGCTCTATAGTGTAGATGTTATTTCTGGGTGGGACATAGGTAGCTATAATGGATATGAATTTAATTTGGTTAAGTCAAAATTTAGTAGGTAGGATTTCTATGTTTTCGAGGTTATCTATGTTAAGGCTTTGTGGTAAAAGTGTGAGACTCCTCTTAAATAAGATGGCTACCCCTCCACCACTTTTTACCTTTCTGTCTGCCTTAATAATGTTGTAACCAGGTGGTGTCATTTCATTGTCAGTAATGTATGCTTTTAACCAGATTTCTGTTAAAACAACAATATTAGGGTTATAATGGGACAGGGTGGCATGTAAATGTTGAACTTTGTTGACTAGGCTTCACAGGTTTAGATTTAGGATTAATATTTCAGAGCCTTTTCATGATAGATTAGTTATATCTTGTATTTGAGGGGGTGGCGAGGAGGTATTCTGGGGGCCTGAGTTTGGGTGAATGTCTCCACTTATAGTAAGTTTGGTAGCTATGGTTACTAGTGTCTGGATGCATGTTTTTTTCTGTTTGTAATGAGATCGTTAATGTTTTTTTCTGTTTGTAATGAGATCGTTAATGTTTTTTTTCTGTTTGTAATGAGATCTTTAATGTTTTTTTTTCTGTTTGTAATGAGATCTTTAATGTTTTTTTCTGTTTGTAATGAGATATTTAATGTTTTTTTCTGTTTGTAATGAGATCTTTAATGTTTTTTTCTGTTTGTAATGAGATCGTTAGTATTGTCATCCTTTTTTTTTTCCAAAATGTTTTTATTCATTTTATAACATAATAACTTACAGTATAGTAATAAGAAAAACAAATAAACTATATACAATGTCCATAACAACTAAAAAAGCAATATACATAGAAAAACACTTAATATTTCCATAACAGATTAGACAATTGTGTCCAAGCAATTAAATGATGGGTTATGTTGTTAGTCCTTGCTTTTATAGTAGCAATCTAATTCTTACAAATGTATTTCACAAGATGAATAAACTCAACTTTAAAGACAGGAGTACACTGGGATTTCTAATATTTAGTAACACTTTTCCTTGCTATAGAGAGGATAGACCATAGTAAAAACATTTGGTTTTTAGGAATGACTTCAGGAACAGGAACATTGAAAAGGATATAAGGGAGTCAGAAATTGTACAGTTGCCATTCCTTAGAGCTTTACATAGATATTTAAAATCTAACCAAAATGGGGACATTACTTTGCAATTAACAACCATATATATCAGCATTGGGGTGCCACATCTCCAGCATTTCATTTCATCTTTCTTGTACATTATTGCTAGTCTATGTGGTGTGAAAAAACATCTATGTAAAAATTTCCATGTGTATACATGCCAGAACAGGAATCCACAGTGGTACAGCGGTAGCCTTGTTGCCTCACAGCAAGAGGTTCTCCTGTTCGATTCTCAGCTGGAGTGCCTTCTGTGTAGAGTCTGCATGTCCTCCCCATGGTCGAGTGGCCTCCTAAAGACATGGGTGAATGGGCGTGCTTTCACTGAAGGTTGGGCGTCAGGCTGGCAACTCGCACCATAAAAATCGACTGCCAATCATTAGTGGACCGGAGTTCCGCTGTGGCGACCCCTAACCAGGCAAAGCCGACAAGACAAACAACAACATACATGCCAGAACATGGTAGATGTTGATTCCTTCACCAACTGTAAACAAAGTTTTTTTTATCTTTTTTCTGAAAATACTCGTCTATTAACTTCACTTGAATAATTCCAAAAAGAAACATCTGTTTTGATAAATTATTTCTGAGAATTTTATAAATAACAGATATGTATGAAGTATTCTTGGGTGAGCTATTAATAATTGTTGAGATAAAATCCAAGATTTTTAAGTTACTCTTATTGCATGTCTCTAATGATGGTACAAGCTAAGAATGTATAAAATCCTTACAAGTTTGAATGTCCAGCCAATTGCAGTTTTTCAAAATATCTGCTGATCAAATAGTCTGCAGAACTATTTTATTAGCTGACAGAAATTGATTAAAATTCTAACATTTTTTGAGTATCAAAAGATATCAAACATTCATTTGTGTAAGTAGTAGGAAACATAATTATTAATAAATTCTTAATTAATTGATTAGAAAACATAACCGTTTTAAACAGCAGCAATATTTGGTTTATGAGAGGTGTTAGAACAAGTTTTGACCTTTAACTTTGAACGTATATTTTTAAAATTCATATAAAGATGTTTATATGTATTTGAATATATGGTTCAAGCAATGTCCTATTACTATTACGAAGCAAGGTTTCATGTATTTATTTCCAATATGATGTATAAGAAGTACTATTCCAAAGCAACACTATGTTATTAAATGGGGAGTTTAAATAAAAATCAATATTTGGAAACCCTATACCTCCTTCATCCCAGCTTGTAGTGTGCCAGAGAAGAGAAATTCTTGATTTTTTGGGATACCACAGGAAGTTAAGTAATTAAGTTATTAATTTTCTGTTTAATTTTGTCAGGTGGATGAATTATTAATGCATGGCCAATGAATAAGATTTTAGGTAACAGTATCATTTTGATTAAAGTTAGTCAGTCTTCAAATGTGAAGAAGAGTCTGTTCCAACTGTCTGTTAGACTAGTAATTGAGTTTATAAGCTGTTGGCAATTGGATGTGTGTGATTTTTTTTATAATTAGATTTAATAATGATACCTATATAATTAATATGCATGCCCTCCTAGTTTATGTCTCTTTTTGATCTAAGTTTCATGGTAAAATTCTTATTCACTAGAAGTGCCTGAGTCTTGTTGTGATTGAATTTTAGACCAGAGATGTTTGCAAAGAAGTCTATATTATGTAATAGGTGATCTATTGAATCTTCAGTTATCATTAGAAGTTATTAGTCGGTCATCAGCAAGCAGTTGTATCTTGGGGGAAAATCTCTCTGCACTTTATATCCTTTAATGCTGTCATTATTTCTAACACAATTTCCAAGAGGCTCAATAGCCAGGGCAAAGAGTAATGGGGAGAGGGGCCACCCCTGTTAAGTACCTTTTAATATTTCGAATGGGCTACATAGATAAGATCCAATCTTTACATAGGCTATGGACTTTTCATATAGTTTTTTTAATTAATCATATAAAGTTTTGGGAGAAATTGTATTTTTGCAGAGCTTTAAACAGATATGACCAACTTAGGGATTCAAAAGCTTTATCTATATCAAGGTTTAAAATAGAAAGCTCATTTTTTTCTTATTTGTTAGATCTATTAAGGACAGTTGAATGTTGATATATGCTTATGAAACTTAAAATGGGCATTTTGGGGGTTTGGTTTAATATGGTGGAGTCTGTAAGAGGTGTGATGGAGTTCTGTTATATTTAAGCTGGATGGAGATATTAAGATGGAGAAGTCAGTTAAGTGTGGAGAAAAGATAGATGTAGTTTTGTGAAAAATGTGAGGGGAGACTATATGTGAATGGTATTTTTAGTGAGTAGCAGTTGTTAGCAGAGCTTGTAATATAGAATGTGTTGATAGCATTTTATAATGGTAAAAAGGGCTGGGATTGGTTACAGGTTAATATATGAGTGGTAATGGATGGGTGTTGTTAAGGTTAGTGTGGAAATGTGAGCTATTGTATAATCGGAAGCTGTACAGGTGGTGATTGGTAGATAGGTGTTAGTGGGAGTGGTTAGGTTTAGAATAAATCTGAGTGATTGGGGGGTGGGAAAGAATGGGGGCAGGGGAGGGGAGCAGAGTGTGGAATTGAGTGGGTAGAACCAAGTTCTACGACTGTACAGCAAGGAACAATCAGTCACTTAGACTACCGGGTACTGTGGAATGTATCTATGCAGCTGACAATTTTGTAGAGTAGGAATTCCTACAGAAATAGAAACCATATACCAGTAGTGATTATGGAATGGGAGAAATATGGGCAAATGTATTGGGGTAGGAGAAGACTGAGTAAAACAATGATTCCAAACTAGAAAGTATTGGGTTTAGACAGATCTGTGGTGGGGGTGAAGTTTACCAGTAGTGTGCACTCCCTGAATACATTCTAATGAAATGTGTAATCATAGAAGGTTTAAAGCATTAATATAGACTGTAATTTTGCCTTTATTTTAAGTAAACTGGCCACAGACATTTGCAGATGCAGCTTGCTGGTAGAGAGCTGCTATAGGGATGCCTCACAGTGCTTGTATTAGTTGACAAACTGTAAATGGAAATAAAAAAAAAATAGAAAAAACTGACAAGGGGAGTGCTAGAGGAGGTAGGACTGTATTTATAATTGGTGAAATATAAGAAAGGAGTGGAAGAGAAATAGGTAACACAGGCTAATAACACTACAGTTACTAAGTTACATTAAAAACCCTAAGTAGTAATTTGACACTAAAATATGTTCAAACAAATACAAGCATCTAGGCATGCATGCAACCAAAATTACTGTACAGTATCAACTTGGCATGGGTGAGCTGTCACTGTAACACAGGGCAGTCTAAATACAATATATGTTTTAATGTTGCTTCTGTCCGCACTCTCTGCACTAATGTTTATACCACCAATAACCTATTCAGCATCTCTTCCTGTATCGAGTTTTTATTTTTATATTACAAGTAACAATGTTTTTGCAACTGGGGAGCATCTGTTATTTTATCTTGATTTTCTTTTATACTATTCATAATAAAGTTTTTGTAATTTTGGAGCTTTTTTTCCCCAGGCTTCCACGGAAAATATGCTTTTTTACCCAGTTGGACTAGTCTGCTCAGCAAAAGCAGTAAGAACATGCATAAATTCCTATCTCACCTCCATTATAAGGTTGTGAACTACATAACATTCAAGGCTGGTACAGTAGCGTTGATGTTAGCACCCCAGCGCATATACATACATGCAGATGTCTTCAAAACCTGTGGCATCAGACAGCAGCCATCTTTTAAATAACAAATATGGTTCACAGTGGATACAATAGTAATTTTTTGGACTGGTTTGGCAGTTTAGCTATGGACTGTTAACAAGCTTCATGTATTTATTTTGTGTTTATTAACCAGGTGACTGAGCTGATACAAAGACCCTTTTCTGTCATGTCATGGACTACAGACTAATAAAACATGTAATGTGAACATTGATTGGATGCAAACATTTTGATAGACTTTGATTTTATATATATATATATATATATATATATATATATATATATATATATATATATATATATATATATATACACACACACACATACTCACTTTCCTCACTTATCTCGAGGAAAATAGTTTTTTTTTATTCAGACATGTCCAAGGGTCAGCTCCCAGTGTTCTCTTCTGTCTATCTGATGAATCTGGGCATCTTGGGGCAATGTAGAAATTGCCTCATGTACACAGACAACCCCCTCCTCCTACCACCCAACACTAGAACCTGTGAGAGATGCACTTATCTAGCCAAACTGAAGGTAAAGCTCTCTCCAACCAAGACTGAACTTGACATTCAAGAGGAGAAGAATGTAAACACTTGCACCACACCACACTTATCACATAGTCTCACTAAATCTACACAACCAAAATCCACACATAGAAACACAAAAACATTCGCGGAGGCTCTCAATAATAATATGCCCAAGCAACAGAGACCTCCAAAGCAGAAATGCAAGTAACTTCCACCCCCCAACACAACTCAAATGACACATAGCCCACAGACTCAGTGTGCCACTCAACCAAAGCCAATAAGGTAAAACAACGTATCCAACACACTAGTCATAGGTGACTGTATAGTCAGACACACTGATGTCCCACTCACCAGGCTAAACAAGGAGAAGGTTACTGTCAGCTGCCTGTTGGGTGCCAGGATCCACCACATAACCCACAGACTCAGGTCACTCCACAACAAGTACAAATATGACTCTGTCATTGTTCATGTTGGTGTGAACGACCTGAGATGTACCTCCCTGCACTACATGAAAAGAGACATGGAAGAGCTCACTGATCTTGTAGCCCAGGCAGGTATGACCCTAGAACTGAGTAGCATTCTGCCATCACCCAGAATGATACCACAGTACAAGGACTAAATGATTAACTTCAACAATTGGCTGAGCTTCTGGTGTCATTCTAGGGGGATCCAGTAGCTGTCTGTTTGGGATGAAATGGTCGACAGGCCACAATGCTTTGCCAGAGATTGCCTGCACCTGTCACCCCTGGGATTCCAGATACTGGCTAAGGCTCTTGCTGCCCCTGTAGTGCCTTTTTTATGCAAGGTTCAAATGATAAATTCACCACTGTAAGAGGAACAGGCAAGCAAAAACTGAGTGTAATGCTACTCAATGCTAGAAGTCGAAATCTCAAAATTCACTCACTCCTTAAAATGGAGAACATCAATATCTGTGCAGTGACTGAGACCTGGTTCAAGGCTCCAGAGAGCACCCCTGCACTACCAGGCTATAACTCATACCACACTTTTCAACCATGTAACCTGGACTGAAACACCAAAGGCGGAGGTGTGTCCATATTCATTAAGGATATCCACATCTCCAGGCTAGTTGCTCAGCATAATGCGTCCAAGGTTATCCAAGTGCAACTAACTCTGGGCAAAACTGCAATCCAAATTGTAGCTTGCTACAGATCCTCCTGCATGCCCCAAGATTCCCACTCCTCTTTTCTTGACGTACTGGAAAATATTAGGGTTCATCCAAACACCCTAATAATGGGCGATTTCAACTACTCCACCATTAACTGGGAAAACTACTTGTGTACCAACTCCTTCACACAACGCTTTCTGGAATTCATAAACTCCAATGCCCTGGATCAACTTATCCACACCCCTGCCAGGGGCAACAATATCCTAGTCCTAGTCATTACCAACATGAGTGACCGGTGTTCTACACCTGAAGTCAACTCCTCGTTGGTCCGATCCGACCATAAGCTAATCACCCTTGATATCCACATCCCACCCCCACCCCCCATTAAGGAAACCATGGTAAAAAATTTCTCCAAAGCCAACTTCATGCTTCTTAAGACAGAAGTGGTGAACCTCATGACACCCATGCAGATGGACAATACAGTTACGACTACTGAATCCTATACAAATGCACTCTATAAGCACTTAGACGAGTGCATGGGATCATGATATCCCAAACAGAACCAAGATGCCATCCTCCAAAAAAAGGAAACCAATCTGGTAGTCCCCTGCCATAAACAAACTGTATAACAGAAGGAAAAAATTGTTGCAAAAGAGAGTAAAATCCCATGAGTGGAGGAGCTCCCTGGTCAGCCTAAGTAAGAAGCTGAGATCCTTTATAAGATCCTCCAAAGCTAGCTACAAAAACAAAATTGCAACTGATTCTAAGGACAACCACAAAGCATTCTATAGCTATGTCAAGAATCTCAATGGCAGCACCCAGATCTGCTCTGAGATACAGCACAATGGCACGAAAATTACAGAACCAACTGATATTGCCAACATCCTGGCAGATAGGTTCAGTGCTAACTTTACCCCCCCCCACCCCCTAAAGGGCCCATATCTATACAGGAAGAATGCAGAGTCCCTGTCATCACAACTATGCAGGTAAAAGCTGCACTCTCTAAAACCAAAAACACAGCATCCATGAGACCGGACAACATCTAAGGCTGCATTTTGCATGAACTTCAGAACGAACTGGCTCCCCACCTAAGCACCATGTTCAATTATAGCCTCACATCAGGCTTTGTGCCCACTGAATGGCATACAGCAACAGTTATCCCACTCCACAAACGGGGAGCCAACACTGATCCTGGGAACTATCGCCCTATTATCCTGAGGAGCCTAGTCTGCAAGGCCATGGAACGTATCATCATGGAACTCATAAACAAAGACATTGGTAACCTCCAAACTCTGGATCCCACCCAGTTCTGGTTTGTGAAAGGCAGATCATGCCTCCAGAACCTGATCGACTTCTTTGAGGCAGTCACCAAAGCCGTACATGAGGGTAAGATGGTTCACACAGCATATCTTGACCTCGCCAAGCTTCAACACCATCCCCCATTCTGAAATTATAGCTAAACTCACTAAACTAGGTATAAAGCCCTACCTCACAAGATGGGTTGCCTACTGGCTCACTGACAGAACCCACACTGTAAAAGTTGCAGACTTCAAATCTGATCTCAAAACAGTGACAAGTGGAGTACCACAAGGTTCAGCCCTGGGACATCTCTTGTTTGGTATCTACTTCTCTGAAGTACAGGCTAACACAGAAGGCCTCTGGCTAACGAAGTTTGCAGATGACTGCAAACTAGGAGCCATAGTCGAGTCCCCAAATGATGTGGAAATCCTACAGAAGGGCCTCGCTGAGACAGATGCCTGGTGTCAGAGCCATGGCCTCAAGCTCAATGCCACAAAGTGCATTGTCATCCCCTTTGGTAAAAACTCTGTGCCCATGGACTACTACATAGACAGCAGTCTACTTAACACCGAATGTGTGATAAGAGACCTTGAGATCCAGGTGGACAGTAGTCTGTCCTTTGATAGTCACATTGCCACAGTAGTCAGGAAGTCCTTCTACATGGCACACCTCATCACAAAAGGGTTCTCATCCAGGAAAAAAGAGGTCATTGTTCCCCTCTACTCGACACTCATTAGACCCATTATAGAGTACAACGCCCCTTTTGGAATGTACTTCACAAGACATCTGCAGCAGCTGGAAAGGCCACAGAAGTACCTCACAAAGAGGATTACTGGCCTCAAACAGATGCCTTACACTGACCGTCTCAAAAAACTCCAGCTTTACTCCATAGCATATCACCTACTCTGAGGTGATCTCTGCCTAACATATAAAGCTATGTCAAACCCAGAGCTGTTGGACATGCGACACCTAAAGAAATCCCAATCCCTCTGAGCTACATGGTCTAGGGATCTAAACCTTGTCACCACAATAAACAGGACATGCTGGAGGGATAGATTCCTGTCCCAGAGACTTCCCATATTCTGGAACAGGCTACCCATCTATGTCAAGCAAAGTTCTTCATTAGCAGTCTTCAAGAAAAATTTTGATGAGTGGATGGGAAATAGGAAATACACCCCGGGGAACACTTCTGTGTCTCTGCTCAACAGTGGCACAGGAAAATAACTTTCTTGGGTGGCATAAGCCAGGAAACCTTGTTGGCTAGGCTTACATAGGCCCTTGGGCCAATAGCCTAATACCTACCTATGAACTTATGAACCAATATATACATATATATATATATATATATATATATATATATATATATATGTGTGTGTGTGTGTGTGTGTGTGTGTGTGTGTGTGTGTGTGTGTGTGTGTGTGTGTGTCTATATATGTATATATATATATATATATATATATATATATATATATATGTGTGTGTGTGTGTGTGTGTGTGTGTGTGTGTGTGTGTGTGTGTGTCTGTGTATATATATCTATATCTATATATATATATATGTACATATATAAATATATATATATATATATATATATATATATATATATATATATATATATATACGTGTGTGTGTGTGTGTGTGTGTGTATATATATATATATATATATATATATATATATATATATATATATATATATATATACAGGTGTTATTATAGAATTAATAATGAAAGATAGATGCTTAGTTTTACAATTAAGCAGTAAATACAGTTATTACCTAATAGCATCACAATAAGTAGATGGTAAAGTAGCAGGTACAATATTAAGATATATGTATTTAAGTTTATCTGATTGTTAATTCAGCAAACACAACCAGGAAATGCAAGTAGAGTGATATATGATCATGATCTGTCCTTACTGGGACTTTCATGTCCTGAGCTGGGAGTTGTTTTTGGGACATTCATGTTCTGCACTGCGAGTCCTTATTGTGACATTCATGTTCTGGTCTGGGAGTCCTTATTGGGACACTCAGATCAACCTTTGTTTATAAACTAAATACAATAAAAAATACATAAAGTAAGAAATCAAAACTCACCACCACAACACAATGTGTTGATTTATTATTTATTTATTTAGTTACATTTATTTACTGGGAAATTCCAAAAGGATGCAGGTCCTTTTTCAGCGGATGCCGAGGGAGAAAAGCTCCACATCACGCACATGATAAACAGAGATATAAAGTTGCAGCAATAGTAAACAACAATACAGGTTGTTGGCTTTAATACAATAACAAGATATTGGGCTGGATTCACGAAGGCTTGCACGGATTCTTAGAGTAGAGTAGGACTCCATGCAGCCATCATGTCTGACGAGCGATCCAGGAACAGCCTGTAGGGGCGTGTAAGAAAGCTCCCAAACTGGCTCTTACACGGTCAGGGCTGTGATATGCAAATTACCCCAATTGCAGGCAAAAAGCATGCAAATGAGGTAGATTTGCGATTCAGGAAACCCAAACCTGTCCAAGTAAGAGCAGTGTTATTTGCAGAAATGTACTCAGTTGACAACTGAGTACCATTCTGCAAATAGCAAAACGGAGCCGTGACAGCTCCAAATAAAGGTTGCATCCAGTGCAGGAAGCATGCCAATGGCCAGATATACGGCCATTGGAAATGTTTCCTGTTGCAATATGAAAATAAAAATATTTCTTTTTTCCACCGATTTCCGATGTTTAAGCGTAGCGCAGCGCCGTGCAAACGGGGTGTGCTCTAAAACCTAGAATACTAAAAATTAAAACCCACAAATGTGGATTTTATTGAAATTGTTAATGTACAATGCAAGGGAATGGCAGGCTGAAGACAACATGACCACCGAGTAAAGGTTGCTAAGGGGGGAAGCTCAGTCTAAGAGATGTAACCAAGCATCAGTAGACAATCCTATGTAAACGAGTATTAGGATAGCGAATCTCAAGTTTACATAGGAAATGAGCACAGTCAGTGGAGTGTAGGAGTAGGATATGGGGAGTAACAGAGTAGAAGATAGGTGACATCATGAGGGGGGTATGTATGAAAGAAGTGAAGTTCATTGGAGCAGAGTGGCATGTGTCAGCTGTCATTTATACATCATGGAAAGAGGTGTGTCAACAGGTAGGCTAGGGAAAGCCAAGAAATGGAAGGTGTATGCCGTGGATAACACCAAAGTTTCTTGCTGAATGGGTATGCGCGCGTGTGCACGCGTGTAAACCCGAGTAAGTCAGAGTGAGCGCGTGTAAGCATGAGTGCATGTTTTTAAGCCGGAGTAAGCATGTATAAGGCTGTTTAAAGAGTTGTAAGCGCGTTTGCACTGGTGTGCGCACATTTTAACCTGACTAAGCAAGTTTTAGTCCGTGTAAGCATGTGTGCGCGTGTGTTAGCTGCTGTGCACGTGTTTGCGCTTGTGTGCGTGGCGCCCCCCCCTCGAGGAAACAGAAAAGAAAAAGGAAGCACAACAAATAGTAGGAAGCTACCAGGGAGTACTAGCAGAGCTAGCAGGTGAAAACAATCAGAATCAGGCAATTACACAGGCAGTACACTAGCCCAGCCCAGCCTAGCACTTAAAGCTCTGCAAACAACAGTCCAGTATGTTTCTCACAACAGACACTGCAGTAAGCTAATAGAAGTGAAAACTGAAAAAGCTTTACTGAGACAAAGAAATGTTAGAGGCTGCCATTGCTGTTATAAGGCGACATATGCAACATGCTGAGGGTGGTGACAATGGAAATGTTGCTGGACAACCCACAGTGAGGAGACGGAGAAGAGTGTACAGGCCCAGGTAACCTACCAGGGGCTACATGAGCTGGAGATAGTGGAGTGCTATAGAGTGGACAGAGACCTCCTGCAGCAAATTGTTGAGCTGTGCAGGGCACGCCTCACACACAGAACCAACAGAGGGGAATCCATCCCAGTGGAAACCAAGGTATGTGTTGGCCTAAGAATATTAGCAACAGGTACCTTCCAGAGACCAACTGGTGATATGATGGGGATATCACAGGCGTCAGTATCCAGGGTACTACACCAGTTCCTGGATGCCATGTCAGCACATGTCGGTGATCGTGCATATTTCCCCAATTCCCGTGAGGTATTGGCCAGCAATATGCATCTCTTCCAGCAAATAGCAGAATACCCTGAGGTAGTGGGTGCAATAGACTGCACGCACATACACATCAAAGCACCAGCCAGTGAGCAGGGTAGGGTCTACTTAAACTGCAAGGGCTTCCCCTCTATCAACTGCCAGGTCGTATGTGATGCCCAGGGCATAATACTGAATGTGTGTGCAGGCTGCCCTGGAAGCTACCATGATTCCCATATCTGGCATCTGATGCAGCTGTACCAGACATTTGCCACTGGGGACATCCCACATGGTCACCTAGTGGGGGATGCTGGCTATGCACTGGAGCCGTGGCTGATGACACCCATCAGAAACGCACACACACCTGAACAGGAACGCCATAATGAGGCACATGCACAAACAGGTAACGTAATAGAGCATGTGTTTGGGCTGTTCAAGTCACGGTTCCAGTGCCAGGACACATCTGGGGGAGCCTTGCAGTACTCACCAACTACATATACCCAAATTGTCATGGTATGTGCTATGCTACATAATATGATCCTGTGAAAACAGCTGCAGCAGGACCGGCATAGGCCTGGGCCAAACAGCCCCCCACCATTGCCAAGGCCATCACAGGCAGAGCGTGACTCAGAGGAGGAACAACCTGAGCCTGCCCCAGTAGGCAATAGGAGGTGTGCCCAGTATGCTTTGGCCTTGGCAAAGAGGCAATGCATAGCACATACACTGGCTCAGTAGGAACTTTAGAAATGATACCTGTCTCTGACTCGCACATATAGTAAAAGGGATGCCTAAGTTGACACTACCTGCTTTCAAACATGTATAGGGAGTGTAGTATATGCATCCGACATAGGCAGCCCTGCAGAACCACCTAAGGCATGATTGCCATGTGTTAAGCAATATTAAGCAGTGCTAAATAGCATTTACCACCATGTAGTATATGCAAACAAAATCGCACACACCAACTAGCACAACTGTGGTCAATGTTCAGTAATATTGAGCAACGTCCAGCAATGTTGGTGAATATTGAGCAATGTCGGACAAGCCTGGTCTAAGTAGGGCATAACTGAACAAAAGCCAACATGCTCATATTTGCTTAATGGGCCCTTAAGCAGTCTGGTCTGCTCAGTATGAAAATATAAAGCAGTGATGGGCCACGAACCCAGGATACTGTGCATTATAGCCAAAGTACTAAACCACTAAACCATGACAGTATTGCAATGGTCAGCCTGTATGAAGGAATGTTGATAAGTCTATGCAAAGTATTTCATGGAAACCCTGCAGGCACAGCATAATCCTTGTCGAGTTATGACACAAAGGTGAGTCCTGCAGTGAGAACAGAACCTGACTTCTAACACACACAGTATAAATGTTAATATCGGTCATGTTCGCACACATCAACCAATGTAGTGGACCTCAGATAGCAACATACTGAAAGCTCACACTGGGCATGCTCACACACTTGAATAAATGAGACAAATGTCAGGCAACAAAACACGGACTGGCAGAACTGGGAATGCTCACACACTTAGGCCATGTCTGAGTACAGCAGTAGGCCACGCATATTTGGCAGTTGCATGTGTTAACCCAGGAACCTGTCACTATACAGCAATCCGCCCTGTGCACACAGTCATATGACAACAGACACATCTATAATATAGTGGAACCCTGTCATAATCAAATATGTTCTGCAGATACCAAAGTTGTTCATAGAAACTGGTAAAGCAAAGATGATAAAGACCTGCAAACAGTATCAGCAATAAACATTGTGCATCTTGAACATTAGCATAGGTTCAGAGGTCGATACTAGGCTATCTGCCCTAGGGCATGTACAAGCCTAGCCAGAGTGTGTTTGGCATTCGCAACCCTGTCAGATTACTACACTGTGTGTGTGAATAGTAGGTCACACAAGATAGCCCATGTACGTTTAGGCTAGTGTGCCTCTGTGTAGCAGGGACACAGAAGATATCCTAGGGGTAAACATACGATCACCCATACAGTCATCAAGATGTCTCCTGTAGGTGGTCAGTGGGTGGCTCTGCCTATGTGAAACTGGGATTACATTCTGGAGTGAGTGAAGCCTCTGGGATATGAATCTGTCCCTCCACAATGTCCAATTAACATCTGTGCTGAGGTATACGTCCCTGGAGTGTGTAGCTCCAAGGGAGTTGGATATCCTGAGGTGGAGCATGCCCAGTAATTCTGGGTTGAGTATATCTGTAAACAACAGGCACACATCATATCTGAGTAGGTGGTAAGTGACTGAGTAGAGCTGGAGTTACTGCATCTGAACTGTGCAGGGCATCTGTGTGAGTCCCTAGATCTGCTTGGTGAGGAACTTCCATGGCCAGTACAGTTGCTGCAGGTGTCGGGTAAGGTACACCCCAAATGTGGCATTGTAACCAAGCATGGATGTGATGAGTATAGGGGCACAATGACCTCACTCAATCTAGATGTGAAACCATATGGGATAAGGTGGCCCACATAGAAGGTGTGTCCAACCACTTTGGCAACGTGAATGTCAAAGGTGACAGTACGAACAAGTCATGTCTCCAAACCACTAACAACTCCTACCGTATGTAATGGAGTACTACCTATGTGGTAATGTGTGGGCATGTTGTTATTCCCAAAGGGGATGACTATGCAACTAATGGCATTTATCTATAGGCCATGGCTCAGGCACCAGTCACCCATCTCTGTGAGACCCTGTTTGAGTATGCATGTGGCAGCTGGAGAGTTGATCATGGCACCCAGTTTGCAGTCAACTGCAAACATGTTCAGCCATATTCCTCCTGTGGTAGCCTGTACATCAGACAAATATATAATGAACAAGAGAGGTTCCAGGACCGAGCCGTGTGGGATGCCATGTGTAACTGGTGTATAGTCAGACATGGCACCTGCAATTCTGACCATGTGGGTGCTATCCCTGATCCAGGTATCAATCCATCGTGTGAGATATGTGTCCATATCGACACTGGTGAGCCTATGCATAATGGCCCAGTGGGTTATTGTGTTGAAGGGTTTTGCAGGGTTCAGGTAGGCTGTGTGGACAGCTGTCCCTATGTCGATGGACCTGTTAGCCATTTAAAGAATACAAGCAGGTTCAAGAGGCAAGATCTGCCCACAACAACACTGAAATGTGTAGGACACAGTGTCTGTAGGTTCCCGATGTCTATGTGTATGAGCCCCATGACAATACGCTCCATAGCTTTGCAGAACAGGCTATTTAGGCTTATAGGGCAATATTGTCTGTGGTCCGTTGTGGCACCAACTCTGTGGAGCGGGACCACTGTCGCTGTACGCCATTCCTTGGGTACACATACTGTGGTAACTCCGATACTGAACAGTGATGTAATGTGAGGGTTGCGTCTGTCATGATGCTCATGTAAGATGCAGGCTGGGACACCATCTGGTCATATTAATACAGTGATGTACACTTTGGGGAGGGCAGCACTCACCTATTACTGTGTGATGTCAAGGAGGTTATACTCTGTTGGGATGGATAGTTGCTCCTTAGGGGGGATGGGTGGGAGACATCTGCATTGAACCTGTTTGCCAGGATGTTGGCAATGCCAGTGGGTTCAGGGTATGTTTAGTCAGTATGCAGTAACTCACAGCATATCAGTGAGTGTCCACCCAGGTTCCTGACATAACTGAAGAAGGCCGTGTGATAGTCCTACGTGTCTGTTGCAATTGTCTGGTAGAAGCGGCCCTTAGAAAAGTTCATGAGTGATTGTAGCTGTCTGCTAGTACAGATCACAGATGCCTTCCCAGTCTGGGACTGTGCTCTATCATGTAGTAGCTTCCTCCTGATGTTGTACAGCTTATTAATGGCTGGGGTCTACCACACAGGTCCCCTGCCATTGGAGTAGTGAGTCATGTTGTTATTTGGGATAGCACAATCCATGCAGTCCACTAGGTGTTCATAGAATGTGTATGTAAAGGATGCAGCAATGTGAGCTGTATTTGCCACTGTCTCAGGGTCTCTGAAGGATACCACCTTGCTTCAGTGAAGTGAGACATTGGCTCATGAGAAGTTCACCAAGATTACCCAGGATCGGTGTGTGGAGGGTATATGTATGTCCAGTGAGATACATGTATGTTTTGACCTTACCAATGAGGGGTATATCGCTGGTGTGGAACATAGAGTCCCCATGTTGGTGATGATCAGGTCCAATATGTATTCCCCCTTGTGGCTGTGCTGACTGGTTGTGCCATAGCATATGAGTCTACAAATTGTAGCGACTGTTGGGTGAGGGTGTCGGGGCTTGAGTAGTATCCCCAGTCAATATTTGTGTATATGAAGTCACACAATATAATGGTGTTTGTGGAGACCTTCATATTCTCCATAGTTCCCATGAAAGCCGAGTGTGGTTCTTGAGTTTGGGAGTGTGTTCTGTAGCAGGCAACAAACTGAAAGGCAGTATTGCATAATGGTAGTTGTATATGTATGGTCTGTGATGCTTTGTGCAGTGCTACTAACCCGGAGGTGGGTGTATCTGTGATGTATATGGATACTCCCCCTAGTTGTGTTGTCTGTTCCAAGTTTTGTTGTCAGACAGCATGGTATGAAACATAGCCTGGTAGTGCTGGTGTGCATAAGCGAGCCTGAACCAGGCATCTGTCTGTGCACAGATATCACTATCCTCCATACTGAGGAGAGTCCTGAGTGGCCGCAATATGAGGTTAACACAACTGTTGTTGAGCACCATTACCCTTAGTTTCATTTAACCTGTAATGTCTATGGAGGTGTGTTTGTCTTCTGAGCCCTACTTAAAAAAAGCACTATGGTGGTAGCAAGAGCCTTAGCCAGCATTCCAAAGTCCAAGGGTGACAGGTGCAAGCTGTCCATAGTGAAGCTACGTGGCATGTTGTGCATGTCACCAGAGGCTGACAGACACTGTATCCCCTATGAATTAAACAAATTTGTTAGGCAACTGTTAAATGTGATATGTGTGTCCGCATACTGTGACATCATAATTGGTGGGTGTAAGATGCTAGACAAGGTCAGGGTCATACTGGCCTGGGCTACATGATCAGAGTGTTCCTCCATGTATCATGTCATGTGGTCCAGGGAGTAACGTCTGAGGTTATACACACCAGCATGGACAATGATGGTGCCAGTCCTGTACTTGCTTTAGAGTGACCTGACTGTCTGTGTTATGCGGCAGATCCTGGCACCCAACAGACAGCCCAAAGTGACTATTCCCTTGTTAGGGCTGGTGAGTGGTACGTCAGTGTGTCTGACAATAAGTGTCGCCTATTACAAGTGTATTAGGTGTGTTGTTTAGCCCAAAGGGCAGTGACTGTGTGGCACACTGACATTGTGAACTATGTGATATGTGGGTATTGTAGTGGGGTAGCAGGTGTGTGTGTGTCTGCTTTGGAGGTCTCTCCTGCTTAGGTAGAGTACATTTACAGCATCCGAGTATGTCTATGTGTGATAATGTGGTTTGAGTGCTGTTGCTAGAGGATATGTGAGACTGATATGTGGTGTGTGTGGTTACCTCCACCACCTGATAGACTGTGCCAGTCATGGGTCGAGAGAGTTCAGCACCCTGTATGTCTATATAGGTGCATCTCACACATATATCTGAGTTTGTCGGGAAGAGGAGAGGGTTGTCTGTGTACATGAGGCAGATGCGACATTGTGTCAATATCACAATATTCACCAGCTAGTCTGAAGAGTACACACAAAACCGACCCCTGGACTTGCCAGGATATTATCATGACATACTCTGTAGCCTGATCACAAGGAATCAGTAGGGTGTTAAGCATGTAAAAGAGTATAACAGGGATTAGTGCTCATGTTCGTTGGTGTTTTGTAAAGAGTAGCTGAGAAGGAGTCCAGACTGAATCATGACACCTCCTTCAGCTATGTCATAAATAGCAATGTACACCCATATATGTCCTAAGTCAGGGCCAACTGTACCTGAGTGACAATGCCGACATCATGACAGACAGGCCCATATGTACATACCCAACTTCCACTGACAATAGTCCACATCATCATACCAGGAGATATCACATGTAGAATGGATGAGCAGCTATCCCACTGCCAAAAGCATGGCAGCAAGTGGAATACATTGATTCCCAATATGTGTCATGCACAAACTACAGAACAAACAGATCATGCACCTGAACAGTCAGCTGAGCCTCACCCCCTACACAGGATGTGGAAACGTTGAATCTGTCACAGCTACATATGGCACTCCCCACAAGTGTTGGTGCACAACACACTATAGGAAGTCAAGTCCAGTACGCCTATGAAGTCTGATCTGCAAGGTCATGGAGTCCATCATGGTTGCAGTCATAAACAGAGCTATTGGAAGCTGACATACACACAACCCTACCAACCATGGTATGTTCATGTGTGGATCATGGTTCCCAAACATGCTAGACTGTTTGCAAGGCAGCCACCCAGGACATACATGAATGAACACATCTACACATGTGTCACATAGACTTTGAATAGCCCTTTATCAACACCCCAGACACATGTAGTATCCACAAAACCAACAAGCTGTGCATAAATATGTGTTGACATATGACGGAATGTCAATGTGTCCACAGATAGATCACACAAGGTAAGGATTATGAGGTCTTGTTCAAGCTGTTGACACCTGCTGACCCACATGGGCCATTCCTGGGATGGCATAAAACAAAGTGTGCACACATCACCAGGTCCAGTCTGATGATGTCACCATCCTACAAATACAGCAGGAGAAGGGAAACCAGCCAGTAAAGCAAATAGCGTGCCATGTTAATGCGTCTCTCTCTAGTATCATAACATAGTTAGGTAGGGGTTTGAATCCTGCAAACAGTGTGTGTGTGGGGGGGGGGGTATGTGTGCAGTTTCCTTTGAGTGGTGCTCCCGTTTTGGAGACTGGGAAAACTCACTAAAAGAGGTACAGTCCTCTTTGGAAAGTCTGATGATGTCACCATCCTACATGTGTGCAATTTCCTTTGAGAGGTGTTCCCTTTTTGGAGACTGGGAAAACTCACTAAAAGAGGTACATTCCTCTTTGGAAAGTCTGATGATGTCACCATCCTACAAATACAGCAGGAGAAGGGAAACCAGCCAGTAAAGCAAATAGCGCGCCATGTTAATGCGTCTCTCTCCAGTATCATAACATAGTTAGGCAGGGGTTGTGTGTATGTGTGCAGTTTCCTTTGAGAGGTGCTCCCTTTTTGGAGACTGGGAAAACTCACTAAAAGAGGTGCAGTCCTCTTTGGAAAGTCTGATGATGTCACCATCCTACATGTGTGCAATTTCCTTTGAGAGGTGTTCCCTTTTTGGAGACTGGGAAAACTCACTAAAAGAGGTACATTCCTCTTTGGAAAGTCTGATGATGTCACCATCCTACAAATACAGCAGGAGAAGGGAAACCAGCCAGTAAAGCAAATAGCGCGCCATGTTAATGCGTCTCTCTCCAGTATCATAACATAGTTAGGCAGGGGTTGTGTGTATGTGTGCAGTTTCCTTTGAGAGGTGTTCCCTTTTTGGAGACTGGGAAAACTCACTAAAAGAGGTACATTCCTCTTTGGAAAGTCTGATGATGTCACCATCCTACAAATACAGCAGGAGAAGGGAAACCAGCCAGTAAAGCAAATAGTGCGCCGTGTTAATGCTTCTCTCTCCAGTATCATAACATACTTAGGTAGGGGTTTGAATCCTGCAATTACTGACTGTATGTGTGCAGTTTTCTTTGAGAGGAGTGCACATTTTAGAGACTGGGAAAACACACTAACAGAGGTACATTCCTCTTTGGAAAGTCTGCACCATCCTACAAATACAGCAGGAGAAGGGAAACCAGCCAGTAAAGCAAATAGCGCACCATGTTAATGCGTGTCTCTCTCTAGTATCATAACATAGTCAGGTAGGGGTTTGAATCCTGCAAATGCTGCCTGTGTGTGTGTCACTGTTGGTCAATGCAGTATGGGTTTTGCTTTTACTATGGTATGACATAGTATGATTACAGCAGTAAGTGCATTGCACACATCAGGTATCTGCATAGCAAATATATATGTGTACATGTCTCCTCAATATGTACATAGGTGTGAAGCCTGCATACTACATGAATACATTTGTTTCCATTGACAGATTGTGATGCTGCTTCTCAGATCGTAGGTCACATATGTATGTATGTGACACGGCCATCCACTGTCATGTTCTGTGGCCAAGGTCATATGTGGCACACACACCCATGACAGTTACTTAAGAGTAGTGTGAGTGAGGGTATATGCCTGGGGTATATGTCAGACATGGTCATACACAACAAAGACTGCCAAGAATGGACAGTCTTTATAGGTGTATGACTGCCTTGTGGATATGCATTCAGGCCTCTAATGTCTTATGTGATACACCTTGGGACTCCACAATACCTATGGATATGTGGATACCAAGGGACACATGACATAACATGAGGCTGTATGTACACATTGGTACCCAACATACATGTTGAGGGCTACCACCTGTGTGGTACTGACGGGATAGTATGTATAGTACATGAGGATGACTATGCCATAGTCAGCTTACTGCTATACAGCATGTATCAGACAACAGGTATCTGTGTGTATGATACCCTTGTGTAGGATATGCGTCCCATCCAGGGAATGCATTGTAGGCCAATCCATGCATTTCCAGATTTGGATTGACACATCCCTAGTGTATCTGCATGTACCTAAGGGGGCTATATGCCAAACAGGTGTGGTCACAGGAATGGGTGGCAGTCATTACCACTGATTAGTGTTATAGTGTAGCACCGGAAGGATCCAATTGTTACTGGGTTCCCTACTTCTGTGTGTCATTTGTCAGGACATCATCCAATGATTGCTTATAGTCATGCTGTTGAGGTTGTGTATACTACCACACCGCAAATCATTAACAGATATTAACGGTATCACCCACAGCATAGTGTCAACCCATGTCATACACACGTCTACCCATGTTAGTACATAACTGTAGTAGAATGCATACTGGCCATTGAAAGATGCTATGAGATGTTAACAATGAGTACGACAGGGTATGCCACACGTCCCATGTGTCCACTATGCACATACATCCAGACAGTGCGCACCCACCATGTTCACAGATGTAAACTTGCTAATCTGTACTGCACACATCACACATGTACTGTCCACTCACTAACACATGCTGGCAACACATTACACTTCAGCCAAGTGGCACATGGGTGGACAATACATACTCAAACCTAACAGTGGTGTAAACAATGCTACATTGACAATCAGAGCTTTGATGCATAATGTCTGCTCAGATATACCTACAAGGATGTAGTTACACTTCCTTGTTGACAACTTGCTATTATTGCTACACTGCTATAGTGTCACCCTGTGCATCAGCACCATGTTAGCCTGTCCCTCCGTCAATGATGCAGATGACAGGAGGCGACACAGGTATCATCATATGCACAGGGTGTTTTGTTGTTTGCCAGAGCCTGACATTGACCCATTCAATTGACGTGTGTGTGTGTGTGTGTGTGTGTGTGTGTGTGTGTGTGTGTGTGTGTGTGTGTGTGTGTGTGTGTGTGTGAGACAACAGTACAGCATGGGCCAATGTTGATGTAATGTGTGTGTGTATGTGTGAGCCCTAGTTTTTTGGTTAATGTGTGGGTGTCTGCATGCACACAGCTCCACCATGTGGCTGCCATATATGGTAGTTTGTGGGACAGCTACAGACTGTACCTGCTAGGCTGTACAGATCACTGTCTCCAGCCATGGACACAGTACCTGTGCCATGCAGGGGTGCTACGGACAGTAACGGGTACCAACCCTGACTGGGTACTGTCATCAGAGGCAGAGGTATGATGACTGGACCCATGTCCCTGCCGGGACCGGCCAGAGTCATGTGCACGTGGTCTACTGGGGTGGTCAATGGACAGGCCAGCCCCAGCATTGCTGGGGCTGGTACTGCCACTACGGGAGTGGCTGTGAACTGCGGGCCGTCTGTGACCACTGCCAGCTGTTGCTGTTGCTGGCATGCGTCCGTGTCAATGTTGCAACCATCCCGCATGGTCCTGGCTCATGGAAGACATGTTGTGGAGGGCATCTAATGTCTCCCCCCAATGTTTATCAATGACCTCGGTGTAAGTCCGGATGGCACCGGCAAGGTCACGGATGCTGTCATTGATAGCGGTGTAATGTGCCATCTGTGCCCTAAGTCCCTGCCTGGTGTACAGTTCCATACGTGCCTGAGCCTGCATTACAGCCCGGAACATACTGGTCGTCGTAAGACCTGTGAGGGCATGCCTGCCAAGGGCAATACGACCAGTGGTGCTCCCCCGAGAACCCCTAGACCTCCTCCTATGTGGTACCATTCTGGGTCTATGGCTATGGTCGCTGTGAGGGGATGCAAGTGCCATGGGTACCACACTCTCCTGGTCAATGCCAACTGTATGCTGTCCCTCGCCTATGGCGATTGGTGGTGAAGGATGTATTGACAGTATGAGTGTGCGCATAGATGGGGTTTACCGCTGTGTACTGTTGATTGGCAGACCAACGACAGACCCTGTCAAATCTTCCTGTGCCAAAATACATGTGTCATCATCACCACTATTTGTGGCAGTGGCTTCAGGTTGCCTACTGCTTTCATCAACCCCTAACTCAGCACCTGTGAGAGGAAGCCAGGAAACACACTTTACGGTCTGCACATGCACACATGTACACATGGACACATGGACACATGCACACATGAACACATGAACACATGCACACATGAACACATGCACACATGCACACATGAACACATGCACACATGCACACATGAACACATGCACACAGGAAAACATGCGCACATGCACACATGAACACATGCACACATGCAGACAGGAACACATGCACACTCCTCACTACAGCAGATACACACACCAACAGCAATCCAAAACATACTCAATAGTGGTTGAAGTTGGGTAACAGTATCACAAGGCAAACAGTCACGTCACACGTGTCAGCATGCAGAATAATTGTTGATCAAGTCCATGCAGTGTGAGTGTAGACAGCCATAGTTAATGACAGTGTACATGGCTGTGGTGGATGTGTGTACATGTTCAGTGATTGCCTACACCCTGGAACACAATGTGTACAAGGACACAACATTTCTGTGAAAGTATTATAAGCTCTGCAATGTCCTGTGCACCATCACTCACAGGTATACATACCATGGCTGCATGTGTTATCTGTGTGTCACATGGGTTTCCATGTCTGATTGCAGTGTCTGTGTCTGTAGCAGATAATTGTGGACACAGGTGTAGCACATGCATGCTATGTACACACACGGGATGAGTGGTGCATGTATATGTGATGGAATACCAATCCTGGACATGGCCATTGTACAGTGGTTATGGTGAGTGTGGGTCATATTCCAGATATGCCAGTGCCAGCCATGACATTGCATGGTAGATGACTGCAACATTAAACATCACACATACCCAATGTGTGTCATGTGACCTATATACCCAATAGCATTCCAGGACAAATATGTGTCACTTTGTACAGAATGTGACTGCTATGCATACTGTGTATAGTTGCATATGTTTTCACACACACAACATACTATGCATAATGTGTATAGGTGCATATGTGTGCACACACACAACATGGAGGTGCAAAGCAATGACAGCTATGTGTAGTACTGTGGTCACTGTAACTGTATGGGGTGTAGTACCATTAGCCATCATCATCATGCATCATGTGGTCACTCAAGGCCACTAAAGTGTGCTACATCACCGCCTAGCATGCTGTACCTGAACCACAGTGCCATGGCTAAGTTCACAATTACACAGCCATGTTGCACAAGGGTGTGTGAGGTGCCCAATAGGGAGCATTGCCTAACATGACTGTGTTATGTGTTGAAGAGTGTTGCACAGCCCCATGCTAGGCCCCTACCCCTCAGGTATATTATGTGTGGTGTGTGGATGACATGTGGGATACTGAAGTGTGACCTGGCAGTGGGTGTCCAGTTACATTATGTGTAGCATGTTGAGGTGTACTGCGTATGACAAACATGTTATGTTGTGTACATGTGTGTCAACTATGCCTATCCAATGTGCAGTACAGTGCTGCCACATTTGTGTCTTATGCTCTGTGCATTGCATGTGATTGAGGCAGCTACTGACTTTACTGAGATGTTTAACGTCTCACAGCAAACATGCACAGCATGCATTATGTGTAGGTGTGTTATGTGTACATGGCCTACACCTCACCTATGACATGCACATTTCAATACCAATTTTAAAGTGTTAACACACTCACCAACATGTATCGTCTGCCCTGCTGTCACACCAGAGGGACCTACAAGAATATGACACAGTTTGTCAGTGGCCACAACTGTGGCATTGCTACTGTGAGTGCGCTAAACTACAGTAGAACAACAGGCATAGATGTACAGATACTATTCAAAATACCAGTATTGCACACAATAGGCAGCACAACTGCAAAACATAGTACACATCTCACATATGCATAATCTAACAATACAGGTAACAGTAGTCTACAGCTAGGGCATGTTACCTGCATGCTCCATGTCACCATGCTCGGTGGCTCCGGCCTCCATGATGACACATGTGTGATGTTGTTGCTACTGTAGGCCAGGAGCCACCACACTTAGGAGCAGTTCCTCCACTCTGGTGAGGGGGGGATGTATGGCCACCGCACCACCTGTGGCAAGCTGTTGTCTATGGATATCAGACTCACACCGCCGGACATGTCTAATTAAATCACTGCAGTGATGGCGTACCTGCTCATATGTCTGGTTATGCATACCTATGTCATTTACCCGATGAACAAGATCTTGCCACAGTGCAGTACACTCATGCTGGTGCTGGCTGGCCCTGGAAAACAGCAGGGTATAGTGCTGAACCAGGCTGTGGTGGATTTCCTGTTCCTCTGCGGCTGTGTAGAAGGTATTCCTTTGATGAGCCATAAGCCTGGAAGACAAGTAAACGATATGTGTGAGCAAGTCATGTGGCACACTTAACATTATACAGTACAGATATCAGTTAACTGCCATATATAACATCTGTTCGTCTGTCAGAGGATACACACATTCAATACCACATATCAGTGCTCAGCCCACAACTGGCTGACAGTGCCTGACACACTCCATATAACAAATCAGTATACACCAGTACTCGGCACACTGTTTGGGATCCAATGCACAGCCTCGCCACGGGGGTACATATCAAGCTAATGCATGACGAAATATGGCATCCATTGCAATGAATGTGAAGTACAGTTATAGTATAACCAGTAACCCACCCTAGTCGTTGATGCCATACCCCTACCTAACATATGTGCACAGTTGTTAATATAGCTGGCATACTGTTGTAACAGAGTATACATGTTGCTAGGTACACATGCAAACCCTGCAACGCACATGTGATTGCGGACATGGTACAGGCCTCATTACACACACTTCAGACATTCATACAACACACAAATGTATGCTGACACAGATGAGCATTTCCTGTGTACCTTACAGTGCCCCTACTTACAGATAACTAGGCTGAGGTATGTAATCTGTGCAGACTACAGGAAACACACAAGACAGTGTTACCAGAGAATGTGAACATACACCATACTGTGCTGTTTAGGCCTACAGCTTCAGGTAGTATAACAGTTCAAATGTCAGCTGGATTCACCAGCAGTACCACTTACTGAGCATACATGTATTGCTTCAGCCTACGATGGGACACCACAGTTGTACACAAGGAACTACATCACAACATATGCCATCCTACTATGTCTGCATCCCAATAACTGACACAGCTTTCTCTGGCCTCACACCTAGGACACAAAGGACCATGACAGAAGCAACCTCATACTAAGCTATCACACCATTACAGAATTTGCACACATTCACTGTCACACTCATTCCACCTCACATAGCAGATATTGCACTGAGTACATGTGTGTGTGCATTGTGTCATAGGTAGGTAATACGCTATTGGCCCTATAGCCTACAGCAGCCTAGCCATATGCTACCCTGGCCTTTGACACATGTAATTTGATTTCACTTGCACGTGTCAACCAGATACACAGAGGTGATTCTTGGGGCATGTTACCTATCCCCAAAATAATCATCAGGGGTATATATGACATCTGCTACTGAGGAGCCTTGTTTGTTAATGCTGGGTGGTTTACCCCAGAGTATGGCATATTTGCCAATAGGAGCCTATCCCTCCAGCATGTGCTGTTTAGTGAGGTGGTGGAGATTAGGGACCTAGGCCATGTAGCCCAGTGGGATTGTGAGGTGTTGACATGGTGGTTGTCTGACTGCTATGGGTGTGACATACCTCTGTATGTTTGGCAGAGGTAAACTCTGGGTGGCCGGTATGCAATGCACTGTAGCTGTGGTTATGTGAGTCAATCTGCATAGGGTATGTGTTTGAGGGCAGTATTACTCTTTGTGAGGTACGTCTGTGGCCTTTCCACTTGCTGTAGTTGTCATGTGAAGTACATACCACATGGGGCATTGTGATGAATACAGGGGAACACTGACCTATATTTCCGTACATGACACAACATTTGTGATGACACGTACCACATAGACAGATTACAAGACTAGTGTGGCACTGAGAATATCAAAGGGGAGGCTACTGTCCACCTGTGTCCCATGTTCCCTTCTGACACCTTCAGTGTTAGGCAGGCAACCACCTATCTGGTAGTTAGTGGGTAAAGTGTTTTGGAATGGGGTATGGCACTGCAGTATCAACACTGGTGCTCAGTCCATGCCTTGGTCACCAGGCAACTGTTGCAATATGTCTGACCCCGTGTCTCCCTCTCTCACTATATATATATATATATATATATATATATATATATATATATATACATATCTATATATATCTATATATATATATATATATATATATATATATATATATATATATATATATATACATATCTATATATATCCATATATATCTGTATATATCTATATAGCTCTATATATATCTATATATGTATATATCTATAGATCTATATTTATCTATATATGTATATATCTATATATCTACACATCTATATATCTATATATATCTATATATATCTATATATGTATATATGTATATATCTATATCTATCTATATATATATATATATATATATATATATATACACATACTTATAAACATCCATTGCTGTACATATACATGCACATATAGGCACATATATTGCCCACCTTTCATGGTGGGAATATCAATTATGAAACAGTTGTGAGACATACAATTATGTAATAATATTGCACAGTGTTGTGCAGAATGCATTTCGCTGTCCTCAGGCCGTATAGCTGTAGCAGACCTCACTGGCTGTAACTCAGTCCCACAGCATTTATCCACCACATGACATATACCTGCACTGCTTGCTGTTTTCAATGCCACACACTACAACGTACATAGATATATGCACATAGCAACCTTCAACTACATATATATGTCCAGCCTTCACTAACAGTTGCAGTATGTCTCTTGCCCTATGCACATCTGCATATACATATAAATATGGACTGCTACCACATATGGAGGGTTCACAGTATGTAGCGTACCCTTCAGACACATCATTCAGATGCCAGCAAATACATCTCTGTTACATACCTTACCTTTGTATTTCTCACCTCTGTCTGTTGTACCTGTTGACGTGTTTTTTTTTTCTTTTTTTTTTGGTGTCTCCAACTGCCTCTGTTTGTTTGTCTGTCTGTCTCTGTCTGTCTGTCTGTCTCTCTCACTCTCTCTCTCTCCAGCTGCTGCAATGATATTATTGCCTGTGTGGACAGCAAGTACAGGCTGCTTTTGTACGTATCTGCACATGTACATGTGATGGCCTCTGCACCAGTTGGTGCCCACCATTTAGTAATTGCATGCAGCCTGCTGTGTGGTAATTGCAGTTCTCACTGTGATTTCAAGACACTGCTATAAAATGATAGGTTAGGTAGGCATAGGCCTTTCAGTTTTGCAAGGTGGGGACCATGCTTGTTTGCTGTGGACACTGTTGTGTCAGTCAGAAGGTTGGTATATATCTCATATCTGAAGCTGGGTTGTAGCCAGTGAAATGCATGTTGTACTGAAACCTGACTGTTGCTTCTTCCAGTACAGTCTTCTCAGTGTGTAAGTTTATTCACACCTCCTAATGCTAACACTGGATACATGGGAGTATTTACTTTCTTTTGGAATTAGGGAATTAACTGGCATACAACAGTAGTTATTACAATGTATTCCTATGGCTTTTCTATTTTCCCTTTACATTCACTCCTTGTAATGCATGTTATATTTCTTTATTGCAATGTATTCCTATGGCTTTCCTATTTTCCCTTTACATTCACTCCTTGTAATGCATGTTATATTTCTTTCAGCACCAAGCTATTGTATATTTGCTGTGGCTTAGTGGTACATCATGCAGACTAGTGAGTCCAAGGTGTGGGGTTTGAGACTGACAATGGTATTTTATTTTTCTGCTGAGCAGTACAAGGGCCTTGTCATACAGAGTGACTAAGGCACTTTTAAGCAGTTGTAAGCAGGTTTGTGTGGGTTTGCACGATGCTTAGCGATGCTAAGATAAGCTTAGCTTAGCTTATTTTATGTTAGCAATACTAAGCTAAGCTTGGCGTAGCTTATCATATCTTAGCAATGCTAAGCTAAGTGCACACATGCGCACACTGGTGCAAACATGCTTACTACTGTTTACAAGTGCTCACTCCCGCTAACCCCCGTGCTCATTTCTTTGACAGGAAAGTAAATGGGGAGATAGGAATGTGGTGATAAAGGGTGCACAAAGAGGGGAAGACAGTAGGGAAACCAGCTTGGGATGTACACGATGGGTATGGAGAAGGTCCATAGCTGCCCATTTCTTTACCAGCAACAACTGTGCATATGCAATACATTAAGTGGGATATTTGAAACCTTCCATTCCTGAGAGAGGAGTGAGGACAACTAAGTATGTTGTACTACCAATTATGAATATCAGGCACATGCACTGTTTGTGAACTGCTATACTGTCAGTACATTACTCACTTCTGAACAGTTTGTGGTTTGTTTGTGTTGACATTAGCACAGTCTGCTCAGGACAACTGGACATATTTCTGTACTGTGCATGCCTAACTACATCCTTGGTTATGCCTGACTACACGGGTATATAGTACCTTTGGGTAGGGGTGCAGAACTGCAGAGTGCATTATTTATTATCATGTGATGTTTATCTTACTAAACATGCAGAGTTGATGTGTACCTGTAAGTCTATGAAGGCTTGTAGTCTGTCAGAGTAACTCCCACCTGTGGACATATCCAGATGGTAGACAGAGGTCAGCCTAGTATTCTTTGACTGTGCACCACAGCAGTCTTTTCAGCACCTGAACAATGGCATTGTCACAGGTGGTTGCTAGCAGTACATGGCTACATCCTTTGATATTTCTGTGTTGTACTTCTACATAAGGGTATGCTTATGGGATTCATTCTACTGCTATTTGCAGAGTGTGTAACAGCAGACAAGCTGATATGCCTGTGTGTTTCTGACTCTTCCAGGCCTCAGATACTCTCACGTATATATTTGAACAGCCTCAGGGAAAGGTACATATAACTGGGATACACCTGTGATATAGTTCAGACATTTTGCAGTTCAGACTTTGGGGGATTCAGAGCATATGTATTACTACACCTTTTCTGATGTGCAAGCGGTGTCTACTCTCACTTATTGACATTTGTCATTAAGTGAGATTCAACTTTCTGCCTACTGTTAGTACATTTCACAGGGAGTCAGAAGGGCACAGCTAACATTTGTTTACAAATCAGGGTCATCACTGTAGAGCAGTCACTGTTGGGAGGTCTGGCCTGTGACCTATGCAAATATGCCAGTGTTTATCCTGCTCTGATACTGTGTGGGGTTTGTAAGGTGCTACTGTAACATTATTCCCTACTAGCATGGCTGATTCTCTTTTCACAGAAATGTCATGCAATTCCACAACACCTGCTGGTTAAGGCCCACAGAACAAGATTTGTGTTATGCCATTCCTATTTTTCCTTTACATTCACTCATGGTAATGCATGATATATTGCTTTCAGCACTAAGTTATTGTATATCTGCTGTGATGTAGTGGTACTTCATGCAGACTGGTGAGTCTAAGGTCCCGGGTTCGGGACAAGGGTATTTTATTTTGCTGCTGAGTAGGACAAGGGCCTTGTCATACAGAGTGACTAAGGCACTGTTAAGCAGTTGTAAGCGGGTTTGCGCAATGCTTAGCAATGCTTAGCTAAGCGCACACAAGCTCACACCCGCGCACCCCAACTAACTACTGCTTAAAAGTGCTTAGTCCCGCTAACCCCGTGCTAATTTCTTTTAAAGAAAAGAAAATGGGGAGATAGAAAAGTGGTGAAAAAGTGGGCACAAAGAGGGAAACCAGCTTGGGATGTGCAGGACGGGTTTAGGGAAGGTTCATAGCTGCCCATTTCTTTACCAGCAACAGCTGTGCATATGTATAACATTTGGTGTGAAATTTGAAACCTTCCACCCCTGAGAGAGGGGTGAGGACAACAAAATATGTTGTACTGCCAATTAGAATTATCAGTTTACATGTCCAGTGGACATGTGTGTGAATTGGGCAGCTATGTATGGGGCGTAATTTTTTTGTGGGAACAGATTGCCCTTTTTTTATTTTTTTTTTCAGGTGAGAGTGGAATGTGAGGTAGAAGATGTAGGTATATTTGGGGAGGTAGGTTGGGGAGGTAAACAGACAAGACAAACAAGACGCATACAGGGGCGGAGTTTGACACATGGGGTGGGTGAACACAATTGATGGGGAAGGTTGTTTGGAAATCGCAAGCCCATGAGCCCACAGATGGTAACAGTGGAACTGAGATCCCCACCCATGGGCAGTCACCACTGCACCTTCACAGCCCCAAGGGTGGCTGTGCTGGGGGCTGAGTAGGATGGGCAGGCTCACCTGAGAGACGCGCCACTCTCACCTCAAGCTGGCATAGGGGATCAGTGACTGAACGCTGGATCTCCCTACACACCACAGCCCGGACCCTTTGAAGTGTGACAGGTGGCCCTTCTCCACCCATGCTTGCACAGGGGGGTTGAGCCCCATCCCCTGCAGTGCTTCCACCTGAAGGTGGCACAGGACCAATAGAGGAGGGGATGCCAGGCTGGGCACCAGAGCTGCTGGTGCCAGGTGCACTCTCCAACTGAGGAGGGACAGGTGGGTCCGCTGGGATCGGCCTTCCCATACGTTCTGTGATTAGGTGTGTTTAATTACAACATAAACAACAGCATTCCAGATTAGTTGTAACAGCATGCAGTAATATTCCCATTAATCCAACACACCAAGGTTCCAACAGTTGAACAGCAAGCATAACACATGCATATATTGAATGACAGTGGATATTCCAACAGCATGCAGGGATGTTTGGTAGCAACAGGCCACCATGAACGTGGTGTTTGAACAGGGCACATGCATCAACATCAATGCAAATATTTATAAAACAATAGGCATATGTCCCAACAAATATTTAAGGTTACACATACCCATTGAGGTGTGGAATTGCATGGTTTATGCACATACGGTAGGGTGTAGAAAAAAACTCGGTTAACATCTTATAATGACATTTTAGTCTACACTACATTCCCAGTGACTGCAAGTGTATATCCCCTACCTGTATTATTACACTTACCACCATACATTAGGTTGTGTCATGGGTTTGGCTAGTTCAATATATGCCTGACCTATATCTGACATACTAACTGTCCAGGATGCAGATGTTACTGCTACATATTTCTTGTTTGCATTTACATTTCTTTATCTACATATCTGGGATGTTTTCACATGACATTTTCACTTTGATTTGTACAAAACCCTGCATTTCTTGACACACACTCACATTTCTGGTGAATAATTACATGCTACATGTGTGCCAGGTTTACTTATTCATGCCAGCCAGTAACTGACTATTGTGGACTGTATATATGTTTCACAGCTACTAGCACTTCCATCACCCACTTTATATGGGACTGCATAAATCTGGGTTTCCAGCACAGTTTCTAACAGTACTGTTTGTATAATGCAAGGGTACAACAACATTTCAGACTGTGACACAGACACACTCTGGGTTTTAGACCTTTATTAATGACATTGCACACTTTTCCACAGGTTCACTCCTTTTTTTGTTTTAATGGTGTTTATGGCAGACATGTTCAAGACATATTATACCTTTATTAATAGGTTAGAACAATCTTTTTTCAGGCTCACTCACTTATGTTATATGACAGTGCCTGCAGAGATATTATTCCAGACATATGTTATCTTTCTTAATGGGTTACTACACTCTTTTTCTGCCTCTCTGACGTTTTTATCTGACAGTGCATGCAGAGGACTTATTCAGGCAATTCTATGGCTGTTTTATTGGACTGCAACACTTTCTTTCATGCTCTCTCCCATATTTTATATAACAATACATGCAGAATAATCACTAACCTGCCTGGTGGCGCAGCCTTAGCAGCCTATCAGCATAGGCTTGCTGATTCGTAGCACGGTCACCTGCAGCTGTAAAGTAAATGAAGGGATATTGAGACATATCTGTCCATTATACATACTCCATTATCAATTCTTACATACTGCATTCCATGCCTACATACTCAGTTGCGGGGCATTCTGCATCTCACGGGCCTCCTGTATCCACTGGTTCAGGCGGTCCTGCTTTCATTTCTTCAGGTCTGCATGGTGGTGATGGACCTGCTCACCAGTCCGGGGAATGCCTGTAGCACTGGTGAGGTCACAAGCTAACCGGTTCCAAGCCTCTGCCTTGTACTCCGTCCCTTGAAACTGGCCCTGCAGAAGTCTTGACTCGTGACAGTGGACAAGGAGCCAAACCATGTATTTGGACTCCTCAATGCCCCAACGTTGCGCTCGGAAGCGTGAACCCTCTCCTGCACCTGCCATTCTGACTGCAAATGTGAGCTACAATCAGTTATGGTGAGTATTCCCACCTATGGGGCTTAAATATGCCGCATTTCCTGCACTTTTTTGTGATTGGCCATTTTGTAAAATTCTCGGCTGACTGCAGACCTGCTTAGTAATGGTTAAACTACCATTCATAAGTATATGAATGTTAATAGTGGCTGCTTCCCCTATGTTGTCATGGCTTAGTGGTTCTGTACTTTCATTATGATGCACAGGGTCCTGGGTTCAAACCTTGTCATTGTTTTATTTTAATACTGTCTAGACAGGCTAGGGGGTGTGGCTGCGTTTAAGCAACTTAGCTCTACGTTGCTCCCCGGTGCCCTATTGTGCCCTGGTTGGCGCGGCGCGCATGTCCGCGCAAACACATTGCGCTGGGTAAAGCACTTTTAAACTTTGGGCAACTCTATTGCGCTGGGTAAAGTGCTATTAAACTAATATATATTTTGTTCACTAATACATTGGCCATGTCACTGCTTTTAATAAAATTTTATTCATATATGTCTGGCATTATTTCAAATACTGATTTAAAACATAAATAAGAAGGGGAGGGGTGGAACTCGAACCATGAATGCCTCCTCTTTGTGCAAACACTCTACCATTATGCTATTGCTATTTGGCTTAATTTACAAACAAAACTTCAAAAAGTTCTAAACACTGTGAAAACAATAAGTGAGTCCAACAGAACACAGCCACAAGATAAATCCAAGAACCTTTACTTGTTAACGTTTTCGTGTACAGAAATACATACACTTCTTCAGACAAGTAACACTGAAACCTCTTGTCAGTTTAAATATACTCACATACCCTAATAATTGTTTAATTTTAATTAATTTACTAAACAATCTATCAATTAAACAATTAACATATACAGTCACATTCATTCAGGCCTTTTTAAAAATGCAGCTAAATATAAGATGTTCACTTAGAGAAAATACTCCTAGTGAAAAACTAGTGTATCAAGAACTCCATTCTCTACTATGTTATGCAATATAAAATATAAAAAGAAAAAGTAAAAAATAATAATAAATTAATAATAATAGATACATAATAAATTCATAATGAATTCATAATAAATTTATAATAAATTCATAATAAATTCATAATAAATTCATAAATAAATTCAGCGGGTTGAGTGAAAAAATACACCCTTGTATCAAATTTATACAAGCTTAAAAATAAAAATAAAAATAAATAAATTGGTAAAATATAAATATAAATATAAATATAAATATAAATTTACCTATTAAGAGCTTTTTGCTTTAAGAGGCATTTAATAGAACACGTCCCATTAATCCCTGGGTGGGCATAGGCATTTGTTTTAAGTTGCCATAGCAACTCACTTTCTTCCAATTTAAGGTGCCATGGCCCACCCCTAGGGTTAATGTCTATTTTTTGAACCACATTGAACAAGAAACCATGATTGTTGTTTTCCATAATATGTTTTGCTAATGCATTCGTTATAACTCCTTTTGAGATTGCATACATATGTTCATAGATGCGTTGTTTCAAATGGCGTTCGGTTTTTCCAAAATAGAAGGCAGGGCATAGTATACAGGTGGCAAGGTACACTAAGCCTTGAGTGAAACAATCGCATCTTTGGTTAATATAATATCTCACTCCTCTAATGGAGAAAGTAGTTCCTGTTTTAATGTACTTGCAATAAGCACAACGCCCACATTTAAACATGCCTTTATTAGCCCTATATGTTCTAAGAGGGGATTCAAGTAGTGTTTTTAATGAAGGCGCCTTTCTATATACTACTACTGGTTTCCTTCCTAAATTGTTGTTTAAATGTAGACTCTGTGTTAAAAATTCCCAGTTATTATTCAATATACGACGGGTATCCACTGCTAGTTCATTATATTGAGTAAGAAAACTGATGTTATAGTTAATATTAATGTTATTATCATTACTATTAATATCAATATTAACTTGTCTCCCATCTGTATGGATAAGATCGTCACCTAAAGTTACTCCATTTATAGTATCTACTACTGACATTTCATTATTTGCTTTAAAAATAGGGCCCAATAGACCATTTTTTCTTTTCAATTCTACTTCATTAATAACTCGATTAACCAGTCTACTAGGGTATCCTCTATTTTTAAACATACCCGCTAAAAGGCCACATTCATCTCTAAAGCTATTATCTTCTGAACACATTCGAGAGGCACGCACAATTTGGCCTTTAACAACCCCTCTCTTTTGAAACAAGGGGTGGGAGCTAGAGAAGTGCAGAAAGGAATTACTATAATGAGGTTTCCTATATATACATGTAGTAAATTTCTCTTTTTCCATATCCTTTTTTATCAGAATATCCAGAAAATTAATTGATACCTCATTGTAATTAAAAGTGAATTTCAAGAAAGGAACAAAAGAATTCATCAATTCAATCAATTGTATAGCCTCTTCTTTACTTCCCTTCACTATCATTAGAATATCGTCTTGGTACCTTGTGTACCAAATGACCATATCTTTATATAATTGATGTAAAAATAAGTAAGTGTGCTCCCAATAAGCCATGACGGAGTTTGCAAAGGTTCCACCACATGGGGAACCCATTGCTACTCCTGTCACCTGCAAGTACAACTCTTTTTTAAAAAGGAAAAAATTGTTACTTAAAACTAATTCTAGTAATCCAACAATCAAATCTATGTCTTCACCTGGAAGGTGTTTACTAAGTAGGTAGTCCCTAACCCAATTAATACCTGTCTCCTGTGGGATGGTTGTATAAAGGTCCTTGACGTCGGCTGTTAAAAAACTAAACTCAGAATCAAAAGAAATATGATTAAGACTGTCAAGGACAAACCAGGAGTCTTTGCAAATTTGAGATTCATTTTTAAGGACTTCTTTAAGTTTATTATCCACCCACTTAGCGCATGCATAAGTGATGGATTGGCGCCCATCTATTATGGGTCTAAAAGGGGGGGCCTTAATGTCCTTATGTAACTTAGGAATCCCGAAAATAACAGGGATCATTGGTGCTGGCATGGTAAGGTACTGATATAACTCTGTACTGATGCTGCCCTCAATGAATAAATCACTCAAGAAATCTTTAACCTTTTTATAAGATTGATTTAACTCATTCCTTGAGACATGTCTATAATTATCAGTTGACAGCATTTCTTTCATAATAGCCTCATACTTGTCTTCATACATAAGGACAGCCCCACCCCCTTTATCAGGTTTCATCGTTCTTATGTTATTAGCTTTTACAGACGCAATAAGAGTTTGATTTTCTAAATCAAAATGTCTATGCCTATAAAATTCATTATTTAAAGCTCGCAAATGAACTTCACTTATTCTTTCAAACAACATCAAATTGTTGTCAAGAGGGGGGTTATATATGCTTGCCACACGTTCCGTACTTAATATGCTGTTATTTTCACCAAGAAGCATTCGTAAATTCAATCTACGGACATATAGCTTGAAATCACACAATGTTTTAGCTACATCGGGTTTCTGTGGTAGTACAAAATTGAAACCCTTAGCTAACAACTCAACAAAATTGTGAGGGACAACAAAGGAGGTGTAATTATATATACAAAAGTCATTACTATCACTGTAAATGATGTCTGGGTAGTCATTTTCAGATGTTAATGCTACCTTCTGCGCCGATTGTAAGACTTCTTGTTCTGTGTCTTCTTGGACCAATTGCCGTTCTTCCGTTTGGTGTTGGGTCCCACGCGCTGAAAATCCTGCTGGTTAACATTTTGCCCATCAGTATTTTGGTTAACCGAGTGATGTTCATGTCGATTTTGTTGATTTTGGACCCTCTCACTCCTTCGAATCTGGTTAGACGGAAGTGCTACAGAGGAAGACGGTGTGTTGAATGAATCGGAACCATTTGCTAGTCCCGGTGCTACATTGTTGTCTGTCCGATCTATGTCATTCAACGTCGCAGAGTGTGAATCCAGGGAAGCATTGTTACCAGGTGGATCTGGGTACGCCTTATTATTAGCGTACGCTGCTTTATCCCTATTAAGCTTTCGCTTCTTTGTCTCACTAATTTTAGTGAGAAGTGAATCAATGCTAGAATATATTCGACCGTAGTCAAATTCATATCTATTAAAGTTACAGTCCCTTTTGATGCTATTTTCAAGAATGTCTAATTGCTGTTTAAGTGCTTGCATTTGTTCAGTATATTCCGTAATCAATAGACCCAATAAATTAAGTCCTTGTTGGTCAAAAAATTGGATAAGGTGTTTGTGGAAATCCGAGTGTTTAATAACACCTGTTGGATATTTCCACTGTCTGAGACCTTTAGGGACAATTTTCAAATTAATGCACTCTTTAAAATATAAGATCTCCAACTGCAATTTTTTATATTTTAACAAACAAACGTCAAACTGTTTTAGATTAAACACAATGTTACCGGTAATTTCCTGTTGACCATCGTGGATGTTCTCATCACCATGTAAAACGTCTAGGAAATTATTTGGTGTATTCATAAACTCGTGCAATGCTGGTATTACTAAATTTGAAAAATGTACTTGACCATTATCATTTATTACCGGTACTGGGTTTGTATTAAATGTTGGGCTAGCTTGCCGCATTTGTTGCGCTAAAGGAATAGTTCCATTTACCTGGGTATTTTGAAGCCCGGAATTATTCATATTCGCTACTGCTGCAAAAGTTGGTATTGGATGAAAACTCACGCCTGGCTTTGGTCTAACAACTTGCGGAGTTTCAATAGGTTGACCGTTAACTTTCCTGGCCAGATCGTCAACCCGCTGCGTTAACTGCAAAATAAGAGCTGTTAAATTCCCAATCGGATCAGCGTCTCGGGTAGAAGCTCCACTTGTATCAGGATCTGGAGAAAACATGGACTGCGACTGCTGAGGATCACCGCTTTCAGCCATCAAAACACAAACAAAACTTCAAAAAGTTCTAAACACTGTGAAAACAATAAGTGAGTCCAACAGAACACAGCCACAAGATAAATCCAAGAACCTTTACTTGTTAACGTTTTCGTGTACAGAAATACATACACTTCTTCAGACAAGTAACACTGAAACCTCTTGTGAGTTTAAATATACTCACATACCCTAATAATTGTTTAATTTTAATTAATTTACTAAACAATCTATCAATTAAACAATTAACATATACATTCACATTCATTCAGGCCTTTTTACTCAACCCACTGAATTTATTTATGAATTTATTATGAATTTATTATGAATTTATTATAAATTTATTATGAATTCATTATGATTTTATTATGTATCTATTATTATTAATTTATTATTATTTTTTACCTTTTCTTTTTATATTTTATATTGCATAACATAGTAGAGAATGGAGTTCTTGATACACTAGTTTTTCACTAGGAGTATTTTCTCTAAGTGAACATCTTATATTTAGCTGTGTTTTTAAAAAGGCCTGAATGAATGTGAATGTATATGTTAATTGTTTAATTGATAGATTGTTTAGTAAATTAATTAAAATTAAACAATTATTAGGGTATGTGAGTATATTTAAACTCACAAGAGGTTTCAGTGTTACTTGTCTGAAGAAGTGTATGTATTTCTGTACACGAAAACGTTAACAAGTAAAGGTTCTTGGATTTATCTTGTGGCTGTGTTCTGTTGGACTCACTTATTGTTTTCACAGTATTTGGCTTAATTTGCATAAGTAGTTCTTATATGCTCTTCAATGTCACAATTGCTAACTGTGGTTAAGAATGGGCACACCCGCGCAAACAAGTGCAAATACGGGCAGCTATATCGTGGATTTAAAAAACATAAAATTAATATTTTACGTTTTATAACTGTGATGGGGGTTTACAGTGTCAGGGAGTGTGGTGTTGGATACAAGTACATACTCGCTCTTGTCTGTTGACATTATGCTTTTTAAAACCTTGCAGGGGCGTGGACTTTTAGACTGCTCGGCAGTCGGACACACCCCCTGCTTTCCTACTCAGTCCGTGTAAGAGTTACTGATGAGTCAGCGTGCCCTCATGAATATTCATGGCACGCTGACATCATACTGTTCAACTGCAGCCTCCGAGTAAGATATATTAAGTCTTACACGGAGGTTTTGTGAATCCGGGGGATTGATTATCAACAATATATACAGAAAATGTTGCAAGTTAAGATAGTTTCTTGTCGTTTATAATATTAGTAACAAAGTTGTCAGACAAGATGTTAAAGTATGTAAAGACAACTAGTTAATTTTGACTGTGGTTAGTTGACTCAGATTTAGTTTGCTCAGCCCCAAATCTTTCTGTCTTAGAAACCATCACACAGGAAGTTTTCACCTCTATAGAAAACTGGCTAAATAAATCTCAAAATTCTTCTGAAATGCCAGCAAAATCAAATTAATCCTGTTCTATCCCAAAAACATAAATCAAAACAACACTGACCTTAATATTATCTCCTCAAACAATACAAAACTTGAAAATATCTCCAAAACAGCATTCCTGATAGTTATTATTGATAATAAGTTAAAATTTGATATGCACATTGACAATGTAGCCAAAAAGACACACTGCAAACTAGGTTCTCTTTACAGATCAAAGCACCTGCTAAGTGGACATAGTATAAAAATAGCTGCCACCTGCCTTCCCTTTCCTATGCCTCAACAATATTAACAAATCTCATCTCTTCCACTAAAACACAAACTAGAAACTACCTACAACAAAATTAGCAAACTTGTCTCCAGTCTCCAAAACCACTTCCATCACTGCATGGTGCTCACTCCCCTCAACTGACTTGAACTTCCTCAACACATTACCCTCTCCCAGCTATAGACAACACACAAAATACCTCACCATCCACTTAAAACACCCTTGCTGCCAAATATTATCCAATGGCATATTTATTTATTTATTTGTTTATTTATTTATTTATTTATTTTACATTTGTTGACCTGGCTAGTCTAACTGGATATATGTCCATTTTCAGTAGAGGCCCGAGGAGAAAAGCTCAGAGACAATAACAAGGACAGAAAAAAGAAACATTTATACAAATAATCCGCAAGAAATAGCAATTACAAAAAAATAATTGCATAGTCCCCAAGGAAAAAAGTTAAATACAAGAATAATTACATGAGTAAACAAATTGAATGCCAGTAAAATATATATATTTTTTTTGACAGCCAAAAAAGAAAAAAAATAGTTCTAGTTCAGTTTCAGTAAGCATAAAAATACAAAATAAAAATAAAAATTTATATAAGAAAAAGCAAAAGGATATTTAATATCCATAGAACTTCATATATCATAGTGGGGAGATACAAAAAAGAGAGGAAGAAGTTTAAAGTTTAAGTTTTTTATGGAGGGTAGAGGAGTGTCAGCAAAAGAAATCCAGTTTGAGAGTTAGAGTAGAAAGAGGAGAAATAAGTATCAGTCAGGCTGAGAGCAGGGGCAAAGCCATTTGGTTTTCATGAAGTTTTTCAGCTGATTCTTGAAAAGGTTGGTGGAAGTAAGGGATGTGATCTCAGTTGGAAGTTTGTTCCAGGAATTGCCAACTGCATTTGAGAATAGGCAGTCTCCAGCTTTGTTAAAGGATTTGGTAGTGGCGACTTGTAGTTTTTTAGCTGATCTTAGGGTAGGAAGGTTTTTATAAGAATTTACTAGGTTACATAGTATGGGAGTGTTTGAAGGATGATGTAAAATCGTGTGAATAAAAATGAGTTGCTGGTAAACTAGTTGGTTTTGTACTTCCAGCCATCCGAGATGTCTAAGGTTAAGGCAGTGGTGAGTACGGAAGGGGGCACCAGTGGCAAATTTAGCTATGTTGTTGTAGGTGGTTGCTAGCTTATTTAGATTAGTTCTGGATAGGTTGGTATATATAGGTGAGGCATAGAGTAGGGTGGAAATAAGGTGAGTTTGGGCAATAGAGATCTTTGCTGACTCTGTAAGAAATGGTCTGATTCTGTAGAGGAATCCAAGTTTTCTATTTACTGATTTAATACTAGCGTTAATGTGTGAGTCAAAGGTGAGATGGTTATCTATTAATACACCGAGGAGTTTGGTGGTGGTTTCAGGGGCTATTAATGTGCCATTGTTTGATTTTACTGTGAAATTGATAGAGGGGGATTTCTGTGTGGGAGTAAATAGCAGTAATTTAGTTTTTGTAGGTTCAGGAGGAGACAACGTTGATGGAACCAGTTTTCCACTAAAGTAAAGACAGTTTGTGTGTTAGCCTGTAATTCAGCAGGGGAGGATGCGGCACATACCAGAGTTGAATGGTCAGCATATTGTATGCATGTAGTTTGTGGAAGGGAAGTTTTTAGATCATTAATGAAAATTGTGAAAAGGAGAGGTCCAAGAATGTATCCTTGAGGGACTCCAAGGGTGATAGGAAGCAGAGAAGATAGATTGTTTTCCCACAGGACTGCTTGTTTCCTGTTTTCAAGGTAGGATTGGAACCATTTTACTAGTTGATGATCAAGGGAAAGTGATTCAAGTATACTTAATAGTATTTGGTGGTTAACCATATCAAAGGCCTTTGAGAGATCTATGAAAAGAGCAGAAGATAGAAGGTTAGTATTCCTGTTTTTATTAATGCTATCTGTAAAGGATAGAAGAGCTGTTGTGGTACTATGGTGAGGCCTGAAACCATGCTGGCAGTCAACTAGAAGGTTGTTTTGTAGGAGATACTGAAGTAATTGCCGATGGATGCATCGCTCCATAATTTTTGCAAGGGGGGAGAGAAGGGCTATTGGGCGGAAGTTAGATAATTCATTTGAGGTACCTCCCATATGCAGAGGGATGATATGAGAGATTTTCCAGAAGGATAGCACATAAAATTCAGAGATGGTTCTGTTTATTAGGATAGAAATAGGGTAGGCAAGTACACCAGCTGAGACTTGCAGGAATTCAGCTGGGAGCAGGTCAGCTGATGGTGTACATGGTTTTAGTTTAAGAATCAAGGAGTGTATCAAAGATGTTGGGACAGGTTGAAGGTTAAAAGGCTGGGGTAATTTGGTTAGTGAGGGAAATTTAGTGGTGGAAGTAGGTGGTAAGGTGGTTGCTAGTGCTTGGACTGTTTCAGAGAAATATTTATTAAAGGTGTTGGCTATATGGCTGGGAGAGGTTTGGGTTAGGTTTGAGGGGGTAGGTGTTTTGGACTGTCCTGGGTAGAGTAATTTGTTGATACCTGACCAAAACTTTTGCAGATTATTTTGTTGGTTTTGTTGGAATTTGAGGTAGACGTTTTTTTTTGTCAAGGATTATGGATTTTTTTGAGGCATATACCAAATAGAACCCTAAGATCCTCAGAACTTACACTAACTTTGGCTAAAAAGTCTAGCAGTTATTACCATGATTGCTATTCGTCATAATCACCAAGGCATGGAACACACTTCTAAATCACATCAGGCTTTTTATATAACTAAGGCATGGAACACACTTCTAAATCACATCAGGCTTTTTATATAACTAAGGCATGGAACACACTTCTAAATCACATCAGGCTTTTTATATAACTAAGGCATGGAACACACTTCTAAATCACATCAGGCTTTTTATATAACTAAGGCATGGAACACACTTCTAAATCACATCAGGCTTTTTATATAACTAAGGCATGGAACGCACTTCTAAATCACATCAGGCTTTTTATATAACTAAGGCATGGAACACACTTCTAAATCACATCAGGCTTTTTATATAACTAAGGCATGGAACACACTTCTAAATCATATCAGGCTTTTTATATAACTAAGGCATGGAACGCACTTCTAAATCACATCAGGCTTTTTATATAACTAAGGCATGGAACGCACTTCTAAATCACATCAGGCTTTTTATATAACTAAGGCATGGAACACACTTCTAAATCACATCAGGCTTTGTATATAACTAAGGCCTGGAACACACTTCTAAATCACATCAGGCTTTTTATATAACTAAGGCATGGGACACACTTCTAAATCACATCAGGCTTTTTATATAACTAAGGCATGGAACACACTTCTAAATCACATCAGGCTTTTTATATAACTAAGGCATGGAACACACTTCTAAATCACATCAGGCTTTGTATATAACTAAGGCATGGAACGCACTTCTAAATCACATCAGGCTTTTTATATAACTAAGGCATGGAACGCACTTCTAAATCACATCAGGCTTTTTATATAACTAAGGCATGGAACGCACTTCTAAATCACATCAGGCTTTGTATATAACTAAGGCATGGAACACACTTCTAAATCACATCAGGCTTTTTATATAACTAAGGCATGGAACGCACTTCTAAATCACATCAGGCTTTTTATATAACTAAGGCATGGAACACACTTCTAAATCACATCAGGCTTTTTATATAACTAAGGCATGGAACACACTTCTAAATCACATCAGGCTTTTTATATAACTAAGGCATGGAACACACTTCTAAATCACATCAGGCTTTTTATATAACTAAGGCATGGAACACACTTCTAAATCACATCAGGCTTTTTATATAACTAAGGCATGGAACGACTTCTAAATCACATCAGGCTTTTTATATAACTAAGGCATGGAACACACTTCTAAATCACATCAGGCTTTTTATATAACTAAGGCATGGAACACACTTCTAAATCACATCAGGCTTTTATATAACTAAGGCATGGAACACACTTCTAAATCACATCAGGCTTTTTATATAACTAAGGCATGGAACACACTTCTAAATCACATCAGGCTTTTTATATAACTAAGGCATGGAACGCACTTCTAAATCACATCAGGCTTTTTATATAACTAAGGCATGGAACACACTTCTAAATCACATCAGGCTTTTATATAACTAAGGCATGGAACACACTTCTAAATCACATCAGGCTTTTTATATAACTAAGGCATGGAACACACTTCTAAATCACATCAGGCTTTTTATATAACTAAGGCATGGAACACACTTCTAAATCACATCAGGCTTTGTATATAACTAAGGCATGGAACGCACTTCTAAATCACATCAGGCTTTTTATATAACTAAGGCATGGAACACACTTCTAAATCACATCAGGCTTTTTATATAACTAAGGCATGGAACACACTTCTAAATCACATCAGGCTTTTTATATAACTAAGGCATGGAACACACTTCTAAATCACATCAGGCTTTGTATATAACTAAGGCATGGAACACACTTCTAAATCACATCAGGCTTTTTATATAACTAAGGCATGGAACACACTTCTAAATCACATCAGGCTTTTTATATAACTAAGGCATGGAACACACTTCTAAATCACATCAGGCTTTTTATATAACTAAGGCATGGAACACACTTCTAAATCACATCAGGCTTTTTATATAACTAAGGCATGGAACACACTTCTAAATCACATCAGGCTTTGTATATAACTAAGGCATGGAACACACTTCTAAATCACATCAGGCTTTTTATATAACTAAGGCATGGAACACACTTCTAAATCACATCAGGCTTTTTATATAACTAAGGCATGGGACACACTTCTAAATCACATCAGGCTTTTTATATAACTAAGGCATGGAACACACTTCTAAATCACATCAGGCTTTTTATATAACTAAGGCATGGAACACACTTCTAAATCACATCAGGCTTTTTATATAACTAAGGCATGGAACGCACTTCTAAATCACATCAGGCTTTTTATATAACTAAGGCATGGAACACACTTCTAAATCACATCAGGCTTTTTATATAACTAAGGCATGGAACACACTTCTAAATCACATCAGGCTTTGTATATAACTAAGGCATGGAACACACTTCTAAATCACATCAGGCTTTTTATATAACTAAGGCATGGAACACACTTCTAAATCACATCAGGCTTTTTATATAACTAAGGCATGGAACACACTTCTAAATCACATCAGGCTTTTTATATAACTAAGGCATGGAACGCACTTCTAAATCACATCAGGCTTTTTATATAACTAAGGCATGGAACGCACTTCTAAATCACATCAGGCTTTTTATATAACTAAGGCATGGAACGCACTTCTAAATCACATCACGCTTTTTATATAACTAAGGCATGGAACGCACTTCTAAATCACATCAGGCTTTTTATATAACTAAGGCATGGAACACACTTCTAAATCACATCAGGCTTTTTATATAACTAAGGCATGGAACACACTTCTAAATCACATCAGGCTTTGTATATAACTAAGGCATGGAACGCACTTCTAAATCACATCAGGCTTTTATATAACTAAGGCATGGAACACACTTCTAAATCACATCAGGCTTTTTATATAACTAAGGCATGGAACGCACTTCTAAATCACATCAGGCTTTTTATGTAACTAAGGCATGGAACGCACTTCTAAATCACATCAGGCTTTTTATATAACTAAGGCATGGAACACACTTCTAAATCACATCAGGCTTTTTATATAACTAAGGCATGGAACACACTTCTAAATCACATCAGGCTTTTTATATAACTAAGGCATGGAACACACTTCTAAATCACATCAGGCTTTTTATATAACTAAGGCATGGAACACACTTCTAAATCACATCAGGCTTTGTATATAACTAAGGCCTGGAACACACTTCTAAATCACATCAGGCTTTTTATATAACTAAGGCATGGAACACACTTCTAAATCACATCAGGCTTTTTATATAACTAAGGCATGGAATGCACTTCTAAATCACATCAGGCTTTTTATATAACTAAGGCATGGAACACACTTCTAAATCACATCAGGCTTTTTATATAACTAAGGCATGGAACACACTTCTAAATCACATCAGGCTTTTTATATAACTAAGGCATGGAACACACTTCTAAATCACATCAGGCTTTTTATATAACTAAGGCATGGAACACACTTCTAAATCACATCAGGCTTTTTATATAACTAAGGCATGGAGCACACTTTTAAATCACATCAGGCTTTTTATATAACTAAGGCATGGAACACAATTCTAAATCACATCAGGCTTTTTATATAACTAAGGCATGGAACACACTTCTAAATCACATCAGGCTTTTTATGTAACTAAGGCATGGAACACACTTCTAAATCACATCAGGCTTTGTATATAACTAAGGCATGGAACGCACTTCTAAATCACATCAGGCTTTTTATATAACTAAGGCATGGAACACACTTCTAAATCACATCAGGCTTTTTATATAACTAAGGCATGGAACGCACTTCTAAATCACATCAGGCTTTTTATATAACTAAGGCATGGAACACACTTCTAAATCACATCAGGCTTTTTATATAACTAAGGCATGGAACACACTTCTAAATCACATCAGGCTTTTTATATAACTAAGGCATGGAACACACTTCTAAATCACATCAGGCTTTGTATATAACTAAGGCATGGAACACACTTCTAAATCACATCAGGCTTTTTATATAACTAAGGCATGGAGCACACTTCTAAATCACATCAGGCTTTTTATATAACTAAGGCATGGAGCACACTTCTAAATCACATCAGGCTTTTTATGTAACTAAGGCATGGAACACACTTCTAAATCACATCAGGCTTTTTATATAACTAAGGCATGGAACACAGTTCTAAATCACATCAGGCTTTTTATATAACTAAGGCATGGAACACACTTCTAAATCACATCAGGCTTTTTATATAACTAAGGCATGGAACACACTTCTAAATCACATCAGGCTTTTTATATAACTAAGGCATGGAACGCACTTCTAAATCACATCAGGCTTTGTATATAACTAAGGCATGGAACACACTTCTAAATCACATCAGGCTTTGTATATAACTAAGGCATGGAACACACTTCTAAATCACATCAGGCTTTTTATATAACTAAGGCATGGAACACACTTCTAAATCACATCAGGCTTTGTATATAACTAAGGCATGGAACACACTTCTAAATCACATCAGGCTTTGTATATAACTAAGGCATGGAACACACTTCTAAATCACATCAGGCTTTTTATATAACTAAGGCATGGAGCACACTTCTAAATCACATCAGGCTTTTTATATAACTAAGGCATGGAGCACACTTCTAAATCACATCAGGCTTTTTATATAACTAAGGCATGGAACACACTTCTAAATCACATCAGGCTTTTTATATAACTAAGGCATGGAACACACTTCTAAATCACATCAGGCTTTTTATATAACTAAGGCATGGAACGCACTTCTAAATCACATCAGGCTTTTTATATAACTAAGGCATGGAACGCACTTCTAAATCACATCAGGCTTTTTATATAACTAATGCATGGAACGCACTTCTAAATCACATCACGCTTTTTATATAACTAAGGCATGGAACGCACTTCTAAATCACATCAGGCTTTTTATATAACTAAGGCATGGAACACACTTCTAAATCACATCAGGCTTTTTATATAACTAAGGCATGGAACACACTTCTAAATCACATCAGGCTTTGTATATAACTAAGGCATGGAACGCACTTCTAAATCACATCAGGCTTTTTATATAACTAAGGCATGGAACGCACTTCTAAATCACATCAGGCTTTTTATATAACTAAGGCATGGAACACACTTCTAAATCACATCAGGCTTTTTATGTAACTAAGGCATGGAACACACTTCTAAATCACATCAGGCTTTGTATATAACTAAGGCATGGAACGCACTTCTAAATCACATCAGGCTTTTTATATAACTAAGGCATGGAACACACTTCTAAATCACATCAGGCTTTTTATATAACTAAGGCATGGAACGCACTTCTAAATCACATCAGGCTTTTTATATAACTAAGGCATGGAACACACTTCTAAATCACATCAGGCTTTTTATATAACTAAGGCATGGAACACACTTCTAAATCACATCAGGCTTTGTATATAACTAAGGCATGGAACACACTTCTAAATCACATCAGGCTTTGTATATAACTAAGCATGGAACACACTTCTAAATCACATCAGGCTTTTTATATAACTAAGGCATGGAACACACTTCTAAATCACATCAGGCTTTTTATATTACTAAGGCATGGAGCACACTTCTAAATCACATCAGGCTTTTTATATAACTAAGGCATGGAACACACTTCTAAATCACATCAGGCTTTTTATATAACTAAGGCATGGAACACACTTCTAAATCACATCAGGCTTTTTATATAACTAAGGCATGGAACGCACTTCTAAATCACATCAGGCTTTTTATATAACTAAGGCATGGAACGCACTTCTAAATCACATCAGGCTTTTTATATAACTAATGCATGGAACGCACTTCTAAATCACATCACGCTTTTTATATAACTAAGGCATGGAACGCACTTCTAAATCACATCAGGCTTTTTATATAACTAAGGCATGGAACACACTTCTAAATCACATCAGGCTTTTTATATAACTAAGGCATGGAGCACACTTCTAAATCACATCAGGCTTTTTATATAACTAAGGCATGGAACGCACTTCTAAATCACATCAGGCTTTTTATATAACTAAGGCATGGAACACACTTCTAAATCACATCAGGCTTTTTATATAACTAAGGCATGGAACACACTTCTAAATCACATCAGGCTTTGTATATAACTAAGGCATGGAACGCACTTCTAAATCACATCAGGCTTTTTATATAACTAAGGCATGGAACGCACTTCTAAATCACATCAGGCTTTTTATATAACTAAGGCATGGAACACACTTCTAAATCACATCAGGCTTTTATATAACTAAGGCATGGAACACACTTCTAAATCACATCAGGCTTTTTATATAACTAAGGCATGGAACACACTTCTAAATCACATCAGGCTTTTTATATAACTAAGGCATGGAACACACTTCTAAATCACATCAGGCTTTTTATATAACTAAGGCATGGAACACACTTCTAAATCACATCAGGCTTTTTATATAACTAAGGCATGGAACACACTTCTAAATCACATCAGGCTTTTTATATAACTGGCAACAATTCGAATCCACACTAAAATATCACCTGGCAACTATTAAACTATGCAACTGTACCTCACTTACTATTTGAAATATGCAATCTTAACTCCATCCACTATGGATTCTCTACAAATGTATTAACATAGTATTTTTGATTCTACTCACAGTATCTTGAAAACATGTGTTCCTTAAACTTAATATGCTTTGTAAATAATGTGCATTGGCTGCTTGCTTTGAAATGTTTTGTAAATAATGTTTGTTGACTATTTTTATTTTGAATTGTGAAAAATGTATTTTTGTCTTTGTTTTGAAGCTTTACCCTGGGAATTCATTGAAAATGGGTGTTTCAGTTCTTAGACACACTTTCCCAGTAACAAAAGCAAATTAATATATGTTAGTTATTTATGGAGGTAGATTTTGAGTTGCTGCTGAAAATAGAGACAACTGTGAATTTTCATGGTTTATTGTGAGAAAGAGAGAGAAAGACAGAGAGAGAGAGAGCGTCAGAGAGATTGAAATACCCAGACCAAGTTTTGGAAACTGCATTTTTCTCCAACAGATGGTTGGAATAAGGACCTAATATGCTGTAACTCTCCCCTTGTAGGTTCTGTATACCTCCCTGTGTTGTAATCTGCATGAATTCTTGCCTGGGTGCAGTACTATGACAAGGACTTTGGTCCCAAACTGATGATATCTTGCAAACCTCTGATAGTGGCCTCCTTACAGGCACCCTCTTTATAGACCTCACAAAGGCATTTGATCTTACTGACCAGCTTCTTCAAAACAAACTAATTAAAACTGGTCTCAGTCCAGATGGCACTCCCTGGTTTAAAACGCCTTCACTGTCAGACATTTTAGAGTTAGAATAAGATCCTCCCAATCAGAATCTGCTCCTATTAACTAAGGTGTATCACAAGGATCCATTATTGTCCTTCCATTGTCTCCACATTCATTAACAAACTTCCTTGTGACCTCCCTATCTCCCATTTATCCTCTATGCTGATGACATGGGCATTTACCCATCAGGTCTCTCTCACGCCAACATTTAATGGGAGCTCCAGTTAGACTTATGAGCTCCACCAATGGTTCATAAACCATAAACTACTTCTCAACCCCACCAAGACCAAGACTGTGCTTTTTGGAGCTCCACACAAGATTCCCCAAGCAATTGACTCCTTAGCTATTTTTAACTTACACAGCTATTCCACTGAGGGAACTTCCACCTTCAAATCCCTAAGATTATGGCTTGATCAATCACTAAATTTCCATTTCCACATAGACAAAGTGAGAGCCAAAATAACTTCCTTCCCCTTCTGGGCCAATAAGATATCACCTCCTCTATCTCAAACAGCCAAAGCAGCAATTGGCTTTCTCAACTTGAATATGGTCTTCCAATTTTTGCTTCTGCTTCCAAGAGAAACATCACCACACTCCAAACTATATTGGAAACTCACATCTCTGTACACTGTATCACCACAGAAAAAGCCAAAGGCCTACCCATAAAACAAAGATCTAACTTACTGTTTGGATCCCATCTCTGCAAATTTCTGCAGCTCCAGGAACTTACTCCCCTTGCAACTAAACTTTATGAAAAAACATCCTCATACAATGTGAGACACTACTCACAAGCCACACCAACTCTCATTGACCCTTGAACCAAACTCCACAGCACTGCACATACTCTGTCACACTAACTCTCATTGACCCTTGAACCAAACACCACAACACTGCACATGCTCTGTCACACCAACTCTCATTACCTCTAGAACCAAACACCACAACACTGCACATGCTCTGTCACCATCTCTCATCACCATTAGAACCAAACCCCACAGCACTGCACATGCTCTGTTACACCAACTCTCATTACCCCTAGAACCAAACCCCACAGCACTCCACATGCTTTCTCCTCTCAGGCACTTAATCTTTGGCAAACTCTCTCATCGACATTAAGGAAATCAACACGTATTCTAAATTCGGAATGCAATTCAAAAAGCACAGCTTCAGTGAATCCAAATGTTCCTGCTTCAGCACAGAACATGTCACCTAACCTATCTCCTTTCCAAGGTTCTTCTCCTTTCTCAAGATTCACTGAAGATCGACTCACTTTAGAAACGAATGCACCTATTGTACATTGTACTCTGCCTGATTGTACATTGCATTGTGCCTGTTGACTAGAATATATATATATATATATATATATATATATACACACACACACACACACACACACACACACACACACACACACACACACACACACACACACACACACACACACACACACACACATTTTTTCTATGTGATTATTCCGACCTACTCTGTTTTTGCTTTTATTTCTGTTATTTTTTGTTTGTGAATTCTGTTGTGTTTCTCCCGTGCTGAGTCTGAACTTGGTCAGTATTGATCAATGCACTGCCTGGTAAATACATGTATATAAATAAATGGATCTGCTTTCAAATCATGAAATCTCAAATTCCCGAAGATGAAAATATCAAGACCAAAGCGTTGAAATATGAAGGTCCTGAAACCTCAAAAGATCAACTACCACAAGACCGATTCCCAAAATACCAAAACACTACATGCACACCTATTCATACTACCCTCCACCAAGAAAACACAAACCAACTAGCACAAACAAATCAAACTCAACTTTTCTACATTTAAGCAGGGGTGTGAGGCTGCTGCACCCCCCATATGGGGGGCTGCCTACTCCACACACCCTGCTATTTAACTATATCAACTTTGAGATCGCACTACAGAGACAGTAATAGTAAATAGACCATTCTGCACCTCCACTGACTTCCACTAAGAACACCAGTACTGTTGAGTTACATTCCCTTTTCTAAATAATACACATACTGTACTATCAGCAAAACATCCTTACTTATCTGAGACTGGAGCCGGAGCTTATCATATAACAGCAACCATATATTTTTTAATTGCAGTATGAAATGTCTTAAAGGAACAGTATCCTATTAAAAGGTAAGCAGCACTACTAACATAGCCAATTCAATATTTTGACATTCGCTATTATGGATTTTCATTCTTTTAATGTTTCACCGCGGTGATCTCGGTAATTTCGTCTTTAGGAGTGTAAGATTTTGTGATATAGAAGGAGACCTAAATAAATACATAAATAATAAATACATACATAAATACATCGTTACTGTTTCATGTAACCTGGGCTGACCTTGCAGTTTGTCATTCTGTGATCAGTGCTTTACCCTGGTACACAAATGCAAAGAAATTCAAACAAATAAAGCAGTCTGCTTTTTAAGAAAATGATCAGTGGACTGTTTTTTTTTTTTTTATTGTTCAGTAGGATTAATGCAGGAGTTTAATAGTACGCTTAAAAGAAAGTTTTCGCTCAGATTTATGGGAAGCCAATTAACTTTTTGTATTAACATGTAATATGATGTTCATTCATGTGGACTATGTGAATAAATCTAAGTAATCTGTTTTCAGGTCTCAGTAATGAAGAAGTGTTGAAAGATGTATTCAGTGTTGCAGGAAGCCAGATTTTGATTTGCAGACAAGAAAACTCAAATGCCTCTTCTGGCTTCTTGAGTCAGATGGTTGCAGAACAAGTACGTGTGATTAACCGTTTTAGTACTTTCTCTAACTGTTGAATAAAGTGCAAATTAAAAGGTCTATATCATATATTCGAAATTCCAAAATGTCAAACACCATATGTTCGAACTTGGAATTTTGAATATTTAAAACATTGAATGCTCAGAATAAAAAATTTGCTGTTCCGATAAACATACACCCAACACAAGCACACCAAAATAAATAAATAAACCACACACATACATTTAACAAAACCCAACCCCACACTAAACCACACATACATTACTAACTATCCACTTACCTTAACCCGCACCCTAACCCTAAGGTCCGTAACTCTTGCACCACAGTGGAGGAAATAGCAAAGCCAAGGAGCGGCCTAACTAAGTCTTGCCCCAGGTAAGATTTCGATGTTCCGAGGCTTCACTATTTTCACCATTCGAAATTTTGGGTTTGATGTTTTCACATTCAGCATTGTACCTCTTCAGAATTTTGATATAGACCCTGAATTAAAGGAAAGATGCCTGAATACCTTTGTTCTTTAACAATAAAAAAATAGTTGATTAGGATCTTACTTAGTGTTGATAAGGGTTGGCTATATTTCTTTCTTTCTTTCTTTTATTTATTTATTTATTGTTGAGGTAGCAAATGGCATTTAATTCAATTGAGGACATCAATCTCCTATTTTTTTGCTGTGAGCTAGTTCCATAATAGTGAGAAATATATTTAAAGGAATTTTTCAGTGAGGAGGGTTGTTTGTTTGGGGGAGGTGAAAACAACAATGTCTGCATAGAGCATTACATTCGTTTGCAGTAGATGAGCAGGTAAATTGTTGATAAACAAAGAGAAGAGAAATAAAGGAGAAAGTCTTGTGTTACACCTTTATACAGTGTGCCAGAGTCTGATAAGTATTATCTTAAAAAAGCTGCAAAGCCTGTCATAGTAAAGTAGTCCTTGAACCATAAGCATACTTTTGTAAGAGAACCTGCTCCCCGAAGTTTTTGTATAACTAGGTTATAGTCAACATTATCAACTTTTTAGCAACAGTCAAGAGGCCCTGCTCCATGGTTGAAACTGTTTAACCTGTTAAGTGGCAGACAGCTGTGATGAATTTATATTTTTCACTGAAACCATACTCTGTCTCTGCAAGTAAGTCTGGCTTTTTAACACCTTTATTAAATGATTATTTAAGACATAGGCAAACATACATTTATATAAAAAAACAAATCATGTTAACATGTTTCCAGTCATGCACATTTTCCATCACATACATAGTTTTATACAATTATCGTTAATCCAGCAGTATATAAATTGCTCAATTCCTGCCTTCCCTTATACCTCACCCCTCCTCCAAAACATTATTTTGCATGTATTGTTTGTTCTCACAATTTCCATTATTTTTTCTATGTAATTTACTCCTCCCTTTACTAAAGATCCCACTTACAGTTCCTTTACCTCTGTTACAATATTTACTACTTCAAATACAGTTAGTTTAGACCTTAATTTGCATTTTCTAGCAAATGCTTTTTTGGCAGCCTTCAGGCTTAAACGTAACAAGGTCTAGGCAATTCAGATCCTGTATCCCAGCTCAAAAATATTTCCTTAGTTACCCCCATTTGCTCACCTAATATTTCTGACAGAGTACTCCGTAGGGAAATGACATATGTTCCTAGTTACATCTTTCTTCTTCAACACCCATCCAACATTTATCATCTACTTTATGAAATTTTTTGGAGTCCGCTTGGGTTATAAAAATGTCTGTGCAAACAGTTCCTAGCAAAAATCCTAAATCTTCTATGCTTCATTGCTTGTTTGTGAACCATGCATATGTCCTCCCATTGTTTCCTTGTGAATTGCTTATCCAATCTCTCTTCCCAATCTTTACTAAGCTCCTCTGTTTGATTCCTATAGTTTTCATCTAACATTTTATATACCCTACTAATTATCCTTTTTTTTAACAGTAACTCCTGCTCTAGATTTGACCAAGAACTCTACCAGGGCAGGTATTTCACTTAGAATTCCCCTATCCATTTCTCTTTGCCTATATCAGATATCTGCCCCTGATAGGGAAGGCAGTCTCTAGCTTGCAGTCCAAATGTCTTCTTGGCCTCATCCCATTCTATTACATTTCCCTCTCTAGTTAGTTGGTCTCAATGCCTTGGTTCCTTTGCCAGCTTTTTCCCATAATTTCAGCCCCTTGTTGCGTAATCTCTGTGCTCCTAATTGAAGACAAAACTATCATCAGAATCACCTTTCTCCATTCTTGAGCTGGCTTACCTCTTAGAATACTTTCTTTAGGAATATAATATTCTGTGTGGCTGTTGTTATTCTCCTTAAGGATTTGCATCCAACATCCTATTCTCTCCATATTTCTTCAATCCACCCCAGCTTCATCATCCATTTCCACTTTGAATTATAGCTTTCTGCTTCTGTTATGTATATAAGCCTTAACTGTGTAGCTCTAAAATATCCCTTCAAATCAGGTAATTGTAAACCACCTTATTCTATTATAAGGATTCACTTATCCCACTTGACCCTTGACCTCTTCCTCACCCAGATAACTCTTTACTAATTACTGTCCACAGCTTCTACTCTAGTTGATAAAAAATATGCCTGACCTGTATGTACAACTAAAGGGACTAAAAGCATTTTCACTACTTGTATCTTGCTATCCATATCCATAGAAAACAGCTAAGTTTTTTAGTTTTTTTATTATCATTTGTTTAGTCTCTTCCCACATATCTTTAGATGTCATAAGGAAATAATTTTAACCCATACTTTTAAATACTTCTAAATACTTTATTTTATTGTGTCCCTATAAATATGTTACCAGTGGGGTGTAACCAGGGTCAGTGCTGGGTCCCCTACTGTGTGGTATATACTTCTCCAAAGTTCAGGTCAAAACTAAGGGGTTGTGGCTGACCAAGTTTGCAGATGACTGCAAACTGGGTGCAATTATTGAATCCCCAAATGATTTCAGTATACTGCAAAAGGGTCTTACACAGACCAGTGACCAGTATCTTAGTCATGGCCACAATTCATGTGTGAGTACATAGTTTAAAGCCATAGCATTTGTTTTGTCTTCATTAATTGTATAGTCTGAAAAGGAAAACTTGAAACTGTCTCAGAATGTTCCACAACAGTGATATGTCCATTTATGTTTTTTGTCAGGTAAAAAATAATATTGTCTGCAAATAAAGCCAACTTTTCTTGAATACCATACCAGTTATAGCTTTAAATTTCTGAGTCCCTTATTTTCTTTGCCAGTGGCTCTAAATATATTGCAAATAGCAAGGGGAAAGTAGGCACTCCTGCCTGGTTCTTCTGTTCAGACACAACTTATATGAGAGGAACTCTTCCACTTTGATTATTGCCTTTAGTCACTGATATATCCATGGGGTTAGGAGGGTGACTTAATGGCTAAGGTGTTTGACTTACAAACCCAAGGTGCAGGGTTTGAGTCTCACAAGGGATAATTGGCTAGGCTTAAAATGGCTTGCAAGGGCAGTTAGCTTAGTAATAAACTATGAACCTATGAACCTATATCTTCCTAATTAACCTGAAATGCTTCCATTGCCCTACTCGTAAAGTCCCAGCTTACTCTGTTGAATGTTTTTCTGCATCAGCCCCACCAATAGCAGCTATATTTTCTTACATTCTTCTTCCTTCTGGATCATCAGTGTTCTGTTACACACACTGACCCCACAGATTGCAAACCTGCTAGGGGATAGGTATGGAGAACATTTCACTCCTTTATCCCATCCAAAATTATCACAAACCTTCCTACAAACTCCCCTGCACCCTAGAAATCTGAAGAGTAGTTCATCAAAACCTTGTCTGAGGTAAAAAACACAGCCTTCCAGGCTGTTTTCTAAACAGGCTAAAACATGAACTAGCATCACCATTAAGTACCTTTTTCAATCATAGCCTAACCACAGGCTTTGTTCCTGTAGAATGGAGAACATTAACAGTCATTCCCCTCCACAAAGGTGGCCTAGCAACAGACCCAGGGAATTACAGACCCATAACCTGACCAGCCTCATCTGTAAGACCATGGCATGTATAATTATGGACCTCATAAATAAAGATATGGGTGACCTCCAAACCCTAGATCCTACCCAATTTGGCTTTTTCAAGGGCAGATCCTGTCTAATAGATCTCGTGGATTTCTACAAAAATGTGACCAGGGCCATTGATGAGGGCAAATCTGTCCACACTGCATACCTCAACTTGGCAAAAGCTTTCAACACAATCCCACACTCAGACATTACAGATAAACCTGGCAAACTGAATGTAAACCTCATTGTTCTAAGATGGGTTGCCAACTGGCTCACAAACTGGACACACACTATCAAAGTGGATGACTTCACATCGACCAACAGCCCTCTTACCAGTGGGGTGTTACCAGGGTCAGTGCTGGCCCCCCCTACTGTTTGGTATATACTTCTCCAAAGTTCAGGTCAAAACTAAGGGGTTGTGGCTGACCAAGTTTGCAGATGACTGCAAACTGGGTGCAATTATTGAATCCCCAAATGATGTCAGTATACTCCAGGAGGGTCTTACGCAGACCAGCAACCAGTATCTTAGTCATGGTCTCAAACTGAATGCAAAGAAATGCATCAGCATTCCCTTTGGCACAAACAATGTCCTTTCACACCATCAAATCAACAACAATTCCCTAAGTACCAATGAAGTGGTAATGGATCTGGGATCACAAATTGACTGCAACCTTAACTTCAACCACCATGTGTCTACTGTAGTAAGGAAGGCTTTCTACATAGCACACTTGATTAGTAATGGCATCATGTCGAGAACAAAAGAGATTATAACCCCTCTATACTCGGCACTAATACATCCCATAATGGAGTATAATGCTCTGTTTGGCATGTACTGTACAAAGCAACTGCAACAATTGGAAAGACCTCAGAGGCTTTTAACAAAGAAGTTCAAGGGACTCCAGCACATGCCCTAAAGTCCTTGTCACTATACTCTGTATCATGTAGACTTCTTAGGGGAGACATATGCCAGGCTTACAGAGCAATCTCAGACCAAAACCTAATGAGCTTCCTGCATATCCATAAATCAAACGGGACTAGGGCTACTCATTCCAGGGACTTAAATATGGCCTGTGACTTAAATAGGACATACTGGAGAGGCAGCTTTATCTCCCCAGTGGCTGCCGGTTCTTTGGCATTGGCATACAAATTCATGTGAAACAGAGCACATCTATGACACTGTTTAAGAGGAACCTGGATGAGTGGATGGAGCACCGTAAATTCTTACCAGGGATAGCACCCACAAACCTCTTGGACATGGGCAGTCATTACTAAATGCAATCATATATACTGACTAGCATTTCTATGGTATTATATTGGGATGAAACAGCTAGGCTTGAAATGACCTCCAGGTCAATATCCTAGTATGATCCTATGATCCTGTCCTCCACAAAACCACATTGATCCATATCTATCAGTTTTGGCAACATTTCTGCCATTCTTTTGGCTATTATAGACATAAACACTTTAACATCATGGTTTAAAACTGAAATGAATCTGCATGAAGCTGGATCTGATGGGTCTTTACCATCTCTACCATCTCCATGGCTTCCTTCCAGGATGCTGGTGCTTCCCATCCTGTTAAAATACTGCTAAACGAAACCTTCTAGATCTTTATTACTTTCTTCCATCCTATTTTCCAGTCTCCCACAGGAATACCATCTATTCCTGAAGACGTTCCTGCAGCTTGATTATAAGACCTCTTTTTTATCTCTTCTTCTCCTGTCTTACTCTTAATTCTTGAGCCTTATCTACCTCCAACCAATGCATACTAAAGTCTTCCACGAATATTTTCATTTATACTTTGTCTTGATTTTCACATTCCTCTATTTTATACAAATTTTGATAAAATTTATGAAATATCTCTAATACCTTTACAGGATCTCTGGTTATTTTTCTTATTAGGCTCCCTAAATTTGGCAACAACCTTTTCTATTTCTGTTGCCTAAGTTGTTGTGCTAAAAGTTTTTTATTCTCCGGAGTTATTGTCAGAAAACAAATTGCTTAACAGCAATCCATCTGTACTCATACATATTATCCAGATACTTTCTTATTTTCTCTTTAGTACTCTTCAATCATACCTGTTCTTGTTTGGTGAGATTCTCCTTATTCTGGAATTCTTTAACCTTTGTCAGACTCTCTAAATATTTGTTATTTCATAGGTTCGGAGAGGTTACTAGGCTATTGACCTGCGGGTCATTTTAAGCCTAATCTACTAAACCCATTATATTTCAAGCGAAAAAGTCTAGTCGGTGCCTAAGATTATTAGTAATGACTGCCTATGTCCAAGAGGGATGTGCGAGCTGTTCCAGGCAAGAATTTGTGGTTTTCCATCCATTCATTTAGGCTCCTTTTGAAGAGAGTCATAGAGGTGCTCTGCTTAACATAAATCGGTAGCCTATTCCAGAGAAGTGGCAACCTCTGTGAGATGAATTTGTCTCTCCATCATATCCTCTTTAAATCACAGGCCAGATTTAGGTTGCTGGAGTGGGTAATTCTAGTCCCATTTGACTTACAGATGTGTAACAACTTCATCAGGTTGGGGTCAGAGGTTGCTCTGTAAGCCAGGCACAAGTCTCCCCTAAGCAGCCTATATGCTACTGAGTACAGTGGCAAGGACTTCACTCTATCTGTGTAAGACATGTGCTGAAGACCCTGGATCTTCTTAGTTATAAATCTCTGGGGTCTCACCAGTAGCTGCAGGTTCCTGGTATGGTACATACCAAAGGAGGCATTATACTCAATTTTGGGCCTGAAAAAGGATGAGTATAGGGGGGTTATAACCTGTTTTGCTCTTGAGGCTATGCCTTTGCTAATCAAATGTGTGACAGAATGCCTTTCTAACCACAGTGGATACATGGTGGTCAAAGTTTAGGTCACAGTCTTCTTGTGTGCTCAAATCCCTCACTACACCGTTCATACCTAAGGCATTGCTGTTTATTGGATGGTTAGTAGGGACATCGCTTTTACCAAAGGGGATGATGATGCATTTTTTTTTTTTGCATTTAGTTTGAGTGCAAGGCTTTGGCATCAATCATTGGTCTGCGTAAGCCCCTCTTGGATTACACTGACATAATTTGGGGAGTCAACAATCATGTCAAGTTTGCAGTTGTCAGCAAACTTGGCCAGACACTGCCACTTTGTTTTGGCCTAAACATCTGAGAAGTAAATAGCAAACAAAAGGCGGACTAATACTGACCTTTGTGGAACCCCACTGGTGACATGTCTCCTGGTTGAGGTGTAGTCACCCACTTTGATAGTATATGTATGGTTAGTGAGCCAAGTTGCGACCCACCTAACAACAAAGGGGTTGATATTTAGGTGGGTGAGTTTGTCAATATTTCCTTAATAGGGAATTGTGTCAAAGGCCTTCACCAAGTCCAGATATGCTGTGTGCACAGAATTACCCTCATCTATGGCTCTGGTCCCATTTTTGAAGAAGTCTACTAGGTTTAACAGGCATGATCAACACTTTACAAAGACACACTGAGTTGGATCAAGGGTTTGGAAGTCATCTATATCTTTATTTATGAGGCTAATCAAGCTTATGGGTCTATAATTCCTTATATCTGTTATTAAGTCACCCTTGTGGAGGGGAATAAAGCTTGTGCTTTTTCATTCAGCTGGGACAAATCCTGTATTCAGGCTGTGGTTAAATAGGGTTCCTAAGGGGATTGCTAATTCCTGTTATAGTTTGTTTAGAATGCAGCCTGGGATGCCATCAGGACCCGTAGAGGCTATGTTTTTGCCTTAGACAGAGCTTCGATGACCTGTTATATAGATATATAGGGCAGGGGAGCTGTTGAAGGTATGGTTTGTGATATGTTTGGAGAGGATAAAGGGGAGAAATTTTTTGCCACACCTGGCTTCTAGTAGGTTAGCAATTTCTGCAAGATCAGTGTGTATGATATCATTTAGCACTAGTTCAGCACACATCTGTGTCCTACCTTTTAGGCAACGGATGTAGCTGAAGAAAGCCTTATGGTTATCCTTAGCTGTGTTTGCTAAATTTTTCTCGAAGTTGACCTTAGAGGATTTGTTAAGTTGTCTTATTTGTTTATTTAGGCTTAGGAGGGCACTTTTCCAGTGCTGGGACATCCCTTTGGTATTCTTAGACAACAGCTTCTTGCACTTGTTGTACAGTTTATTTATGCAAGATGTTCACCAGGGTGGCTTGTTTTTTCTTGAGACTCTTACTTTGGTCCTATCTGGCACAGCTGAGTCTATACCTTTGCATAAGTGTTGGTATAAGGCAGAGCATACATTAATATAGTTTCCAAGACCATCTGTGGGGACTGGGGCTTGAAAATCATTTATGCCAACCTCTAGGAGAGTATAGTTAGCTTTGGTGAAGTTTTTTATCTGACTTCACCTCCGATAGGTTCTGGAGTTATTGCCTCTTCAAAAATGACTGACTTGTGATCAGATTTTACTAATGAGGGTCCTACACTTATGGTAGCTCGATGGTCTTTCATGTTGGTGACAACCAGATCAAGTATATTTGAGGCCCATGTAGGGTTTTGTACAATTTGTTCCTGGGCATTTGATTTAACAAAGTCAAGGAACTTTTGCATAAGTAAGTTGGGGCTCATATAGGTTTCCCAGTTGAAGGCAGGATAGTTAAAATCCTCCATGACAAGAGTGTTAGGTTGCATTTTGATTGGCTCACGTAAAACCAAATAAGCTGCATGAGCATCTTGTTTCATGGAGGGGGACCTGTAACGAGCAGTGACTTGAAGGAGGGTCTTACTCATGGTAATCTGAACTTGGAGTAGCTCCATAGAGTTATCTTGTTTAATCAGTCTGGAGGAGTATTTATCTTTAATGTAGATAGATACTCCACCACCTTTGGTTCTCACACATTCATTTTGCAGTCTGAAGGTGTGGAAGGCATTGTAGCCTTGCAAGGCTGGGGCACTCTCTGTGGCCTTGAACCAGGTGTCTGTTACTTCCCAAACATCTACCTCATCCAAGGATAGGAATGCTTCCTGAGAGTACAGCTTTTGGTTTAACCTCCCAGGGTTCAGCAGCATAACCCCCATTTTGTTTTTGCTGGATATTTTTATGTCAGAAGTTTTGTTTTTCAGATTTTGCCTAAAAAAAGGAACTATGGGGGAGGCAAGAGCCTTAGCCAGCAGATGAAAGCCCAGAGGTGCCAGGTGCAGAATTTTTCTGGCAAAGCAGCGAGGTCTATCAACCATGTCATCCCAGGCTAACAGAAACTGAATCCCCCTTGAACGACACCAGAAACTAAGCCAATTATTAAAGTCAATTTTTTGTTTATATTGTGGCATCATTTTAGGTGAGGGCAAAATGCTGCTCAAGGCTGGAGACATACCTGTCCAGGACACATATTCAGATAGCTCAATCATGTCTCTCTTTATATAGTCCATTGAGTTATGTCTCAAGTCATTCACACCAACATGAACTATGACTGAGTCATAATGGTACTTGTTTAGTGATTTGAGTGCATGTGTTATATGACAAATCCTGGCACTGGACAGACAGTTGACCTTGACTTTCTCCTTATCCAACTTGGTGAGCAGGATGTCAGTGTGTCTCACTAAAGAATCTCCAATAACAAGAAATTTAGGTTTGGATGTGGTGCACCTTAAGGGCCTAGTTGGTGCGACACTGTTGTTGTTATGTGTCTTGTGTGCTGTGGGTGCTGTGTCAGGTGTAGCAACCTTGTGCTTAGGAGGTCTTTGGTGTTTAGATAAAATTGCTGGAGAGTACCTCTGTGCATGATGGTCTATGTATTGAGTTCAACGTTTGTGTATGAGTTGTGGTATGTGTGCCTTGTGTAAGAGTTGTGGTGTGTGAGTTGACAACCTCTTCTGTGTTATTGTTTGGTGTGCAAGAGAGCATGGATTACAGCTTCTTAGTGTAGATACATCTCTTGCACTCCATACTAGAGTGATTTAGTAGCAGAGGGATGTCTGTGTTTATGAGTCAGTTGCTACACTGCTTCAGGAGACCCATATCAACCAGGTTAGCAGGAGAAACAAGAGTAGTCTCACTCTCCATAATGTTAGGTTTAGACCTGTTACTGAGTAGTGCATTCATTGATCACACAGTAGTTTTGGAAGACAGTGGAGCAGAGGCAGGTCACCAAACTCACTTGAGCTGCGTTAAAAACAAGAACAAACCCACACAAATGTAGGAATTTTCTAACAATCAAGAGGAAATGGTTGGGAACAAGTTAACCAATCCTAAAGCTCAAAACTGAGCCCTGTTACAGTAACCTTCAATTAGATCAGTCCAAACTGTACCTTCCTCCCATGAGGGCACAGAGGGGCCTGTCCAACAAAAGATTTACTGATTTAGTGATCAATCTGTACAACCAGAATTAGATTCAGCAGATCTGAATCTAGCTTATGCTACAGCAACTAGAAATGCAACCAAGAGTCAGAACACAGCAAAAACAGTAAAAAAGCAGTTAAAATTGCAGTGGATATGGTTTAAATGCAGCAAATACAATTATAACTGAGCCATGTTACAGTAACCTTCAATTAGACCAATCCAAACTGTACCTTCCTCCCATGAGGGCACATGTGGGCCTCTCCAACAAAAGATTTACTAATTTTCTGCCCAACCAGAATTAGATTCAGCAGGTTTGTATCTAGCCTATGCTACAGCAACTAAAAGTGCAAACAAGAATCAAAGCACAGTAAATACACAGTAAAAAAAACAGCTGATATTGCTGCAGATATGGTTTAAATACAGCAAATAATATTAAAACACAGGACACGTGCAGAAAACAGTTTAAATAAAGCACTTAGTGTTGAGCTTAGACCTGAAAAAAAGACACTTAGAATAACAGGCACAATAAGCATTCAACCATCAATTTCCAGCTCAGAAGGATGGAGACTACCCTCTTCTCCTTCTTAATGTAAAATAACTAGCCTGAAGCCCAAGTGCTTAAACCAGAACTAAGACACATTTAGGATAACAGACACAATAAGCCTTCAACCAGCAATTCCCATCTTAGAAGGATGTAAGCTACCTGTCCTGCCACAGCACAAGAGTATAGACTGCAATCTTCCTTATGTAAGATAACTAATTTGAAGCCCAAGTGCTTGAATCAAAACTAAGAGGTTTAGAATAACAGTTACAAGTGAAAAGGCTACTAACAAGCAGTGATAAATGCAAGTGAACACTATTAAGAACAAGTATCAAAAAGCAAAATAAAGTAGTAAAGCATGAAGAAGCACAGATACAGTAGAAGTAACTGAATAAAGTCTTTTTTAGTAAGTGGAAAGAGAGGAAACAGAAACTAATTCAGGTTTAAGAGGGTAAGGGGTTGGGTCTTCCCAACTGATTAATAGTAGGGGTGGGCAAATTCAAAAACCAACAACCTTAAGAGTACAACAACAGTTGGGTGGGAGAGTGGGAAAAATCAAATGCAAAGAGAGATCAGCAATTGTCAAGCAGAAGCAGTTCAAATAGGTGCTCCAGCTAAATGAAGATACCACCAACAATTTCTGGTTAAAGAGGAATGCTGTTTCTCAGCTCCTCCCACTAATTAACTTGATGTCATTTACTGGTTGCCAAGGAATTATTTTCTAACTTTTCTAACAGAACAAAAATACTTAAAACAAATGAAATATAAGAAAATAAAAGTAACCAAATCTTAAATCAAGAGAGATCAAACATTCAAACATTGTCAGGCAGAAGAAGCAGGTCAAAAAGGCACTCCAGGTATATATATATATATATATATATATATATATATATATATATATATATATATATATATATATATTTATATACATATATATATATATATATATATACATATATATATTTGTCTTTTCGGTTTTTCCCGGTTAGGGGTCGCCACAGCGGAACTCCGGTCCGCTAATGATTAGCAGAAGATTTTTTTATGGTGCCGAGTTGCCAGCCCGACGCCCAACCTTCAGCAAAGGCACGCCCATTCACGCATGTCTTATATATATATATATATATATATGGATCTACTTGATTTTGGTGAATTTCCATTTCATAGTTAACAAAAAATAAATTAGGTAAATAAAGAAAAACATGTGGTTTGCATGTTAACTTAGTTGTACATCAACATTTAGCATTGATGTACAACTAAGCGGACTGTTGTTGAGATCATAGTACAGTGGGGATGAGGGAACATTCCCTCTTCCCCAATGTAGTGCTATCTCAGACTGAGAATATTAAAGTAGGGGGTGTGGGGAGCACAGCCCCCCACACGGGGCTGTAGGGGTTTTAAGTGTTTTTTTTCATGGATTTACATGAAAGTGCTTTTTCGTTAAAATGCACTTTCGTGTAAATGCATTTGCAGATTTATGTTTCATTAAAACGTAAATTCGAGAAAAGACAGTAGATCCATATATATATATATATATATATATATATATATATATATATATATATATATATATATATATATATATATATATGTATATATATGTCTGTGTGTGTGTGTGTGTGTGTGTGTGTATGCGTGTGTGTGTATATATATATATATATATATATATATATAGAGAGAGAGAGAGAGAGATATTTTTCTACCCTATTTTAAACCCCACTTTCATTTTTCCAACTCAGTAGATATAACATCTTTAGAAATTTCTATCTTCCCTAATAATTCTCAAATAATTTCCATTACTCATTCCTTAAATTCTTCCCTTTTTAATAGGTAAGTGGGGAAGTACCAGCATCTCATTTATACTCCAGTACCCTGCATTTTTATCTTAGTTGTTAATAGTGCATGGTCTGAAATAGTTATTGCATGTGTGTCGAAGCTTTAAATTAAATGCATATGTCACTGTGAAATATAATTTCTGTCTAGTCTATCGCAGTTATTGTACCTTTGGGAATAATATGTAAATTCTCTCCTTGTTCCTACTATTGAAGTCACATCTTCCATGCCAAATATTTTCATAACATTCATCAGAAAGCTATCCTCCTTTGTTATTAACATTTGTAAGTCCTTCAGATACATATTTACTGTTGCAAATCACATTCCAGTCCCCACCTATAAATAATATTCCCTGCTGAAAGCTGATTATTTCTCCCAAAATTTTCTTAAGCTCCATTATAGCAGTTTTAGGTGGAATATAAATACATGCCAACATAATCCTCCTGCCTTACCAGTAGCCACTTACTACCATGACTCTACCATTACTATCTTTTCTCCCTCCTCTATCACAGTTGGACATGTTCTAGCAGTTAAAATAAGCATTCCACTTTTCCTTTGTCCCTGGTATTCTGCTGAGTATCCATCCTGAAATCCTTTCTTTATCAAATTCACATGAGCATTTCTTTCCAAATGTGTCTCCTGCAGCATTACTATTTGTACTCTGCATTTCTTAATATATTGTAATATTCTTACATATAGTTCAATATTCTTACCTTGTTTGTCTATACCTTTGAGGCCATTTGCATTCTAAAATAATACTTTATTGTAGTCATTATGATAATAAGTTATTATTCCCATCTATTATATATGACAGCTTTTTTAAATGTCTATTTCCAGTTTTTGTGATACATGCACCCACTAATGTTTGACAGGTTGATCTTTTATACAGATGTTTCTTGTTGTCTTCATTTGAACCTATTTCACATATTACAAGACTTTTTGTTTCAATGAAAACTCTCAAACAAAAAAAAAACACACCCCAGAACCTATTAACGTAAAACAAGCATATAGCATACAGAAGTATTTACTTCTTCAAATAATGGAGTTTAACCCTCCTGATAGGAACAATTGTTCCAAACTGACAGCTGCAAACACAGGCATAACTTAACCTACCATTAAGGTTATCCATGCTAGATGCATGTTATAGCTTGTGCTACTTACACTTACTGCTGTCTGTTCTTATCTTCATTCCAGTCCCAGATGTGAAAATAAGCATATATGCTATCAGAAAACATTAACCTTTAGTTTAAAAAAAGTGTTCTGTCTTTTATCTGCAGCAGCCAGAGAGACCTCAGAGGTTTCTCACCAAGAAAGTTCAGGGCCTTCAACACAATGCCTACATGGACAGACTGAAGGCCCTGTCACTGTACCCTGTATTATATAGACTGCTTAGTGGCGACTTGTGCCTGGCCTACAGAGCAGTCTCGGACCCTCCCTTAATGGATATGTTGCACATTCACAAATCAAATGAAACAAGGTTCACTCACTCTAGGGACCTTAACCTAGCCAGTGACATTAACAGTGCATTCTGGAGAGGCAGATATGTCTTTCAGAGGTTTCCACTCCTCTGCAACAAACTCACAATTCACATTAAATAGAGCTCCGCAATGACCCTATTTAAGAATAACTTGGACAATTGGATGGGAAAACGTACATTTACCCCAGTGCATCTCCTATGTTCCTCTTGGACAGGGGAAGCTGGTGCTTGGCAAATATAGACTCTATATCTTGATCTATAAGGGAACAAGGATATATCATGGTTAGGCTTGAAAAGGCCCTAGGGCCAATAGCCTAGTAATCTCCTATGATCCTATGATCCTATGATCCTGTGATCTCTTTCCTCTATAGTCAGCTGGTCTGCATGGAAACACAAATACCAAATATACAGCTCTGCAAGCCACTCAACTTACACTGAACATTTATTTGCCAGAGGAAAATTTTTCATTGCATTCACTGCCCTCTTATTTACTTGCTTACACAAAAAAATTATTAGATTAGGCTAAAAGACTTAATCCTGACAGTCACCTATGCAAAAGTAAGAGAGACTATATCAATCTGCATAGATTATAATCTACGTAGATTATCTACATTGATATTTTATACCCCATCCCCCACTTCAACAACTCAATATTACATCTTAACTTAAACAAGCTTTTGTCTAGCATTTCCTCTTTCAAAAAAAAAGTAAAAAAGGTAGTTGTTTACTTTAGTATCTTTGTCACATACAACAATAACTGAAAATGCTTTACTATGTAACATGCATACCTCTCAAGCATACCAAATTCCTCAGTATTTACTGGTTTGGAGTTCAAGATAATAGGGTATCACAAATTCCAGAGTGGCCCCGTTAAATCCTGATTCTGCTTTTATTTTTAATTTCATTTCTATGCTCATGCTGATGTCATCACACACAAGTATATCCCACAGTGTTATCAATGTGTGAACTGCTACTCTGTAGGCAGAAGCATTTAGAAATTACTGTAACCATCATATAGGGAACAAAGAGGTGAAATTAAAGTGAACAACCAAGCTTAAAAAATAATTAACTAATTAAATTGAAACAATGTAACTCTAAACTATCATTGCAAAGCTAAATACTACCTCAGGAAATAAACATATAACAAAACTTAGTGCGCACAATAAAATAGTACAAACAGGGCAGCGTATGGAGCTACATCTCCAACTCTCACAAATTCTTTTTTTTTTTTCAATAATCATTCTTTATTATTTTTCTTCTTATTTACACAAAACATTTTACAAAGGGAAAATACAGGTAATTTTCAAGCAAGCTTCTAATAATATTCTAACAACATATATACACTATATACATGAATGCTTCCATATTTTCCATAACTGTGAAAATAAAAATTATTTTCCCCAGGTGTGTTATTTTGCAGTAATACAATCCCAGGTACAATTATATTATATAATATGAACAATAAAGATATAGTTCAGACTTCATGTTTTAAGCTAATATAATATTGAAAATTTGTTCCCATAGTTTCAAATTACCAGGGGATTTATTTTGATTATTAATTACATATTTGTGGGCTAAAATGTGTTTAATCGCTAAGGTCCTAAAATTCTCCCATGATGTTTGAGATGGAGTCAACCAGTTGGTAGCTATATAAAGTTTCATTAAAAGAAAAACATTTATAAGTATGATCATTTGGGATCTAGATATGTTATTTGGAGGGATATGCAAGATCATGAATTCCCAAGAAAGTGTTGAATTTTGGTATCCCATCTTTTGCAGTTGTAATTTTAAGGAGTTCCAAAGTTTATATATACATTTACAGCTCCAGAACATATGCAAGAGGTCAGCCGTTTCATCTTTACAATACGGGCACTTAGGGGAATTTTTAGAATTAAATTTATGCAAGCTAAGACGTGTATAGTATGCATTATTATAAATCATGAGTTGAGTAAAAGTTAACTTTTGAAGGGAAATGGATTTTGTGGTTACGTTGATTGCTTTTATTATTTCTCTTTCATCAACCAATGGTAGTTTTTCTTTCCAATATTTAGATAAGAGAATTTGGTCTTGATATTTGATGTCTTTTATCAATTTATATGAACATGATATAAATTTGGTACTTTGTAAAAGGGCTTGCCATAATGAAATACAATTCATTAAGTCTTCTTTATTAATGGTTACCTTTTTGAAGTAACTTACTGCTACTTCTTTAATCTGCCTCAAAATCGATAAATATGATTTGGGTAGACCCATTTCTTGTCTTATTTTATTAGCAGAGTAAGTCAGATAAGGGTAAATATCCTGGAGAGTTAAATTAATTATCAGTGGGAAACTTTTCAAATCTATTAACTGATTATTAATTTTCAGATTAGGATTTCTATGGAAGGGTTATAAACTCATCATACAATGAAGTAGATTTAATGAGCCATTTTGTGATAATGATATATTTATTTATTATTTATTTATTTTACATTTGTTGACCGGGCTAGTCTAACTGGATAAATGTCCATTTTCAGTAGAGGCCCGGGGAGAAAAGCTCCAAGATAAACTAAGTGAAAAAAATATATATATATATATATATATATATATATATATATATATATATATATATATATGTATTTATGTAATTCGTTAGATCATAGAGTTTTATATTTTCTGTATTTAAAAAGGGTAATGATTCCAACTCTCACAAATTCTAAGCAAGCTGCAAACAAGAAACATAAGACTGAAAATGCTGCTTTCATGCCGACCCCTGGTTTACCCATGTTAATGACCTAGGGTAGTGTAAATGCTTACACTTATTTTCACTCCAACATTTGTCCCTCCTTGACCCTACTATGCCCCCCTTACTCAGTTAGAAAGTGCCTCGCCATGCTTTTAGGGGGTGCAGCATAAGAACAGTCCCCCAGTGTTTTTTTTTTTTAAATCTCATCTTCTTGACAACTTTATTTACATGAAATGTTATTTCATGAAAAATAAGAGGACTGGCATTATATAATTTTGTCCGTCACACACTCCTCCTAGAGTGTCTTAATATAAACAAATGCTGGAACTGCAATAACTACTACATAATCACTAAACAAAGCCAAAAGCTCTACTTACATAATTCTTATTTTTCCTAAAATGCATGCTACTTCTGTCATTAAGGCAAGTTGGGCAACTTTCTAAATTCAAAATACCAATACTCAAAAAGCATCTGTAATTTGGATTTGGGGCCTCTGTGTAAGACTACATATATCTTCTTGTTTCCAGTTTTGAGATACTGATGAGATGTTCTCACATGCACTATACCGTCTGACCTACATGGATTCATTGTTGATTGTTACGTTCAGGTCATTGTTATGACTTCTCCTGATTCAAATACTGTGAAATATTACCTTTCCAGCTTCCATTGTTATAATGAAGAAGATAACCCACTTTGAATACTTTTTCAGCAACTTTATATGTAGTGCATTAAAAGCTTTTCTTTTGCTATAGTAATGAAACATGATCCAAAATGGGAGGGATTCAGAGTGGAGGTACTGCTGAAACTGGACGAATTATTGCAGTGTTGTGTATTAGCTTCAATGTTTTCTGATGGAGAATAACAGGCAGCCTAAAACTACATATTACGTCTACGTTGTGCTTTCTCCATTATTTTGTTCAACTTGGGTGCGTACAGAGGAGCTTCCTCTGAAAATGTTAGTGTATGTGTTTTATTGTTTAAACTCAATGTAAACTGTGGAAAACCTACCGTTGTTGTCTCAGCTCGGTACATCACTGTATCCGTCAACGAACATTGTAAAACCATGTTAATTTTATGAGCAGAAGTGCTCTCCTCCTATCACTCAACACTACAGCCTGCGAGAGATGCACTTATATAGCCAAACTGGAAGCAAAGCTCTCTTCACCCAAGACTGGACTAGACAGTCGAGAGAAAAAGGTAAACACTTTCATCACACCACACTCATCACGTAGTCCCTCAAAACCTACACCACCAAAACACACACATAGAAATTCAAAACACACACCTACATTTGCGGAGGCTCTCAATAAAAATCTACCCAAGCAACAGGGACCTCCAAAGCAGAAATGCAAGCAACCTCCACCCCCCAACACAACCCAAATAATGCACAGCCCACAAACTCAATGTGCCACTCAACCACAGCCCATAAGGCATAACAACGTACCCAGCACACTAGTCATAGGTGACTTTATAGTCAGGCACACTGATGTTCCACTCACCAGACTAAACAGGGAGAAAGTTACTGTCAGCTGCCTGTCGGGTGCCAGGATCTGCCACATAACGCATGCACTCAGGTCACTCCACAACAAGTACAAATATGACTCTGTCATTTTCCATGTTGGTGTGAATGACCTGAGACGTACCTACCTGGACTACATGAAAAGAGACATGGAGGAGCTGTCCGATCTTGTAGGCCAGGCAGGTATGACCCTAGCCCTGAGTAGCATCCTCTCATCATCCAGAATGGTACCACAGTGCAAGGACAAAATGATTGACTTCAACAATTGGCTAAGTTTCTGGTGTCATTCTAGGGGGATCCAGTATCTGTCTGCCTGGGATGACATGATCAACAAACAACAATGCTTTGCAGAGATGGCCTGCACCTGTTGCCCTTGGGATTCTAGATACTGGCTAAGGCTCTTGCCACCCCTATAGTGCCTTTTTTAGGCATGGTTTAAATGACAAATTCACCAGCATAACAGGTACAAGCAAGCAAAATCTGAGGGTAATGCTACTCAATGCTAGAAGTCTAAATCTCAAAATGCACTCACTCAAGGCACTCCTTAAAATGGAGAACATCGACATCTGTTCAGTGACAGAGACCTGGTTCAAGGCTCCAGAGAGCACCCCTGCATTACCAGGCTATAATTCATACCACACCTTTCGGCCACCTAACCTGGACCAAAACTCCAAAGGTGGAGGCGTGTCCATATTCATTATGGCTATCCACACCTCCAGGCTAGTTGCTCAGCATAATGCATCCAAGATTATCCAAGTGCAACTAACTCTGGGTAAGACCACAATCCAAATTGTAGCTTGCAACAGATCCCCTATCATGCCCCAGGATTCCCACTCCTCATTTCTTGATACACTGGAAAATATTAGGGTACAACCTAACACCCTAATAATGGGCAATTTCAACTACCTCACCATTAACTGGGAAAACTACTCATATACCAACTCTTGTGCTCAACATTTTCTGGAATTCATAAATTCCAACGCCTTGGATCAACTTATCCACACCCCCACTAGGGGCAGCAATATCCTACACCTGGTCATTACCAACATGGACAACCGGTGTTCCAAACCAGAGGTCAATTCCTGGTTGGTCAGATCTGACCACAAGCTAGTCACCCTAGACATCCACATCCAACTCTCACCCCCCATTAGGGAAACCACCGTAAATAAATTCTCCAAAGCCAACTTCACGCTTCTTAAGACAGAAGTGGCAACATCATGACGCCCATGCTGACGGACAATAGAGGTACGACTTCTGAATCCTATACAAATGCACTTTATAAGCACTTACACAAGTCCATGGATCAGGCAATCCCTAACAGAACCAAGATGCTATCCTCCAAAAAAAGGAAGCCAATCTGGTGGTCCCCTGCCATAAGCAAACTCTACAACAGAAGAAAGAAACTGTTGCAAAAAAGAGTAAAATCCCATGATTGGAGGAACTCCCTGGTCAGCCTCAGTAAGAAGCTGAGATCCCTCATAAAATCCTCCAAAGCTAGCTATGAAAACAAAATCACCACTGATTCTAAAGACAACCACAAAGCATTATAAAGCTATGTCAAGATTCTCAATGGCAACACTCAGATCTGCTCTGAGTTACAGCACAATAGCACTAAATATATGTAACCAATTGATATTGCCAACATCCTAGCAGATAAGTTCAGTGCTAACTTTACCCCCCCCTCTCATCCCCTAAAGGGCCCATCTCTATACCAGAAGAATGCAAAGTTCCTGTAATCACAGCTGCACAAGTAAAAAACACACTCTCCAAAGCCAAGAACGCAGCATCCATAGGACCTGACAACATCCCAGGCTGTGTTCTACATGAACTACAGAATGGACTGGCACCCCACCTAAGTACCTTGTTCAATCATAGCCTCACCTCAGGCTTTGTGCCCACTGAATGGTGCACAACAATGGCTATCACACTCCACAAAGGTGGTGCCACCACGGACCTCTGGAACTATCACCCCATTAGCCTGACATGCCTGGTCTGCAAGGCTATGGAACGTATCATCATGGAACTTATAAACAAAGACATTGCTAATCTCCAAACTCTGAACCCTACCCAGTTCGGGTTTGTAAAAGGCAGATCATGTCTCCTAAACCTGATAGATTTCTTTGAAGCGGTGACCAAAGCTGTAGATGAGGGTAAGGTGGCTCACACAGCCTATCTAGATCTCGCCAAGGCTTTCGACACCACCCCCCCACCCTGGAATTATAGATAAACTCACTAAACTAGTTATCAATCTCTATGTCACAAGATGGGTTGCCAACTGGCTCACTGATGGAATCTACACTGTGAAAGTAGCAGACTGCAATTCCAACTTCAGGCCAATGACAAGTGGAGTACCATGGGTTCAGTTCTGGGTCCTCTCCTGTTTGGTATATACTTCTGTGAAGTACAGGCTAACACAGAAGGTCGTTGGCTAATGAAGTTTGCAGATGATTGCAAACTAGGAGCCATAATCAAAATTCCTAACGATGTGGACATCCTACAAAAAGGCCTCATTGAGACAGATGCCTGGTGTCAAAGCCATGGCCTCAAGCTCAATGCCAAAAAGTGCATTGTCATCCCTTTTGGTAAAAACTCTGTACCCATGAACTACTACATAGGCGGTAGTCTACTTAACACTGAAAGTGTGATAAGATACCTTGGGACACAGGTGGACAGTAGTCTCTCCTTTGATAATCACATCGCCACAGTAGTCAGGAAATCCTTCTACATGGCACACCTCATCACAAAAGGTTTCTCATCCAGGAAAAAAGAGGTCATTGTTCCCCTCTACTTGTCACTCATTAGACCCATTATAGAGTACAATGCCCATTTGGTATGTACCTCACAAGACATCTACAATAACTGGAAAGGCCATGAAAATACCTCACAAAGAGGATTACCAGCCTCAAACAGATGGCCTACCCAGACTGTCTCAAAAAACTCCAACTTTAATCCGTAGCATGTCGCCTACTCAGAGGTGACCTCTGCCTGACATACAAAGCTATGTCAAACCCAGAGCTGTTGGACATGCTCCACTTAAAGAAATCCCAATCCCTCCATGCTACACGCTCTAGGGACCTAAACCTTGTCACCACAATAAACAGAACATGCTGGAGGGATAGATTCCTGTCCCAGAGACTTCCCATACCCTGGAACAAACTACCTATCTATATCAAACAAAGCTCCTCATTAGCACTCCTCAAGAAAAATCTTGATGATTGGATGGGAGATAGGAAATTCAGCCCGGGGATCACTTCTGTGGCTCTGCTTGACAGGGGCACAGGAAAATAATTTTCTTGGGTGGCGAAAGCCAGGGTACCATTTGGCTAGGCTTATATAGGCCCTAGGGCCAATAGCCTAGTACCTACCCATGAACCTATGCACTTATAAGTGTGCATTTTGTGTAAACATCAGTGATTATTAAAGAACCTATGTAATGTCTAGTCTATGAATTTAACATAAATAACATAGAAGCTTTACTTAACTCGAATACTATACTTGCGAAAAAGTAATTGCATGATGAGGTTAAATTCTTCTATGGAATATTGCTCAATGTTCAGTAATATTGTTAATTTAATTTAACACTGTTTACTTAACTGGAGGTGGTTAGTGGTGTTTTGAATTGTGTTAAAACACTGTTAAACAAGCAGTTTTCTTAATATTACCTGATGTATGACATTGCTAAATGTTGTATTAAGGGGGCTACACTCTCGTGTCAAACCATTTCCAATGGCATCTCCTTGTGCGCTGTAGCCATTAACACAGAAACATTACTTCTGACTTGATGTGCTCCCTGACCCCCCAAGTCACAGGCTCACAGCACAAGTTCCTTTTTCAGCTGCTTTATTTCCTTGCTTGCTAGGCAGAGTGAGGGAGTGAGTCATCTTTGGAAAGATTTGTTCCAGTAAAAAAAAAAAAAACACATCAGTGGCTTCCCTGTATACATTAATTGTTCTATTTCCACAAGGTGCATGGGATAGTGCTGCACTGTGATAGGCTGGCTGAAGGCCACCCAGAACGTAGAATATGTGGTCTCTGTGGCAAACATTAGTGGTGCACAAGAAAGCACATTATGTGCCTCACAGAAGAAAGGGGAAAGATCTCACAAGGCTGTAACATCTGAACCCTAAAGAGTTCCTTCTGCCTCACCTTGTAGTCTTGCATGGTAAGAAGAGACCTTGCTTGTTGCTGTCTTCTGCTATAGGTAACTTTGAACAAATTTAGAGTTGGAGGGTGGGGCTAGGGGTGGGGGAGCAATTTACCATACCTGATTTACTGAAACAACACCAAACCATACAGAAACACACACAGATGGAGACATAATGGAGGCGACATCTTAGGAGGCTCATGATATAAAGGCTGAGGGGGATTAACTTTTCATTCCCCATCATGTTGAGTAAGCAGTTGTTTAAGAGCACTAATTTGTGTTATAGTATTCTGAGACAGCTTCCACAATTTTTTTGAGTATGTCACCCTGATTTAATTTAACTAATAGCTGGAAGGTCATTGCAACAGTTAGTCTGTGATCCATTTCTTTGCAGACTGTATACATGTAGATTTATGTGACTGTGCTAAGGATCTTCTCTAACGTGGCATTAAGCTAGCAGAATGTCAGTGTATACTTGCTAGAAGTATGCTAGGATAGAAAGTTGAATGCAAAGTGTTTACATGTCTATTCCCTACTACTACTTCCATTAAGATATTTTTGGAAATAGTGTAAAGGGAATTTAACTACTGTTTGTGTAGAATATGCATTTTCAGAGTTAATGTTAAAATTGGGGAACATTTTCACAATTATTTTACTGCTGATATCCCACAATTCCATTGGAGTGGGTGGAGCTACATTATTATGCATGCACATTTTATGTTAAATAGTGTCACAATTTTGGGCCAGTTATACCTACTTTTCATGGGCCTTTGTCAAAATATTTGGTATCTCCAGGTTGAGAGGTATGATAACATGCAATTTATATACTGAAATTGTTAATACAAATACTGTTGAGCAAAAATTGTTTTACTTACAGTTACGTTTTCTTTTTTTTCCTCTCTCTTCGTTCATTGTCCTTCCAAACATTAATGACATGAAGTGGGGCATATGTGTTTCATTCCCTCATAATTTAGCAAAATCAACAAAAGTCCAATCTTTTCACTTTTTCTTGTAAATCAATATTTAACGAATGCGATTGATACTTTACAGTCTCACACTTATTCACTAATTTCAGTGTTGCTGGCCTCTTCTTCATCTCTGTCTTCCAATCCCAGACTCTGGTTCAAGGTTTCACTGGCAAAGTCTCTCTATAAGCTTTATTATCAGAAGAAGGAGAAGCAGAGTGCCTTTCTGTTTGATGACTCATTTTTTGTTGGTCAAACTTTGTATTTTCTCCTTAGCCTATTCTACATCAAAAAATGACTGATCCTCCATGAAGAAATATTCTGAAGACAGCTAGTTACAACATCTTGAATCTTATACTTGCCTCCTTACATTCCCTGATTGGTGGGATAAATTTGCTTCTCTTCTGCCTTTTGTACAGTGAGAAATCATTTTTTCACAAATGCTCTACTGTCTAAAATGTTTAATATTATTCCCTTTTGGCACAGTTTTGTCAGGACCATTTTTTTCTGCTGGTAAGATTGCATCTTTACTAATACAGGTCTTTACTGCTTTCTTATGTCCTGGTTTGGAGCCTACATATGATTTATTTCAGTTAATAAACCCTGCTGTGGAATATCAAGCTAGTTGCTTATTTGTGTTTCATAACATTAATGCAGTGTGTTTCAGTTTCTCTGGCAAAGCTGAAAATCTCAGGTTTTTCTGTGCTCTGTCCTCTAGCTCTACCATTTTTGAAATGGCTCATCCAGAGCATTATCTTCATTTTGACCTCTGATTTTTTTGCAGTTTTACCAGTGAACATCTGCTTAAACTTCTTCCATTTTTCCAGCCTTTTTATTTGACTTGATAGTTGATATACTTGTTTAATGTTACATTTATCTGAATCAGCTCTGAGCACATTTGACTTATTTTTCCTCTGTATTACTGGTAGCCAATGTTTTGCACCAAAGCTGAACCTTAAACTGCTTTTTGCTGAACAGCTGCAGGATTCTTCTCAGTCAGTGTTTTCTCTTCACCTTTCCTAGCTGATTTTCTTTCAGGCTCACTAAGTGTACATACAAACCAGTAACTGAATTTACTAAAACTTAAAGAGTTCATAGGTTCATAGGTAGGTACTAGCTATTGGCCCTAGGGCCTATATAAGCCTAGCCAAAAAGGTACACTGGCTTTCACCACCCAACAAAATTATTTACCTGTGCCCCCTGTCAATCAGCACCACAGAAGTGATCCCCGGGGTGAATTTCATATTTCCCATCCAATCATTAAGATTTTTCTTGAAGAGTGCTAATGAGGAGCTTTGTTTGATATAGCTACGTAGTTTGTTCCAGAGTATGGGAAGTCTCTGGGACAGGAATCTATCCCTCCAGCATGTTCTGTTTATTGTGGTGACAAGGTTTAGGTCCCTAGAGCATGTAGCTCGGAGGGATTGGGATTTCTTTAAGTGGAGCATGTCCAACAGCTCTGGGTTTGACATAGCTTTGTATGTTAGGCAGTGATGGCCTCTGAGTAGGTGATATGCAACAGAGTAAAGCTGAAGTTTTTTGAGATGGTCTGCATAGGGCATCTGTTTGAGGCCAGTAATCCTCTTTGTGAAGTATTTCTATGGCCTTTCCAGTTGTTGTAGATGTGTCTTGTGATGTACATACCAAAAGGGGCGTTTTACTCTATAACGGGTCTAATGAGTGATGAGTAGAGGGGAACAATGACCTCTTTTTTCCTGGATAAGAAACCTTTTGTGATGAGGTGTGCCACATAGAAGGATTTCCTGACCACTGTGGTGATGTGATTATCAAAGGAGAGACTACTGTCCACCTGTGGCCCAAGGTCTCTTATCATACTTTCTGTGTTAAGTAGACTACCACCTATGTGGTAGTTCATTGGTACAGAGTTTTTACCAAAAGGGATGACAATGCACTTTTTGGCATTGAGCTTGAGGCCATGGCTTTGACACCAGGCATCTGTCTCAGTGAGGCCTTTTTGTAGGCTGTCCACATTGTTAAGAGTTTCAATTATGGATCCTAGTTTGCAGTCATCTGTGAACTTCTTTAGCTAAAGACCTTCTGTGTTAGCCTGTACTTCAGAGAAGTAGATACCAAACAGGAGAGGACCCAGGACTGAACCCTGTGGTACTCCACTTGACACTGGTCTGAAGTCGATTTGGAGACTGCTACTTTCACAGTATGGGTTCTGTCAGTGAGCCAGTTGGCAACCCATCTTGTGACATAGGGAGATATACCTAGTTTAGTGAGTTTATCTATAATTCCAGAGTGGGGGATGGTGTCAAAAGCCTTGGTGAGATCTAGATAGGCTGTGTGAACCACCTTAACCTCATCTACAGCTTTGGTAACTGCTTCAAAGAAGTCTATCAGGTTTAGGAGACATAATATGCCTTTTACAAATCCAAAATTGGTGGGGTCCAGAGTTTGGAGTTTACCAATGTCTTTGTTTATAACTCCCATAATGATACGTTCCATGGCCTTGCAGACCAGGCTCATTAGGCTAATGGGGCGGTAGCTCCTGTGGTGCGTGGTGGATCCACCTTTATGGAGTGGGATAACCATTGCTGCATGCCATTCAGTGGGCACAAAGCCTGAGGTGAGGCTATGATTGAACATGGTACTTAGGTGGGGTGCCAGCTCATTCTGTAGTTCATGTTGGATACAGCCTTGGATGTTGTCGGCTCCCATGGATGCTGTGTTCTTGGCTTTGGAGAGTGTGGTTTTTAACTGTGCAGCCATGATTACAGGAACTTTGCATTCTTCCGGTATAGAAATGGGCCATTTAGGGGGTGAGAGGGGTGTAAAGTTAGCACTGAACCTACCTGCCAGGATGTTGGCAATATCAGTTGGTTCTGTATATGTAGTGCCATTGTGCTGTAACTCAGAGCAGATCTGAGTGCTGCCATTGAGATTCTTGTCATAGTTATAGAATGATTTGTGGTTGTCTTTATTAATAGTAGTGATTTTGTTTTTGTAACCAGCTTTGAAGGATTTTATGAGGCATCTCAGCTTTTTACTCAGGCTAACCGGGGTGTTCCTCCAATCATGGGATATTACTCTTTTTTTGCAGCAGTTTCTTTCTTCTGTTGTAGAGTTTGTTTATGGCAGGGGACCACCAGATTGGCTTCCTTTTTTTGGAGGATAGCATCTTGGTTCTGTTAGGGATAGCACGATCCATGCACTCGTGTAAGTTCCTATAAAGTGCATTTGTGTAGGATTCAGCAGTCTTACCTCTGTTGTCTGTCTGCATGGGTGTCGTGAACTTTGCCACTTCTGTCTTAAGAAGCATGAAGTTGGCTTTGGATACATTTTTTACAGTGGTTTCCCTAATGGTGGGTGGGGGTGGGATGAGGATGTCTAGGGTGATTAGCTTGTGATCAGATCTGACCAATGAGAAACTGACCTCTGGTGTGGAACACTAGTCGCCCATGTTGGTAATGACCAGGTCTAGGATATTGCTGCCCCTAGTGGGAGTGTGGATAAGTTGATCCAAGGCGTTGGAATTTATGAATTCCAGAAAACATTGAGCAAAAGAGTTGGTACATGAGTATTTTTCCCAGTTAATGGGGTAGTTGAAATTGCCCATTATTAGGGTGTTAGGTGGTACCCTAATATTTTCCAATATATCAGAAAATGAGGAGTGGGAATCCTGGGTCATGGTGGGGGATCTGTAGCAAGCTACAATTTGGATTGTGGTCTTACCCAGAGTTAGTTGCACTTGGTAATCTCGGATGCATTATTCTGAGCAACTAGCCTAGAGGTGTGGATATCCTTAATGAATATGAACACACCTCCACCTTTAGTGTTTCGGTCCAGGTTAAGTGGCTGAAAGGTGTGGTATGAATTATAGCCTGGTAATGCAGGGGTGCTCTCTGGAGCCTTGAACCAGGTCTCTGTCACTGCACAGATGTCGATGTTCTCCAATTTAAGGAGTGCTTTGAGTTAGTTTCTGTCCCTTGTCTTTCAGTTTGTTTTTTCACACTGGGAGAGCTGAAATCAAGCTATTGATCAGTGTACGACCATCTTGGTAGTCCATTGTAAGCTTAGCTTTATCCCATTATTTGATAATGATTTTTCAAGGAGTTTTGCAATATATGGGTCTGAGATTGTATGTGGAGGTGGGATTATTAAACTTAGGTAGAGGGATGATAAATGAGTGCTTGTGAAATAATACTGGTGCTTTTGGAAATACTACAAATGAATAAAAGTGGTTTGCATGGTTGTTTGGCACCATGTTGCAGGAGTCTATGGTGAAGGACATCAAGCAATGTTTTATAGGAAAATGTACAGTTGATGAAGGCTGCATTTACTTTTTCAGAATATTTTTTTCAGCAATGTTTATGAAAAGGGGTGTCCTTGTTGAGGATAAGTGACTGAAAAAATGCTGTCCAAATGATGGCAATTCAGAGGAACCTACTTGATACACATTTATTTAGAGACATTAAACAATTCCATGAAGTTCTAGATGTGTAAAATAAGAAGATGGAGGAATAAAAGTAGTATTTGTGGGGCAAAAGCAAATCCCTGGGATATTTAAGAAGCAGGACACATGGTGAGGAAGACAGACAAGTTAAAAGAGGATCTTGATCAAGAAGACGTGAATATGACTTCTACGCGAGAAAAGATCGATTGGTTTTATGAAGACATCTTGAGGATGAGTGGTACACTCAACAAACTCATGAAATCTAAAGAAAATCAATTTGAGGAAGAAGAGGATGTTCCTCAGCATGTAGATGAAATGACAATGGTTCAAAAATGACAAACAACTTTTGATCTCGAAACCCAAAGGAAACTGCAGAGAATCTTGTAGAATTAGAAGATAGAGTACATAGGGAAAATCTTGGCTTCACAAGCATGCCAGAGAAGGTGGAGGGCTTGAATTGTATCGACTTTATCAGGGGGCAAATTATTGTGCATTGGACCGATATTTCATAAGAAGAAATACTCACAGGTCATTTATACTAGGAGAAGCTGCCAGGATTGGTTAAAAATGGAGGAGAATCAGAGACATTTTAAGGACTTTACAAGAAGATTCAGAGCATCCATGCTCGTGAAACAATTGCCTGCACTAAATGAAAGTTCATAGCTTCATAGATATTTACTAGGCTAATGTCCACAAGGGCCCTTAAAAATGTACCAGTGCAACCAAAATGTGACCCACAAATTTGATTTTATATTTGGTTTATATGAGGCGGTTTACTGACTGCCTCTGTCCATCATAGACACAGGAGCCATACCGGAGGTTAGCTTCCAATTACTCATCCACTGGTCAAAGTTGCACTTAAATATGGATAAGGAGGAACTCTGTTTCACATGGATGAGTTGCCTGTTTCAGAAAATGGGAATTCTCTGAGAAACATATCTGTATCTCCAACATGTCCTATTTATGTTACAAGCAAAATGTAGGTCTTTCAGTCTAGTAGTTCTGATGCTGATGTTTTGTGAATGTGCAAAAGATTCATCAAAACATAGTCAAGGGATACCTTGTATGCCAGGGAAAGATTACCTGTCAGAAGTCTGTACGACACCATGCAAAGAGACGGGGCTTTGAGGCAATCGGCAGAGGACATTGTGTTGTCTCCCTATATTCTTTTTGTAAGGAACCTTTATGGATGTTCCAGTTACTGCATGTGTCTGGTCAGGTACATACCAAAGGGGGCATTAACTCTATGATGGGCCTGGCGAGGGCTGAGTACAGTAATATGATGTCCTCTCTGGACCTAGATGCCATGCACTTATTTATAAGTTGGGCAACACAGAAGGATATTCTTACTACCTTGGACACATGTTGGCAAAAGCTAAGTTCCTATCTACATGAGTACCCAAATCCCTGACTCTGTTTTAGTGATGACATAGATACCTGGGGGGGTAGATTTCCCAAAAAGTACTATAATGCATTTCTTGGTATAGAGCTTTAAATCATGGCTTTGGCATTAGACCTTCCTGAAAGGTATTCTTATCTTGGGGGGGGGGTTCAGTTACTGCTCCCAATTTGCAATCATATCTGCACTTAGTTATCCAGATGTTTTTGACATTGGCTTTGATATCTGAGAAGCACAGGCTAAAGAGGAGTGGGCTTTGCAAGTACCCTGGGGGACTCCTCTGATGACCAGCTTCTTTGTGGAGATGGCCTCACTGATTCTAAACTCCTGGGTCCTATCAGTCAGCTAGCTAACTATCCAGCATATTATAAAGAGGTTTATACCTAATTCATTAAGTTTCTTGACAATGCCTGAGTGGGATATTGTATCAAATGCCTTAGCCATATCTAGGTAGGCAGTATGCACAGTTGTACTCTCATCCATTGTCGTAGTGACCTTTCCAAGAAGTCCATCAGATTCAGTAAGCATGACCTTCCTTTAGCAAAGCCAAACTAGGATGGATCCAGTGTCTGGATGGGGAGGCGCAGCTTTCTCCCATATTTGTGAGCACAAGATGTAGTATGTTGGAGCCTCTAGTGGGTGCATTTATTATTTGGTCAAGAGCGTTTGCATTTATGAAGGCCAGGAATCCCTGTACCTGTCAGTTTGATGCTGTGCAGGATTTCCAATCTATACAGGGATAACTAAAGTCTCCCATGAGTATGGTGTTAGTTTCAATGGTCCAAGTATGCATTGTGAGCCTTTTAGTACATGGAGGGTGAGCTGTAGTTGGTTAGGATATGGTACAGGATTTTGTCTGTGGTGATATGCACATGGAGGAACTCCAGCACATTATCCTATCTGACCACCGCAGAGGTATGCTTGTTACTGATGCATATTGAGACACGTCCACCTTTAGTCCTTGTCTGTGCAGATACTGGACTGAAAGAGTGAAAGGCACTGAAACCTTGCTCTGCTGGGGTGCTGTCTTCCACTTTAAACTATGTCTCGGTAACTACACAGACATCTATATTCTCAAGTCTGAAGAGGGTGCTTAAAGAGTGTTGTTTTTTTTTTTTTTTTGTTTAGACTCCTGGCATTGAGCAGTAACACCTTGAGGTTCAGTTGAGTTAATTTTACTATGTTGGAAGGTTTGTCAATTTGGCATTGCCCAAAAAAGGCACTATGTGGGTGGACAGTGCCTTAGCCAGTATTCAAAACTTAGAGGGGGGAAAAGTGCAGACCTTCCTTGGCAAACCAATGTCAGCTCTTGACCATGTCGTCCCAAGCCTTTCAAGTATTGGATCCCCTTAGAATGACACCAGAAAGACAGCACTTTACACACTGGCACTACTGCCAGGAGCACACAAAACGTCCACCATATTACTTTAGATACTTCCCATAAAAATGTAAAGAGACATACCCATATTTAGAAACACTACAGCACTTCTTTCTATGCTCAAGGCGATACACTGACACTCGGCACCATATTTATCACAGGCAAATCACAGGTGAAGGGAAACATCACATCTATGGCTTAAAATTCAATATTTTGAAATTCAACTCTGTAAGCTTTCAGTATAATGAGACACAGTCAAATGAGTTTTCAGTATTTTGAAAGTTATGTATTGTGGTCTCAGTCAAATGAAATTCAGTATTTTGAGTTTTCAGTCATATATAGTAGACCTGTATAGACATATCATGAGCATCTGCAGGGATTAATGCACACTCTATATTCAGACTTGCAGCGCAAATACATTTACACACACACACACACACACACACACACACACACACACACACACACACACACACACACACACACACACACATGGACTCACACACACACACACACACACACACACACACACACACACACACACACACACACAAGTCGTTGTAGACATACATTAATAAGTTACTTTAATAAACTTCTCTACAAGACATTTTCATGCAGAATATATTGCTGTTTACCTTATAATCTGTTATGTAGACAGCTTTGCTCATTTACATATATCAGAAGCTTATAATATTTTATATTAAACAGCAATTACAAATTGAACATTTTGAACATAAATTAAGAAACACATTTATGTGATTCCAGAACATTCCTTCACAAAATAAATTTTCTGTTCAACATACACCTATTGCGAAGCATTGTAATGTATTGTGTTGTTAATCAGGTAAATTCACATTGAATGCTAGAGAAATTGCATTAACTGTATTTTGGGCAAGTGGGTGAAAGGACATAGTGACCTACTGATTTCATAGATGAAGGGTGCAACAGTCTACAAATATTTGCAAATGACCTCACAGGTCTTCAGTATGCATGTGCAGGATATAAGTCATTGTATTCCGTATATCAGATGTGGTAGGTAGTGCATCCTTATATAACGGACATTAGAGATCCCCTTTATGACATTATGTACAAGAGCTTAGGTTTATGGTGATTGAAGTATCTGTTTTAACTTTTTGTACTGATTTACTCATGTACCAGATGACAACAACATCACAACAATAGAGTAGTTTGTAGGCACCAACCTAGAAGAAGCAAATAGCAATGGAGAGGAAATTAGCATAATGGTCAAGGGCTTCACCTTATAGTCACGAGGTGGAACATCTTATTCTGACCTCTGTATTGGCTAGGCTTAAAAGCACCTTTTAAAACAGTTGGCCTGGTATTCTACTATGAACCCATCGCTCTTTTCTTTCTTAAACACTGGGTCATGTGCCTGTTTGGACGGAGGAAGGGGATCATTCTGTTGAATCAACTCAGTAGGATCCACCTTACTGGAGTGCAGGTATACCACCATTGTTTTAACAACTTGTCACAAAGGAGGAGAGGTGATCTGTGGCTCTGGCAGTCAGAAGTCACTGCTAAGTGGCTATCTTGGATAAATAAGTCTTGCAGGGTTGTGTGTTTTTGCTGTACATTTTCGACTGTAGCCCAAAAAGGCCTCTGAAGCTATTTCATAACCGTTACCATAGTTTGTCTACATCTATGTTTGCAGGATCTTATTACACATGCAGCTGTATTCAGGCATTTCCAATATGTTCCCTTTACTGGATATATAGTTGTTTGAGTTGCTTACTGGGAACTGAATAAGGTATTTAGTCATTCAAGTATTTCTGCTGTGCATATACAGCTGTATTCCTGTTAATTAGGGTCTCAATAATTGATTTATAACCTTTCTTGTTGTCTGGCTTTACTTAAGTTTGCCAAATTTTTTGGAGAAAGTGGAAAATATATCTGTTATGTTATTTTATATATGCTTTCATTAATAGATGTCCTCTGGGTTGATTAGAAGTGACTGCACATGGCAGCCATTCATGTCTCTCTGGGTTATGCTTTCATTACTGGGTGTGATCTGGGTTAATTTGGAGTGACTGCACATGACACCCATTCATGTCTCTCTGGGTTATGCTTTCATTACTGGGTGTGCTCTGGGTCGATAAGGAGTGACTGCACATGACAGACATTCATGTCTCTCTGGGTTATGCTTTCATTACTGGGTGCGCTCTGAGACGATTAGGAGTGACTTCACATGGCAGCCATTCATGTCTCTCTGGGTTATGATTTCATTACTGGGTATGCTCTGGGTTGATTAGGAATGACTGCACATGGCAGCCATTCATGTCTATCTGGGTTATGCTTTCATTACTGGGTGTGCTCTGGATTGATTAGGAGTGACTGCACATGACAGACATTCATGTCTCTCTGGGTTATGCTTTCATTACTAGGTGTGCTCGGTTGATTAGGAGTGACTGCACATGACAGCAGTCATTCATGTCTTTCTGGGTTATGCTTTAAATACTGTGTGTGCTCTGGGTTGATTAGGAGTGACTGCACATGACAGCCATTCATGTCTCTCTGGGTTTTGTTTTCATTACTAGGTGTGCTCTGAGTTGATTAGGAGTGACTGCACATGGCAACCATTCATGTCTCTCTGGGTTATGCTTTCATTACTGGGTGTGCTCTGGGTTGATTAGGAGTGACTGCACATGACAGCCATTCAGGTCTCTCTGGGTTATGCTTTCATTACAGGGTGTGTTCTGGGTTGATTGAGTGACTGCACATGGCAGCCATTCATGTCTCTCTGGGTTATGCGTTCATTACTAGGTTTGCTCTGGGTTGATTAGGAGTGACTACACATGACAGACATTTATGTCTCTCTTGGTTATGCTTTCATTACTGGGTGTGCTCTGGGTCGATTAGGAGTTACGGCACATGGCAGCCATTCATGTCTCTCTGGATTATGCTTTCATTACTGGGTGTGCTCTGGGTCGATTAGGAGGGACTGCACATGACAGCCATTCATGTCTCTCTGGGTTATGCTTTCATTACTGGGTGTGCTCTGGGTCATAGGAGTGACTGCACATGACAGCCATTCATGTCTCTCTGGGTTATGCTTTCATTACAGGGTGTGCTCAGGGTCGATTAGGAGTGACTGCACATGGCAGCCATTCATATCTCTCTCGGTTATGCTTTCATTACTGGATGTGCTCTAGCTTGATTAGGAGTGACACTGCACATGACAGCCATTCGTGTCTCTCTTGGCATGCTTTCAATACTGTGTGTGCTCTGGGTTGATTAGGAGTGACTGAACATGGCAGCCATTCAGGTCCCTCTGGGTTATGCTTTCATTACTGGGAGTGTTTTGGGTTGATTAGGAGTGACTGCACATGACAGCCATTCATGTCTCCATGGGTTATGCTTTCATTACTGAGTGTGCTCTGGGTTGATTGAGGTGACTGCATATGACAGCCATTCATGTCTCTCTGGGTTATGTTTTCACTACTGGGTGTGCTCTGGGTCAATTAAGAGTGACTGCACATGACAGCCACTTATTTCTCTCTGGGTTATGCTATCGTTACTTGTTGTGCTCTGGGTTGATTAGGAGTGACTGCACATGACAGCCATTCATGTTTCTCTGGGCTATGCTTTCATTACAGTGTGTGCTCTGGGTTGATTAGGAGTGACTGCACATGGCAGCCATTCATGTCTATCTGGGTTATGCTTTCCTTACTGCGTGTGCTCTGGGTCAATTAAGAGTGACTGCACATGACAGCCACTCATTTCTCCCTGGGTTATGCTATCGTTACTTGTTGTGCTCTGGGTTGATTCAGAGTGACTGCACATGACAGCCATTCATGTCTCTCTGGGTTATGCTTTCATTATTAGGTGTGCTCTGGGTTGATTAGGAGTGACTGCACATGGAAGCCATTCATGTCTCTCTCGAATATGCTTTCATTACTGGGTGTGCCCTGGCTGATTAGGAGTCACATGACAGCTATTTATGTCTCTCTGGGTTATGCTTTCATTACTGGGTGTGCTCTGGGTCAATTAAGACTGACTGCACATGACAGCCATTCATGCCTCTCTGGGTTATGCTTTCATTACTGGGTGTGCTCTGGTTTAATTAGGAGTGAATGCACATGACAGCCATTCATGTCTCTCTGGGTTATGCTTTCATTACTGGGTGTGCTCTGGGTTGATTAGGAGTGACTACACATGACAGCCATTCATGCCTCTCTGGGTTATGCTTTCATTACTGGGTGTGCTCTGGTTTAATTAGGAATGAATGCACATGACAGCCATTCCTGTCTCTGGGTTATGCTTTCATTACTTGGTGTGCTCTGGGTCAATTAGGAGTGACTGCACATGGCAGCCATTCATGTCTCTCTGGCTTATGCTTTCATTACTGGGTGTACTTTTGGTTAATTAGGAGTGACTGCACATGACAGCCATTCATTTCTCTCTGGATTATGCTTTCATTACTGGGTGTGCTCTGGGTTGATTAGGAGTGAATGCACATGACAGCCATTCATGTCTCTCTGGGTTATGCTTTCATTACTGTGTGTGCTCTGGGTTGATTGGGAGTAACTACAAATGGCAGCCATTAATACCTCTCTGGGTTATGCATTCATTACTGGGTGTGCTCTGGGTTGATTAGGAGTGACTGCACATGACAGCCATTCAATTCTCTCTGGGTTATGCTTTCATTACTGGGTGTGCTCAGGGTCGATTAGGAGTGACTGCACATGGCAGCCATTCATATCTCTCTCGGTTATGCTTTCATTACTGGATGTGCTCTAGCTTGATTAGGAGTGACACTGCACATGACAGCCATTCGTGTCTCTCTTGGCATGCTTTCAATACTGTGTGTGCTCTGGGTTGATTAGGAGTGACTGAACATGGCAGCCATTCAGGTCCCTCTGGGTTATGCTTTCATTACTGGGAGTGTTTTGGGTTGATTAGGAGTGACTGCACATGACAGCCATTCATGTCTCCATGGGTTATGCTTTCATTACTGAGTGTGCTCTGGGTTGATTGAGGTGACTGCATATGACAGCCATTCATGTCTCTCTGGGTTATGTTTTCACTACTGGGTGTGCTCTGGGTCAATTAAGAGTGACTGCACATGACAGCCACTTATTTCTCTCTGGGTTATGCTATCGTTACTTGTTGTGCTCTGGGTTGATTAGGAGTGACTGCACATGACAGCCATTCATGTTTCTCTGGGCTATGCTTTCATTACAGTGTGTGCTCTGGGTTGATTAGGAGTGACTGCACATGGCAGCCATTCATGTCTATCTGGGTTATGCTTTCCTTACTGCGTGTGCTCTGGGTCAATTAAGAGTGACTGCACATGACAGCCACTCATTTCTCCCTGGGTTATGCTATCGTTACTTGTTGTGCTCTGGGTTGATTCAGAGTGACTGCACATGACAGCCATTCATGTCTCTCTGGGTTATGCTTTCATTATTAGGTGTGCTCTGGGTTGATTAGGAGTGACTGCACATGGAAGCCATTCATGTCTCTCTCGAATATGCTTTCATTACTGGGTGTGCCCTGGCTGATTAGGAGTCACATGACAGCTATTTATGTCTCTCTGGGTTATGCTTTCATTACTGGGTGTGCTCTGGGTCAATTAAGACTGACTGCACATGACAGCCATTCATGCCTCTCTGGGTTATGCTTTCATTACTGGGTGTGCTCTGGTTTAATTAGGAGTGAATGCACATGACAGCCATTCATGTCTCTCTGGGTTATGCTTTCATTACTGGGTGTGCTCTGGGTTGATTAGGAGTGACTACACATGACAGCCATTCATGCCTCTCTGGGTTATGCTTTCATTACTGGGTGTGCTCTGGTTTAATTAGGAATGAATGCACATGACAGCCATTCCTGTCTCTGGGTTATGCTTTCATTACTTGGTGTGCTCTGGGTCAATTAGGAGTGACTGCACATGGCAGCCATTCATGTCTCTCTGGCTTATGCTTTCATTACTGGGTGTACTTTTGGTTAATTAGGAGTGACTGCACATGACAGCCATTCATTTCTCTCTGGATTATGCTTTCATTACTGGGTGTGCTCTGGGTTGATTAGGAGTGAATGCACATGACAGCCATTCATGTCTCTCTGGGTTATGCTTTCATTACTGTGTGTGCTCTGGGTTGATTGGGAGTAACTACACATGGCAGCCATTAATACCTCTCTGGGTTATGCATTCATTACTGGGTGTGCTCTGGGTTGATTAGGAGTGACTGCACATGACAGCCATTCAATTCTCTCTGGGTTATGCTTTCATTACTGGGTGTGCTGTGGATTGATTAGGAATGACTGCACATGACAGACATTCATGTCTCTCTGGGTATGCTTTCATTACTGGGTGTGCTCTGGGTTGATTAGGAGTGACTGCACATGACAGCCATTCAGGTCTCTCTGGGTTATGCTTCCATTACAGGGTGTGTTCTGGGTTGATTGAGTGACTGCACATGGCAGCCATTCATGTCTCTCTGGGTTATGCGTTCATTACTAGGTTTGCTCTGGGTTGATTAGGAGTGACTACACATGACAGACATTTATGTCTCTCTTGGTTATGCTTTCATTACTGGGTGTGCTCTGGGTTGATTAGGAGTTATGGCACATGGCAGCCATTCATGTCTCTCTGGATTATGCTTTCATTACTGGGTGTGCTCTGGGTCGATTAGGAGGGACTGCACATGACAGCCATTCATGTCTCTCTGGGTTATGCTTTCATTACTGGGTGTGCTCTGGGTCATAGGAGTGACTGCACATGACAGCCATTCATGTCTCTCTGGGTTATGCTTTCATTACAGGGTGTGCTCAGGGTCGATTAGGAGTGACTGCACATGGCAGCCATTCATATTTCTCTCGGTTATGCTTTCATTACTGGATGTGCTCTAGTTTGATTAGGAGTGACACTGCACATGACAGCCATTCGTGTCTCTCTTGGCATGCTTTCAATACTGTGTGTGCTCTGGGTTGATTAGGAGTGACTGAACATGGCAGCCATTCAGGTCCCTCTGGGTTATGCTTTCATTACTGGGAGTGTTTTGGGTTGATTAGGAGTGACTGCACATGACAGCCATTCATGTCTCCATGGGTTATGCTTTCATTACTGAGTGTGCTCTGGGTTGATTGAGGTGACTGCATATGACAACCATTCATGTCTCTCTGGGTTATGTTTTCACTACTGGGTGTGCTCTGGGTCAATTAGGAGTGACTGCACATGACAGCCACTCATTTCTCTCTGGGTTATGCTATCGTTACTTGTTGTGCTCTGGGATGATTAGGAGTGACTGCACATGACAGCCATTCATGTCTATCTGGGTTATGCTTTCCTTACTGCATGTGCTCGGGGTTGATTCAGAGTGACTGCACATGACAGCCATTCATGTCTCTCTGGGTTATGCTTTCATTATTAGGTGTGCTCTGGGTTGACTAGGAGTGACTGCACATGGAAGCCATTCATGTCTCTCTCGAATATGCTTTCACTACTGGGTGTGCCCTGGCTGATTAGGAGTCACATGACAGCTATTTATGTCTCTCTGGGTTATGCTTTCATTACTGGGTGTGCTCTGGGTCAATTAAGACTGACTGCACATGACAGCCATTCATGCCTCTCTGGGTTATGCTTTCATTACTGTGTGTGCTCTGGTTTAATTAGGAGTGAATGCACATGACAGCCATTCAGGTCTCTCTGGGTTATGCTTTCATTACAGGGTGTGTTCTGGGTTGATTGAGTGACTGCACATGGCAGCCATTCATGTCTCTCTGGGTTATGCGTTCATTACTAGGTTTGCTCTGGGTTGATTAGGAGTGACTACACATGACAGACATTTATGTCTCTCTTGGTTATGCTTTCATTACTGGGTGTGCTCTGGGTCGATTAGGAGTTACGGCACATGGCAGCCATTCATGTCTCTCTGGATTATGCTTTCATTACTGGGTGTGCTCTGGGTCGATTAGGAGGGACTGCACATGACAGCCATTCATGTCTCTCTGGGTTATGCTTTCATTACTGGGTGTGCTCTGGGTCATAGGAGTGACTGCACATGACAGCCATTCATGTCTCTCTGGGTTATGCTTTCATTACAGGGTGTGCTCAGGGTCGATTAGGAGTGACTGCACATGGCAGCCATTCATATCTCTCGGTTATGCTTTCATTACTGGATGTGCTCTAGCTTGATTAGGAGTGACACTGCACATGACAGCCATTCGTGTCTCTCTTGGCATGCTTTCAATACTGTGTGTGCTCTGGGTTGATTAGGAGTGACTGAACATGGCAGCCATTCAGGTCCCTCTGGGTTATGCTTTCATTACTGGGAGTGTTTTGGGTTGATTAGGAGTGACTGCACATGACAGCCATTCATGTCTCCATGGGTTATGCTTTCATTACTGAGTGTGCTCTGGGTTGATTGAGGTGACTGCATATGACAGCCATTCATGTCTCTCTGGGTTATGTTTTCACTACTGGGTGTGCTCTGGGTCAATTAAGAGTGACTGCACATGACAGCCACTTATTTCTCTCTGGGTTATGCTATCGTTACTTGTTGTGCTCTGGGTTGATTAGGAGTGACTGCACATGACAGCCATTCATGTTTCTCTGGGCTATGCTTTCATTACAGTGTGTGCTCTGGGTTGATTAGGAGTGACTGCACATGGCAGCCATTCATGTCTATCTGGGTTATGCTTTCCTTACTGCGTGTGCTCTGGGTCAATTAAGAGTGACTGCACATGACAGCCACTCATTTCTCCCTGGGTTATGCTATCGTTACTTGTTGTGCTCTGGGTTGATTCAGAGTGACTGCACATGACAGCCATTCATGTCTCTCTGGGTTATGCTTTCATTATTAGGTGTGCTCTGGGTTGATTAGGAGTGACTGCACATGGAAGCCATTCATGTCTCTCTCGAATATGCTTTCATTACTGGGTGTGCCCTGGCTGATTAGGAGTCACATGACAGCTATTTATGTCTCTCTGGGTTATGCTTTCATTACTGGGTGTGCTCTGGGTCAATTAAGACTGACTGCACATGACAGCCATTCATGCCTCTCTGGGTTATGCTTTCATTACTGGGTGTGCTCTGGTTTAATTAGGAGTGAATGCACATGACAGCCATTCATGTCTCTCTGGGTTATGCTTTCATTACTGGGTGTGCTCTGGGTTGATTAGGAGTGACTACACATGACAGCCATTCATGCCTCTCTGGGTTATGCTTTCATTACTGGGTGTGCTCTGGTTTAATTAGGAATGAATGCACATGACAGCCATTCCTGTCTCTGGGTTATGCTTTCATTACTTGGTGTGCTCTGGGTCAATTAGGAGTGACTGCACATGGCAGCCATTCATGTCTCTCTGGCTTATGCTTTCATTACTGGGTGTACTTTTGGTTAATTAGGAGTGACTGCACATGACAGCCATTCATTTCTCTCTGGATTATGCTTTCATTACTGGGTGTGCTCTGGGTTGATTAGGAGTGAATGCACATGACAGCCATTCATGTCTCTCTGGGTTATGCTTTCATTACTGTGTGTGCTCTGGGTTGATTGGGAGTAACTACACATGGCAGCCATTAATACCTCTCTGGGTTATGCATTCATTACTGGGTGTGCTCTGGGTTGATTAGGAGTGACTGCACATGACATCCATTCAATTCTCTCTGGGTTATGCTTTCATTACTGGGTGTGCTGTGGATTGATTAGGAATGACTGCACATGACAGACATTCATGTCTCTCTGGGTATGCTTTCATTACTGGGTGTGCTCTGGGTTGATTAGGAGTGACTGCACATGACAGCCATTCAGGTCTCTCTGGGTTATGCTTTCATTACAGGGTGTGTTCTGGGTTGATTGAGTGACTGCACATGGCAGCCATTCATGTCTCTCTGGGTTATGCTCATTACTAGGTTTGCTCTGGGTTGATTAGGAGTGACTACACATGACAGACATTTATGTCTCTCTTGGTTATGCTTTCATTACTGGGTGTGCTCTGGGTTGATTAGGAGTTATGGCACATGGCAGCCATTCATGTCTCTCTGGATTATGCTTTCATTACTGGGTGTGCTCTGGGTCGATTAGGAGGGACTGCACATGACAGCCATTCATGTCTCTCTGGGTTATGCTTTCATTACTGGGTGTGCTCTGGGTCATAGGAGTGACTGCACATGACAGCCATTCATGTCTCTCTGGGTTATGCTTTCATTACAGGGTGTGCTCAGGGTCGATTAGGAGTGACTGCACATGGCAGCCATTCATATTTCTCTCGGTTATGCTTTCATTACTGGATGTGCTCTAGTTTGATTAGGAGTGACACTGCACATGACAGCCATTCGTGTCTCTCTTGGCATGCTTTCAATACTGTGTGTGCTCTGGGTTGATTAGGAGTGACTGAACATGGCAGCCATTCAGGTCCCTCTGGGTTATGCTTTCATTACTGGGAGTGTTTTGGGTTGATTAGGAGTGACTGCACATGACAGCCATTCATGTCTCCATGGGTTATGCTTTCATTACTGAGTGTGCTCTGGGTTGATTGAGGTGACTGCATATGACAACCATTCATGTCTCTCTGGGTTATGTTTTCACTACTGGGTGTGCTCTGGGTCAATTAGGAGTGACTGCACATGACAGCCACTCATTTCTCTCTGGGTTATGCTATCGTTACTTGTTGTGCTCTGGGATGATTAGGAGTGACTGCACATGACAGCCATTCATGTCTATCTGGGTTATGCTTTCCTTACTGCATGTGCTCGGGGTTGATTCAGAGTGACTGCACATGACAGCCATTCATGTCTCTCTGGGTTATGCTTTCATTATTAGGTGTGCTCTGGGTTGACTAGGAGTGACTGCACATGGAAGCCATTCATGTCTCTCTCGAATATGCTTTCACTACTGGGTGTGCCCTGGCTGATTAGGAGTCACATGACAGCTATTTATGTCTCTCTGGGTTATGCTTTCATTACTGGGTGTGCTCTGGGTCAATTAAGACTGACTGCACATGACAGCCATTCATGCCTCTCTGGGTTATGCTTTCATTACTGTGTGTGCTCTGGTTTAATTAGGAGTGAATGCACATGACAGCCATTCATGTCTCTCTGGGTTATGCTTTCATTACTGGGTGTGCTCTGGGTTGATTAGGAGTGACTACACATGACAGCCATTCATGCCTCTCTGTCTTATGCTTTCATTACTGGGTGTGCTCTGGTTTAATTAGGAATGAATGCACATGACAGCCATTCCTGTCTCTGGGTTATGCTTTCATTACTTGGTGTGCTCTGGGTCAATTAGGAGTGACTGCACATGGCAGCCATTCATGTCTCTCTGGCTTATGCTTTCATTACTGGGTGTACTTTTGGTTAATTAGGAGTGACTGCACATGACAGCCATTCATTTCTCTCTGGATTATGCTTTCATTACTGGGTGTGCTCTGGGTTGATTAGGAGTGAATGCACATGACAGCCATTCATGTCTCTCTGGGTTATGCTTTCATTACTGTGTGTGCTCTGGGTTGATTGGGAGTAACTACACATGGCAGCCATTAATACCTCTCTGGGTTATGCATTCATTACTGGGTGTGCTCTGGGTTGATTAGGAGTGACTGCACATGACAGCCATTCAATTCTCTCTGGGTTATGCTTTCATTACTGGGTGTGCTGTGGATTGATTAGGAATGACTGCACATGACAGCCATTCATGTCTCTCTGGGTATGCTTTCATTACTGGGTGTGCTCTGGGTTGATAAGAGTGACTGCACATGGCAGCCATTCAGGTCTCTCTGGGCTATACTTTCATTACTGGGTGTTCTCTTGGTCAATTAGGAGTGACTGCACATGACAGCCATTCATGTCTCTCTGGGTTATGTTTTCATTACTGGGTGTGATCTGGGCTGATTAGGAGTGACTGCACATGGCAGTCACTCATGTCTCTCTGGGTTATGCTTTCATTACTGGATTTGCTCTGCGTTTATTAAGAGTGACTGCACATGACAGCCATTCCCTGTCTCTCTGGGTTATGCTTTAATTACTGGGTGTGCTCTGTGTCGATTAGAAGTGACTGCATGTGCCAGCCATTCATGTCTCTCTGGGTTATGCTTTCATTACTGGGTGTGCTCTTGGTTGATTAGGAGTTACTACACATGACAGCCATTCATGTCTCTCTGGGTTATGCTTTCATTACTGGGTATGCTCTTGGTTGGTTAGTGGTGACTGCACATGGCAGCCATTAATGTCTCTCTGGGATATGCTTTCATTACTGAGTGTGCTGTGGGTTGATTGGGAGTAACTGCACATGGCAGCTATTCATACCTCTCTGGGTTATGCTTTCATTACTGAATGCGATCTGGGTTGATTAGGAATGACTGCACATGACAGCCATTCATGTCTCTGGGTTATGCTTTCATTAATGGGTGTGCTCTGGTTTGATTTGGAGTGACTGCACATGGCAGCCATTCATGTCTCTCTGAGTTCATAGGTTCATAAGCTCATAGGTTGGTACTAGGTTATCAGCCCTAGGGCTTATACAAGCCTACCCATAACAATTCCCTGGCTATTTCTTCACACACTATTTGCTTCCCTGGACCCCTGTCTAGCACGGCGACTAACGTGATCCCCGGGGTGAATTTCCTTACTTCCTTCCAATCCTCAAGGTTCCTTTTAAAGAGGGGCAAAGAGACACTCTGCTTGACATGTATAGGCAATCTTTTCCAGAGTATGGGGAGTCTCTGGGTCAGGAACCTATCCCTCCAGCATGTTTTGTTTATTGTGATGACAAGGTTTAGATCCCTGGAGCATGTGGCTCTGAGCGATTGGGATTTCTTTAAGTGTAGCATGTCCAAGAGCTCTGGTTTAACATGGCCTTGTAAAAATGGAGATCGCCTTTGAGTAGTTGATATGTAACAGAGTATAGCTGGAGTTTTTTAAGGCGGTCAGCATCGGGAATCTGCTTTAGGCCTGTGATACTTTTAGTGAGGTATTTCTGTGGCCTTTCCAGTTGTTGCAGTTGTCTTGAGAGGTACAAACCAAATGGGGCATTGTATTCTATAATGGGTCTAATGAAGGATGAGTACAGTGGGATAATGACCTCCTTTTTTCTGGATGAAAAGCCCTTACTGATGAGGTGTGCCACATAGAAGGATTTCCTGACTGTTGTGGTGATGTGGTTATCGAAGGTGAGGCCACTGTCAATCATGTGTCCCTAAGTCTCTTATCACACTTTCATTGTTTAGTGTACTGACACCTATATGATAATTCACGGATACATGGTTTTTCCCCAAGGGGATAACTATACATTTCTTGGCATTGAGCTTGAGCGCATGGCTCTGGCACCAAGCATCTGTTTCTGTAAGGCCCTATGTAACTCTAAGTGCTTTGCTTTCATTACTGGGTGTGCTCTAGGTTGATTTGCAGTGACTGCACATGGCAGGCATTCATACCTCTTTGGGTTATGCTTTCATTACTGGGTGTGCTCTGGGTTGATTTGGAGTGGCTGCACATGACAGCCATTCATACCTCTCCCGGTTATCCTTTCATTACTGGGTGTGCTCTGGGTTGATTAGGAGTGACAGCACATGACAGCCATTCATGTCTCTCTGGGTTATGCTTTCATTACTGGGTGTTCTCTCGGTCAATTAGGAGTGACTGCATGTGACAGTCATTCATGTCTCTCTGGGTTATGCTTTTATTGCTGGGTGTGATCTGGGCTGATTAGGAGTGACTGCACATGGCAGTCACTCATGTCTCTCTGGGTTATGCTTTTATTACTGGATTTGCTCTGGGTTGATTAAGAGTGACTGCACATGACAGCCATTCATGTCTCTCTGGGTTAAGCTTTCATTACTGTGTGTGGTCTGGGTCTATTAGGAGTGACTGCACATGACAGCCATTCCTGTCTCTCTTGGTTATGCTTTCATTACTGGGTGTGCTCTGTGTCGATTAGAAGTGACTGCACGTGGCAGCCATTCATGTCTCTCTGAGTTATTCTTTCATTACTGGGTGTGCTCTTGGTTGATTAGGAGTAACTGCACATGACAGCCATTCATGTCTATCTGGGTAATGCTTTCATTACTGGGTGTGCTCTGGGTTAATTAGCAGTGACTGCACATGACAGCCATTCATGTCTCACTGGGTTATGCTTTCATTACTGGTTATGCTCTTGGTTGGTTAGGAGTGACTGCACATGGCAGCCATTAATGTCTCTCTGGGATATGCTTTCATTAGTGAGTATGCTGTGGGTTGATTGGGAGTAACTGCACATGGCAGCTATTCATACCACTCTGGGTTATGCTTTCATTACTGAGTGCGATTTGGTTTGATTAGGAATGACTGCACATGACAGCCATTCATGTCTCTCCGGGTTATGCTTTCATTAATGGGTGTGCTCTGGTTTGATTAGGAGTGACTGCACATGACAGCCATTCATGTCTCTCTGAGTTCATAGGTTCATAAGCTCATAGGTTCTTACTAGGTTATCAGCCTTAGGGCCTATACAAGCCTACCCATAACAATTCCCTGGCTATTTCTTCCCACACTATTTGCTTCCCTGGACCCCTGTCTAGCAGGGCGACTAACGTGATCCCCGGGGTGAATTTCCTTTCTTCCTTCCAATCATCAAGGTTCCTTTTAAAGAGGGCCAAAGAGACACTCTGCTTGACATGTATAGGCAATCTATTCCAGAGTCTGGTGAGTCTCTGGGTCAGGAACATATCCCTCCAGCATGTTTTGTTTATTGTGATGACAAGGTTTAGATCCCTGGAGCATGTGTCTCTGAGCGATTGGGATTTCTTTAAGTGTAGCATGTCCAAGAGCTCTGGTTTGACATGGCCTTGTAAAAATGGAGATCGCCTTTGAGTAGATGATATGCAACAGAGTATAGCTGGAGTTTTTTAAGGTGGTCAGCGTCGGGAATCTGCTTTAGGCCTGTGATACTTTTAGTGAGGTATTTCTGTGGCCTTTTCAGTTGTTGCAGATGTCTTGAGAGGTACAAACCAAACGGGGCATTGTATTCTATAATGGGTCTAATGAGGGATGAGTACAGTGGGACAATGACCTCCTTTTTTTGGATGAAAAGCCCTTAGTGATGAGGTGTGCCACATAGAAGGATTTTCTGACTGTTGTGGCGATGTGTTTATCGAAGGTGAGGCCACTGCCCACCTGTGTCCCTAAGTCTCTTATCACACTTTCAGTGTTTAGTGTACTGACACCTATATGTTAATTCATGGATACATGGTTTTTCCCAAAGAGGATAACTATACATTTCTTAGCATTGAGCTTGAGCCCATGGCTCTGGCAACAAGCATCTGTTTATGTAAGGCCCTATGTAACTCTAAGTGTTATGCTTTCATTACTGGTTGTGCTCTAGCTTGATTGGCAGTGACTGCACATGGCAGGCATTCATACCTCTTTGGGTTATGCTTTCATTACTGGGTGTGCTCTGGGTTGATTTGGAGTGGCTTCACATGACAGCCATTCATGTCTCTCTGGGTTATGCTTTCATTACGGGATGTGCTCTTGGTTGATTTGGAGTGACTACATATGACAGCCATTCGTGTCTCTCTGGGTTATTCTTTCATTACTGGGTGTCCTCTGCGTTGATTAAGAGTGACTGCACATGACAGCCATTCATGTCTCTCTGGGTTATGCCTTCATTACTGGTTGTGCTCTGGGTTTATTACGAGTGACTCTATATGGCAGCCATTCATGTCTCTCTGGGTTATGCTTTCATTACTGGGTGTGCTCTGGGTTTTCTGGGAGAGACTGCACATGGCAACCATTCATACCTCTCTGGGTTATGCATACATTACTTGGTGATCTCTGGGTTGATTAGGAATGACTGCACATGACAGTCATTCATGTCTCTCTGGGTTATGCTTTCATTACTGGGTGTGCTCTGGGTCGATTAGGAGTGACTGCACATGGCAGCCATTCATACCTCTCTGGGTTATGCATACATTACTTGGTGATCTCTGGGTTGATTAGGAGTGACTGCACATGACAGTCATTCATGTCTCTCTGGGTTATGCTTTCATTACTGGGTGTGCTCTGGGTCGATTAGGAGTGACTGCACATGGCAGCCATTCATGTCTCTCTGGGTTATGCTTTCATTACTGGGTATGCCCTGTGTCAGTTACTAGTGATGGCACATGACAGCCATTCATGTCTCTCTGGGTTTTGCTTTCATTACTGGGTATGCTCTGAGTAGATTAGAAGTGACTGCAGATGACAGCCATTCATGTCACTCTGGGTTATGCTTTCATTAATGGGTGTGCTCTGGTTTGATTAGGAGTTACTGCACATGGCAGCCCTTCATGTCTCTCTGGGTTCATAGGTTCATAGCCTCATAGGTTGGTACTAGGCTATCAGCCCTAGGGCCTATACAAGCCTACCCATAACAATTCCCTGGCTATTTTTTCCCACACTATTTACTTCCCTGTACCCCTGTCTAGCAGGGCGACTGACATGATCACCGGGGTGAATTTCCTTTCTCCCAGCCAAGCGTCAAGTTTTGTTTTGAAGAGGCCCAAAGAGGCACTCTGCTTGACATGTATGGGTAATCTATTCCAGAGTCTGGGGAGTCTCTGGGTCAGAAACCTATCCCTCCAGTATGTTTTGTTTATTGTGATGACAAGGTTTAGGTCCCTGAAGCATGTGACTCTAAGGGATTGGGATTTCTTTAAGTGTAGCGTGTCCAACAGTCTGGGTTTGACGTGGCCTTGTATGTTAAGCAGAGATCGCCTCTGAGTAGATGATATGCAACAGACTATAGCTGGAGATTTTTAAGGTGGTCAGCATAGGGAATCTGCTTTAGGCCTGTGATACTTTTAGTGAGGTATTTCTGTGGCCTTTCCAGTTGTTGCAGATGTCTTGAGAGGTACATACCAAACAGGGCATTGTATTCTATAATGGGTCTAATGAGGGATGAGTACAGTGGGATAATAACCTCCTTTTTTCTGGATGAAAAGCCTTTAGTGATGAGGTGTGCCACATAGAAGGATTTCCTGACTGTTGTGGCGATGTGGTTATGGAAGGTGAGACCACTGTCCACCTGTGTCCCTAAGTTTCTTATCACACTTTCCATGTTTAGTGTACTGCCACCAATATGGTAATTCACGGATACATGTTTTTTCCCAAAGGGGATAACTATACATTTCTTGGCATTGAGCTTCAGCCCATGGCTGTGGCACCATGCATCTGTTTCTGTAAGGCCATATGTAACTGTAAGTGTTATGCTTTCATTACTGGGTGTACTCTAGGTTGATTGGGAGTGACTACACAGGTCAGGCATTCATACCTCTCTGGGTTATGCTTTCGTTACTGCGTGTTCTCTGGGTTGATTAGGAGTGGCTGCACATGACAGCCATTCATGTCTCTCTGGGTTATGCTTTAATTACTGGTTGTGCTCTTGGTTGATTTGGAGTGACTACACATGACAGCCATTCATGTCTCTCTGGGTTATTCTTTCATTACTGAGTGTGCTCTGGATTGATTAGGAGTGACTGCACATGACAGCCATTCATGTCTCTCCAGGTTATGCCTTCATTACTGGGTGTGCTCTGGGTTTTATAGGAGTGACTGCACATGGCAGCCATTCATACCTCTCTGGGTTATGCATACATTACTTGTTGATCACTGGGTTGATTTGGAGTGACTGCACATGACGGTCATTCATGTCTCTCTGGGTTATGCTTTCATTACTGGGTGTGCTTTGGGTCGATTAGGAGTGACTGCACATGGCATCCATTCATGTCTCTCTGTGTTATGCTTTCATTACTGGGTTTGCTCTGGGTGGGTTATTAGTGACTACACAAGACAGCCATTCATATCTCTCTGGGTTATGCTTTTATTACTGGGTGTGCTCTGGGTCAATTAGAAGTGACTGCACAATTCAGCCATTCATGTCTCTCTGGGTTTTGCTTTCATTACTGGGTATGCTCTATATTAGATGTGACTGCACATGACAGTCATTCATGTCTCTCTGGGTTATGCTTTCATTACTGTGTGTGCTCTGGGTTGATTAGGAGTGACTGCACAAGGCAGCCATTCATGTCTCTCTCAGTTATGCTTTCATTACGGGGTGTGCTTTGGTTTGATTAGGAGTGACTGCACAAGACAGCCATTCATGTCTTTCTGGGTTATGCTTTCATTACTGGGAGTGCTCTGTGTTGATTAGGAGTAACTACACATGACAGCCATTCATGTCTCTCTGGGTTATTCTTTCATTAAGGGGTGTTCTCTAGGTTAATTTTGGAGTGACTGCACGTGACAGCCATTCGTGTGTCTTTGGGATATACTTTCATTACTGGGTGTGCTCTGGGTTGATTGTGGTGACTGCATATCACAGCCATTCATGATTCTCTCTGGTTTATGCTTTCATTACTTGGTGTGCTCTGGGTTGATTAGGAGTGACTGTACATGATAGCCATTCAAGTCTCTTTGGGTTATGCTTTCATTACTGGGTATGCTCTGGGTTGATTAGGAGTGAATGCACATGGCAGCCATTCATGTCTGTCTGGGATATGCTTTCATTACTGGGTGTGGTCTAGGTTGATTAGGAGTGACTGCACATGACAGACATTCATATCTCTCTGGGTTATGCTTTCATTACTGGGTGTGGTCTGGGTTAATTAGCAGTGATTACACATGACAGCCATTCACGTCTTTCTGGGTTATGCTTTCATTACTAGGTGTTCTCTCTGTCGATTAGGAGTGAATGCAAATGACAGCCATTCATGTCTCTTTAGGATATGCTTTCATTACTGGATGTGCTCTCGGTTGGTTAGGAGTGACTGCACATGGCAGCCATTAATGTCTCTCTGGGTTATGCTTTCATTACTGTGTGTGCTGTGGGTTGATTGGGAGTAACTGCACATGGCAGCTATTCATACCTCTCTGGGTTATCCATTCATTGCTGGGTGTGCTCTGGGTTGATTAGGAGTGAGTGCACATGACAGCCATTCAATTCTCTCTGGGTTATGCTTTCATTACTGAGTGTGATCTGGGTTGATAAGGAATGACTGCACATGACAGCCATTCATGTCTCTCTGGGTTATGCTTTTATTAATGGGTGTGTTCTGGTTTGATTAGGAGTGACTGCACATGGCAGCCATTCATATCTCTCTCCGTTATGCTTTCATTACTTTGTCTGCTCTGGCATGATTAGGACTGACTGCACATGGCAGCCATTCACATCTCTCTGGGTTCATAGGTTCATAGGCTCATAGGCTGGTAATAGGCTATCAGCCCTAGGGCCTATACAAGCCTAGCCATAACAATTCCCTGGCTATTTCTTCCCACACTATTTACTTCCCTGGACCCCTGTCTAGCAGGGTGACTGACATATTTCCCAGGGTGAATTTCCTTTCTCCCATCCAATCGTCGAGGTTCCTTTTGAAGAGGGCCAAAGAGGCACTCTGCTTGACATGTATGGGCAATCTATTCCAGAGTCTGGGGAGTCTCAGGGTCAGGAACCTATCCCAACAGCATGTTTTGTTTATTGTGATGACAAGGTTTAGATCCCTGGAGCGTGTGGCTCTGAGGGATTGGGATTTCTTTAAGTGTAGCATGTCTAACAGCTCTGGGTTTGACATGGCCTTGTATGTTAAGCAGAGATGCCTCTGAGTAGATGATATGCGACAGAATATCGCTGGAGTTTTTTAAGGTGGTCAGCATAGGGAATCTGCTTTAGGCCTGTGATACTTTTAGTGAGGTATTTCTGTGGCCTTTCCAGTTGTTGCAGATGTCTTGAGAGGTACATACCAAACAGGGCATCGTATTCTATAATGGGTCTAATGAGGGATGAGTACAGTGGGATAATAACTTCCTTTTTTCTGGATGAAAAGCCTTTAGTGATGAGATGTGCCACATAGAAGGATTTCCTGACTGTTGTGGTGATGTGGTTATGAAAGGTGAGACCACTGTCCACCTGTGTCCCTAAGTTTCTTATCACACTTTCCATGTTTAGTGTACTGCCACCAATATGGTAATTCACGGATACATGTTTTTTCCCAAAGGGGATAACTATACATTTCTTGGCATTGAGCTTGAGCCCATGGCTGTGGCACCATGCATCTGTTTCTGTAAGGCCATATGTAACTGTAAGCGTTATGCTTTCATTACTGGGTGTACTCTAGGTTGATTGGGAGTGACTACACATGTCAGGCATTCATACCTCTCTGGGTTATGCTTTCATTACTGCGTGTTCTCCGGGTTGATTAGGAGTGGCTGCACGACAGCCATTCATGTCTCTCTGCGTTATGCTTTAATTACTGGTTGTGCTCTTGGTTGATTTGGAGTGACTACACATGACAGCCATTCATGTCTCTCTGGGTTATTCTTTCATTACTGAGTGTGCTCTGGGTTGATTAGGAGTGACTGCACATGACAGACATTCATGTCTCTCCAGGTTATGCCTTCATTACTGGGGATGCTCTGGGTTTTATAGGAGTGACTGCACATGGCAGCCATTCATACCTCTCTGTGTTATGCATACATTACTTGTTGATCACTGGGTTGATTTGGAGTGACTGCACATGACGGTCATTCATGTCTCTCTGGGTTATGCTTTCATTACTGGGTGTGCTTTGGGTCGATTAGGAGTGACTGCACATGGCATCCATTCATGTCTCTCTGTGTTATGCTTTCATTACTGGGTTTGCTCTGGGTGGGTTATTAGTGACTACACAAGACAGCCATTCATATCTCTCTGGGTTATGCTTTTATTACTGGGTGTGCTCTGGGTCAATTAGAAGTGACTGCACAATTCAGCCATTCATGTCTCTCTGGGTTTTGCTTTCATTACTGGGTATGCTCTATATTAGATGTGACTGCACATGACAGTCATTCATGTCTCTCTGGGTTATGCTTTCATTACTGTGTGTGCTCTGGGTTGATTAGGAGTGACTGCACAAGGCAGCCATTCATGTCTCTCTGGGTTATGATTTCATTACTGGGTGTGCTCTGTGTTGATTAGGAGTAACTACACATGACAGCCATTCATGTCTCTCTGGGTTATTCTTTCATTAAGGGGTGTTCTCTAGGTTAATTTTGGAGTGACTGCACATGACAGCCATTTGTGTGTCTTTGGGATATACTTTCATTACTGGGTGTGCTCTGGGTTGATTGTGGTGACTGCATATCACAGCCATTCATGATTCTCTCTGGTTTATGCTTTCATTACTTGGTGTGCTCTGGGTTGATTAGGAGTGACTGTACATGATAGCCATTCAAGTCTCTTTGGGTTATGCTTTCATTACTGGGTATGCTCTGGGTTGATTAGGAGTGACTGCACATGGCAGCCATTCATGTCTGTCTGGGTTATGCTTTCATTACTGGGTGTGGTCTAGGTTGATTAGGAGTGACTGCACATGACAGACATTCATATCTCTCTGGGTTATGCTTTCATTACTGGGTGTGGTCTGGGTTAATTAGCAGTGATTACACATGACAGCCATTCATGTCTTTCTGGGTTATGCTTTCATTACTAGGTGTTCTCTCTGTCGATTAGGAGTGAATGCAAATGACAGCCATTCATGTCTCTTTAGGATATGCTTTCATTACTGGGTGTGCTCTCGGTTGTTTAGGAGTGACTGCACATGGCAGCCATTAATGTCTCTCTGGGTTATGCTTTCATTACTGTGTGTGCTGTGGGTTGATTGGGAGTAACTGCACATGGCAGCTATTCATACCTCTCTGGGTTATCCATTCATTGCTGGGTGTGCTCTGGGTTGATTAGGAGTGAGTGCACATGACAGCCATTCAATTATCTCTGGGTTATGCTTTCATTACTGAGTGTAATCTGGGTTGATAAGGAATGACTGCACATGACAGCCATTAATGTCTCTCTAGGTTATACCTTTATTAATGGGTGTGTTCTGGTTTGATTAGGAGTGACTGCACATGGCAGCCATACATGTCTCTCTCCATTATGCTTTCATTACTTTGTCTGCTCTGGCTTGATTAGGACTGACTGCACATGGCAGCCATTCACGTCTCTCTGGGTTCATAGGTTCATAGGCTCATAGGCTGGTAATAGGCTATCAGCCCTAGGGCCTATACAAGCCTAGCCATAACAATTCCCTGGCTATTTCTTCCCACACTATTTACTTCCCTGGACCCCTGTCTAGCAGGGTGACTGACATATTTCCCAGGGTGAATTTCCTTTCTCCCATCCAATCGTCAAGGTTCCTTTTGAAGAGGGCCAAAGAGGCACTCTGCTTGACATGTATGGGCAATCTATTCCAGAGTCTGGGGAGTCTCAGGGTCAGGAACCTATCCCAACAGCATGTTTTGTTTATTGTGATGACAAGGTTTAGATCCCTGGAGCGTGTGGCTCTGGGGGATTGGGATTTCTTTAAGTGTAGCATGTCTAACAGCTCTGGGTTTGACATGGCCTTGTATGTTAAGCAGAGATGCCTCTGAGTAGATGATATGCGACAGAATATCGCTGAAGTTTTTTAAGGTAGTCAGCATAGGAATCTGCTTTAGGCCTATGATACTTTTAGTGAGGTATTTCTTTGGCCTTTCCAGTTGTTGCAGATGTCTTGAGAGGTACATACCAAACGAGGCATTGTATTCTATAATGGGTCTAATGAGGGATGAGTACAGTGGGATAATGACCTCCTTTTTCTGGATGAAAAGCCCTTAGTGATGAGGTGTGCCACAGAGAAGGATTTCTTGACTGTTGTGGCAGTGAGGTTATCGAAGGTGAGACTACTGTCCACCTGTGTCCCTAAGTCTCTTGTCACACTTTCAGTGTTTAGTGTACTGCCACCTATATGGTAATTCAAGGATACATGTTTTTTCCCAAAGGGGATAACTATACATTTCTTGACATTGAGCTGGAGCCCGTGGCTCTGGCACCAAGCATCTGTTATGTTTTCATTACTGGGTGTGCTCTAGGTTGATTGGGAGTGACTGCACATGGCAGGCATTCATACCTCTCTGGGTTATGCTTTCATTACTGGGTGTGCTCTGGGTTGATTAGGAGTGGCTGCACATGACAGCCATTCATGTCTCTCTGGGTTATGCTTTCATTACTGGTTGTGCTCTTGGTTGATTTGGAGTGACTACACATGACAGCCTTTCATGACTCTGTGGGTTATTCTTTCATTACTGGGTGTGCTCTGGGTTGATTAGCAGTGACTGCACGTGACAGCCATCCATGTTTCTCTGGGTTATGCCTACATTACTGGGTGTGCTCTGGGTTTATTAGGAGTGACTCTATACGGCAGCCATTCATGCCTCTTTGGATTATGCTTTTATTACTGGGTGTGCTCTGGGTTTTTTGGGAGTGGCTGCACATGGCAGCCATTCATACCTCTCTGGGTTATGCATACATTACTTGGTGATCTCTGGGTTGATTAGGAGTGACTGCACATGACAGTCATTCATGTCTCCCTGGGATATGCTTTCTTTACTGGGTGTGCTCTGGGTCAAATAGGAGTGACTGTACATGGCAGCCATTCATGTCTCTCTGGGTTATGCTTTCATTACTGGATTTGCTCTGGGTTGGTTATTAGTGACTGCACATGACAGCCATTCATGTCTCTCTGGGTTATGCTTTTATTACTGCGTGTGCTCTGGGTCGATTAGAAGTGACTGCACAAGACAGCCATTCATGTCTTTCTGGGTTTTGCTTTCATTACTGGGTATGCTCTGGGTGGATTAGAAGTGACTGCACATGACAGCCATTCATGTCTCTCTGGCTTATGCTTTCATTACTGGGTGTGCTCTGGGTTGATTAGGAGTGTCTGCGCATGACAGCCATTCATGTCACTCTGGGTTATGCTGTCCCTAATGGGTGTGCTCTTGGTTGGTTAGGAGTGACTGCACATGGCAGCCATTAATGTCTCTCTGGGTTATGCTTTCATTAATGTGAGTGCTCTGCGTTGATTGGGAGTAACTGCACATGGCAGCTATTCATACCTCTCTGGGTTATGCATTCATTGCTGGGTGTGCTCTGGGTTGATTAGGAGTGACTGCACATGACAACCATTCAATTCTCTCTGGGTTATTCTTTCATTACTGAGTGTGATCTGGGTTGATTAGGAATGAATGCACACCACAGCCATTCATGTCTCCCTGGGTTATGCTTTCATTACTGTGTATACTCTGGGTTGATTAGGAGTGAATGCACATGACAGCCATTCATGTCTCTCTGGATTATGCTTTCATTACTGGGTCTGCTCTTGGTTGGTTAGGAGTGACTGCAAATGGCAGCCATTAATGTCTTTCTGGGTTATGCTTTCATTACTGTGTGTGCTCTTGGTTGATTGGGAGTAACTGCACATGGCAGCTATTCATACATCTCTGCGTTATGCATTTATTACTGGGTGTGCTCTGGGTTTATTAGGAGTGACTGCACATGACAGCCATTCATGTCTCTCTGGATTATGCTTTCATTAATGGGTGTGCTCTGGTTTGGTTAGGAGTGACTGCACATGGCAGCCATTCATGTGTCTCTCTGGGTTATGCTTTCATTACTTGGTGTGCTCTAGCTTGATTAGGAGTGACTGCACATGGCAGCCATTCATGTCTTTATCGGTTCATAGGTTCATAGGTTGGTATTAGGCTATCAGCCCTAGGGCCTATACAAGCCTAGCCATAACAATTCCCTCGCTAATTCTTCCCACACTATTTACTTCCTTGGACCCCTGTCTAGCAGGGCAACTGACGTGATCCCCGTGGTGAATTTCCTTTCTCCCATCCAATTGTCAAGGTTCCTTTTCAAGAGGGCCAAAGAGGCACTCTGCTTGACATGTATGGGCAATCTATTCCAGAGTCTGTGGAGTCTCTGGGTCAGAAACCTATCCCTCCAGCATGTTTTGTTTATTGTGATGACAAGATTTAGATCCCTGGAGCGTGTGGCTCTGAGGGATTGGGATGTCTTTAAGTGTAGCATGTCCAACAGCTCTTGGCTTGACATGGCCTTGTATGTTAAGCAGAGATCGCCCCTGAGTAGACGAGATGCAACAGAGTATAGCTGGAGTTTTTTAAGGTGGTCAGCGTATGGATTCCGCTTTAGGCCTCTGATACTTTTAGTGAGGTATTTCTGCGGTCTTTCCAGTTGTTGCAGATGTCTTGAGAGCTACATATGAAACGGAGCATTGTATTCTATAATGGGTCTAATCAGGGATGAGTACAGTGGGACAATGATCTCCGTTTTTCTGGATGAAAAGCCCTTAGTGATGAGATGTGCCACATAGAAGGATTCCCTGACTGTTGTGGCAATGTGGTTATCAAAGGTGAGACCACTGTCCACCTGTGTCCCTAAGTCTCTTATCACACTTTCAGTGTTTAATGTACTGCCACCAATATGGTAATTCACGGATACATGTTTTTTCCCAAAGGGGATAACTATACATTTCTTGGCATTTAGCTTGATCCCATGGCTCTGGCACCAAGCATCTGTTTCTGTAAGGCCCTATGTAACTGTAAGTGTTATGCTTTCATTACTGGGTGTGCCCTAGGTTGATTGGGAGTGACTGCACATTGCAGGCATTCATACCTCTCTGGGTAATGCTTTCTTTACTGGGTGTGCTCTGGGTTGATTAGGAGTGGCTGCACATGACAGCCATTCATGTCTCTCTGGGTTATGCTTTTATTACTGGGTGTGCTCTGGGTTGATTAGGAGTGACTGCACATGACAGCCATTCATGTCTCTCTGGGTTATGCCTTCATTACTGGGTGTGCTCTGGGTTTATTAGGAGTGACTCTTTATGACAGCCATTCATGTCTCTCTGGGTTATGCTTTCATTACTGGGTGTGCTCTGGGTTTCATGGGAGTGACTGCACATGGCAGCCATTCATACCTCTCTGGGTTATGCATACATTACTTGGTGATCTCTGGGTTGATTAGGAGTGACTGCACATAATAGTCATTCACGTCTCTCTGGGTTATGCTTTCAGTACTGGGTGTGCTCCGGGTCGATTAGGAGTGACTGCACATGGCAGCCATTCATGCCTCGTTGGGTTATGCTTTCATTACTGGATTTGCTCTGGGTCAGTTATTAGTGACTGCACATGACAGCCATTCATGTCTCTCTGGGTTATGCTTTTATTATTGGGTGTGCTCTGGGTCGATTAGAAGTGACTGCACAAGGCAGCCATTCTTGTCTTTCGTGGTTTTTCTTTAATTACTGTGTATGCTCTTGTTGGATTAGAAGTGACTGCACATTACAGTGATTCACATCTCTCTGGGTTATGCTTTCATTACTGGGTGTGCTTTTGGTTGATTAGGAGTGACTGCACATGGCAGCCATTCATGCCTCTCTGGGTTATGCTTTCATTACTGGGTGTGCTTTTGGTTGATTAGGAGTGACTGCACATTGCAGTTATTCATGTCTCTCTGGGTGATGCCTTCATTACCGGGTGTGCACTGGGTCAAGTGGGACTGACTGCACATGACAGCCATTCATGTCTCCCTTGGTTATGCTTTCATTACTGGGTGTGCTCTGGGTTGATTAGGAGTGAATACAAATGACAGACATTCATATCTCTCTGGGTTATACTTTTATGATTTGGTGTGCTCTGGGTTGATTAGGAGAGACTGCACTTGACAGCCATTCATGCCTCTCTGTGTTACATTACTGGGTGTGCTCGTGGTTGATTAAGAGTGACTGCACATTGCAGCCATTCATGTCTCTCTGGGTTATGCTTTCATTACTGGCTGTGCTCTGGGTTGATTAGGAGTGAATGCACATGACAGCCGTTCATACCTCTCCGGGTTATGCTTTCATTACTGGGTGTGCTCTGTGTTGATTAGGAGTTGCTGCACATGACAGCCATTCATGTCTTTCTGGGTTATGCTTTCATTATTTTATTTTATTTTATTTAACATTTGTTGACTGGGAAAGTCCGACTAGGTTCCACAGATCCTGTTTTCAGCGGAGGCCCGGGGAGAAATGCTCCATTACTGGGTGTGCTCTGGGTAGATTAGGAGTGACTGCACATGGTAGCCATTCATGTCTCTCTGGATTATGGTTTCATTACTGTGTGTGCTCTGGGTTGATTAGAAGTGACTGCACATGACAGCCATTCATGTCTCTCTGCATTATGCTTTCATTAATTGGTGTGCTCTGAGATGATTAGGAGTGACTGCACATGACAGCCATTCATGTCTCTCTGGGTTATGCTTTCATTACTGGGTGTGCTCTGAGTTGATTAGGAGTGACTGCACATGACAGCCATTCATGTCTCTTTGGGTTATGCTTTCATTACTGGGTGTGCTCTGGGTTGATTAGGAGGGACTGCACTTGACAGCCATTCGTGCCTCTCTGGGTTACATTACTTGGTGTGATCTGGGTTGATTAAGAGTGACTGCACATGACAGCCATTCATGTCTCTCTGGGTTATGCTTTCCTTAATGTGTGTGCTCTGGGTTGATTAGGAGTGACTGCACATGACAGGCATTTATGTCTCTCTGGGTTATGCTTTCATTATTGGGTGTGCTCTGGGTTTAATAGGAGTGACTGCACATGGCAGGCATTCATTTCTCTCTGGGCTATGCTTTCATTACTCGGTTTGATCTGGGTTGATTAGCAGTGACAGCACATGACAGCCATTCATTTCTCTCTGGGTTATGCTTTCGTTACTGGATGTGCTTTTGGTTGATTAGGAGTGACTGTGCATGACAGCCATTCATGTCTCTGGGTTAAGCTTTCATTACTGTGTGTTCTCTGGGAATATTAGGAGTTTCTGCACATGGTAGCCATTCATGTCTTTCTGGGTTATGCTTTCATTACTGTGTGTGCTCTGGGTTGATTAGGAGTGACTGCACATGACAGCCATTCATGTCTGTCTGGGTTATGCTTTTATTACTGGGTGTGCTCTGGGTTGATTAGGAGTGACTGCACATGGCAGCCATTAATGTCTTTCTGGGTTATGCTTTCATTACTGTGTGTGCTCTTGGTTGATTGGGAGTAACTGCACATGGCAGCTATTCATACCTCTCTGCGTTATGCATTCATTACTGGGTGTGCTCTGGGTTTATTAGGAATGACTGCACATTACAGCCATTCATGTCTCTCTGGGTTATGCTTTCATTAATGGGTGTGCTCTTGTTGGTTAGGAGTAACTGCACATGGCAGCAATTCATGTGTCTCTCTGGGTTATGCTTTCATTACTTGGTGTGCTCTGGCTTGATTAGGAGTGACTGCACATGGCAGCCATTCATGTCTTTATCGGTTCATAGATTCAAAGGTTCATAAGTTGGTATTAGGCTATCAGCCCTAGGACCTATACAAGCCTAGCCATAACAATTCCCTCGCTAATTCTTCCCATACTATTTACTTCCCTGGACCCCTGTCTAGCAGGGCAACTGACGTGATCCCCGTGGTGAATTTCCTTTCTCCCATCCAATCGTCAAGGTTCCTTTTCAAGTGGGCCATAGAGGCACTCTGCTTGACATGTATGGGCAATCTATTCCAGAGTCTGTGGAGTCTCTGGGTCAGGAACCTATCCCTCAAGCATGTTTTGTTTATTGTGATGACAAGGTTTAGATCCCTGGAGCGTGTGGCTCTGAGGGATTGGGATGTCTTTAAGTGTAGCATGTCCAACAGCTCTGGGCTTGACATGGCCTTGTATGTTAAGCAGAGATCGCCCCTGAGTAGACGATATGCAACAGAGTATAGCTGGAGTTTTTTAAAGCGGTCAGCGTATGGATTCCGCGTTAGGCCTCTGATACTTTTAGTGAGGTATTTCTGCGGTCTTTCCAGTTGTTGCAGATGTCTTGAGAGCTACATATGAAACAGAGAGTTGTATTCTATAATGGGTCTAATCAGTGATGAGTACAGTGGGACAATGACCTCTTTTTTTCTGGATGAAAAGCCCTTAGTGATGAGGTGTGCCACATAGTAGGATTCCCTGACTGTTGTGGCAATGTGGTTATCAAAGGTGAGACCACTGTCCACCTGTGTCCCTAAGTCTCTTATCACACTTTCAGTGTTTAATGTACTGCCACCAATATGGTAATTCACGGATACATGTTTTTTCCCAAAGGGGATAACTATACATTTCTTGGCATTTAGCTTGAACGCATGGCTCTGGCACCAAGCATCTGTTTCTGTAAGGCCCTATGTAACTGTAAGTGTTATGCTTTCATTACTGGGTGTGCCCTAGGTTGATTAGGAGTGACTGCACATTGCAGGCATTTATACCTCTCTGGGTAATGCTTTCATTACTGGGTGTGCTCTGGGTTGATTAGGAGTGGCTGCAAATGACAGCCATTCATGTCTGTCTGGGTTATGCTTTTATTACTGGGTGTGCTCTGGGTTGATTAGGAGGGACTGCACATGACAGTCATTCATGTCTCTCTGGGTTATGCCTTCATTACTGGGTGTGCTCTGGGTTTATTAGGAGTGACTCTATATGACAGCCATTCATGTCTCTCTGGGTTATGCTTTCATTACTGGGTGTGCTCTGGGTTTCTTGGGAGTGACTGCACATGGCAGCCATTCATACCTCTCTGGGTTATGCATACATTACTTGGTGATCTCTGGGTTGATTAGGAGTGACTGCACATAATAGTCATTCACGTCTCTCTGGGTTATGCTTTCATTACTGGATTTGCTCTGGGTCAGTTATTAGTGACTGCACATGACAGCCATTCATGTCTCTCTGAGTTATGCTTTTATTATTGGGTGTGCTCTGGGTCGATTAGAAGTGACTGCACAAGGCAGCCATTCTTGTCTTTCGTGGTTTTTCTTTAATTACTGTGTATGCTCTTGTTGGATTAGAAGTGACTGTACATGACAGCCATTCACATCTCTCTGGGTTATGCTTTCATTACTGGGTGTGCTTTTGGTTGATAAGGAGTGACTGCACATTGCAGCCATTCATGTCTCTCTGGGTGATGCCTTCATTACCGGGTGTGCACTGGGTCAAGTGGGAGTGACTGCACATGACAGCCATTCATGTCTCCCTTGGTTATGCTTTCATTACTGAGTGTGCTCTGAGTTGATTAGGAGTGAATGCACATGACAGACATTCATATCTCTCTGGGTTATGCTTTTATGATTTGGTGTGCTTTGCGTTGATTAGGAGAGACTGCACTTGACAGCCATTCATGCCTCTCTGTGTTACATTACTGGGTGTGCTCGTGGTTGATTAAGAGTGACTGCACATGGCAGCCATTCATGTCTCTCTGGGTTACCCTTTCATTACTGGCTGTGCTCTGGGTTGATTAGGAGTGAATGCACATGACAGCCGTTCATACCTCTCCGGGTTATGCTTTCATTACTGGGTGTGCTCTGGGCTGATTAGGAGTGGCTGCACATGACAGCCATTCATGTCTCCTTGGGTTATGCTTTCATTACTAGGTGTGCTCTGGGTTGATCAGAAGTGACAGCACATGACAGTCATTCATGTCTCTCTGGGTTATGCTTTCATTAATGGGTGTGCTGTAGTTATAATAGGAGTGACTGCACATGGTAGCCATTCATGTCTTTCTGTATTATGCTTTCATTACTGTGTGTGCTCTGGGTTGATTACGAGTGACTGCACATGACAGCCATTCATGTCTTTCTGGGTTATGCTTTCATTACTGGGTGTGCTCTGGGTATATTAGGAGTGACTGCACATGGTAGCCATTCATGTCTCTCTGGATTATGCTTTCATTACTGTGTGTGCTCTGGGTTGATTAGAAGTGACTGCACTTGACAGCCATTCATGCCTCTGTGGGTTACATTACTTGGTGTGCTCTGGGTTGATTAAGAGTGACTGCACATGGCAGCCATTCATGCCTCTCTGGCTTACATTACTTGGTGTGCTCTGGGTTGATTAAGAGTGACTGCACATGGCAGCCATTCATGTCTCTCTGGGTTATGCTTTCATTACTGGTTGTGCTCTGGGTTGATTAGGATTGACTGCACATGGTAGCCATTCATGTCTCTCTGGATTATGCTTTCATTACTGGGTGTGCTCTGGTTTGATTAGACGTGACTGCACATGACAGCCATTTATGTCTCTCTGGGTTATGCTTCCATTACTGGGTCTGCTCTTTGTTTAATAGGAGTGACTGCACATGGCAGTCATTAATTTTTCTCTGGGCTATGCTTTCATTACTCGGTTTTGTCTGGGTTGATTAGGAATGACAGCACATGACAGCCATTTATGTCTCTCTGGGTTATGCTTTCATTACTGGGTGTGCTCTGTGTTGATTAAGAGTGACTGCACTTGACAGTCATTCATGCCTCACTGGGTTACATTACTTGGTGTGCTCTGGGTTGATTAAGAGTGACTGCGCATGGCAGCCATTCATGTCTCTCTGGGTTATGCTTTCATTACTGGTTGTGCTCTGGGTTGATTAGGAGTGACTGCACATGGTAGCCATTCATGTCTCTCTGGATTATGCTTTCATTACTGGGTGTGCTCTGGTTTGATTAGAAGTGACTGCACATGACAGCCATTTATGTCTCTCTGGGTTATGTTTTTATTACTGGGTGTGCTCTTGGTTTAATAGGAGTGACTGCACATGACAGTCATTCATTTTTCTCTGGGATATGCTTTCATTACTTGATTTTGTCTTGGTTGATTAGCAGTGACAGCACATGACAGCCTTACATGTCTCTCTGGGTTATGCTTTCTTTACTGGTTGGGCTCTTGGTTGATTAGGAGTGACTGCACATGACAGCAATTTATGTCTCTCTGGGTTATGCTTTTATTACTGGGTGTGCTCTGGGTTGATTAGGAGTGACTGCACATGACAGCCATTCATGTCTCTCTGGGGTATGCCTTCATTACTGGGTGTGCTCTGGGTTTATTAGGAGTGACTCTATATGACAGCCATTCATGTCTCTCTGGGTTATGCTTTCATTACTGGGTGTCCTCTGGGTTTCTTGGGAGTGACTGCACATGGCAGCCATTCATACCTTTCTGGGTTATGCATACATTACTTGGTGATCTCTGGGTTGATTAGGAGTGACTGCACATAATAGTCATTCACGTCTCTCTGGGTTATGCTTTCGTTACTGGGTGTGCTTTTGGTTGATTAGGAGTGACTGCACATGGCAGCCATTCATGCCTCTCTAGGTTATGCTTTCATTACTGGGTGTGCTTTTGGTTGATTAGGAGTGACTGCACATTGCAGCCATTCATGTCTCTCTGGGTGATGCCTTCATTAGCGGGTGTGCACTGGGTCAAGTGGGAGTGACTGCAAATGACAGACATTCATGTCTCCCTTGGTTATGCTTTCATTACTGGGTGTGCTCTGGGTTGATTAGGAGAGACTGCACTTGACAGCCATTCATGCCTCTCTGTGTTACATTACTGGGTGTGCTCGTGGTTGATTAAGAGTGACTGCACATGGCAGCCATTCATGTCTCTCTGGGTTATGCTTTCATTACTGGCTGTGCTCTGGGTTGATTAGGAGTGAATGCACATGACAGTCATTTATGTCTCTCTGGGTTATGCTTTCATTAATGGGTGTGCTATAGGTATATTAGGAGTGACTGCACATGGTAGCCATTCATGTCTCTCTGTATTATGCTTTCATTACTGTGTGTCCTCTGGGTTGATTACGAGTGACTGCACATGACAGCCATTCATGTCTTTCTGGGTTATGCTTTCATTACTGGGTGTGCTCTGGGTATATTAGGAGTGACTGCACATGGTAGCCATTCATGTCTCTCTGGATTATGCTTTCATTACTGTGTGTGCTCTGGGTTGATTAGAAGTGACTGCACTTGACAGCCATTCATGCCTCTGCAGGTTACATTACTTGATGTGCTCTGGGTTGATTAAGAGTGACTGCACTTGACAGTCATTCATGCCTCTCTGGGTTACATTACTTGGTATGCTCTGGGTTGATTAAGAGTGACTGCACATGGCAGCCATTCATGTCTCTCTGGGTTATGCTTTCATTACTGGTTGTGCTCTGGGTTGATTAGGAGTGACTGCACATGGTAGCCATTCATGTCTCTCTGGATTATGCTTTCATTACTGGGTATGCTCTGGTTTGATTAGAAGTGACTACACATGACAGCCATTTATGTCTCTCTGGGTTATGCTTTTGTTACTGGGTGTGCTCTTGGTTTAATAGGAGTGACTGCACATGGCAGTCATTCATTTTTCTCTGGGCTGTGCTTTCATTACTCGGTTTTGTCTGGGTTGATTAGGAGTGACAGCACTTGACAGCCATTCATGCCTCTGTGGGTTACATTACTTGGTGTGCTCTGGGTTGATTAAGAGTGACTGCACTTGACAGTCATTCATGCCTCTCTGGGTTACATTACTTGGTGTACTCTGGGTTGATTAAGAGTGACTGCACATGGCAGCCATTCATGTCTCTCTGGGTTATGCTTTCATTACTGGTTGTGCTCTGGGTTGATTAGGAGTGACTGCACATGGTAGCCATTCATGTCTCTCTGGATTATGCTTTCATTACTGGGTGTGCTCTGGTTTGATTAGAAGTGAATGCACATGACAGCCATTTATGTCTCTCTGGGTTATGCTTTCATTACTAGGTATGCCCTGGGTTTAATAGGAGTGACTGCACATGGCAGGCATTCATTTTTCTCTGGGCTATGCTTTCATTACTTGATTTTGTCTTGGTTGATTAGGAGTGACAGCACATGACAGCCATTCATGTCTCTCTGTATTATGCTTTCATTAATTGGTGTGCTCTGAGTTGATTAGGAGTGACTGCACATGACAGCCATTCATGCCTCTCTGGGTTATGCTTTCATTACTGGGTGTGCTCTGAGTTGATTAGGAGTGACTGCACATGACAGCCATTCATGTCTCTTTGGGTTATGCTTTCATTACTGGGTGTGCTCTGGGTATATTAGGAGTGACTGCACATGGTAGCCATTCATGTTTCTCTGGATTATACTTTCATTACTGTGTGTGCTCTCGTTTGATTAGGAGTGACTGCACATGACAGACATTTATGTCTCTCTGGGTTATGCTTTCATTACTGGATGTGCTCTGGGTTGATTAGGAGTGACTGCACTTGACAGCCATTCATGCCTCTCTGGGTTACATTACTTGGTGTGATCTTGCTTGATTAAGAGTGACGGGACATGGCAGCCATTCATGTCTCTCTGGGTTATGCTTTCATTACTAGGTGTGCTCTGGGTTGATTAGGAGTGACTGCACATGGTAGCCATCCAAGTCTCTCTGGATTATGCTTACATTACTGGGTGTGCTCTGGTTTGATTAGGAGTGACTGCACATGACAGCCATTCATGTCTCTCTGGGTTATGCATTCATTTCTGGGTGTGATCTGGGTCGATTAGGAGTGAATGCACATGGCAGCCATTCATGTCTCTCTGGGTTATGCTTTTATTACTGGGTGTGCTCTGGGTTTATTAGGAGTGACTCTATATGACAGCCATTCATGTCTCTCTGGGTTATGCTTTCATTACTGGGTGTGCTCTGGGTTTCTTGGGAGTGACTGCACATGGCAGCCATTCATACCTCTCTGGGTTATGCATACATTACTTGGTGATCTCTGGGTTGATTAGGAGTGACTGCACATAATAGTCATTCACGTCTCTCTGGGTTATGCTTTCATTACTGGATTTGCTCTGGGTCAGTTATTAGTGACTGCACATGACAGCCATTCATGTCTCTCTGAGTTATGCTTTTATTATTGGGTGTGCTCTGGGTCGATTAGAAGTGACTGCACAAGGCAGCCATTCTTGTCTTTCGTGGTTTTTCTTTAATTACTGTGTATGCTCTTGTTGGATTAGAAGTGACTGTACATGACAGCCATTCACATCTCTCTGGGTTATGCTTTCATTACTGGGTGTGCTTTTGGTTGATAAGGAGTGACTGCACATTGCAGCCATTCATGTCTCTCTGGGTGATGCCTTCATTACCGGGTGTGCACTGGGTCAAGTGGGAGTGACTGCACATGACAGCCATTCATGTCTCCCTTGGTTATGCTTTCATTACTGAGTGTGCTCTGAGTTGATTAGGAGTGAATGCACATGACAGACATTCATATCTCTCTGGGTTATGCTTTTATGATTTGGTGTGCTTTGCGTTGATTAGGAGAGACTGCACTTGACAGCCATTCATGCCTCTCTGTGTTACATTACTGGGTGTGCTCGTGGTTGATTAAGAGTGACTGCACATGGCAGCCATTCATGTCTCTCTGGGTTACCCTTTCATTACTGGCTGTGCTCTGGGTTGATTAGGAGTGAATGCACATGACAGCCGTTCATACCTCTCCGGGTTATGCTTTCATTACTGGGTGTGCTCTGGGCTGATTAGGAGTGGCTGCACATGACAGCCATTCATGTCTCCTTGGGTTATGCTTTCATTACTAGGTGTGCTCTGGGTTGATCAGAAGTGACAGCACATGACAGTCATTCATGTCTCTCTGGGTTATGCTTTCATTAATGGGTGTGCTGTAGTTATAATAGGAGTGACTGCACATGGTAGCCATTCATGTCTTTCTGTATTATGCTTTCATTACTGTGTGTGCTCTGGGTTGATTAGGAGTGACTGCACATGACAGCCATTCATGTCTCTCTGGGTTATGCTTTCATTACTGTGTGTGCTCTGGGTTGATTAGAAGTGACTGCACATGGCAGCCATTCATGCCTCTCTGGCTTACATTACTTGGTGTGCTCTGGGTTGATTAAGAGTGACTGCACATGGCAGCCATTCATGTCTCTCTGGGTTATGCTTTCATTACTGGTTGTGCTCTGGGTTGATTAGGATTGACTGCACATGGTAGCCATTCATGTCTCTCTGGATTATGCTTTCATTACTGGGTGTGCTCTGGTTTGATTAGACGTGACTGCACATGACAGCCATTTATGTCTCTCTGGGTTATGCTTCCATTACTGGGTCTGCTCTTTGTTTAATAGGAGTGACTGCACATGGCAGTCATTAATTTTCTCTGGGCTATGCTTTCATTACTCGGTTTTGTCTGGGTTGATTAGGAATGACAGCACATGACAGCCATTTATGTCTCTCTGGGTTATGCTTTCATTACTGGGTGTGCTCTGTGTTGATTAAGAGTGACTGCACTTGACAGTCATTCATGCCTCACTGGGTTACATTACTTGGTGTGCTCTGGGTTGATTAAGAGTGACTGCGCATGGCAGCCATTCATGTCTCTCTGGGTTATGCTTTCATTACTGGTTGTGCTCTGGGTTGATTAGGAGTGACTGCACATGGTAGCCATTCATGTCTCTCTGGATTATGCTTTCATTACTGGGTGTGCTCTGGTTTGATTAGAAGTGACTGCACATGACAGCCATTTATGTCTCTCTGGGTTATGTTTTTATTACTGGGTGTGCTCTTGGTTTAATAGGAGTGACTGCACATGACAGTCATTCATTTTCTCTGGGATATGCTTTCATTACTTGATTTTGTCTTGGTTGATTAGCAGTGACAGCACATGACAGCCTTACATGTCTCTCTGGGTTATGCTTTCTTTACTGGTTGGGCTCTTGGTTGATTAGGAGTGACTGCACATGACAGCAATTTATGTCTCTCTGGGTTATGCTTTTATTACTGGGTGTGCTCTGGGTTGATTAGGAGTGACTGCACATGACAGCCATTCATGTCTCTCTGGGGTATGCCTTCATTACTGGGTGTGCTCTGGGTTTATTAGGAGTGACTCTATATGACAGCCATTCATGTCTCTCTGGGTTATGCTTTCATTACTGGGTGTCCTCTGGGTTTCTTGGGAGTGACTGCACATGGCAGCCATTCATACCTTTCTGGGTTATGCATACATTACTTGGTGATCTCTGGGTTGATTAGGAGTGACTGCACATAATAGTCATTCACGTCTCTCTGGGTTATGCTTTCGTTACTGGGTGTGCTTTTGGTTGATTAGGAGTGACTGCACATGGCAGCCATTCATGCCTCTCTAGGTTATGCTTTCATTACTGGGTGTGCTTTTGGTTGATTAGGAGTGACTGCACATTGCAGCCATTCATGTCTCTCTGGGTGATGCCTTCATTAGCGGGTGTGCACTGGGTCAAGTGGGAGTGACTGCAAATGACAGACATTCATGTCTCCCTTGGTTATGCTTTCATTACTGGGTGTGCTCTGGGTTGATTAGGAGAGACTGCACTTGACAGCCATTCATGCCTCTCTGTGTTACATTACTGGGTGTGCTCGTGGTTGATTAAGAGTGACTGCACATGGCAGCCATTCATGTCTCTCTGGGTTATGCTTTCATTACTGGCTGTGCTCTGGGTTGATTAGGAGTGAATGCACATGACAGTCATTTATGTCTCTCTGGGTTATGCTTTCATTAATGGGTGTGCTATAGGTATATTAGGAGTGACTGCACATGGTAGCCATTCATGTCTCTCTGTATTATGCTTTCATTACTGTGTGTCCTCTGGGTTGATTACGAGTGACTGCACATGACAGCCATTCATGTCTTTCTGGGTTATGCTTTCATTACTGGGTGTGCTCTGGGTATATTAGGAGTGACTGCACATGGTAGCCATTCATGTCTCTCTGGATTATGCTTTCATTACTGTGTGTGCTCTGGGTTGATTAGAAGTGACTGCACTTGACAGCCATTCATGCCTCTGCAGGTTACATTACTTGATGTGCTCTGGGTTGATTAAGAGTGACTGCACTTGACAGTCATTCATGCCTCTCTGGGTTACATTACTTGGTATGCTCTGGGTTGATTAAGAGTGACTGCACATGGCAGCCATTCATGTCTCTCTGGGTTATGCTTTCATTACTGGTTGTGCTCTGGGTTGATTAGGAGTGACTGCACATGGTAGCCATTCATGTCTCTCTGGATTATGCTTTCATTACTGGGTATGCTCTGGTTTGATTAGAAGTGACTACACATGACAGCCATTTATGTCTCTCTGGGTTATGCTTTTGTTACTGGGTGTGCTCTTGGTTTAATAGGAGTGACTGCACATGGCAGTCATTCATTTCTCTGGGCTGTGCTTTCATTACTCGGTTTTGTCTGGGTTGATTAGGAGTGACAGCACTTGACAGCCATTCATGCCTCTGTGGGTTACATTACTTGGTGTGCTCTGGGTTGATTAAGAGTGACTGCACTTGACAGTCATTCATGCCTCTCTGGGTTACATTACTTGGTGTACTCTGGGTTGATTAAGAGTGACTGCACATGGCAGCCATTCATGTCTCTCTGGGTTATGCTTTCATTACTGGTTGTGCTCTGGGTTGATTAGGAGTGACTGCACATGGTAGCCATTCATGTCTCTCTGGATTATGCTTTCATTACTGGGTGTGCTCTGGTTTGATTAGAAGTGAATGCACATGACAGCCATTTATGTCTCTCTGGGTTATGCTTTCATTACTAGGTATGCCCTGGGTTTAATAGGAGTGACTGCACATGGCAGGCATTCATTTTCTCTGGGCTATGCTTTCATTACTTGATTTTGTCTTGGTTGATTAGGAGTGACAGCACATGACAGCCATTCATGTCTCTCTGTATTATGCTTTCATTAATTGGTGTGCTCTGAGTTGATTAGGAGTGACTGCACATGACAGCCATTCATGCCTCTCTGGGTTATGCTTTCATTACTGGGTGTGCTCTGAGTTGATTAGGAGTGACTGCACATGACAGCCATTCATGTCTCTTTGGGTTATGCTTTCATTACTGGGTGTGCTCTGGGTATATTAGGAGTGACTGCACATGGTAGCCATTCATGTTTCTCTGGATTATACTTTCATTACTGTGTGTGCTCTCGTTTGATTAGGAGTGACTGCACATGACAGACATTTATGTCTCTCTGGGTTATGCTTTCATTACTGGATGTGCTCTGGGTTGATTAGGAGTGACTGCACTTGACAGCCATTCATGCCTCTCTGGGTTACATTACTTGGTGTGATCTTGCTTGATTAAGAGTGACGGGACATGGCAGCCATTCATGTCTCTCTGGGTTATGCTTTCATTACTAGGTGTGCTCTGGGTTGATTAGGAGTGACTGCACATGGTAGCCATCCAAGTCTCTCTGGATTATGCTTACATTACTGGGTGTGCTCTGGTTTGATTAGGAGTGACTGCACATGACAGCCATTCATGTCTCTCTGGGTTATGCATTCATTTCTGGGTGTGATCTGGGTCGATTAGGAGTGAATGCACATGGCAGCCATTCATGTCTCTCTGGGTTATGCTTTTATTACTGGGTTTGCTCTGGGTCGGTTATTAGTGACTGCACATGACAGCCATTCAGGTCTCTCTGGGTTATGGTTTTATTACTGGGTGTGATCTGTATTGATTAGAAGTGACTGCACAAGACAGCCATTCATGTCTCTCTCGGTTTTGCTCTCATTACTGGGTGTGCTCTGGTTTGATTAGAAGTGACTGCACATGACAGCCATTTATGTCTCTCTGGGTTATGTTTTTATTACTGGGTGTGCTCTTGGTTTAATAGGAGTGACTGCACATGACAGTCATTCATTTTTCTCTGAGCTATGCTTTCATTACTCGGTTTTGTCTGGGTTGATTAGGAGTGACATCACATGACAGCCATTTATATCTCTCTGGGTTATGCTTTCATTACTAGGTGTGCTCTGGGTTTAATAGGAGTGACTGCACATTGCAGGCATTCATTTTTCTCTGGGATATGCTTTCATTACTTGATTTTGTCTTGGTTGATTAGGAGTGACAGCACATGACAGCCTTACATGTCTCTCTGGGATATGCTTTCATTACTGGGTGTGCTCTTGGTTGATTAGGAGTGACTGCACATGACAGCCATTTATGTCTCTCTGGGTTATGCTTTTATTACTGGGTGTGCTCTGGGTTGATTAGGAGTGACTGCACATGACAGCCGTTCATGTCTCTCTGGGTTATGCCTTCATTACTGGGTGTGCTCTGGGTTTATTAGGAGTGACTCTATATGACAGCCATTCATGTCTCTCTGGGTTATGCTTTCATTACTGGGTGTGCTCCGGGTCGATTAGGAGTGACTGCACATGGCAGCCATTCATGCCTCACTGGGTTATGCTTTAATTACTGGATTTGCTCTGGGTCAGTTATTAGTGACTGCACATGACAGCCATTCATGTCTCTCTGGGTTATGCTTTTATTATTGGGTGTGCTCTGGGTCGATTAGAAGTGACTGCACAAGGCAGCCATTCTTGTCTTTCGTGGTTTTTCTTTAATTACTGTGTATGCTCTTGTTGGATTAGAAGTGACTGCACATGACAGCCATTCACATCTCTCTGGGTTATGCTTTCGTTACTGGGTGTGCTTTTGGTTGATTAGGAGTGACTGCACATGGCAGCCATTCATGCCTCTCTGGGTTATGCTTTCATTACTGGGTGTGCTTTTGGTTGATTAGGAGTGACTGCACATTGCAGCCATTCATGTCTCTCTGGGTGATGCCTTCATTACCGGGTGTGCACTGGGTCAAGTGGGAGTGACTGCAAATGACAGACATTCATGTCTCCCTTCGTTATGCTTTCATTACTGGGTGTGCTCTGGGTTGATTAGGAGAGACTGCACTTGACAGCCATTCATGCCTCTCTGTGTTACATTACTGGGTGTGCTCGTGGTTGATTAAGAGTGACTGCACATGGTAGCCATTTATGTCTCTCTGGGTTATGCTTTCATTACTGGCTGTGCTCTGGGTTGATTAGGAGTGAATGCACATGACAGCCGTTCATGTCTCCTTGGGTTATGCTTTCATTACTGTGTGTGCTCTGGGTTGATTACGAGTGACTGCACATGACAGCCATTCATGTCTTTCTGGGTTATGCTTTCATTACTGGGTGTGCTCTGGGTATATTAGGAGTGACTGCACATGGTAGCCATTCATGCCTCTCTAGATTATGCTTTCATTACTGTGTGTGCTCTGGGTTGATTAGAAGTGACTGCACTTGACAGCCATTCATGCCTCTGCAGGTTACATTACTTGATGTGCTCTGGGTTGATTAAGAGTGACTGCACTTGACAGTCATTCATGCCTCTCTGGGTTACATTACTTGGTGTGCTCTGGGTTGATTAAGAGTGACTGCACATGGCAGCCATTCATGTCTCTCTGGGTTATGCTTTCATTACTGGTTGTGCTCTGGGTTGATTAGGAGTGACTGCACATGGTAGCCATTCATGTCTCTCTGGATTATGCTTTCATTACTGGGTATGCTCTGGTTTGATTAGAAGTGACTGCACATGACAGCCATTTATGTCTCTCTGGGTTATGCTTTTATTACTGGGTGTGCTCTTGGTTTAATAGGAGTGACTGCACATGGCAGTCATTCATTTTTCTCTGGGCTGTGCTTTCATTACTCGGTTTTGTCTGGGTTGATTAGGAGTGACAGCACTTGACAGCCATTCATGCCTCTGTGGGTTACATTACTTGGTGTGCTCTGGGTTGATTAAGAGTGACTGCACTTGACAGTCATTCATGCCTCTCTGGGTTACATTACTTGGTGTACTCTGGGTTGATTAAGAGTGACTGCACATGGAAGCCATTCATGTCTCTCTGGGTTATGCTTTCATTACTGGTTGTGCTCTGGGTTGATTAGGAGTGACTGCACATGGTAGCCATTCATGTCTCTCTGGATTATGCTTTCATTACTGGGTGTGCTCTGGTTTGATTAGAAGTGACTGCACATGACAGCCATTTATGTCTCTCTGGGTTATGCTTTCATTACTAGGTGTGCTCTGGGTTTAATAGGAGTGACTGCACATGGCAGGCATTCATTTTTCTCTGGGCTATGCTTTCATTACTTGATTTTGTCTTGGTTGATTAGGAGTGACAGCACATGACAGCCATTCATGTCTCTCTGGGTTATGCTTTCATTACTGGGTGGGCTCTTGGTTGATTAGGAGTGACTGCACATGGCAGCCATTCATGTCTCTCTGGGTTCATAGGTTCATATTTTCATAGGTTGGTACTAGACTATCAGCCCTAGGGCCTATACAAGTCCACCCATAACAATTCCCTGGCTATTTCTTCCCACACTATTTACTTCCTTGGACCCCTGTCTAGCATGGCAACTGATGTGATCCCAGGTGTGAATTTCCTTTCTCCCATTCAATCGTCAAGGTTCCTTTTCAAGACGACCAAAGAGGCTCTCTGCTTGAGATATATGTGCAATCTATTCCAGAGTCTGGGGAGTCTCTGGGTCAGCAACCTATTCCTCCAGTATGTTTTGTTTATTGTGATGACTAGGTTTAGATCCCTGGAGTGTGTGGCTCTGAGGGAATGGGATTTCTTTAAGTGTAGCATGTCCAACAGCTCTGGGTTTGACATGACCTTGTATGTTAAGCAGAGATCGCCTCTGAGTAGACGATATGCGACATAGTATAGCTGGAGTTTTTTAAGGTGGTCAGCACAGGGAATCTGCTTTAGGCCTGTGATACTTTTAGTGAGGTATTTCTGCGGTCTTTCCAGTTTTTGCAGATGTCTTGAAAGGTACATATGAAATGGGGCGTTGTATTCTATAATGGGTCTAATCAGGGATGAGTACAGTGGGACAATGACATCCGTTTTTCTGGATGAAAAGCCCTTAGTGATGAGGTGTGCCCCATAGAAGGATTTCCTGACTGTTGTGGTGATGTGGTTATCGAAGGTGAGACCACTGTCCACCTGTGTCCCTAATTTTCTTATCACACTTTCGGTGTTTAGTGTACTGCCACCAATATCGTATTTCACGGATACATCTTTTTTCCCAAAGGGGATAACAATACCTTTCTTGGCATTGAGCTTGATCCCATGGCTCTGGCACCAAGCATCTGTTTCTGTAAGGCCCTATGTAACTGTAAGTGTTATGCTTTCATTACTGGGTGTGGTCAAGGTTGATTGGGAGTGACTGCACATTGCAGGAATTCATACCTCTCTGGGTTATGCTTTCATTACTGGTTGTGCTCTTGGTTTATTTGGAGTGACTACACATGACAGCCATTCACGTCTCTCTGGGTTATGCTTTCATTACTGGGTGTGCTCTGGGTTGATTAGGAGTGACTGCACATGACAGCCATTCATGTATCTCTGGGTTATGCCTTCATTACTGGGTGTGCTCTGGGTTTATTATGAGAGACTCTATATGGCAGCCATTCATGTCTCTCTGGGTTATGCTTTCATTACTGGATGTGCTCTGGGTTTTTTGGGAGTGACTGCACATGGCAGCCATTCATACTTCTCTAGGTTATGCATACATTACTTGGTGATCTATGGGTTGATTAGGAGTGACTGCATGTGACAGTCATTCATGTCTCTCTGGGTTATGCTTCCATTACTGGGTGTGCTCTGGGTCGATTAGGAGTGACTGCACATGGCAGCCATCCATGTCTCTCTGGGTTATGCTTTCATTACTGGGTTTGCTCTGTGTCAGTTATTAGTGACTGCAAATGACAGCCATTCATGTCTCTCTGGGTTATGCTTTTATTACTGGGTGTGCTCTGGATTGATTAGAAGTGACTGCACAAGGCAGCCATTCATGTCTCTCATGGTTTTGCTTTCATCACTGGGTATGCTCTTGGTGGATTAGAAGTGACGGCACATGACAGCCATTCATGTCTCTCTGGGTTATGCTTTCATTACTGGGTATGCTCTGGGTTGATTAGGAGTGACTGCACATGACAGCCATTCATGTCTGTCTTGGTTATGCTTTCATTACTGGGTGTGCTCTGGGTTGATTAGGAGTGAATGCACATGACAGACATTCATGTCTCTCTGGGTTAGGCTTTTATGATTGGATGTGCTCTGGGTTGATTAGGAGTGACTGCACTTGACAGCCATTCATGCCTCTCTGGGTTACATTACTGGGTGTGCTCTGGGTTGATTAAGAGTGACTGCACATGGCAGCCATTCATGTCTCTCTGGGTTATGCATTCATTTTGGGTGTTCTCTGGGTTGATTAGGAGTGAATGCACATGACAGCCATTCATACCTCTCCGGGTTATACTTTCATTACTGGGTGTGCTCTGAGTTGATTAAGAGTGACTGCACATGACAGCCATTCATGTCTCTCTGCATTATGCTTTCATTAATTGGTGTGCTCTGAGTTGATTAGGAGTGACTGCACATGACAGCCATTCATTCCTCTCTGGGTTATGCTTTCATTACTGGGTGTGCTCTGAGTTGATTAGGAGTGACTGCACATGACAGCCATTCATGTCTCTTTGGGTTATGCTTTCATTACTGGGTGTGCTCTGGGTATATTAGGAGTGACTGCACATGGTAGCCATTCATGTTTCTCTGGATTATACTTTCATTACTGTGTGTGCTCTCGTTTGATTAGGAGTGACTGCACATGACAGACATTTATGTCTCTCTGGGTTATGCTTTCATTACTGGATGTGCTCTGGGTTGATTAGGAGTGACTGCACTTGACAGCCATTCATGCCTCTCTGGGTTACATTACTTGGTGTGATCTTGGTTTATTAATAGTGATGGGACATGGCAGCCATTCATGTCTCTCTGGGTTATGCTTTCATTACTGGGTGTGCTCTGTGTTGATTAGGAGTGACTGCACATGGTAGCCATCCAAGTCTCTCTGGATTATGCTTACATTACTGGGTGTGCTCTGGTTTGATTAGGAGTGACTGCACATGACAGCCATTCATGTCTCTCTGGGTTATGCATTCATTTGGGTCGATTAGGAGTGAATGCACATGGCAGCCATTCATGTCTCTCTGGGTTATGCTTTTATTACTGGGTTTGCTCTGGGTCGGTTATTAGTGACTGCACATGACAGCCATTCAGGTCTCTCTGGGTTATGGTTTTATTACTGGGTGTGATCTGTGTTGATTAGAAGTGACTGCACAAGACAGCCATTCATGTCTCTCTGGGTTTTGCTCTCATTACTGGGTATGCTCTTGGTTGATTAGAAGTGACTGCACATGACAGCCATTCATGTCTCTCTGGGTTATGCTTTCATTACTGGGTGTGCTCTGGGTTGATTATGAGTGACTGCACATGATAGCCATTCATGTCTCTCTGGGTTATGCTTTCATTACTGTGTGTGCTTTTGGCTGGTTAGGAGTGACTGCACATGGCAGCCATTCATGTCTCTCTGGGTTATGCTTTAATTACTGGGTGTGCTCTGGGTCAAGTGGGAGGGACTGCACATGACAGCCATTCATGTCTCTCTGAATTAGGCTTTCATTACTTGATGTGCTCTGGGTCGATTAGGAGTGACTGCACATGACAGCCATTCATGTCTCTCTGGGTTATGCTTTTATGATTGGATGTGCTCTGGGTTGATTAAGAGTGACTGCACTTGACAGCCATTCATGCATCTCTGGGTTACATTACTGGGTTTGCTTTGGGTTGATTAAGAGTGACTGCACATGGCAGCCATTCATATCTCTCTGGGTTATTCTTTCATTACTGGGTGTGCTCTGGGTTGATTAGGAGTGACTGCACATGACAGCCATTCATACCTCTCCGGTTTATGCTTTCATTACTGGGTGTGCTCTGGGTTGATTAGTGGTGACTGCACATGACAGCCATTCATATCTCCTTGGGTCATGCTTTCATTACTAGGTGTGCTTTGGGTTGATTAGGAGTGACTGCACATGACAGCCATTCATGTCTCTCTGGGCTATGCTTTCATTACTGGGTGTGCTCTGGGTATATTAGGAGTGACTGCACATGGTAGCCATTCATGTCTCTCTGGGTTATGGTTTCATTACTGGGTGTGCTCTGGTTTGATTTGGAGTGACTGCACATGACAGCCATTCATGTCTCTCTGCCTTATGCTTTCATTACTTGGTGTGCTCTGAGTTGATCATGAGTGACTGCACATGACAGCCATTCATGTCTCTCTGAGTTATGCTTTTATTACTGGTTGTGCTCTGGGTTGATTAGGAGTGACTGCACATGACAGCCATTCATGCCTCTCTGGTTTATGCTTTCATTACTGGTTGTGCTCTGGGTTGATTAGGAGTGACTGCACATGACAGCCATTCATGTCTCTCTGGGTTATGCTTTCATTACTGGTTGTGCTCTGGGTTGATTAGGAGTGACTGTACATGACAGCCATGCATGTCTCTCTGGGTTATGCTTTCATTACTGGATGTGCTCTGGGTTGATTGAGATGACTGCATATGACAGCCATTTGTGTCTTTCTGGGTTATGTCCCCTTATTTTCATTGTAATGTATAAAACAGTGCATTCACTGCATATATTTGCAGTTACATAGGCACTAATTTATTTGTCCACCCTCCATAGTCCTTCCTGGTTTTGCATGCTTAGAGGTTATATAATATTTACAGCTATATGCTCTTATAAATGCATACATCAGTGCTTTTTCTCTCACAGGCCATATGTAAGAACCTACAGTGCCCACGTGTTATTATGTTCATGTGGTTGCACATCTGGCTATGTTGTCTGTTTTCTTCTGGCAAAAAAAATATTTTTTTATTCAGGCATGTCCAAGGGTCAGCTCCCAGTTTTCTCTCCTGTCTATCTGATTAATCTGGGCATCTTGAGGCAATGTAAAAATTGCCTCATGTACACAGACAACCCTCTCCTCCTACCACCCAACACTACAACCTGTGAGTGATGCACTTATCTAGCCTCACTGGAGGTAAAGCTCTCTCCAACCAAGACTGAACTTGACAGTCATGAAGAGAAGGTAAACATTTGTACCACACTACACTCATCACATAGTCTCACTAAATCTACACCACCAAAATCCACACATAGTAATGCAAAAACATTCACATAGGCTCTCAGTAATAATCTGTCTAAGCAACAGAGACCTCCAAATCAGAAACGCAAGCAACCTCCCTCCCCCAACACAACCAAAATGACACATAGCCCACAGACTCAGTGTGCCACTCAACCACAGCCAATAAGGCATTACAATGTACCCAACACACTAGTCGTAGATGACTCCATAGTCAGGCACATTGATGTCCCACTCACCAGGCTAAACAAGGAGAAGGTTACTATCAGCTGCCTGTCAGGTGCCAGGATCCGCCACATAACCCACGCACTCAGGTCACCCCACGACAAGTACAAATATGACTCTGTCATTGTAACCAAACACTTCCTCACAAAACACCAAACAGGTTGCGGTCCCAGTCAACAATGAAGGATGTCTTCTAGAGTTCAATCAAATGCAGCCAGAAATACACCAAAAAATAGTTTATTGCACAAAACGATCCATAGTAGTAAAAAACGATAGTCCTGTATACAACCAGAGCCTTAGATTAAGCGCTTTCGTCTCCAATCGGAGACTTCATCAGAATCCAAGGATTAACAATATTAGCACCCTTTTATACTAACCAGTTGGCATCTAATTAAATAATTAATTAATTGATTTAATTTTCTTAAGGTAAAACCCTACCAAAAATACTTTTAAGAGCATTTGAAAATCTGTATGAATAAGTAATATGCAGATTAAAATGAACACAGTAAATAGGTATTAAACACACAATAAATGTGAATATAAGAAATATATATAATAAGCGTATTGGTGAACAAATATATGATAATTGTAATAAATATATATATATGTGTATGTGTATACTAAAATATATAATATTTAAATATATCTATGTATGTAAAAAGCCACTGCAATGAAATACTAATATAATATATAATATATAAATATATAAATATGTATGTATATTTTTAAAAATATAAATATAATATAAATACTGATATAAATACAAATACAAATATACTAGGGGAAAGTAGCATAGTGTATAAATACATATTGTACTGTTTAAAAATATGTTCAAACAGTATATATAAAATATTTAAAAATATTTAAAATATTTAAAATTATAACACATTATGTAAGAATTATGTGTGTATAAAGATATATATAGAGAGAGAAACACAACCAATACAATCAAAGTCAAAATAAAGGCATAAAATATTACAAGGAAAGTGCATGTTGCTGAATACATCTTATAAAATGTGAAAATATATATAATCCACCCTAGGAATAGATCCAAAATAGTTCTATTAAATGTTGGTGATAGTAGTCATGACTTGTGTTTCTTGGGATCAGCTGCAAGCATTTTCAATGCTGGGGTGATGGAAATGTGGTCATTAAGCCCCTTGCCACAACAAGAGTCCAGTCTAAGTTGCCACATCATTTCTTTTAACTCCAGTTGGGTCTCCCAATCACCACCCCTCTCAAGACATTTTACTTCCTCTATAACCCAGAATTTGAAATCTGCATCCTTACAGACCAAAACATGTCTGTACATAGTATTATTTTCATTATGTTTGTTGATGTCCCTCACATGTTCATAAATTCTGGATCGTAGGTGTCGTTCGGTCTTCCCAGCATAGTAGCTCCAGCAGACCTTACAGAAAGCAAGGTATACCATCCCTTTGGTATAACAACTACTATAAGTTTTGGCAACCAGTGTTGTTCTAAGACTGGGTATTCTAATCTCCTTTTGGAGAAGGTTACTATCAGCTGCCTGTCGGGTGCCAGGATCCGCCACATAACCCACGCATTCAGGTCACTCCATGACAAGTACAGATATGACTCTGTCATTGTCCATGTTGGTGTGAATGACCTGAGATGTACCTCCCTGGACTACATGAAAAGAGACATGGAAGAGCTCTTCAATCTTGTAGCCCAGGCAGGTATGACCCTAGCCCTGAGTAGCATTCTTCCATCGCCCAGAATGATACCACAGTACAAGGACAGAATGATTGACTTCAACAATTGGCTAAGCTTCTGGTGTCATTCTAAGGAGATCCAGTAACTGTCTGCTTGGGATGACATGGTCGACAGACTATGATGCTTTGCCACAGATGGCCTCCACCTGTCACCCCTGTGATTCTGGATACTGGCTAAGGCACTTACTGTCCCTATAATGCCTTTTTTAGGCAAGGTTCAAACAACAAATTCACCACCATAACAGGAACAGGCAAGCAAAACCTGAGGGTAATGCTACTCAATGCTAGAAGTCTAAATCTCAAAATGCACTCACTCGAGGCACTCCATAAAATGGAGAACATCGATATCTGTGCAGTGACTGAGACCTGGTTCAAGGCTCCAGAGAGCACCCCTGCACTACAAGGCTATAACTCATACAGACTTTTCGGCCATGTAACCTGGGCTGAAACACCAAAGGTGGAGGTGAGTCCATATTCATTAAGGATATCCACACCTCCAGGCTAGTTGCTCAGCATAATGCATCCGAGGTTATCCAAGTGCAACTAACTCTGGGCCCAACTGCAATCCAAATTTTAGCTTGCTACAGATCCCCCACCATTCCCCAGGATTCCCACTCCTCTTTTCTTGATGTACTGGAAAATATTACGGTTCAACCAAACACCCTAATAATGGACGACTTCAACTACCCCACCATTAACTGGGAAAACTACCCGTGTACCAACTCCTTAGCTCAGCGCTTTCTGGAATTCATAAACTCCAATGCCCTGGATCAACTTACTCACACCCCCACCAGGGGCAACAATATCCTCGACCTAGTCATTACCAACATGAGTGACCAGTGTTCCACACCTGAAGTCAACTCCTCGTTGGTCCGATACGATCATAAGCTAAAAACCCTTGATATCCACATCCCGCCCCCACCTCCCATTAAGGAAACCACAGTAAAAAATTTCTCCAAGGCCAACTTCATGCTTCTTAAGACAGAAGTGGTGAACTTCATGACACCCATGTAGATGGACAATACAGTTACAACTGCTGAATCCTACGCAAATGGACTCTATAAGCACTTACACGAGTGCATGGATCATGCTGTCCCAAACAGAACCAAGACGCTATCCTCCAAAAATGGAAGCCAGTCTAGTGGTCCCCTGCCATAAACAAACTGTACAACAGAAGGAAGAAACTTTTGCAAAAGAGAGTATAATCCCATGAGTGGAGGAGCTCCCTGTTCAGCCTCAGTAAGAAGCTGAGATCCCTTATAAGATCCTCCAAAGCTAGCTACGAAAACAAAATCACCACTAATTCTAAGGACAACCACAAAGCATTCTATAGCTATGTCAAGAATCTCAATGGCAACACCCAGATCTGCTCTGAGTTACAGCACAATAGCACAAAAATTACAGAACCAACTGATATTGCCAACATCCTGGCAGATAGGTTCAGTGCTAACTTTACCCCCACCCCCACCCCCTAAAGGGCCCATATCTATACAGGAAGAATGCAGAGTCCCTGTAATCACAACTACGCAGGTAAAAGCTGCACTCTCTAAAGCCAAAAACACAGCATCCATGGGACCGGACAACATCCCAGGCTGTGTTTTACATGAACTTCAGAACAAACTGGCTCCCCACTTAAACACCATGTTCAATAATAGCCTTATATCAGGCTTTGTGCCCACTGAATGGCGCACAGCAACAGTTATCCCACTCCACAAAGGTGGAGCCACCACTGATCTCGGGAACTATCGACCTATTAGCCTGACGAGCCTGGTCTGCAAGGCCATGGAACGTATCATCATGGAACTCATAAACAAAGACAGTGGTAACCTCCAAACTCTGGATCCCACCCAGTTTGGATTTGCGAAAGGCAGATCATGCCTCCTGAACCTGATCGACTTCTTTGAGGCAGTCACCAAAGCCGTAGATGAGGGTAAGGTGGTTAATACAGCCTATCTTGACCTCGCCAAAGCTTTCAACACCGTCCCCCATTCTGGAATTATAGCTAAACTCACTAAACTAGGTATAAATCCCTATGTCACAAGATGGGTTGCCAATTGGCTCACTGACAGAACCCACACTGTAAAAGTTGCAGACTCTAAATCTGCCCTCAAAGCAGTGAAGAGTGGAGTACCACAGGGTTCCGTCCTGGGACCTCTCCTGTTTGGTATCTACTTCTCTGAAATACAGGCTAACACAGAAGGCCTCTGGCTAATGAAGTTCACAGATGACTGCAAACTAAGAGCCATAGTCAAGTCCCCAAATGATGTGGACATCCTACAGAAAGGCCTAGCTGAGACAAATGCCTGGTGTCAAAGCCATGGCCTCAAGCTCAGTGCCAAAAAGTGCAGTGTCATCCCCTTTGGTAAAAACTCTGTACCTATGAACTACCACATAGGCAGCAATCTACTTAACACTGAATGTGTGATAAGAAACATTGGGATCCAGGTGGACAGTAGTCTCTCCTTTGATAGTCACATTGTCACAGTAGTCAGGAAGTCCTTCTACGTGACACACCTCATCATAAAAGGGTTCTCATCCAGGAAAAAATATGTAATTCTTCCCCTCTACTCGACACTCATTAGATCCATTATAGAGTACAACGCCCCTTTTGGAATGTACCTCACAAGACATCTGCAGCAGCTGTAAAGGCCACATAAGTACCTCACAAAGAGGATTACTGGCCTCAAACAAATGCCCTACACTGACTCCCTCAAAAAACTCCAGCTTTACTCCATAGCATATCGCCTACTCTGAGGTGATCTCTGCCTAACATATAAAGCTATGTCAAACCCAGAGCTGTTGGACATGCTACACCTAAAGAAATCCCAATCCCTCCAAGCTACACGCTCTAGGGACCTAAACCTTGTCACCACAATAAACAGGACATGCTGGAGGGATAGATTCCTATTCCAGAGACTTCCCCATACTCTGAAACAGGCTACCCATCTATGTCAAGCAAAGTTCTTCATTAGCACTCTTCAAGAAAAATCTTGATGAGTGGATGGGAAATAGGAAATACACCCCAGGGATCACTTCTGTGTCTCTGCTCAACAGGGGCACAGGAAAATAACTTTCTTGGGTGGCGTAAGTCAGGGAACCTTGTTGGCTAGGCTTACATAGGCCCTTGGGCCGATAGCCTATTACCTACCTATGAATCTATGAACCCATGAACAAGCCATCATATTAGATTTAAGGCTAATAATCTGAAGTCTAAATGCATGAGAGTTAACATAATTTGTGATTTACAGGAGGACTGCAAAAATCTTTTGCTGACCACTCTCATTATCTTATTCATAGGGGATATAATACGGACACTGTGCAGAATAATACGGACACTATGCAGAATAATAAGGACACTATGCAGAATAATACGGACACTATGCAGAATAATAAGGACACTATGCAGAATAATACGGACACTATGCAGAATAATACGGACACTATGCAGAATAATAAGGACACTATGCAGAATAATACGGACACTATGCAGAATAATAAAGACACTATGCAGAATAATACGGACACTATACAGACACTATGCAGAATAATAAGGACACTATGCAGAATAATAAGGACACTATGCAGAATAATACGGACACTGTGCAGAATAATAAGGACACTATGCAGAATAATACAGACACTGTGCAGAATAATAAGGACACTATGCAGAATAATACGGACACTGTGCAGAATAATACGGACACTATGCAGAATAATAAGGACACTATGCAGAATAATAAGGACACTATGCAGAATAATACGGACACTGTGCAGAATAATAAGGACACTATGCAGAATAATATGGACACTGTGCAGAATAATAAGGACACTATGCAGAATAATACGGACATTATGCAGAATAATAAGGACACTATGCAGAATAATAAGGACACTATGCAGAATAATACGGATACTATGCAGAATAATACAGACACTATGCAGAATAATACAGACACTGTGCAGAATAATAAGGACACTATGCCACTATGCAGAATAATACGGACACTATGCGGAATAATAAGGACACTATGCGGAATAATATGGACACTATGCAGAATAATAAGGACACTATGCAGAATAATACGGACACTATGCAGAATAATAAGGACACTACGCAGAATAATACGGACACTATGCAGAATAATAAGGACACTATGCAGAATAATAAGGACACTATGCAGAATAATAAGGACACTATGCAGAATAATACGGACACTATGCAGAATAATAAGGACACTATGCAGAATAATACGGACACTATGCAGAATAATAAGGACACTATGCAGAACAATATGGACACTATGCAGAATAATAAGGACACTATGCAGAATAATACGGACACTATGCAGAATAATAAGGACACTATGCAGAATAATAAGGACACTATGCAGAATAATATGGACACTATGCAGAATAATAAGGACACTATGCAGAATAATATGGACACTATGCAGAATAATAAGGACACTATGCAGAATAATACGGACACTATGCAGAATAATAAGGACACTATGCAGAATAATATGGACACTATGCAGAATAATACGGACACTATGCAGAATAATAAGGACACTATGCAGAATAATACGGACACTATGCAGAATAATATGGACACTATGCAGAATAGTACGGACACTATGCAGAATAATAAGGAGACTATGCAGAATAATACGGACACTATGCAGAATAAAACGGACACTATGCAGAATAATAAGGACACTATGCAGAATAATACGGACACTATGCAGAATAATACGGACACTATGCAGAATAATACAGACACTATGCAGAATACTTTATCAGAAACAGAACTGATGCCTAGAACCAAACTTTTTAGGTATACCAAAAATCTTCACTGACAGATATAAAATTTATAGAAATTTATGGGATTCATTTCTGCAAACATGTAATGCAAAGATGCTGAACTATTATGAAGTGACTTGGCAATGAAGTTTTTCTATAGCAATGAAAAATCACATTTCAAAAAAAGAAAACTTTTGGCAAAATAATGTTATTAAGAAATTTGATGGCAATTCTTCAGGCTCTATTATTGTAAGATCTAACCCATATGGTTCTCAGCCCTGCGGTAATTGCACGAATGGTAAACGTATGCCTAAATTAACTATCTTATGCTCTTAATACACTTAGGATATTTCATTATATACCAGTTAAAAACTTATAGAAATGATTGGATTTTTTCTTTGGTACACTGTTTACCTGGCACATTTTATGCTGGGAAACTGCAAGAATTAAAATTGAGATTTTCTGAACATTTAGGTGATAAACACTGTCACGGGGAAAACAGTGCTTTATATAAACATGTTAAAATACTTCAAATCATATTACGTTACACACACATATCCATCCCATAATATTAGTCAAAACACATATCCATCCTGTAATATTACTTTACACACACATATCCATCCACAACCTCTTCCAGTTATTGCACATGGGGTCACGGTGTCAGTTCAACAGTGACATTAATCTGGAGTCAAGGTTTACACTGCCAGGTGGCTATCACTGCCACGGCTGTTCTTCCACACCACACATTCACACCTATGGCCAATTTGGAATGTCTAATCCGCCTGCTTCATGTCTCTGGAATGTTGGAAGAAACCCATGTGAACACAGGAAGAACATACACACACTGCGCAGAATGCACCCCAGCCAAGAATTGAAACTGGGATTCTCTTACTGTGAGGCAAAAACACTATCCACTGCACCACACTGCACACATTTAAAAAAAAAAAAGTGACGCACATTACTTTATTAATATAGTGGAATATTTTGGGAATTAGTTAATCAAAAACTCTCTAGAGGTCAGTTATTTTGTAAAAAGTAATCATTGAAAAATTAGGTGTTTTTATTAAGATGGCCACTAGATGTTAGCATTATACTAAATAACTACTCTGAAAAAGTGGACAGGGGCTGCCATGGCTGCAGAGGACCACAGTCTTCTAGACTTGAATGAGGGAAACTCAGTGGGAAGGGTGCCATAAGTAAATACATTCTAGAAATGGTACTGTATTTGTATAGTGGGTCATTAAAGAATACAATTGCATTCCAGGTTTAGCCCATTTTCAGTCTACCCCCTGTCACAGCTAGTCCTCCACAGATGACTCCTGGGGCTCCTTACCCTGCTAATTGTTTACCTTTCCTGCTCAGCTTTTTTCTGTCACTTTGATCCTCTAAATTTCTCAGTTATTTCACCCAGATGGCCTCTTTTTATTGTTTGTTTGTTTGTTTGTAATATATATCAGTTGTTTTCACTATTATCTTTCTGAACAATAATATCCTACTGATGTCTGCCCATATGTTTTATATCATATCATACTCTGTGCTTGATCTTTGTATATTTTTAGCTTTTCTATTCTGTGTCTGTTTTTTGTATTTGCAGTTTTTCTCCTTCAGCCTGCTTTGAAAAGAGTTTACTTTCTGTGCTCAGGCAGACCATTTCAAGGAACCAATGCTAATAAGTAAATAACTAAATAAATAGTCCAGCTATCCTCTGATTTGTGTATTTCCTACTCCTGTAGCAGTGAACACACACAGATGACTTAACACTCTGCCCATGACAAAATGAGAAGGGACATAGCAGCAGCTAGATCCAGGTGTTGGTGAGATATGCTGAACCACAGGTCAAAGCTACATTCCCACAACAAAGTGCTAGATCCAGATGTTGGTGAGATATGCTGCACCACAAGTCAAAGCTACAGACCCACAACAAAGTGTTTGATCCATGTGTTGGTGAGATATGCAGGACCATAGGTCAAAGCTACATTCCCACAACAAAGTGCTCGATCCAGATGTTGGTGAGATATGCTGAACCAGGTCAAAGCTACAGTCCTACAACAAACTGCTCAATCCAGATATTGGTGAGATATGCTGAATCACAGGTCAAAGCTACAGTCCCACAACAAAGTGCTAGATCCAGGTGTTAGTGAGATATGCTGAAACACAGGTCAAAGCTACAGTCCCACAACAAAGTGTTGATTCTAGATGTGGTGAGATATGCTGAACCACAGATCAAAGCTACAGTATCAAAACAAAGTGTTAATTCCAGGTGTTGGTGAGATCTGCTGAAACACAGGCCAAAGCTACAGTCCAACAAGCAAAGTGCTAGATCCAGGTGTTGGTGATATATGCAAAACCACAGGTCAAAGCTACAGTCCCACAACAAAGTGCTAGATCCAGGGGTTGGTGAGATATTTTGAACCAAGGTCAAAACTACAGTCTAACAACAAAGTGCTGTATCCAGGTGTTGGTGAGATATGCTGAAACACAGGTCAAAGCTACAGTCCCACAACAAAATGCTCAATCCAAGTGTTGGTGTGATATTCTGAACCACAGGACAAAGCTACAGGCCTACAGCAAAGTGCTAGATCCAGGTGTTGGTGAGTTATGCTGAACCACAGGTAAAATCTACAGTCCCAAATAAAGTGCTAGATCCAGGGGTTGGTGAGATATACTGTACCAAGGTCAAAGCTACAGTCCAACAACAAAGTGCTGTATCCAGGTGTTGGTGATATATGGTGAAACAAAGGTTACGTTAAAGTTCCAGTCCAACAACAAAGTGCTGATTCTAGATGTGGTGAGATATGCTGAAAAACAGGTCAAAGCTACAGTCCAACAACAAAGTGCTAGATCCAGGTGTTAGTGATATATGAAAAACAACAGGCCAAAGCTACAGTCCCACAACAACATGCTAGATCCAAGGGTTGGTGAGATATGCTGAACCACAGGTCAAAGCTACAGTCCCACAACAAATTGCTCAATCCAAGTGTTGTTGAGATATTCTGAACCACAGGACAAAGCTAAAGGCCCACAACAAAGTGCTAGATCCAGGTGTTGGTGAAATATGCTGAAACACAGGTCAAAGCTGCAGTCCCACAATAAAGTGCTAGATTGATGGGTTGGTGAGATATACTGAACCAAGGACAAAGCTACAGTCCAACAACAAAGTTCTATATCCAGGTGTTGGTGATATATGATGAAACACAGGTCAAAGCTCCAATCCTGCTACAAAGTGCAATATCTAGTGTTGGTGAGATATGCTGAAACACAGGTCAAAGCTAGAGACCCACATCAAAGTGCTAGATCCAGGTGTTGGTGAGATATGCTGAAGCACAGGTCAAAGCTACAGTCCACAACAAATTGCTCAATCCAAGTGTTGTTGAGATATTCTGAACCACAGGACAAAGCTAAAGGCCCACAACAAAGTGCTAGATCCAGGTGTTGGTGAAATATGCTGAAACACAGGTCAAATCTGCAGTCCCACAATAAAGTGCTAGATTGATGGGTTGGTGAGATATACTGAACCAAGGACAAAGCTACAGTCCAACAACAAAGTTCTATATCCAGGTGTTGGTGATATATGATGAAACACAGGTCAAAGCTCCAATCCTGCTACAAAGTGCAATATCTAGTGTTGGTGAGATATGCTGAAACACAGGTCAAAGCTAGAGACCCACATCAAAGTGCTAGATCCAGGTGTTGGTGAGATATGCTGAAGCACAGGTCAAAGCTACAGTCCACAACAAATTGCTCAATCCAAGTGTTGTTGAGATATTCTGAACCACAGGACAAAGCTAAAGGCCCACAACAAAGTGCTAGATCCAGGTGTTGGTGAAATATGCTGAAACACAGGTCAAATCTGCAGTCCCACAATAAAGTGCTAGATTGATGGGTTGGTGAGATATACTGAACCAAGGACAAAGCTACAGTCCAACAACAAAGTTCTATATCCAGGTGTTGGTGATATATGATGAAACACAGGTCAAAGCTCCAATCCTGCTACAAAGTGCAATATCTAGTGTTGGTGAGATATGCTGAAACACAGGTCAAAGCTAGAGACCCACATCAAAGTGCTAGATCCAGGTGTTGGTGAGATATGCTGAAGCACAGGTCAAAGCTACAGTCCCACAACAAAGTGCACGATCCAGGGGTTGGTGAGATATGCTGAACCAAGGTCAAAGCTACAGCAAAACAACACAGTGCTAGATCCAGGTGCTGGTAAGATATACTGAACCACAGGCCAAAGCTACAGTCCCACAACAAAATGCTACATCCAGGTGTTGGTGAGATATGCTGAAACACAGGCCATAGCTATGGTCCCAAAACAAAGTGCTAGATCAAGAGGTTAGTGAGATCTGCTGAAATACAGGTCAAAGCTACAGTTAAACAACAAAGTTCTAGATCCAGGTGTTGGTGATATATGCAAAACCACAGGCCAAAGCTACAGTCCCACAACAACGTGCTAGATCCAAGGGTTGGTGAGATATACTGAACCAAGGTCAAAGCTACAGTCCAACAACACAGTGCTGTATCCAGGTGTTGGTGATATATGCTGAAATACAGGTCCAAGCTCCAGTTCTACAACAAAGTGCTATATCTAGGTGTTGGTGAGATATGCTGAAACACAGGTCAAAGCTACAGTCCCACATCAAAGTGCTAGATCCAGGCGTTGGTGAGATATGCTGAAACACAGGTCAAAGCTACAGTCCCACAACAAATTGCTCGATCCAAGTGTTGGTGAGATATTCTGAACCACAGGACAAAGTTACAGGCCCACAACAAAGTGCTAGATCCAGGTGTTGGTGAGATATGCTGAAATACAGATCAAAGCTACAATCCCACAACAAAGTGCCTAATCCAGGCGTTGCTGAGATATTCTGAAACACAGGTCAAAGCTACAGTCCCACAATGAAGTGCTAGATCCAGGGGTTGGTGAGATATGCTGAACCAAGGTCAAAGCTACATTTAACAGCACAGTGCTAGATCCATGTGCTGGTGAGATATGCTGAACCACAAGCCAAAGCTACAGTCCCACAACAAAGTGGTGTATCCAGGTGTTGGTGAGATATGTTGAAACACAGGTCAAAGCTACAGTCCCGCATCAAAGTGCTAGATCCAGGTGTTGGTGAGATATGTTGAAACATAGGTCAAAGCTACAGTCCCACAATAAAGTGCTCGATCCAGGTGTTGGTGAGATATTCTGAACTACAGGTGAAAGCTATAGGCCCACATGAAAGTGCTAGATCCAGGTGCTGGTGAGATATGCTGAACCACAGGTGAAATCTACAGTCCCACAACAAAGTGCTAGATCCAGGTGTTGGTGAAATATGCAGGAGCGCAGGTCAAGGCTACAGTCCCATAACAAAGTGATGGTTCCAGGTGTGCTGAGATATACGGAATTACAGTTCAAAGCTACAGTCCCACAACAAAGTGTTAGATCCAGGTGTTGGTGAAATATGCAGGACCACAGATCAAAGCTACAGTCCCTCAACAATGTGCTTGATCCATGTGTTGGTAAGATATGCAGGACCACAGTTCAAATCTACAGTCCCACAACAAAGTACTAAATCCATGTGTTGGTGAGATATGCAGAACCACAGTTCAAAGCTACAGTCCCACAACAAAGTGAGGGATCCAGGTGTTGGTGAGATATGTAGGAACACAGTTCAAGCTACAGTCCCGCAACTAAGTGCTTGATCCAGGTGTTGGTGAGATATGCAGGACCACAGTTCAAAACTACAGTCCTACAACAAAGTGATGGTTCCAGGAGTTGGTGAGATATGCTGAACCAGAGTTCAAAGCTACAGTCCCAAAACAAAGTGCTAGATCTAGGTGTTGGTGAAATATGCAGGACCACAGGTCAAAGCTACAATCCCACAACAAAGTGCTAGATCCAGGTGTTAGTGAGATATGCAGGACCACTGGTCAAAGCTACAGTCCCACAATAAAGTGCTAGATCTAGGTCTTGGTGAGATATTCTGGACCACAGGTCAAAGCTACATTTCCACAAGAAAGTGCTAAATCCAGGTGTTGGTGAGATATGCAGGACCACAGTTCAACACTACAGTCCCACAACAAAGTGCTAGATCCAGGTGTTGGTGAGATATGCTGAACCTCAGTTCAAATCTGCAGTCCCACAACAGAGTGTTAGATCCAGGTGTTGGTGAGATGTGCAGGACCACAGTTCAAGCTACAGTCCCACAACAAAGTGCTAGATCCAGGTGTTGGTGAGATATGCAGGAGAACAGTTCAAAGCTGCAGTCCCAAAACAAAGGGCTAGATCCAGGTGTTGGAGAGATATACTGAACCACAGGTCAAAGTTACAGTCCCACAACAAAGTGTTAGATCCAGGTGTTGGTGACATATGCTGAAACACATGTCAAAACTACAGTCCTACAAAAAATGCTCGATCCAGGTGTTGGTGAGATTTTCTGATCTACAGGTCAAAGCTACAGTCCCACAACAAAGTGCTAGATCCAGGTGTTGGTGAAATATGCAGGACCACAGATCAAAGCTACAGTCCCTCAACAAAGTGCTTGATCCATGTGTTGGTAAGATATGCAGGACCACAGTTCAAATCTACAGTCCCACAACAAAGTACTAAATCCATGTGTTGGTGAGATATGCAGAACCACAGTTCAAAGCTACAGTCCCACAACAAAGTGAGGGATCCAGGTGTTGGTGAGATATGTAGGAACACAGTTCAAGCTACAGTCCCGTAACAAAGTGCTTGATCCAGGTGTTGGTGAGATATGCAGGACCACAGTTCAAAACTACAGTCCTACAACAAAGTGATGGTTCCAGGAGTTGGTGAGGTATGCTGAACCAGAGTTCAAAGCTACAGTCCCAAAACAAAGTGCTAGATCTAGGTGTTGGTGAAATATGCAGGACCACAGGTCAAAGCTACAATCCCACAACAAAGTGCTAGATCCAGGTGTTAGTGAGATATGCAGGACCACTGGTCAAAGCTACAGTCCCACAATAAAGTGCTAGATCTAGGTCTTGGTGAGATATTCTGGACCACAGGTCAAAGCTACATTTCCACAACAAAGTGCTAAATCCAGGTGTTGGTGAGATATGCAGGACCACAGTTCAACAATACAGTCCCACAACAAAGTGCTAGATCCAGGTGTTGGTGAGATATGCTGAACCTCAGTTCAAATCTGCAGTCCCACAACAGAGTGTTATATCCAGGTGTTGGTGAGATGTGCAGGACCACAGTTCAAGCTACAGTCCCACAACAAAGTGCTAGATCCAGGTGTTGGTGAGATATGCAGGAGAACAGTTCAAAGCTACAGTCCCAAAACAAAGGGCTAGATCCAGGTGTTGGAGAGATATACTGAACCACAGGTCAAAGTTACAGTCCCACAACAAAGTGTTAGATCCAGGTGTTGGTGACATATGCTGAAACACATGTCAAAACTACAGTCCTACAAAAAATGCTCGATCCAGGTTTTGGTGAGATTTTCTGATCTACAGGTCAAAGCTACAGGCCCACAACAAAGTGCTAGATCCAGGTGCTGATGAGATATGCTGAACCACAGGTGAAAGCTACAATCCCACAACAAAGTGCTAGATCCAGGTGTTGGTGAGATATGCTGGCAGTTCACAACAAAGTGCTCAATCCAGGTGTTGGTGAGATATGCAGGACCACAGGTGAAAGCTACAGTCCCAGAACAAAGTGATGATTCTATTTGAGGTGAGATATGCTGAGTTGCAGTTCAAAGCTACAGTCCCACAACAATGTGATGGTTCCAGGTGTGGTGAGATATGCTGAACCACAGTTCAAAGCTACAGTCCAAAACAAGTGCTAGATCCAGGTGTTGGTGAGATATGCTGAAACACAGCTCAAAGCTATAGTCACACAACAAAGTGCTAGATCCAGGTGTTGGTGAGATATGCGGGACCACAAGTCAAAGCTACAGTCCCACCACAAAGTGCTAGTTCCAGGTGATGGTGAGATATGCTGAACCACAGTTCAAAGCTACAGTCCCACACCAAAGTGCTAGATCTAGGTGTTGGTGAGATATGCAGGACAACAGGTCTAAGCTACATTTCCACAGCAAAGTGCTAAATCCAGGTGTTGGTGAGATATGCAGGGCCACAGTTCAAAGCTACAGTCCCACAACAAAGTGCTCGATCCAGGTGTTGGTGAGATATGCTGAACCACAGTTCAAAGCTACAGTCCCACAACAAAGTGCTAGATCCAGGTGTTGATGAGATATGCGGGACCACAGTTCAAGCTACAGTTCCACAACAAAGTGCTAGATCCAGGTGTTGGTGAGATATGCAGGACCACTGTTCAAAGCTACAGTCCCACAACAAAGTACTAGATCCAGGTGTTGGTGAGATATGCAGGACCACAATTCAAAGCTACAGTCCCACAACAAAGCTCTAGATGGATGTAGCCTAATAAGTTCCATCCATTCTCCTACAGAAGGACTCTTTGCAGTACTTTTTAAATACATCACTGTCACACTAGTTCATGTGGTACCACCACCACTATCCGCAGCAGAGATTCAGTCTCACATAGAAGCCCTCCTGCTATATCATGGTGTCTGTCAGAAGGAGCAAACATTATTATGACCACTGCTCTGAATTACAATAACAATGCATTCAAAAAATGCTCAGTGAAAAAAACACCAGCGCCAAACTGATATTATTCCAACTGGAGAATTCTATCCTAAGTTCTGCTTTCCACCGAAAGCGATACCCAGGTCATCATACTGGTGTCTGCACATGTCAGCAGGCCCAAAGATAACTGTGACCCTGGTGAGGATCTCATTCAGGTTATACTGTGCATCCTTTTTTCTAAATGGGCCATACAGGGTTCCTGCAGCTCCTCCATGAGCCAGCTAGATAGCAGGTAAAGTATAATCCTGCTCTCCAATATACATCAGGCAGGAAATCTCCATAAAGAAGTAGTACAGGCAGACATTGCCAGGGGTATCTAATGAAAATGCTCACACTTCATGATGAATAAAATGGCAGCCTATGATTCATGCAGGAAATATAATTTGTAAATTGGGACAAGGGCAGGCTATCATCACTATGAAGTGTGACCCATATAAATGTATAGGTTCATAGGTTCATATGCACTTACATACAAATACCCACACCAAGGACCTTAATCTGTATCAGCAAATAACTATATGCTGATTGTAAGACATGTTCCTTGTACAAATTATTCCTCTCCTTTTGGAAAAACTTCCCATACACCTCAAAGTCATACTCTAAACACATTTGAGGTCTAGCTCAAAGACTGCATTGGTTTTCATAAAAAAATTCCAGGACACTATGTACAGCATCCCTTAGAAAGGAGATGGGTACAACCGCAGCATACCAAACTCAAGGAGAGCATATGTTGACATACTTGGACTGGCTCCTGTATAGTCTTCACAATTTGCCTAGTACCTGCCTAAGAACATAGAATCCTGTTTTACATTCCTATAACTTTGATTTATTTGAAAATCTTTGTCTACCCATAACATTGCTTTAAATGCTACCCTCCACTTTGTCCATTATGTAAAGCATTCTCTGAGAAAACCACATTTCTTCCATAGCAACTGTTCTATTGATTTCTATAGTTTTCTGACATTTTCTGTTATCTTCATCAATCTTCTTTTAATTTTTGTTGCACATATTATTTTCTAGTAAACATTAACCATCATAATGATTTGAAAAGCTTTCTGCATGCTTTCTTCCCTCATCATGTTTTAACTTATTTTAATATAAATCTATTTCAGATTATACCTTACCTGTACTGTAAGTAAAATCTCTTTGTTTTGCAATTAACTCTTCCCACCTTATCATCTTTCAACATTTGTAATATCTTTACCATTTTTTTTCTTTCTTTCTTAATTTGCAATTGAAATCTTTCATCCATATTCAAAGTTACATATCCCATAATAATTCCTCAGATAAGTGTCCTCTCTCCATTTTAATGCTGTAGTTTTCAGTTACAGTTACTCTGACTTGGCATATCCATGTATTTATAGCTATAAGTAAGCCTCTTCAAAGCCTAGCAACTGTAGCATGCTGTACATTAATTCTTTTGTTTTTTTTAATACAAATACCAGAGCATTGCCAAATGTCAAAACTGTTTCCTTCTTCCATAAAGTATGAAATTGTTCCCTTTTCAGTCATAATTCTTATGTCTAACAAATAATATCACTTGTCACATGTTCATACCATGTTAAAACTACTGGTCTCGTCAAACCACATTTTAGTTACAGTCAATCAGAATACATGTATATTGTCCTTTACTTTTTCCAATATCCTTTGAAAACGTGTCTATTTTTTCCTTTTTTGCTTTCTTACCTTGTTTTATATTGTATCTTCTTACAGGTTCATAGGTAAGAACTAGGCAATCAGTCTGCAGACCATTTCAACCCTAGCCAAAAATTCCTATTAAAAAATTCAGTCTAGGCAAGACAAGATAGACCACGAGAGAATTAGAGGTGGCCCATCCAATTACCAAGGTTTAACCTGAAGGTGACAAGGGAGCTGCTCTGCTTGACACATAGTGGAAAATGACCCCCTGTTGTAGAAGGAAGTAGTAGTCCACAAAAACAACAAAAATTGATTGGCCAAAGAAGAGCCATAAAGATGATAGAGTGGACTATTGAGGATAAGAAATAAATGAGGTATTGTTACTATTATGTAAAAAGCCCAGAATTTCCAGACACAAGATATACAAAATGATTAAGAGAGAAATTAGAGGAAAGAAAAATACTTCCGCAGGAGAAACTGTAACAAGCTTCAAATAAAAATTTACTTTCATTAATACAACAAATTTTTGAAAAACAGTATATAGATCAAGACACTTTGATCTCTTTGGAAAAAGAAACATCTGAGGAAGTGAGAAAATATAAACAACAAAACCTAGAGGTATTTGAAAAATATAAAAAGGAAATATGGACATGGGAAAGAAAGAGAGATTTGATGTGGTGCAATATTTATGCAAAGGACAAAGCCAAGTTAACTAACTTACAGAAGGCAGATTCAAAGATATTCGAAGAAAAATACAGGCAAAGTTATCCAGATAGGGAAGATTTCACAATAAAAAGACTAAAAGCACAAAGATTTAATGTAGAAAAGATGATTAATAAAGTAGAAGTTAAAGAAATAGAAGATAAAGTTATGGAGTGCCTGCGAAGTGAAGGATTTAATGTAGGCCTAATACAGACTACATCACAGCATGATGGAGTGAGTCCCCAGAATAAGGAAAAGCAAGAAGATCAGGAGACATGCGAAGAAGAAATATGGACATGGGAAAGGAAAAGAGATTTAATATGGTGTAATATTTATGCAAAGGAGAATGCAAAACTAACTAATACAAAAAGAGCAGCACCAAAGATATTTGAAGAAAAATATAGGCAAAGGAATCCGGTTATGGAAAACTTTACAGTACAAAAAATAAGAAGACAAAGAAGAAAAGTAGAAAAAGAGATTAGTAATGGAGAAGTCAAAGAAACAGAAATTGAGGTTATGGAGCAGCTGCAAAGAGAAAGATTCAGTGTAGAAAATCAAATGCAGAAGCACCACAACAGGATAGAGCAATGGATATCCAAATTAAGGGGAAACCAGTGGAACAGGAAGCAACAGGTCAGGTGCCATATCAAGATATTTTGGAACCTTCCACAGGAAACCATTATAAAACTTCACTTGAAGCTAGACAGGAAGGAAAGGAACAGTAACTGGAAACTCTGATGCAGTCCATGTTGAGTGATAGGCCAGTGAGTTTCCATATGACAAAACAACAGATGGCTCAGGATGAAATTGAAGTGAATGTGCCACAGGAAGATGCTATACAACTTTCTATATTATGACCGCAGGAAATGGAGAACAAGGGATGTGTCCTCAGTTTGGAAGAAAAGGAGCTAAGAGAAGAGTTGCTTAATTTATAGACAAAGACAGATATATCAAGGTTAATAAAACCCCCAAAGTCACAAGCCTGATAAAACAAATGAACACAGTAATTAGGACTGTCCATAGAGATCCATGCGATATAACAGAAGTAAACAGGATACATTACTGTGCAGCTAAATTAATAACTGATAAAATTCTACCACAGGAACATAGGGTAGCAAGGGGAAAATGGGGGGGGGGTGAAAGGGAATACCATCATGAAAATATCGAATAGAGAAAACTATAAAGCATCTAAGACAAGAAGTGTCATTATTAGAAGATTATAGAAGAGGGAACAGATCAACAAAAATATTAAGAAAAATAGATGTGATAAAAGCAATGCGCAGTATTAGAACAGACCAGGATCTATTATGCACCATTGGAGATAAACTAAAAATTTCAAAACTGGTGGAAAGACTCAGAAGATAAGTGAATACCATCATGAAAATATCGAATAGAGAAAACTATTTTTATTTATTTTTATTTATCATTTGTTGACCGGGAAAGTCCGACTAGGTTCCACAGAGCCTGTTTTCAGCGGAGGCCCGGGGAGAAATGCTCCAGATGCATGTCTTTGGAAAAGCATCACAATGACACAAGAAGTGTCATTATTATTATTAACTCTTTCCTAATAGGACATCTTAATATCAGAAGCATTAATAACAAAATATCCCATGTCCATGCCCTTCTAGATACCCATAACTTTGACATCCTCTGTCTAACAGAAACATGGCTAAAGCCTCACATCAAAGACAATGAAATCATCCCCCAAGGGTACAATAGACTAAGATTAGACCGTATAAAAAGTAAGGGTGGTGGAGTAGCAGTCTTATTTAAAGAGGGACTACAAATCTCTACCTCACCAATTAACCCACCTCAGGACTGTAAGGCTGAAGTACTTATCACCAAATTTCAAATAAACCGAACCAAATCTATATATATCATCTGCATATACCTTCCACCTGGTAAAAATATCAGTACTATAGAGAATATTCTAAGCTTGGTGGCCTCTACATACCCTTAAGAAACTATAATATTGGGTGATTTTAATACTGATTGGAAAACTGTTAAAGCTGATAACCCCTCCTCCCACATTAACCTTCATGGATTTAGTTAAACTGTCACCTCTACTACAAGAATCAATAAACCAAACAATAAAGAGAGCACCCTAGACTGGATTCTTATAAATAAGCAAAAACAAACTTATAATGTAGGAACTCTACCTGATGATGTTAGTGATCATACTTTAACCTATATCCTTAGGCATAAAAATGATATCTCTAACCCCCCTATAAATAGAATCATACGTACCAACAAACACTTCAACCCAACATTATTCCAAAATGAACTAAGCGCTTGTGACTGGAACCCTCTAAAATCTCTACCACTTGAAGTAGCTGTCAGCTATCTAAACTCTAAATTCCTTTCTATTCTTGACAAGCATGCACCCAAAAGAACCATCAGAATGAAAGCCAAACCAGCACCCTGGCTTACCAAAGAAACCAAACAAAAAATCTTACTTAGAAATAAAGCCTGGGCAAAGTGGAGAGCTACCAAAACCATAGCTAATCAACAACTATTTAAAAAACTGAGAAATAGTACAAAAAAAGCAATACTTTTAGACAAAAAAACTACTACTGTAAACTTCAGGACAACCACCAAAATAACCCCAAAAAGTTTTGGTCTACTGTAAATAGGTTTGGAATATTTTTATAACAGCCTGACCAAATACTCTGGTTTAAGTTGGGATAAAATTAACTTGATTATTGATATGATGGGCCTTGTTCTCGACCATAACTATATCTACCATTCCGGAGAACACTTCAGGCAGATTCGAGGTGTAGCAATGGGGGCTTCTTGTGCCCCTATTTTTGCCAATATGGTTATGCTGGAGTGGGAGAACAAGTATATTTTCACCAGTGAATTCTATCAACATATCAGGCTATACACGAGGTTTTTGGACGATGTTTTTATTATTTGGAAAGGTCCAACAGATAAGATACCTCAATTTATAGAATATCTTAATAACACAACAGACTTCTTGAGATTTACATTTCAATTTGATAAAAAAGGTATAGCCTATTTGGATACATGGATCAGCAACACAGTGGTGGGTTTTGCCTCAAGGATTTTTACAAAACCTACGTTCTCAAATGATTATATGCATTACAGTAGTTGTCACCCCTCTCACATTTTTAAAAATGTTGTGAAGGGTCAGTGCATATGTGTTGCACGAATGTCATCCACAAGGGAGAATATGACAATCGAGTTGGATGTAGTGTACAAATTATTTCAGGATCGAGGGTACCCTATAGGAATGCTAGACAGTGTGATTTTGTATGTTAAGGCCCAATGGGGGCATAAATATGTTCCGTTATTGGGGAAAAGCATTATGATTACCCCCAATACCAACATCGAACGAGATAGGAAAGTATGTGCAATAACGTTCAATCCTTACACAAATGTGGTTATTGAAATATTGAACAAACATTGGGAGTTGATTTCTAGTTCTGGTACTATAGGTCATATAGTGGGAATGAGTCCTAATACTGTATACAAAACAGGAAGTAATTTGAAAAGAATGTTAGAGTATGGAAAAAAGGGCATTCATAACAAGAGAAAGAAGGGTACTACCCGATGTGGAACATGTAATCAATGCAAGTATATTAATTGTAATTTAAAAATTAAGATAGATAATGTCACAAGATCTATAGTGTATTGTAGAAATGGGAATTGTAATACCCAACGAATTGTATACATTGCTACCTGCTCTAAATGTTCCGCCTATTATATAGGCAAAACTGAGAGGAAATTCAAGACTCGTATCTATGAGCATTTGTACAGGATTAAGAAAGGAGATCCTAAGAACGCATTAAGTAAACACATCATAGATAAGGGAAAGGATCACACTTTCACCTTCACAATTATTGATCAGGTAGAGGTGGAAGATAGAGGAGGAAATTGGAAAACCTATTTGGCATGGGTAGAAAGTAAGTGGCAAATATGTTTGGATGCGACGACACCACCTGGTATTAATGATAGTATTAGTTTAAAACCTTTTTTAGCTTTGAATTAATATTTTATCAGTTGATATGACTACCCTTTAGTGCCAGTTATGGTCCGAACCTTAATAGCCATTAGTATAGCCTTAGTACTTGTAGCTTTAAGCATCATCTTTCATATAGGGACTAGGTATATGGTATGCATTAGTATAGTGCCCCCAGTTTTTTAGACAATTGATGTCTGATTGTTGTATTACATTCATTTTTATAAATAATTTAGCATATTTTTAATTATTTGGAATTTTTGATACATGAAGTAAGGGAATATTTGTAATGAACTGATTTAGTTATAATTACACACAATTTGTACAGAAACTATATTGTAGAATCAATAATGTATATGTAATTTAATGAACATAATTTAATGAGCATATTTATTGGTGCCAAAAATGGTATAAATGTAAAGTAATTAAGGAGCTAATTGGTTCTGATGAAGTCTGGGATGTATCAGATGAAAGCGCTTATCCCTACACAAACAGCGACACACGCAAACAAAACATCCACAACTGACATGGGTGGGTATAGAACCCCTAACAGAGGTTTATATCACACTACAGCATAGAGCTGCTATAGGACACACCACAGGGATTACTAGTGAGCACCTTCTCCAAAGTGTATTTCACAATGAATGACATCAGCAGGATTGCCAAAGTAGGCCATTTGAAATGTACTGAGTGTTACTAGCCTATAATGCATTGCTCTCTACACAGACATTGAACCACACACAAAACAACCAGAATTGCCATGGGTGGGGATGGAATCCTACCACAGTTCTAAATCACACTACAGCCGTATACAGTTACGGCACATGCTATGGAGATTATTGGGCTACAACCTTCCTAGAGGTGTATTTCTAGGTGGGTGACATCAGCAGCCTTGCCAAAGTTGAGTATATGAATTGTAAGGAGTGTGAGTACCCTAAAAAGCATTGCTCTCTACACAGTCAGAGACAGACAGACACACACACACTCACAAAGTTTGGGGTTAGAACTCCTACCTAGCTAGTTTATCACACTACAGCAGTACTCAGTTATGGGATACGCCATAGAGATTACTGGGCTACAACTCTCCCAAAGGTGTATTTCACATTGGATGACCTCAGCAGGCTTGTCATAGTAGGGCTATGGGGAGGGTGGTTTGTGCATAGGCCATAACCCATTCATCTAGGGGTTTAAACACCACATGCAGGCAAACATGGGGTCATATTTCACAGGTACGTGTATACAGCTGTTAGATGACTACTTCCTTGTACAGTCATGTTGCACAGCTGGCACGTGCACCACATAGTCTGTAGTGCTGACAGATACTGGTGTCAGGTACGCCATTTCATTTTGTATTGTTAACTATCATGCTGACTAGAGGCATACAAGTGTACTACATATCATGGCTTTGGTTGCCCTACATATTATTGTCTGAATTTCTACACTTCAGAACTAACATCCCACTGCCTGCCCTGCTGTGGTCTGTTTGTGTAGGCCTGGGGGGAGGTTAACCATCACCATCATTCTGGGGCCATGGCACAGCCTCTGTTTGGGTTTGTCTACACCTGTCCTGCTGGCTGAGACTGTTGTTGGGTATGTGGACTGTCCTGACTGGCATGTGTGGATCATATGGACACACATGTTGCTCAGCACATTTCCTGCAGTGGGTTTTGGCATCCTGTGTAGTGCTGGCTACTATGGTGACTCCAGTATGTGTTACAGATGTCATGGTGCCACTATGGGTGTCTACTGTCTGCTGCCATAGCATTCAGCCACCCAATTCCCTTGCATGTTCACATCCATACCATAGCTACAGATAACGACACATTCTACTCCATTTGGCAATTGGTAGGTTGATTAACTTACTTTGAGGGTGTGCTAGACCTGTGGATGGTACTGGAGGGCTGCATATGTTGGATGCACAAAGTACACTCCCTATACATGGTTGAGCGCAGGTAGTTTCATGTTTGGCATCCCTTTTGCTGTATGTGAGAGTCAGACAGAGGTGTCATTCCCTGGGTCCCTACTGTGTCAGTGCATGTGCTATGTGTTGCCTCTTTTCCAAGGCCAGGGCATACTGGGCAAGCCTCATTCTGCCTACTGGGGCAGGCTTAGGTTGTTCCTCTGCTGGATCACTCTGTGCCTGTGCAGGCCTTGGCATTGGTGGGGGGCTGTGTGGCCCTGCCCCATGCTGTTTTTGCTGCAGCTGTTTCTGCAGGATCATATTGTGCAGCATAGCACATACCATAACAATTTGGGTAGTTGGTGAATACTGCAGGGCTCCACCGGATGTGTCCAGACACCAGAACCATGACTTGAGCATCCCAAACACATGCTCTATTATATGTCAGGCCTGCATGTGCCTCATTATGGTGTTGTTGAGGTGTGTGTACCTTTCTGATGGGTGTCATTATCCACGGCTCCAGTGTGTACCCAGCATCCCCCACTAGGTGACTGTAAGGGATGTCCCCATTGGCAAATCTCTGGTACAGCTGCATCAGATGCCATATGTGGGAATAGTCATAGCTTCCAGGGCAGCCAGCACACACATTAATTATAATGCCCTGGGCATCACATATGATTTGGCAGTTGACGGAGGGGATCCCCTTGTGGTTGATGTAGGCCCTACCCTGCTCACCGGGTGGTGCTTTGATGCATATGTGATGTGCAGTCTATAGCACCCACTATCCCAGGGTATTCTGCTATTTGGTAGAAGAGACGCATATTGCTGGTCAACACCTCATGGGTGTTGATGAAATATACGTGCTCACTGGTATGTGCTGACATGGCATCCAAGAACTGGGGAATACCCTGGATGCTGATGCCTGTGAGATCCCCATGATATCCCCAGTTGTGCTTTGGGAGGTACCTGTGGCTAGTATACCTAGGCCTACACATACCTTGGTATCCACTGGGATGGGTTCCCCTCGGTCAGTTTGGTGTGTCAGGTGTGGCCGGCACAGCTCAACAATTTGCTGTAGGAGGTCTCTGTCCACCCTATAGTGCTCCACTATCTCCAGCTCATGTAGCCCCTAGTAGGTTTCCCTGGGTCTGTATACTCTTCTCTGTCTCCTCACTGTGGGTTCTTCAGCAGCATTTACATCCTCACCACCCTACCTCTTACGCATGTTGTTCTATGTTGTCTGCTGCAACTCTTCTCATTTTGTATGTTTGTGTGTTAAAATATCCCCGCTTGTATACACCGGTGGTGGAGAGTGTGAGAAAAACCAGAGGGGAAGGTGTTTGCTGAGTTTATAGTAGTGTTCTGGGTTGGGCTGGTCTGCTGCCTGTGTAATTGGCTGATTCTGATACATGTCACCTGCCAGCTAAGCTAGTTCTCCTTGATTACCTTCCTACTGCTGTTTTCCCTTCCTATTGCCTCCCTGGTGTGGTCACCAAAGCAAACAGACTGCTCAAATGTGCACACTGCTGCTATTTCCTGGTTTAACTTCTTTTTTCTTCCTGTAAAACTCAGTGCGTAGAGCACACACCCGCTTAGGCTTTGTAAAGAGTGCTAGGCAGGTTTAGACACACCCCCTAGCTTAGCTGTGCTAAGATTCATAGATTCATAGATTAGTACTAAGCTAACTGCCCTTGTGAGCCATTTTAAGCCAAGCCAGTTATCCCTTGAGAGACTCAAACCCTGCACCTTGTGTTTATAAGGCAAACACCTTAACCATTAGGCTACCCTCCCAACCTAGGAGCAAACCCAAGCCACAGGGCACCAATCCGCTTACAGTATGCCTGACACACTCCCCCATGATGTCACCTACCTCTTAGGCTTGCACCAAACTATTCTTACTCTTACACTGTTGAGACCTGACTCACATGCTGGGGAAAACTGGGATCCACTATCTTTCCCCTCATTTGCATAGGATTGCCTGCTAATGCATAGTTACATGTGTCACGCTGAGTCTCCCCCCCTTAGCAACCACTACTCATTGGCCAGGTTGCCTTCTGCCTGCCATTGACTTGCATGGCAGAATACTGATTTTAGTTAGAATGCTTATTTTAGGTTTATTTTATTATTTTCCCTCTGATCCAGTTTGCTCGCCGCTGCCCTACTCTTAAACAGCCAAGATCAGGTAAAAAAAAAAAAGTTTTTTTTTTATTTTTTGTTTTGTTTGCAATGCCAATGGCCTTATACTTGACCATTAGCATGCTTACTACTTGACATGCAGCCTTTATTCGGAGTTGTCATAGCTCCGTTTTGGATTTTGCAGAAATGTACTCGGTTACTAACCAAGTACATTTCTGCAGATAGCACTAATCTTGCACAGACTGTTGTGAGCTTCCTGGATTGCAAAATCACTTCATTTGCATGGAATTTGCCTGCAAATGGGGTGATTTGCATACTAGGGCTTAGTCATTGCAAGATTAGAGTGCTCATGCACGCTCCAGCGGGCTGTTCCTGGATCGTACGGCAGACATATTACCTGCTTGAGCTCCTGCACTGATCTTGCACTACGTGCAAGCTTTTGAGAATCAGTGGGATTGTTCTGTATAGACAAAGCTTGGTTTCCATGCTTCTTTTGAAATTCTCTCCCTCAGGGCATATGATTGAGATCTCACTACCACCAGCCACGTTTTCCTTTTCTACTCAATTGTCAGAAGCGAATGGTGCAAAACCAGTTTTATGTTTGTGGTCGTGGAAGAAGTACTGAAATGGTTGCTATAGCTGTAGAAAGTCTTTTTCATAATCAAAGATTTTTTTTTTTTGCAGGGTCCACAACTTCAAGATGACCTCCTTTTTATGCATTTTCTTATAAGCTCCTCAACTAAGAGTTCTGAATGACAGGTCAGGGAACTGTACAGGGTGTTAGATAACCTACTTATGGTTCTAATGCCAGGCATGACTTTATGACTTTCTGCAATGATGTTTGTTTAAAAGCTCCTTTTTTTGTTTTGCTTGAGGTACAGATGGAGTCTAGTCCAAAGGTGACGTATGCTTTGAGCATGAACGCTATGTACCAACAGTTATTGCTCATCTTACAGTGTTATTTTTTGCCATTGGATGGTGCATTAGCTGAACTGCTTGAGCTAAGAAGATGAAGTAGTTTGAAATGTAAGGTGCCATTCATAACAAAAATGCTAGGCAAAGATCACTTCTCAGGAGTTTGAAGGAGACTGAGTAAAATGATGGACGTTTTAATTTGTCAGGGTAGCTTAACTAGCTTAAACCAGAGATTTATTAGTAAGGAATCTCTGGGGCATTTAAAGTTGTTCAATATGATTAAAGAAGTACATTCCATGGACTATTGTATTCAACAATGGTCCTGGTGAGGTAGAAGTAAAAAGGGACAGGGACAAGTTGGACCCAGAGCAGATGAAATCACAGATACACTTTGAGAGGCAGAAAAACTTTCTTACCATAACTGAGACATGGTGGCTATAAGAGAGCTTTTTTTCAGTGTCGGTATCCAGGTATCTAGGATCTGGTTTTAGAGAAATTCTGGAAATACAATAGGTGAAAGGGATAGGTGGATCCTTCCAAGGATAATTATGCTATATCTTTTAGAATTTAAGGTGAACCCATGATTAGCACACTAAGTATAGATCTGAGCAATGCTTTGCTGGAGATTTTTCAGTATCAATAGGTGAGATGAAAATCAAACTCAATTTGATAGACCTTGGATGCCTGATTTTACCTCCAAGATATAAAAGGCAAATATTAGGAGACCCAAGTCTGTACCTTGTGGGATGCTATTAGAAATGTTTCTATAACTAGAGGAGATACTTACTACTTGGACTACATGAATTCAGTCTGCATGCCAGTTGGCTGTCCATTGGAAACCATAAGTGTTAACACTGAGACTACGAAGTTTGCTTTTGATGCCTGCATGTAGGATAGTGTTAAAGGCTTTTGCAAAGGTAAGGTATCTGGACAGTTTCGCCCTTGTCTGATTCTTCAGTAATCTGGTCAAAAAAACTCAACCCAGCATGGAATGACATGCCCTTAATAAATCCAAACTGACTGGGGTTCAAGATTTATGAGTCACTTGTGTTATTGTTGCTGTTAGTTCAGTGATAATGTGAGCTTCGCAGATAACTTTAGTGATACTGACAGGCCTATAGTTGTTGGATCCCATTGTGAGACAGCCCTTATAGAGGGGAGCAACCATAAACATTCTCTTAATTTAGGGGTCTCTATTAAATTGCCGAACGTTTCAAAGTTCGAATATCATATGGTCGACGCCATATGATCGAACTTTGAAAAGTTCGAAGGTGAAAGACAACAGCTCCATACACGCAGAATGGGAAAATTTCCCTTTTCTGCACTGAAGTGCGGTCTTGGAGTTCATATATTTAAGTAGGGGGATATGGGGGTGAAGAGGGGCTTGCTCCCCTGCTCAGATCATTAAGGTAAGTTTTTTTTTTTTTTTTTACTTTTTATTATATATTCGAGGTTTCAATTTTTGCTCATATGTTGTCGAACATATGAGGTTCAAAGTTTTGAAGCTTCAAATATATAATATAGACCCTTAATTTCATACACATAGCTTATGACCAGACTGAGAGTTAAAAATATAGGTTGGTCTGTGTTTTGTCTGATACTTGAAGCATATAGTCTAGAATACTATGATGCTCCATGAGATTAGTGCTTTTACTTTTGGGGAGAGCAGAAACCTAATCAAGGGTAATACCAGGTGGTGCAATCAGGTGGAAAATTATGGAGGAGATGTAAATGCATGGAAGGTGCAAAGTTGGAGCGCAACCTACTGGTGTTAGATATAGTTTCAAGTTTGGAGTGTGATACATCTGATACATCACTGAAGATAAATTTGGATTAAGAATGAATATTACATGTGCATTTTTAATGTAACTGAAGAAGGCCTTTGGGTCATCCTTAGAAGTGGAATCAACTCAAAGTTCATATCTGGCTTAGTAATCTCTGGTTGTACAGGAGAATCTTTCTTAATATTTCTAAGTTACTTTTATAGTGAGGGAAAAGAAAGTTTTTACTAAGAGTAATCAGCTTTTTTCACAGAGTTGAATTGTATGAGTGTTCCACTACACTAATCTATTTTTGAATTTAGTACTGTCAACACCTCCTATTATGTCATGGACAAGTTGCACTGGGGGGAGGTGGTTGGTGTTAACATTGTCAATGAATCTCTGGACATTTTTACTGGAGGTTATAAAAATCTGTCATTTGATAGAGGGCAAATAAAGTATCACATAAAAATGATGTTAAGCCTGATGGGTATATTATCAAATCAATATAGTTAAACAGTAGGAGACCAGAAGGGGACTTGTAGCTAATAAAGATCCATTATGCATTTTTTTGAGATGTACTAGTACTTCTAATGGTTCTAGCCTGGTATCATACATCACTTGTGTTGACACCGTTGGAGCTTAGCACCTCCACAGTTTCAGATGCTCTTGAGTGTGTGGTAGGTGTAATATCTTAAGCCTCAGTAATTGTGCAAATATGAATGCCTTCAAAGATGAGATATGCTTGAAACACCACCATTTTGTTTAACCTCATGTGTTGAGCAGAGTAACCTTGGTATTGTTTAAACTGAAATGTGCTATGTGTATATGCTTATGATTTGAACATTAATTAAAAACATACTACAGGGAAAGCAAACATTCTAGCTATGATCTATGAAGAGCAGGCCATCCCTTGCAAAGCAAGTCTCAGGCAGTCATGACCTATGATGGATTCCCTAAAATGACACTGGTCAACAAACAGATTATTACACCCAATTATATTTATGATGGTGAAGGGTTCTATGGACCCTTGCAATGTCCATGATCCTAGCACCAGAGAGACAACTGCCAGCTGTTCTTTCCTTATCCTGCCTGGTAAGTGATGTGTCTGTAACCACCTACACCTAGAAATTATGGTTAGAAGCATGCCTATATCACCTTAGATGTTCTGGCTTGTAGTTATGGTGGATTCCCTGCAATAATATGTGAGGCTGTGTAAGTATGTCTCTAGATGGCTGAGATATTTGTATGGATGCCTGGGAGACTTAGGCACAAATTTCATGACTACCATACCATAACTACATGGAGTGGTATGAGACTATTTATTGACACTGGTGGGAGTAGATCAATGTGCCTCCAAACCACATTAGTACCTTCAGCTGTCCAAGTAAAGTTGGACAAAACAAGGAATAGTGGGCTGTCAGTAAACTTGGGGCAGTTCTTACACTGCCTCAGAATGCCTAATGCCAAAAAAGGCCTGTCTGGTGAAAAGTCAGATCAGCTTGCAGATCCATGGTGTCAGGGGTATAGGCATTTTTTTTATTCAAATTCTAATATAAGGTCCTGCACTGCTACTTCCACCCTTGCATCAGTGATTGCTTCACCTTCTGTAGTTATGGCCACCCTTAACTGAAAGCAAGTTCCAGACAGAGGCCTTCATGACGCCTTCCCACTGTCCACCATTATCTCTGCCACTGTCCAGTGACACTTTACTCTCCTTGCATCCTGGATTCCAAATTCCATCTAAACTGTGTTTTTCTTTCCTTGCATTTTATTTTATTCTTCAGATTTTTCCAGCATCCTTGCAATACACCCTAACTGGTAAGCAATCATTTAGGAGCAGATAATGAAATCAAGCTACTAATCTGGAGGCAGCTAGGCCTCCAGAAGCCATATAGTTCTACATGACTTTGAGGTACATTTTGGAGCTTTTTTCCAGCCTTTTGATCCAATGATAACCTGAACAAAAATCTTGACTATGGAAATAAATTCAGTCTAATTTTTTTCTTTAATAAAAAACAAATAAGTTGTATCTAACGTTTAATATTCAAAGCTAACAAAATAGTGGTGCCCAACAAATTGAGGCGAGAGATGCTTGTGAGGATACATAAATCATATATGCGCCTGCCTTTCTACTCTTCCAAAAATAGTCACCATCACTGTCCCTCTCTCTACCTTTCTGGTGTTACACTGGGATGAAAGTGAAATGGCAAATGACAATGGTTATATATTTCAAGTTACTTCTCCCATGCAATCCCACAGCATGCCTCCTCATGCCTACTTTACAAAAAATAATCACCTTCTGTGTTACTGTCTAATGTCAGACTGCAATTAAAATTAAGGAACAAATACAGCAAGTGGCATATTTCAGTTTTTGCTGTTAGAAATATACAAATATACACAGCCACCCCTGGATTCACTAATCTTCCATGCAGGACTAGCATAGTCCTGCACGGAAGCGCCCATTTAGGAGCAGGAAGGCAGAGCGCCATGTATAATAATAAAGGCGCACTGCCCGAGCTCCTAGGCTTACATGGCATGTGTATGAGTGCAGGGGGCGTGTCTGAGAGCAGAGCTCTCAGAATGAACACGCCCCTGCAATGTAGAACAGCAGAAAGTGGTAAGAAATGAGCGCGATCACTCATAGGTGTCTACATATCCCCACCAACAGTTCCCAATGTGTACAACAGCAACAGTACATAAAAAGTAAATGAAGAAACCCTTGTATTTATTTATTTTTATAAATCTGAGAACAGCTAACCATAGGTGTGAGGGTGTGCCCATCGCTTAGCTACGGTTAAAGCAGCTTAAAAGGCTGAAGAGGATAACAAGGATGATATATGCAAATGAAGCAGCACAGCAATACTGTAGTGGGCAGAACATCCACCTAATGAGCAGGCATTCCCAGTTTGAGTCCCACTGCAGCACAATCTATTTTACATGGCAAAGCCCGTTATAACCAATATTTTTGTTGCAAAACCCACTAAATAACACATATTTATGAACTAGAGTACTGTAGGAAATGCACATATGAAGTATCAGTGTCATAATGAATAGGTTCATAGGTTCATAGGTAGGTACTAGGCTATTGGCCCTAGGGCCTATATAAGCCTAGCCAAAAATGTACCCTGGCTTTCGCCACCCAAGAAAATGATTTTCCTGTGCCCCTGTCGAGCAGAGCCACAGAAGTGATACCTGGGGTGAATTTCCTATTTCCCATCCAATCATCAAGATTTTTCTTGAAGAGTGCTAATGAGGAGCTCTGTTTGACATAGATAGGTAGTCTGTTCCAGAGTATGGGAAGTCTCTGGGACAGGAATCTATCCCTCCAGCATGTTCTGTTTATTGTGGTGACAAGGTTTATGTCCCTAGAGTGTGTAGCTTAGAGGGATTAGGATTTCTTTAAGTGGAGCATGTCCAACAGCTCTGGGTTTGACATAGCTTTGCATGTTAGGCAGAGATCGCCTCTGAGTAGGCGATATGCGATGGACTAAAGCTGGAGGTTTTTGAGATGGTCTGCATAGGGCATCTGTTTGAGGCAAGTAATCCTCTTTGTGAGGTATTTCTGTGGCCTTTCCAGTTGTTGTAGATGTCTTGTGAGGTACATACCAAAAGGGGCATTGTACTCTATAATGGGTCTAATGGGTGATGAGTAGAGGGGAACAATTACCTTTTTTTTTTCTGGATGAGAAACCTTTTGTGATTAGGTGAGCCACGTAGAAGGATTTCCTGACCACTGTGGCGATTTGATTATCAAAGGAGACACTACTGTCCACCTGTGTCCCAAGGTCTCTTATCACATTTTCAGCATTAAGTAGACTACCAGCTATGTGGTAGTTCATGGGTACAGAGTTTTTACCAAAGAATCAGGCACTAGTAAGCAGGTTTAAGCATAAATTAGCAGTAGTAAGCATATGTAAGCATGTTTATGTGTGTTTGTGCGAGGGTAAGCACTGCCTACACAGATTAAGCAATGTGGAAGCTAACTGAGTATAAGAAACTGTAACCAGCAGTTAGCAGTGTTTACCGCCGTGCAAACATGTGCACACCTGCTTACAACTGCTTTAAAGTGCCTTAATCACTCTGTATCCAATGTCCCATGTTCTGCCCAGCAATAAAATTAAACAGCCTCTGAAAGGCTCAAACCCAAGAACCTGCAAACTATAGACAAAGTGATTTACCACTAAGCCATGACAAATATACATACATCTGATGTTATCACAAACATATTATCCAGTCCAGTCATGCAACAGTACAGAGAATGTATACCAACATCTAGATGTATGTGTGTGTAAATATATTAATATCTAAACAGATACTACATATCTATATATGTAGATATATATATATATATATATATATATATATTTCTAAAACTATATACATATATATTAATATATATGAATATATATACATGCAAATGCCTAGATCGACACATATCTGTGTCTACACCTATATGTCTACATATACACAGCAAGTTACATATGTGTACGCAGATATATATCTGTGTAGGTATATACTGACATAGGTATACATATATATATATATATATATATATATATATATATATATATATATATATATATATATATATATATGTATATATATATATATATGTATATATATATATATATATACATATATATATCAGTATATATGGCCATACATCTGCAGATAGCAATGGCAGATTAACAAAAACACATATGTACACATGCACCATTAATGGGGTTGGGAGCCCCCACACACTATACGTCTTGTACCTTCATCTACAAATACCCTCACCTTCACATCTCTAAATGCTCAAAGTATATGTAACAAAATCCCTAACCTCCATGCCTGGCTTCTCCATCACAATCCTGACATACTGTCATTATCCGAAACATGGCTACGACCCTCCATAAAAGATTCAGAAATAGCTCCCCCCAACTATAATATTATCAGGAAAGAAAGAACCCACAAAAAGGGTGTGGTGTAGCTCTACTCTACTCCTCTTCCTTTTCAGTTACTTCTTATACTAAACCAGTCCCCCATTTTGCCAATGCCGAATTACTGCTAGCCCTACTCCACCTGAACAAGCATAAAACACTATGCGTAGTCTCCCTCTATATTCCTCCTGGTGATAACATACCAGTTCTCGAAGACATTCTCTCTTGACTCTCCACCAACATTACTAATGAGACTGTCATCCTAGGTGACGTTAACATTAACTGGTCCTCCATCCAATGCCCAACTAATCCCCTAAATATAAACCTTTATAACTTTCACCAGTTAATAGATTCAATAACCAGACCATCTAAGGACCATTCCTGTGGAAGCACCCTAGACTGGATCCTAGTATCACACCCACACCTTATCTGAAGTAGCGGTACACTCCCTGACCCTCTTAGTGACCACTTTCCTACCTTTGCTCACCATCACTCTCCTTCTCTACAGCTGGCACATACCACCATCACTGTACGCTCCTTAAAACACTTCAACCCCAACACCTTCTCTGACTTACTTAAAGAATTCAACTGGAGTCCCCTAAATACACTACTCCTAGATGTGCTGTCACCTATTTTAATAAATCATTTCTAAACCTTCTCGACACTTTAGCCCCCCTAAGAACAAAAAAGAAACAGGAGCAAAACTATCCCATGGTTAACAAAAGACACCAGAGCTGCCATGCGCCTTCGTGATAAAGCCCTGAAAAACTACTACAAGCACAAAACCCCAGCCACCCTGAATGAATACAAAATACTCTGCAACAGACTTAAGAAACGTATCTATTCTGACCGCAAATCCTATTATATCACCCTCCAAAATAATCACAAGACTAACCCAAAAAAATTCTGGAATAGTATCTCCTCCCTCTTCAACCCTGGCGAAAAGGAAAACCCACAACCCGATCAAAATATTTCTGACACCGACCTTGCCTTCCAATTGAATAGCTTCTTCATTGATTCCATATCTAAATTAACATCATCATTTACAAATAACTCCCCTCACCCAGCTACAACTCCTACTACCTCTTCCTCCCTGGGCTCCTCCACTTCCAACCTCCCTCTCTTCTCCCCCAAACCCATACCCATATCTACTATAAAAAACTGCTTCTTAAATTAAAACCCTGCTCTAATGCCCCCGATAATATCCCTTCCTTCTTCCTAAAGACAGCTTCTAAAGCCATCGCCTTCCCCATTTGTATATTTATAAACCGGTCAATCCAAGAAGGTTATGTACCCCAAATTTGGAAAAAAGCCTACATTATTCCCCTCCACAAGGGAGGTAACGACAATACCATCTCCAACTTTAGACCTATTGCCATCCTATCCCCCATCTCTAAACTACTAGAAAAATGGATCCACATACAACTCTTACCATACCTCACCAACAACCACCTACTAACCCCAACACAACACGGATTTAGACCTGGACACAGCACTTCTGCTGCTCTACTCACCTTCCTCAAAACTGTAAATAAAGCTAGAGGCTCTAACTATATTGTCTCCACTCTCCTCCTGGACCTTTCTAAGGCCTTTGATACTATCTCCCATTCCCTCCAACTGACTAAACTCTCTAACTTACATCTTTCACACTCTTGCATCAACTGGTTTTCCAGTTACCTTTCCAACAGACAACAATCTGTCAAATGGAAGAAATCTACCTCCTCTTACCTCAACACTGTCACTGGTGTACCCCAAGGCTCCATATTAGGTCCCCTACTGTTCAACATCTTCATCAATGACTTCCACCATAATATCCCAAATGCTAAAATAGTCCAATATGCAGACGATTCAACTATTATCTGTGCAGCAAACTCCATTCCCTCCCTTATAAAACTAACTCAAGATGCCTTCTCAACCACTGAAAAATGGATGCATGATAACCACCTAGCTCTCAATCCATCAAAAACCAAACTCATGTTATTTACCCCATCCAAAAGCATAACTATCGACATAAGCTCTTTCCTCATAACCAGTCAAAATAACTCATCCCTAGAAATTGTCTCCAAAGCCAAACTGCTAGGAGCTCTCATTGATAATCAGCTTACATTTGATTCCCATATACAAACAAACATTAAAAAACACATTACAAACTTGGTATGTTCTACCGGCATATCCGCTTCCTCTCTCCATCTACTAGATTTCTCCTATCTACCACATACCTCATCCCCTCTCTCCTTTATGGTGCCCCACTCCTAATCAGCCTTAAATCCTCTATTAAAACAAAACTCTCTTCCTGCTACAACAAAATCGCTAAATTCACCTCCGGCCACAGATCCTCCTCCCATCGCTGTACTGCCCTCCACAAACTAAACTGGCTTGAGCTCCCAAACTACCTCACCTATACTCAACTAACTCATGCTCATAAGCTCATTTTCAAGCCGTCACTCTGCCCCTCACTCTCCTCAACCTTCACCATGCACCATCCAAACAGACCCCTTAGAACTAGCACTCAGAACCTAGTTGAACTTTACAAACCAGCCCGTCCAGCAGGCAAACTCTTACTTTCCTTTTCCCTAGCCCACTTCTGGAACTCCCTCCCACCACATATCCGTTCTACCAGCAGCCTTCCTATCTTTAAATCTCTCCTACACTCACATCTATCATCTCTCTGGGAATGCTCCTGTACCCATCCAGCATAACATCTCCAGCTACTACTCACCCCTCAGCCTACAACTCTTCCCTCCCATGAGAACATACATTTGTAGTTAACCCCTTATGTAAATATTCTCCTGTACACACCTACTAACTACAACCTTACTTAACACTTTTTCTTTTCCTTTACTAATGAACATAGAAATCTAACAAAATTGTAAACTGATATGTTCGGTTGCATTTGCTCTTCTGTGTTTTCCTGTGGCATTAACATTTTCCTGTGCTTATAAGTACTACTCTGACACTTTAACAAACTGTTTATGTTATTTTATTGTATTTTACCTTATTCCCACTTGTATATTTGACATTGTATCTATGGAGCTTTTCTCCCCAGGACTCCATTGAAAATGGGCTCATTGGAGACAAAGATGGCCGCCATTCTGTAGACACTGCATATCTACAGCTCTCCAGATACTCTGAATAAAAATCAACCCTGAGGTTATACTACAAGATTTTTTGTAATAATCGTTGGATATAACTATTCTACTACAACTAAACATTGCCTGAGAGGTAAAAGAACAGGAGGAAACTAATCAAATTCACAGGATTAGATCTGATTATCTGCCTGACTCTGAACAGAGTATTAAACAAAGGAACTGTCTGACTTCTGTTTCACAATGTCAAAAGAGGAAAAAAGTATGGAAACAACAACAACTAAAACCAAATTATCAGCACTTCAGACACCAGAAAAAGATTCAACAATCAAAAGGCAGAAGACTATAAAACAACAGGAACTTTTAAAAGCTGGAATGACAAATAAACCGGATCAACTGGCTAACATGGAAGACATTAAAACTGCTTTGTTGCCCATACAAGAAGCTTTAAAAGAACTATCAAACCAGGTACTTTCTTTTGGTGCCACATGCAGTCAAATTCTTGAAAGGATGGATAAATCAGAAGCCAGAATATCTGAAAATGAGGACAGAATAACATTGCTTACAAAAAAAAACAGACATTCATGACATGGATATTCAATCTATGCAAAATAAGATTCTGGACTTGGAGGCAAGATCCAGAAGGAACAACATAATTATTAGAGGAATTCCTGAAACTATCCAATATAATGATTTAATTTCTACCATCATACAAATACTGGAAATATTGTTCAAAGACTCCGATTTGGCTAAGCAAATTATTATAGAAAGAGCCCATAGAGCTCTCAGGGAAACACAAGCCTCAAATATTCCTAGACTGGTTTACGTCAAAATTCTCAACTACCAGGATGTAAATAAAATAATTCTAACTGTTAAAAAGAATGGAGGTTATGTTATGTGGCAAAATAATAGAGTTTCTATGGGACAGGATTTACCATTGCAAATAAGACAAGCCAGACAAGCACTAGCTCCATACTGCAAGTTCCTTATTGAAAAGAACATTAAATTTCAAATGAAATACCCTAACACATTAATTTTCACAGTTGATGGATCCAAATATTCCATCTCTACAAAAAAAGAGGCAAAAGTTACCTTTTTGAAGATTTTTAAATCTCTCCCAACTTTGGAAGCTTAACTAGACCATCCAGTCTGTTTACAGCAACGTGGATACTGGGATTCCATGCTTACTATACCTCGAGGCTCCAAAATCCTTTGTTTGTGCATTTTTCTTCACCAGGCCCCTTGGTAAATAATCAACTAGTCTTTTTTGCAGTTCCAGCTCGTCCACAAAGATTTCACGAACTTTTACAGCTTCTACGAACTGTGTCCCTTCGCGAGGCAACAGGAAGTCCTTTGGATGCTGCTGAGGGTCCGCTTTCGAGGTGGCGCATCCGGAAGTCCATTCGTGTAATGGTTCCCCCTTTGCGAACTCGAAGACAAGATTTCATGAGCAGGAAGTAGAAAGATCTCTGTGGAAGAAGGGGAAACTACTGGGATCGTAAAACGAGGCTCCGTGGACTTATAATGTATGTTACAACTTTTATTTCTGTAAAGGGAAATGTGAATTCATTCAGGTAGGATTTAAACTGAATTAATAATGTTTTGGTTAAAATGTGTTATTTAACTGATATGGTAGAAGTAGGATAAATTTATTACAGTTATTCTATTTTCTTAGGTAGTTTGCCTGAATGTGGGTGTGCTAATAATATTGTACTGTATTGTAATATTTATTTTCCTGTCTTTAGGATGTGTTTTAATACTATAAATGTTTAGATACAAAGGGGTTTTAATGTTGGGATAGTTAGTAGATTAAAACAAGATATTATATCCTGGCATTTCTAGGAAAATGAAGGTTATTTCTCTGATGTGGTTCTGAATGTTATGGGAACAGTGCTATTTAGGTATCGTTTTATATATTCAAGTATAGTACCCAGTAAGCATAGCTAATGCTACTTGTATTCACCAATGTTGCTGTCATTACAATGTTAAATAAGTTAGATTAGATAAACAATGTCAGATTTAGTGCTTTAACTATAGATTAAACATATAGTGAATTATCTTGTAGCCAATAACATTATTGTTTAATGGGAGTACTGTCATATATCTGTTTAGGTTAGATTTAAATAAGAGAGTTAGATATTCTAGGGTAATATAGCCAATTAATAGAACTAATAATATATGTTAACTATTAGAGAGGTAGAATAGTAATTTTGAATGTAATGAAGACCATTTGTGTTAACTAAATAATATGTTCAAGAGCTGTAGATAGTTACCAGTGTTTAGCAGGGAATGTTTTGGTTAGGTTTTGTAGAGTTAGATGTAGTCATTATAGGTTTTTCGCATGTTTTTAGTGTGTTATTTTGTAAGATAAAGAACAGATGTTTAATAAGGATGTGTACCAATAAAAGTTTATAAAGTGTAAAAAACCTACGTATGTCCTGGTCCAGGGGAATAGTGGATAGGCACTGGTTAGGGATGGAACGTCAAGATTGCTTCCAGACATTATATACTGTGCTAATACATTTGAATCTAGTATCGTCTTTCAATTTTAAAATATATTTAAAAGTTTTAAAAATCTTAGTATGTGGATAGTAGACTCATGGAATGTTAAAGGGTTCCAGAACTTGAAAAAAAGGAAATTATTTTTTTCATTTATTCCTCCAGTCAAAGGCATGTTTTATTTTATTACAAGAAACCCATTTGACTAATGATCAATGGACTGTCCTTAAAAATAAGAAATGGATCAGAGAGGTCGGAAGGGACAACTAATAGTGCAGGGGTGGCGATTATTATTAAAAGTCAGTACCAAGAGAAAATTCTAGATTTTAAAATGGACAAAGAGGGAAGATGGTGTTATGTGATTCTTGTATCGAAACTATATGATAAACCGGTGATACTTCTTAATATATATGCCCCATGTACCAATCAACAACTTTTTATAACATCACTTTATTTTATCCTGAATCAATATAATAATTATTATATAATAATAGGAGGTGATTAGAACACATACCAAGACCCCAAATTAGATAAATCAAGTTCACATAGGTCCTTTAATAACCAAGCAGTGATAGCACTACAGGAACTTAAAACAGATTTTAAATTATATGATCCATTTAAATACACAAAGAATCAAATGAATGCAAATAACTTTACATTTTATTCAAGTTGTCATAAAATGTGGTCCAGGATCGACTTTTTTCTAATTTCAGACACACTAATGTTTTTTGATCCCTATATATACATACAAGCTCGACATTTGTCGGATCATTCTAGGATCACATTAACTTTCAATAAGGACAGTAGTCATAAGATACGTTTTAGAGGTTATAATTGGACATTAAATCCATATCTATTGAATAAAGAAAATATAATAAAAGAAGTTCAAGAGTCCTTTAACCAACTACTAGCTAATCTTTCTGAACACCGTCATCCGTCTGACATAGAATGGGCAACGACCAAAGCACAAATTAGAGGAATTTTTCTCCAAAAGGCTACTTATTACAAGAAATTACAAGTGAGAGACATACAAGAATTGGAAACTAAAATTAAATTACTGGATCAGGATCTAATTGTGAATTATAGTAAACAAACGGAAACGGAGTTATTAAAATGTCAGAAGGACCTTTTTTTAACTGCAAAACAGTAAATTATCATTTTATGAACAGAAATGCTGGTAAAATACGCCAATCATATACAGACCCCTTCAAAGGCACTAGTGTGTATCATTAATCAATCAAAAATACCTTCTCAAATCTCTGAAATACACTTTAATAATAAAACATACACCAATACTGAAGACATTATGAAGACATTTGAACTAATATTTTCTCAAGTCTATGGTGAACAGCAGGAATTAAATATAAATAAGAGTAATAATGATTTTCTGCAGAAAATTATCTTTCCGAAGATTGGTGATGAGCTTCATATGAACTTAGTTAAACCAATTTCTTCAGAGGAGATAACTGATGCAATTAAGAAGTTGAAGCCATATAAAGCTCCGGGACCGGATGGTTTGACCACGGATTTTATAAAACCTTTAGTGATATATTGGAGAAAATACTTTCACAGGTATTTAACTATATAACTAATAATAAAATTAATGACCCGCACTTTAATGCTTCGAAAACTATTCTTATATACCGAAAGAGAATGCTGATTTACAAAACCCGGATAACTATAGACCTATTTCACTTTTGAATATAGACATGAAAATTATGACATCGATTTTGGCTAATAGATTGAAGAAGGTAATTAACCTGATAATATCAGAGGAACAAGCCGGTTTTATAAATGGCAGACAAACTACAGATAATACGTTATCACTTCATACACTGATTTCTTATGCCACTCACAGGAATTTAAATGCTTATGCACTCATAATTGACACGCAAAAAGCTTTTGATAGAGTGAACTTAGAATGTTTGTTTGATATTTTAGCATGTTTTAATGTACCTCAAGAATTCATTTTAACTTTAAAAAAACTATATAATAATCCCTATACAAATCTAGTTATTAATAGGAATCTCTCAAAAAGAATTCAAATTAAGAATGGTACCCATCAAGGATGTCCGTTATCTCCTATATTATTCAATTTATATTTAGAACCATTATTTCTACATATCAAACAAAATATTTATCACAATGCTCCAATAATATATGGTACGAAAATTTCCATGGCTGCTTTTGCGGACGATCTAAATATTTACTGCACGACACATGTTTCAGATATCAAGAAAATATTAAAAGCTGTGGAAGACTTTGCAAAAATATCGAATTACAAAATAAATTAAAAAAAAAACAAGGTATTTCCATTAAAGACACCTACACCCTTTTCGCTTTTACCATTGGTAGGTCAGGTAAAATCCGAAGAAAAAATTAAATATTTAGGGGTTGTTTTTTCAACAGATAATAGAGACTTTTATGTAAATAATGTTAAGCTAATTTGGGAGCAGATAGTCTCTGATTTAAAAAGATGGAATAATCTGAAATTACCAATAATGGCAAAGACCTCAATTATTAAAATGAACATACTTCCTAGAATATTATATATCTTTAGAGCTACTCAAGTTCAAATTTCTAGGAAATTCTTCAAACAACTTCATACGGAATTAGGTAGATTTGTATGGGAACCTAGAAAAGTTAGGATATCTTATGATAAACTGATGACTCCGAAAAACAGGAGTGGGTTGGAGCTACCGAATTTTGAAACATATTATTTAATAATAAATGCTAATAAAATTCTAAGAGTAGTTAATTTTGTTAGGTCCAATTCTAAATGGGCACCTAAGTGGTTGATTCTGAATCATAAACATGTTGCTGGACTGGGCATCAATTGTAAGGCATTACCTTTTTTAAATAAAGATACCCTTAAAATGTACGCTCTGTTGGAACATATCAGAATATATATAATATCAGTACAAAGTCTGTTTAACTCACTAAATTTCTTACAATATATGATGATTTTTCAATCATTTCATAAGAACCCGAATTTGAAAATTGGTAATCAGTTGATAGATCTTAAGAAATTCCCACCTATAAGTGACTTAACCATACTTGATTTATATCCCTTTCTTGGTATCTCATTACATGACATGCTAAGAGAGATGAATCTCCCTAATTCATATTTAATTATAATGAGACAGTTAAAGGACTTATCAATAAGCTATTTTAGTAATAGGAATCTTAAAATTAAAGAAGAAGACTTAAACATTTGCCTAAATTTATGGCAAACTCTAACACAGGACTGTAAATATATAACAGCCTCATATAGTTTGATGAAAGATGTGAAATACAATAACCAAATACTTTTATCCAAATACTGGAAGGAGAAACTGTTAACGATTGAAGATAGTAAAATAGTGAGAGCAATTAACTTAACCTTAAAATCAGTGTCCCTTCAAAAGTTATTATTTACTCAGTTGATGATATTTAATAATGCGTATTACACACGTCTCACTCTATATATATAAATTTAATTAAAAAAATTCACTTAAATGCCCATATTGTATAGATCAAATGGCTGACCTTTTACATGTGTTCTGGAGTTGTAAATGTATTTTTAAACTCTGGAATTCTTTGAAATTCCAACTACAAAAAATGGGATATCAACAGTCTACGCTTTCTTGGGAGTTTATGATTCTTCATATTCCGCCAATTAATTTGGATAGATCCCAAAGGATCATACTCATAAATATTTTTTTGTTAATGAAGCTGTACATAGCTACAAATTGGTTGAATCCATCCCAGACTTCATGGAAAAACTTTAAGGGTGTAGCAATAAAACATATCTTAGCACACAAATTACTAATTAATGATCATAAGAAAAGTGTAAATAACACAAAAATATGGGAGCAAATCTTTAATATTATCTTAGCTTAAGGTCCCAATCCACTTTTCTCCGGGAAGTACAGACTAATTATGGACTTTACTATAGATAAGCCTTATATTGATACTAGATTTTTATTTTCTTTTTCTGTAATACCTATTTAGAAGTATATATTTATGTATAATGACTCTGTGTAACTGTTGGAAGCATTCATGTATATATTGTAAATATGTTGTAGTATTGTATTAACATCTGGAAAAAAATAAAGAATTATTATTGAAAAAAAAAAGAAAATGGGCTCATTCGGCCCAATGGACCATCCTGGCAAACAAACTTCAAATAAAATAAATAAATAAATAAATAAATGGTATGAATAGGCATCCTAGCCCCACAGCCTAACATGTCCACCATGCAATACACTACCAAGTGTTGCAGATCCCATAACCAGGACCTGACATGACATGGGCACAAGATGTTAACAGTACTACATCCCACCTGTATGATGTCAGGCTGGTATTAGAAACATATCATGCAGCACAGTCTGCCTCCCATAGGAAATGTAAAATGTGGAAGCCATCAACATCCCCAGGATACAGATACACAGACACAGATATGCAGATATATCTATCTATCTATCTATATATATGTATATATATATGTATATATATATATATATATATATATATATATATACATATATACATACACACACATGTGACTACACATACACATGCAGATATATGTACAGTAAGATACAAATGTAGAAGGGGCACACAATATGGAACAGCCACTATGCCTACAGTTAAGACCTGAACAACTGGACACTGTATGGGCCACCCATACAAATGACAATCATTGCCTGCAACATGTACCCACAGAGATGTCATAGGAAAAAAACACCACACACAGGTTTATAATAATGGGATACCTTTAATTGTGTACTATTACAGTTCTATATGCCATGTCATATAGCTGTTCAGACACTGACATCCATATAAACAGAGTAATGCAACTGTGAAGCAGTTATACTAATACAGTAGTCTGGTAAGGTTCACAAATGTTGCTGTCCAGGCCAAGCCCTTCAAACTGTACAATAGTGAGGACAGACTTGGCCACAGGATACCAAACAATCAACAGTATGCAATGCCGGTGTATAGTTCAGCAGCCTCTATCTAAACTCTGTACACAATCAGTAGGTGGTAAAGACTTCAGTTGACCAAATGGGATGTAACTGTTACATAACAAGACATAACTGACACCATCACATGCAGACTGACAAACAGAACAGTTTGTATGGCAGGAGGCAGTAAGCTTGCATTAACCCAATTTATGTAAGTAATGTAAATATAGGTGAAGTATACGGTACTGCACATCCAGATACCATAAGGCAGCTCACCCCTGATACCCCCACATTTTTTAACTGTCTAAGTCATTTATGGTGCTCCCCCCCCGACTTAATAATACAGGGCCATATACCACTGTTACATACACTGGCTTCTGGAGTGCATAAGAGCACACATGTATTGTGTAGGTGACGCCAACACATATATGGCCCCAGCCGCACCGTATGTGTGGAGGATACAACAGCAGTGGACTGATGGCAGCAATGGCAGTGTGATATACTCACAGCCCACTGCGGAACATCCCCTGACAGCATGTCATATGTGCAAAGCTTCGTATGTAGGTGGAGGACAGAGGCTGGAACACAGGCACAAATGTGGAGAACTGTTGCCATACACTAAGTAAGTTGCTGGTGTTACAGGATAGGCTGAAACATACCCTTAGTCAGGAAATTGAGGTTAGAAACAGAAATGGATGTAGCCATGTACTGATAGCACTCAACACACACACTGCCAGTGAAATATCTGACACAAGATCTGTGTGGTGGACAGACAACATATGATAGGCACACCCCTTGCCACCAAGAGGATAGGCCCACAGTTGAGAGCTATGCAGACAGACTGCATTCCAAGGTAACGTAGTATGCACACACACACCCTGTAACACCAGTACTAAACAAAGCATAACACAAGTCTACTCACACTCTCTCTGTAGTTCCTGAATCTCCTACAAATATGTAGCTGGCCTTAGTGTGCTGGTTCTCCTGTAAGAGGTATCGCTACCTGCTGTCTGTAACACTGATGCCTACACACAGGAAGGATGTCCATCACACAGGAAAGGTAAAGGGACCACACCCACATGATGTAGGGGGTTAGAGTAGGTGGTTGTCATGACAGTGGTGATTGGAAGTACTACACATGTGTAATTATATATACATATATATATATATATATATATATATATATATATATATATATATATATATATATGGCTATCAAGATAATAATATGTACATCTATTTCCACCATATGTCCTGGACATGGAGTGTAGCCCTACCCCAGCCTCTATAGTCCCACAGTCGTAGTGAAAGGAGATGTCAGGTATGTATAGTTGGTATATTAGTAGACTATTCCTACTGTCATTGGGATTGTCTTCACAGACATGATGTGTGTTGGAGGTCACATCTGCTTATAACATGTGTGCCATTGGCTACTGACAGACATCACCAACACGGGGGATAAATGTTCCACACCAGAAGTAAACCTGTCATTGGTAAGATCAGACCATAAACTAATCACACTGGACGGCCACATCCCGACCCCACCCCCAGTCAAGGAAACCACTGTGAAAACGTCACACTTCTAAAGACCAAGGTGGAAAGTTTCAAAGCCCCCTTGCTAAAGGATAATGCTGCCCAAACCCCAGAATCCTTTACAAATGCATTCTATGAGCACCTGCAGGAATGCATGGATCGAGCCATCCCAAGTAAAACCAAGACTCACTCCTCCAAAAAGAGGAAACCAGTCTGGTGGACCTCGGCCATAAATAAGCTATACAACAGAAGGAGGAAACTATTACATGATAGAGCAAAATCCCAAAACGGGAAGGCATCCCTGATCAGTATTAGGAAGAAACTGCGATTCCTCATAAAATCATCCAAGGCCAGCTTCGAAAGAAAAATTGCCAAAGACTCTAAAGAGAATCACAAAGCCTTTTTTAGCTATGTCAAGAATTTAGGTGGCAACACTCAGATCTGCTCTGAGCTAGTGCAAAATGGCAAAAAATACACTGAACCAACTGACATTGCAAACATCCTGGCTGACAGGTTCAGTGCAAACTTTACCCCCTCCACCCCCAAAAGGGCCCGTGTCCATCCCAGAAGAATGTAGAGCCCCAGACATCACAGACACACAGGTGAAAACAGCCCTCTCCAAAGCCAAAAACACAGCATCAATGGGACCGGATGGTATCCCAGGCTGAGTCTTACACAAGCTCCAAAACGAACTAAACCCTCACCTACATTCACTGTTCAAACTCAGCCTTACCACAGGCTATGTACCCAAAGAATGGCATACAGCAACAGTTATCCCGCTCCACAAAGGTGGTGCCACAATGGATCCTGGGAGCTATCGCCCTATAAGTCTGACTAGCCTGGTCTGCAAAGCTATGAAGCGCATAGTCATGGAACTCATTAACAGAGGCACTGGGAACCTCCAGACACTGGACCCTACCAAATTCGGCTTTGGTAAAGGCAGATCTTGCCTCCTAAATCTAGTTGACTTCTTTGAAACAGTTACCAAGGCCATAGATGAGGGAAAGGTAGTCCACATTGCCTACCTGGACCTCGCAAAGGCCTTTGACACCATTCCCCACTCTGGCATTATAGATAAGCTTACCAGCTTGAACATTAACCCCTATGTCATGATATGGGTTGCCAACTGGCTCATGGATAGAACTCACATGGTCAGAGTTGCGAGTGCCTTGTCTGACTCTAAACCGGTTACAAGTGGCATCCCACAGGGCTTAGTCCTGGGACCCCTCCTGTTCTATATATACTTCTCTGAGGTACAGGCAAGCACGGGAGGACTATGGCAGACCAAGTTCACAGATGATGGCAAACTGGGGGCCATAATTGACTCTTCGGCTGACACAGACATGCTCCAGAAGGGTCTCACAGAGACTAATACCTGGTGTCAGAACCATGGCCTCAAGCTAAATGCCAAAAAGTGCATAGTCATCCCCTTTGCGAAAAACAAAGTGCCCACGAACTACCACATAGGTGGTAATCCACTAAGTAAGGAATATGTAATTAGGGATCTGGGGACCCAGTATATAGCAACTTCTCCTTTTATAACCACATTGCCAAAGTGGTTAGTAAATCCTTCTATGTATCCCACCTAATCATGAAGGGGTTCACATCTAGATCAAGAGAGGTCATTGTGCCCCTCTACTCATCACTCATCAGGCCCATAATAGAGTACAATGCCCCATTTGGGATGTACCTTACACAACACCTGCAACAGCTGGAAAGACCACAGAAGTACCTCACCAAGAGGATCATGGGCCTCAAACAGATGCTCTATGCAGCTCGACTAAAGAAACTTCAGCTCTACTCGGTTGCTTACCGCCTACTCAGAGGTGATCTCTGCCTGACGTACAAGGCCATGTCTAACCCGGAATTAATGGACATGCTCCACCTCAAGAAAACCAAATCTCTTAGAGCCACAAGCTCCAGAGATTTAAATCTCAGCACAATAATTAATAGGACATGCTGGAGGGATAGATTCCTGTTCCAGAGACTTCCCTCGCTCTGAAATAGAATCCCAATCTATGTTAGGCAAAGCCCCTCACTGGCTGTCTTCAAGAGGAATATTGACGAGTGGATGGGAAATCATAAATTTACCCCTGGGATCACTTCAATGGCCCTGCTGGACAGAGGCTCAGGAAACTAATCTAAAAGGGAGGTGAAAGCCAACACATTCTGGCTAGGCTTATACATGCCCTTGGGCAGATAGCCTAGTACCTACCTATGAACCTATGAACCTATCCTAAGGACATCATAGTAAAGTACCGCTGCTAGCACGTAATGCCCCTGTGGACTGCAGCAGAGATATTGGCCAATATATGTGGACATTCTGACACACTCTGTACAGTCCAGAGGTGTACACATAACCCTTTAGTGCAAAACGTGTACCATGCCTAACAATATGGATGTAGACAGCCATGTAGATGGGTATAACACATAATGACTGGAATACATTTGCCACCATAGGTTATGCATTTACACTCCCCTGTCTGGCCTGACACATAATAACCGCTGGCACAGGGGTGCCATGGCCACATACCACCCACTAGATATTGACATACCTCTGTACAGCATCCACTGCTCTGTCTGACATACATGAATGTTAAGGAAGCCCAGGCAGCAGTAAATATGGCAAGTATCTGCACATGACATTTATCTGGGTAAGTACACTAAGCTGCTAGGCATGTAACAATGCACTGTGCAGGCTACAGGCAGACTGGCTCAACACTCTTCTATGGGGGAATGCACATGTACTTGCATATATAGCAGGCTCTACAGGCATGCCACAGCACAGGGTAAGATACACCTGTGTAAAAGTGCATAACCACAACCAATGGGAACACAGACACAGCCACATATGTTAAGCAAGCATAATATAACCTTATATAGACTATCTGTTCGACACCATCCTCATATGTGCCACTCACAGACTGACCCTACATATACTGGGCTGCTACACAGTTTGGTCTGATGGCTGTCTGTGGTATGGGACATGTGTGTGTATGGCCCTACAAGCATGTACTCCAATATGGTACCATACAGTGGAGCAGCATGTAACATCAGATAGGACAGGAACTAAAAACCACAGTCTGTACACAGGCTAAAGTACATATTAACAATATACACACTGTCGACATTCACCATAAGTACACAGACCTCAGTACTGTACAAACATCCACAGAATGTCCAGATTATGTCATCAAATATAACCCCTACTGTACTTAACATGTGTAGCAGTCTAATGTCTCACTGGCTTGTTATCAGATATGATGACACTAATTATCGTGTACAGCACATATGCACCACTTCATGCACGGCATATGTACACAGGTTGACAGAGTTGTGACTGGAAACACATACACAGGGCCAATAATGACATGTTGCTGTGATAACCTCATACATTTACTGTTGTAACAGGGTTTGTTGCAACATATGTCCTATGAGGGATAAGAAGCCACTAACTGTCACGACTTTCACCATCTACAGACTGCAATCCTCACACTACTTTCTGCAGTCCACAGATAGATGCTCCATGGGTAACACATGAAGCCAAAGGCACCACACACTGCCCTGTCTGCAGATGACCCTGCAGATGGAGATTCCTCATAAACATGGAACTGACATGACAGGTATTGAGACATGTAGGACAGTCATATCGACACACAGATTGTTAAACCAACAGTACTCCAAATGCACTATAGCAGCACTTACAGTCTGTAGTCAGGTCAGACACATCCCCCTCCTGTGTGTTGCCCTGTTTCCACAGTGTATGTTGTTAGAGGTAAATCCCCAATCCATCTGAGATGCTGTTTGCCAAACAACAGATCTAGTTCCTGCTCACAGTGAATGAAAAGGGCCCACCAACATGATGTTCTTAGTTATTGGAGTGTGTTTCCATGCAATTGGCTATGGGAATATTACCACAGCTGTTTCACATGCAATCAGCTAGGGGAGGGCTGCAATTTGTGCAGAGGCCATCAGCTGATCATGAGCATCACTTAAAATACACATGCTGCTGCCAAGAAAAGCAGGTGTAGGTCTCCACATCCACCAGAGAGGGAGTGGGAGAGGCAGACAGAGGCAAAGACAAGTCAGGGAGGGGTGGGAGAGTAAAACTTAAGCATGTTTGGGTCACACACTTATCAGTACAGGGTAGCAAACCCCTGATGACTATGTAGTGCTATCACATGTCTTTGCAGTTGCTGGATGGACCCTACATATACTGGGCTGCTACACAGTTTGGTCTGATGGCTGTCTGTGGTATGGGACATGTGTGTGTGTATGGCCCTACAAGCATGTACTCCAATATGGTACCATACAGTGGAGCAGCATGTAACATCAGATAGGACAGGAACTAAAAACCACAGTCTGTACACAGGCTAAAGTACATATTAACAATATACACACTGTCGACATTCACCATAAGTACACAGACCTCAGTACTGTATAAACATCCACAGAATGTCCAGATTATGTCATCAAATATAACCCCTACTGTACTTAACATGTGTAGCAGTCTAATGTCTCACTGGCTTGTTATCAGATATGATGACACTAATTATCGTGTACAGCACATATGCACCACTTCATGCACGGCATATGTACACAGGTTGACAGAGTTGTGACTGGAAACACATACACAGGGCCAATAATGACATGTTGCTGTGATAACCTCATACATTTACTGTTGTAACAGGGTTTGTTGCAACATATGTCCTATGAGGGATAAGAAGCCACTAACTGTCACGACTTTCACCATCTACAGACTGCAATCCTCACACTACTTTCTGCAGTCCACAGATAGATGCTCCATGGGTAACACATGAAGCCAAAGGCACCACACACTGCCCTGTCTGCAGATGACCCTGCAGATGGAGATTCCTCATAAACATGGAACTGACATGACAGGTATTGAGACATGTAGGACAGTCATATCGACACACAGATTGTTAAACCAACAGTACTCCAAATGCACTATAGCAGCACTTACAGTCTGTAGTCAGGTCAGACACATCCCCCTCCTGTGTGTTGCCCTGTTTCCACAGTGTATGTTGTTAGAGGTAAATCCCCAATCCATCTGAGATGCTGTTTGCCAAACAACAGATCTAGTTCCTGCTCACAGTGAATGAAAAGGGCCCACCAACATGATGTTCTTAGTTATTGGAGTGTGTTTCCATGCAATTGGCTATGGGAATATTACCACAGCTGTTTCACATGCAATCAGCTAGGGGAGGGCTGCAATTTGTGCAGAGGCCATCAGCTGATCATGAGCATCACTTAAAATACACATGCTGCTGCCAAGAAAAGCAGGTGTAGGTCTCCACATCCACCAGAGAGGGAGTGGGAGAGGCAGACAGAGGCAAAGACAAGTCAGGGAGTGGTGGGAGAGTAAAACTTAAGCATGTTTGTGTCACACACCTACCAGCACATGGTATCAAACCTCTGATGACTATGTAGTGCTATCACAGTTCTATTCAGTTATTGGATGTGCCTCATGGGTTACCTGTTGTAAAGCCCACAGAACATATATGTGATGGTGACTGACATCTGCAACAGGGATACGGTAGCTATACTGTAGGTGACGTGCACGTGCCTGTCTGCATGAACAGATGCCAGCATCAACACAGCCACACTATCACAGAGATGCACACACATTGACACACTCGGCAGGGCCAGAATTGCAACTCATCAGTAGTGGGATTGCCACAGCACATCACTGAGCAGGTATCACATGCACCACACGGGTCATACGGGGATTGTATGGGCAAAGGGTGTGGGGAGGTGTAGGGAGTGTGAATGTGAACATACGCACCATACAACACACACACAGACACACAGGGTACCAGTACTGACATACATGGGTGCATGTCTGCACGGTTGTGTGGTGGTCGACTGTGCCAGACAGCTGCACAAGGCTGGGCAATGGATATACCTTGGCATCAAGCCACATGATGATGGTCTGCATTGTAGCTCAGGGCTGTAGTGTTTGCATTTGCAAACACAGGTGGGTATTGTATCCCCCATCCAATCACCTGGGTGACTATTGTGTGTGGCCAATGCTGTGCATTGCTTGTCATGCATGTGTTCCTTAATCCATGACATGGATGGTGTCTGGTATGTGCACACCTCCCACATGCATGTACAGTGACATGTGGAACTTAACCTGGGGTGTCTGGCCCATGTTGTGAACACAGATTATTATCAGATGTGCCAGTCTTGCCCACATGTGGTGGGAACTAGTAATGGGCTTACCCTGCACCTAAATTGATACCATGCTAATGGCATTCCCTGGTTTCAGTGGCATCTTTCAATACAGGGCATGTTGTCAGGCATGGTATGTCCGTTGTGGGTCACGTGTGATAGCACCACAGGTGTTTTAGGTGTCCATTGGGGAACATAGGGAAGGTGCACTGTCTGCATGTACATGCATATTGGACAGAGTGCCATGCCCTCTGTAGCCCACAGCTATCACCCCATAGTTACTGTCACTGGCCAATATGCAGTGTACTACCCACATATTGGCTGTTGCCTAGACATGTGTGTGAGTATGAAACATGGGTTGAGTGTATGGTCTGGCTAATACTGGGGATGCTAACTGTGATTGGTTGGCCTTGATGTCACATGTATGGGTATGGCTTTGCACCCCAGCCTCTCAGCTATTTCACATCTGTTATCCCTGTATGGTGGGCATTGTAATATATAGTAGGGCCACCATATATGAAATATGCAAAACCCACTCCACATTGGTCACTGGTGTCACACACTCACAACTGCCTCCACACAGGATACATGTTACAAATACACACACACACACACACACACACACACACACACACACACACACACACACACACACACACACACACACACACACACACACCTGTCATGTCTGGGAGCAGAACCCCTACCTAACTAGTTTATTACACTACGCAGTTATAGTATGCACCACGGAGATTACTGGAGTACTCCTTCCCCAAAGGTGTAGCTCACATTGGATGACATGAGCAGGATTGCCTAAGTAGGACATTCGAATTGTAGTGAGTGCGACTAGCCTAAAATGCAGTACTCCCTACACAGACAGTGACACACACAAGACATCCACAACTGACATGTGTGGGTATAGAACCCCTAACAGAGGTCTATATAACACTACAGCATAGAGCTGTTATAGGATACACCATGGGGATTACTAAGGAACTCCTTCCCCAAAGGTGTATTTCACAATGAATGACATCAGTAGGATTGCCAAAGTAGGCCATTTTAAATTTGCTGGGTGTGACTAGCCTAAAATGCATTGCTCCCTACACAGACAATGAGACACACACAAAACATCCACCACCAACACGTGTGGGTATAGAACCCCTAACAGGGGTCTATATCACACTACAGCATGGAACTGTTACAGGACGCACCACAGGGATTACTAGAGAACTACTTCCCCAAAGGTGTATTTCATAATGAATGACATCAGCAGGATTGCCAAAGTAGGCCATTTGTAATGTACTGTTTGTGACTAGCTTAAAATGCATTGCTCCCTACATTGACAGCGAGACACACACAAAACTTCCACAACTGACATGTGTGGGTACAGAACCCCTAACAGAGGTCTATATCACACTACAGCATGGTGCTGTTATAGGACACACCAGAGGGATTACTAGAAAACTCCTTCCCCAAAGGTGTATTTCACAATAAATGACATAAGCAGGATGGCCAGCGTAGGCCATTTGAAATGTATTGAGTGTGACTAGTCTATATTGCATTGCTCCATATACAGGCATTGAAACACACACAAAACATCCAGAACTGCCATAGGTGGGGATGGAACCTTACCACAGTTCTACATCACACTACAGCAGTACGCCATTACAGGATGCGCTATGGAGATTACTGGGCTACAACCTTCCCAGAGGTGTATGTCTAGGTGGGTGACATCAGCAGCCTTGCCAAAGTTGAGTATATGAATTGGAAGGAGTGTGAGTACCCTAAAAAGCATTGTTCTCTACACAGGCAGGGTCAGACAGACAAACAGACACACACACACACACACACACACACACACACACACACACACACACACACACACACACACACACTTGCTATGTCTGGAATTAGAGCAACTACCTAACTACTTTATCACACTATAGCAGTACGCAGTTACAGGATGCACTACAGAGGTCATTGGGCTACAACTTTCCCAGAGGTGTATTTCTAGGTGGGTGACATCAGCAGCCTTGCCAAAGTTGAGTATATGAATTGTAAGGAGTGTGAGCACCCTAAAAAGCATTGCTCTCTACACAGGCAGGGACAGACAGATACGCACACAAATGCACACATGCACCCTCTTTCCAAGTCTGGGGTTAGAACTTCTACCTAATTACTTTATCATACTACAGCAGTACACAATTACAGGACGTACTACGGAGATTACTAGGCTACTAGCTTCCCAAAGGTGTATTTCTAGGTGGGTGACATCAGCAGCCTTGCCAAAGTTGAGTATATGAATTGTAAGGAGTGTGAGTACCCTAAAAAGCATTGCTTTCTACACAGTCAGACATGCTCACAAATGCGCACACAGACACACACACACAGTTGCTAAATCTGGAGTTAGAACTCCTACCTAACTACTTTATCAGACTACAGCAGTACGCAGTTACAGGGCACACCACGGAGATTACTGGGCTACAACCTTCCCAGAGGTGTATTTCTAGGTGGGTGACATCAGCAGCCTTGCCAAAGTTCAGTATATGAATTGTAAGGAGTGTGAGTACCCTAAAAAACATTGCCCTCTACACAGTCAGAGACAGACACACACACAAACACACTCAGTTGCAAGTCTGGGGTTAGAACTCCTACCCAACTAGTTTATCACACTACAGCAGTATGCAGTTTTGGGGCACACCATGGAGATTACTGGGCTACTACTCTTCCAAAGGTGTATTTCACATTGGATGACCTCAGCAGGCTTGTCATAGTTGGGCTATGGGGAGGGCGGTGTGTGCATGGACCATAACCCATTCATCTAGTGTTTGACATGCCACATGTGGGCACACACGGGGTCATATGTCATAAGTATGTGCATACAGCTGTTAGATGACTACTGCCTTGCACAGTCATATTGCACAGCTGGCACATGCACCACATAGTCTGTAATGCTGACAGATACTGGTGGCTAGTATCTGCAGTGAGTGACATCTGGACCTCATGTGTTTGGGGCCCTTTGGCTGTGTGCCTGGTGGGAAAGGCCTGGATGGCTCCTTGTCACAGTCACCCTCTTCCACACATCTATCTAGGTCTACCTTTTTCTTATTATAGTGTGTTGTTCTGACATATATGTCTGTATTCCTATCTACTGTGTGTGCAAGCCATGAGATGTGCATACTGACGAGTATCAGCACTAACAACTGCAACTGCCAGATATGTCTGGTCCACTGGTGCTTGCAGTCATGGCCTTTATTGTGTGAGCATGCCCAGTATGACCTTTCAGAATGCTGTTGACTGACATTGCCTTCATTTCTCTAAGTGTGTGAGCATGCCCAGTATGGCCTTCTGTATTGAATGTGTGGATCGTGTCCAGGTAGTTTGTGCTGCAGTGCTCACCTTTGTGTTGTACACCAACAGGTAGCATGCTGTCTCTGAAGGGTATCCATCGATCATTTGGCTTTAACTGTTACTACATTTCTGCATAGCGGGGGGGCACACCTGACTGTTTCTGCATTTCTACACAGGAGTGGGGGGGCACACCTGACTATTTATACATTTCAACACAGAGCTGAAGAGGCACACCTGACTGTTATTACATTACTATGTAGGATGGGGGTGCACACCTGACTGTTTCTACATTTCTACACAGGAGTGGGGGGGCACACCTGACTGTTATTACATTACTATGTAGGATGGGGGGCACACCTGACTATTTCTACAGTTCTACACAGGGTTGGGGGGCACACCTGACTGTTATTACATTACAATGTAGGATGTTGGGGTCACACGTGAAACTTGTACACATTTGCTATGACTGTAGTGGTACGTCAGGTACTCCATTTCATTCTGTATTGCTAACTATCATGCTAACTAGAGGCATACCAGTGTACTACATATCGTGGCTTTGGTTGCCCTACATATTATTGTCTGACTTCCTACCCATCAGAATTTACATTCCACTGCCTGCCCTGCTGTGGTCTGTCTGTGTAGGCCGGGAGGAGGTTAACCATAGCCATCATTCTGGGGCCATGGCACAGACTCGGTTTGGGTTTGTCTACACCTGTCCTGCTGGCTGAGACTGTTGTTGGGTATGTGAACCATCCGGACTGGCATGTGTGGGTCATATGGACACACATGTTGCTCAGCACATTTCCTGTATTGGGTTTTGGCACCCTGTGTAGTGCTGGCTACTATGGTGACTCTAGTATGTGTTACAGATGTCATGGTGCCACTACGGGTGTCTACTGTCTGCTGCCATAACATTCAGCCACCCAATTCCCTTACATGCTCACATCTATACCATAGCTACAGGTAACAACACATTCTACTCCATTTGGCAATTGGTAGGTTGATTGATTTACTTTGAGGGTGTGCCAGACTTGAGGATGGCGGGGCTGCCTATGTCGGATGCACATAGTACACTCCCTATACATGGTTGAGCACAGGTAGTGTCATATTTGGCATCCATTTTACTGTATGTGTGAGTCAGAGAGAGGTGCTATGCGTTGCCTCTTTGCCAAGGCCAGGACATACTGGGCACACCTCCTTCTGCCTACTGGGGCAAGCTCAGGTTGTTCCTCTTCTGGATCACTCTGTGCCTGTGCAGGCCTTGGCATTGGTGGGGGGCTGTGTGGCCCTGCCCCATGCTATTCCTGCTGCAGCTGTTTCTGCGGGATCATATTGTGTAGATTACCACATACCATAACAATTTGGGTACATGTAGCTGGTGAATACTGCAAGGCTCCACCGGATGTGTCCAGACACTGGAACCATCACCTCAGCATCCCAGACACATGCTCTGTTATATGTCTGGCCTGTGCGTGTGCCTCATTATGCCGTTGTTGTTCAGGTGTGTGTGCATTTTTGATGGGTGTCATCAGCCTCAGCTCCAGTGTGTACCCAGCATCCCCCACTAGGTGACCGTAAGGGATGTCCCCATTGGCAAATCTCTGGTACAGCTGCGTCAGATGCCATATGTGGGAATCGTCATAGCTTCCAGGGCAGCCAGCACACACATTCTTTATAATACGGTGGGCATCACATACGACCTGGCAGTTGATGGAGGGGATGCCCCTGCGGTTAATGTAGGCCCTGCCCTGCTCACTGGGTGGTACTTTGATGCATATATGCATACAGTCTATAGCACTCACTACCCCAGGGTATTCTGCTATTTGGTGGAAGAGACACATATTGCTGCTCAACACCTCATGGGTGTTGAGGAAATATACATGCTCACTGTCATGTGCTGACATGGCATCCAGGAACTAGTGGAATACTCTGGATGCTGATGCCTGTGAGATCCCCATGATATCCCCAGTTGTGCTTTGGGAAGTACCTGTGGCTAGTATACCTAGGCCTGCACATACCTTGGTATCCACTGGGATGGGTTCCCCTCAGTCAGTTTGGTGTGTCAGGTGTGGCTGGCACAGCTCAACAATTTGCTGTAGGAGGTCTCTGTCCACCCTATAGCACTCCACTATCTCCAGCTCATGTAGCCCATAGTAGGTTACCCTTGGCCTGTACACTCTTTTCCATCTCATCACTGTAGGTTGTTCGGCAGCATTCACATTCTCACCAGCCTCAGCCTCTTGCACATTTTGTTCTATGTTGCCTGCTGCAGCCCTTTTCATTTTGTAGGTTTGCTTGTTAAAATTTCTCTGCTTGTATACACCAGTGGTGTAGAGTGTGGGAAAAACCAAAGGGGAAGGTGTTTGCTTAGTTTATAGTAATGTTCTGGGCTGGGCTGGTCTGTTGCCTATGTAATTGGCTGATTCTGATACATTTCATCTGCCAGCTACGCTAGTTCTCCTTGAATACCTTCCTACTGCTGTTTTCCCTTCCCATTGCCTCCCTGTTTAAGCCCGTGTGCGCGCCACGCAGAGTGCTCAAATGTGCACACTGCTGCTATTTCCTGGTGTAACTTCTTTTTTCTTCCTGTAAAACCCGGTGTGCAGTGTGCACACCCACTTACACTTTGTAAAGAGTGCTAGGCAGGTTTAGACACATCCCCTAACTTAGCTGTGCTAAGCTAGGAGAAGCTTACAGTATGCCTGACACCCCCCCATGATGACACCTACCTTCCAGGCTTGCACTCAGCTATTCATACTGTTACACTGTTGGGACCTGCCTCACATGCTGGGGAAAACTGGGATTCACTATCCTTCCCCTCATTTGCATAGAATTGCCTGCTAATTTATAGTTACATATCTCACACTGAGCCTCCCCCCTTAGCAACCACTATTCACTGGCCAGACTGCCTTCTGCCTGCCATTGATTTGCATGGCGGAATATTGTTTTTTGTTATAAAATGTTTATTTTCCTCCCAATCCCATTTGCGTGCCACTGCCCTATGCTTAAACAGCCGAGATCGGCAAAAAAAAAAAATAAAAGTTGATTTTTTAATTTTTTATATTGTCTGCAATGCCAATGGCCTTATACTTGGCCACTGGCATGCTTCCTCAATGATATGCATCCTTTATTTGGGGCTGTCATAGCTCCGTTTTGGATTTTGTAGAAACATACTGGGTTACATTTCTGCAGATAGCACTAGTCTTGCATGGACTGTTGCAAGCGTCCTGGATTGCAAAATCACATCATTTGCATAGATTTCACCTGCAAATGGGGTGATTTGCATACCAGGGCTTAGTCCATGCAAGACTAGTGCAGGAGCGCTCGTGCACACCCCTGCAGACTGTTCCTGGATTGCACGGCAGACATATTGCCTGCGTGAACTCCTGCACCAATCTTGTACTCCGTGCAAGCTTTTGTGAATCCAGGGAATCATGTTTCAGAAGATATCTGCCTGTGTATATGCATGGTGTTTGAATAAGGAAAGTGAAAAAGATAATCACAATGACAGTCTGTGCAAACCTCTGAGGTTTAATTGTGAGGGACATTAAACAACTAATGAAAGCATTGTTTCCAGCTTCCTCACAAGCTACTGTGACCTTCTGTAGACACCTCAAAAGTTTAATTGTAAAGAAAATTAAGAAATAATCAGCATATACTGCCAGCAGCCCCAAACTAGACTATCCAACATTTTGTGTGTACTTCTGAGCTTTGTGAGAAAAGTTAAAGAAATAATAACCACTCTGTTCCATTCCACACATAAGCTATACCAATCTTCTGTGCACACTTCTGTGGTTTGATTGTCAGGAAAATTAAATACATAATGACCACACTGCGCACAGCTCCCCAGGCAAGCTACAACAAACTTCTACACACATCAATGAAAGGGGCCAGGTTTGGAATAGCTGAGGTTTAGGGCACATGCCACAACTAATCTCATATCAAATGCCAGAAATACAGCCATACCCTGGAAACCCTTCAGGTTTTAATGTTCTGTGATGCATGATATGCCTGTTTTTCACAAATACTTGTTATTTTTTCCTTTAATGCTTTCTGTGCCCAGCAATATTAGCATGTACACTGATACTAATTGGTATTATTTTTACAGACACACACACACATACACACACACACACACACACACACACACACACACACACACACACACACACACACACACACACACACACACAAACACACACACACATACACACACAGACAGTCATGTGCCCAGCAGTTAAAATTACATTATTCACTGTTGACACATCATATGTCTTCATGAGTATATGCACAAATAGTCCCACTAATATATTTTAGCTTATTCTTATCAGTTACATACTGAGCCTCCCATTGCAATCCCTGTAGACTAACAAATATGCACACGCAAACACTTAAACATAAATGCCTACCATTCGCCATCACTTTACTGTGTACACTTTAGACCGGAGCCAGATTATGGTAAAAGGGGCCCTTGGTAGGTTAATTTTAAACTTTAAAAATCACTTAATTACTATGGAATGAATGATAGTGTACAGCTGTGACTAGACCCATTAAGATTCTGGTAAATGAAGAAAATCAAAAGAGTGGCTAGTCAGTAGCTCTGCAACTGAGTAAAAGTAGTGACGTGGGATTATTAAGACCATTAGACAGGCTGTCTGTTTTACTGACGGTGGCTTATTGAGACCATTAGACAGGCTCTCTGTTTTACTGACATGGGCTTATTGAGACCATTAGACAGGATGTCTGTTTTACTGACGTGGGATTATTGAGACCATTAGACAGGCTCTCTGTTTTACTGACATGGGCTTATTGAGACCATCAGACAGGCTGTCTGTTTTACTGACATGGGTTTATTGAGACTATTAGACAGGTTGTCTGTTTTACTTGACGTGGGCTTATTGAGATCATTAGACAGGCTCTCTGTTTTACTGGCATGGGCTTATTGAGACCAGTAGACAGGCTCTCTGTATTACTGACATGGGCTTATTGAGACCATTAGACAGACTGTCTGTTTTACTGACGTGGGCTTATTGAGACCATTAGACAGGCTCTCTGTTTTACTGACATGGACTTATTGATACCATTAAACAGGCTGTCTGTTTCATGGGCTTACTGAGACCAATAGACAGGTTGTCTGTTTTACTGACATGGGCTTATTGAGACCAATAGACAGGCTGTCTGTTTTACTGACATGGGCTTATTGAGACCAATAGACAGGCTGTCTGTTTTACTGACATGGGCTTATTGAGACCAATAGACAGGCTGTCTGTTTTACTGACATGGGCTTATTGAGACCAATAGACAGGCTGTCTGTTTCATGGGCTTACTGAGACCAATAGACAGGCTGTCTGTTTCATGGGCTTACTGAGACCAATAGACAGGCTGTCTGTTTTACTGACATGGGCTTATTGAGACCAATAGACAGGCTGTCAGTTTTACTGACATGGGCTTATTGAGACCAATAGACAGGCTGTCTGTTTTACTGACATGGGCTTATTGAGACCAATAGACAGGCTGTCTGTTTTACTGACATGGGCTTATTGAGACCAATAGACAGGCTGTCTGTTTCATGGGCTTACTGAGACCAATAGACAGGCTGTCTGTTTTACTGACATGGGCTTATTGAGACCAATAGACAGGCTGTCTGTCTCATGGTCTTACTGAGACCAGTAGACAGGATGTCTGTTTTACTGACATGGGCTTATTGAGACCATTAGACAGGCTGTCTGTTTTACTGACATGGGCTTATTGAGACCAATAGACAGGCTGTCTGTTTTACTGACATGGGCTTATTGAGACCAATAGACAGGCTGTCTGTTTTACTGACATGGGCTTATTGAGACCATTAGACAGGCTGTCTGTTTTACTGACATGGGCTTATTGAGACCATTAGACAGGCTCTCTGTTTTACTGACGTGGGCTTATTCAGACCATTAGACAGGCTGTCTGTTTTACTGACGTGGGCTTATTCAGACCAATAGACAGGCTGTCTGTTTTACTGACATGGTCTTATTTAGACCATTAGACAGGCTGTCTGTTTTACTGACATGGGCTTATTGAGACCATTAGACAGGCTCTCTGTTTTACTGGCATGGGCTTATTGAGACCATTAGACAGGCTGTCTGTTTTACTGATGCGGGCTTATTGAGACCATTAGACAGGCTGTCTGTTTTACTGATGTAGGCTTATTGATACCAATAGACAGGCTGTCTGTTTTACTGACATGGGCTTATTGAGACCATTAGACAGGCTGTCTGTTTTACTGACTTGGGCTTATTGAGACCATTAGACAGGATGTCTGTTTTACTGGCTTGGGCTTATTGAGACCATTAGACAGGCTCTCTGTTTTACTGACATGGGCTTATTGAGACCATTAGACAGGCTCTCTGTTTTACTGACATGGGCTTATTGAGACCATTAGACAGGCTGTCTGTATTACTGACATGGGCTTATTGAGATCATTAGACAGGCTGTCTGTTTTACTGGCATGGGCTTATTGAGACCATTAGACAAGCTGTCTGTATTACTGGCATGGGCTTATTGAGACCATTAGACAGGCTCTCTGTTTTACTGACATGGGCTTATTGAGACCATTAGACAGGCTGTCTATTTTACTGACATGGGCTTATTGAGACCATTAGACAGGCTGTCTGTTTTACTGACATGGGCTTATTGAGACCATTAGACAAGCTGTCTGTTTTATTGGCATGGGCTTATTGAGACCATTAGACAGGCTCTCTGTTTTACTGACATGGGCTTATTGAGACCATTAGACAGGCTGTCTGTTTTACTGACGTGGGCTTATTGAGACCAATAGACAGGCTGTCTGTTTTACTGACGTGGGCTTATTGAGAGACCATTAGACAGGTTGTCTGTTTTACTGACATGGGCTTATTGAGACCATTAGACAGGCTCTCTGTTTTACTGACATGGGGATATTGAGACCATTAGACAGGCTCTCTGTTTTACTGACATGGGCTTATTGAGACCATTAGACAGGCTCTCTGTTTTACTGACATGGGCTTATTGAGACCATTAGACAGGCTGTCTGTTTTACTGACATGGGTTTATTGAGACCATCAGACAGGCTGTCTGTTTTACTGACGTGGGCTTATTGAGACCAATAGACAGGCTGTCTGTTTTACTGACATGGGCTTATTGAGACCAATAGACAGGCTGTCTGTTTTACTGACATGGGCTTATTGAGACCAATAGACAGGCTGTCTGTTTTACTGACATGGGCTTATTGAGACAATTAGACAGGCTGTCTGTTTTAATGACATGGGCTTATGGAGCCCAATAGACAGGCTGTCTGTTTTACTGACATGGGCTTATTGAGACCAATAGACAAGCTGTCTGTTTTACTGACATGGGCTTATTGAGACCAATAGACAGGCTGTCTGTTTTACTGACATGGGCTTATTGAGACCAATAGACAGGCTGTCTGTTTTACTGCCATGGGCTTATTGAGACCAATAGACAGGCTGTCTGTTTTACTGACATGGGCTTATTGAGACCAATAGACAGGATGTCTGTTTTACTGACATGGGCTTATTGAGACCAATAGACAGGCTGTCTGTTTTACTGACTTGGGCTTATTGAGACCAATAGACAGGCTGTCTGTTTTACTGACGTGGGCTTATTGAGACCATTAGACAGGCTGTCTATTTTACTGACATGGGCTTATTGAGACCAATAGACAGGCTGCCTGTTTTACTGACATGGGCTTATTGAGACCAATAGACAGGCTGTCTGTTTTACTGACGTGGGCTTATTGAGACCAATAGACAGGCTGTCTGTTTTACTGACGTGGGCTTATTGAGACCAATAGACAGGCTGTCTGTTTTACTGACGTGGGCTTATTGAGGCCAATAGACAGGCTGTCTGTTTTACTGACCTAGGCTTATTGAGACCAATAGACAGGCTGTCTGTTTTACTGACATGGGCTTATTGAGACCAATAGACAGGCTGTCTGTTTTACTGACATGGGCTTATTGAGACCAATAGACAGGCTGCCTGTTTTACTGACATGGGCTTATTGAGACCAATAGACAGGCTGTCTGTTTTACTGACGTGGGCTTATTGAGGCCAATAGACAGGCTGTCTGTTTTACTGACATAGGCTTATTGAGAGCAATAGACAGGCTGTCTGTTTTACTGATGTGGGCTTATTGAGACCATTAGACACGCTGTCTGTTTTACTGACATGGGCTTACTGAGACCAATAGACAGGCTGTCTGTTTTACTAACGTGGGCTTATTGAGACCATTAGACAGGCTGTCTGTTTTACTGATGTGGGCTTATTGAGACCATTACACAGGCTGTCTGTTTTACTGACATGGGCTTATTGAGACCATTAAGCAGGCTGTCTGTTTTACTGATGTGGGCTTATTGAGACAAATAGACAGGCTGTCTTTTTTACTGACGTGGGTTTACTGAGACCAATAGACAGGCTGTCTGTTTTACTGACATGGGTTTATTGAGACTATTAGACAGGCTGTCTGTTTTACTGATGTGGGCTTATTGAGATCATTAGACAGGCTCTCTGTTTTACTGGCATGGGCTTATTGAGACCAGTAGACAGGCTCTCTGTTTTACTGACATGGGCTTATTGAGACCATTAGACAGACTGTCTGTTTTACTGACGTGGGCTTATTGAGACCATTAGACAGGCTCTCTGTTTTACTGACATGGACTTATTGATACCATTAAACAGGCTGTCTATTTTACTGATGTGGGCTTATTGAGACCATTAGACAGGCTCTCTGTTTTACTGGCATGGGATTATTGAGACCATTAGACAGGCTGTCTGTTTTACTGACATGGGCTTATTAAGACCATTAGACAGGCTCTCTGTTTTACTGACATGGGCTTATTGAGACCATTAGACAGGCTCTCTGTTTTACTGACGTGGGCTTATTCAGACCATTAGACAGGCTGTCTGTTTTACTGATGTGGGCTTATTGAGACCAATAGACAGGCTGTCTGTTTTACTGACATAGACTTATTGAGACCATTAGACAGGCTGTCTGTTTTACTGACATGGGCTTATTGAGACCATTAGATAGGCTGTCTGTTTTACTGACATGGGCTTATTGAGACCATTAGACAGGCTTTCTGTTTTACTGGCTTGGGCTTATTGAGACCATTAGACAGGCTCTCTGTTTTACTGACATGGGGTTATTGAGACCATTAGACAGGCTGTCTGTTTTACTGACATGGGCTTATTGAGACCAATAGACAGGCTGTCTGTTTTACTGACGTGGGCTTATTGAGACCATTAGACAGGCTGTCTATTTTACTGACATGGGCTTATTGAGACCAATAGACAGGCTGCCTGTTTTACTGACATGGGCTTATTGAGACCAATAGACAGGCTGTCTGTTTTACTGACGTGGGCTTATTGAGACCAATAGACAGGCTGTCTGTTTTACTGACGTGGGCTTATTGAGACCAATAGACAGGCTGTCTGTTTTACTGACGTGGGCTTATTGAGACCAATAGACAGGCTGTCTGTTTTACTGACATGGGCTTATTGAGAGCAATAGACAGGCTGTCTGTTTTACTGACATGGGCTTACTGAGACCAATAGACAGGCTGTCTGTTTTACTGACATGGGTTTATTGAGACCATTAGACACGCTGTCTGTTTTACTGACATGGGCCTTCTGAGACCAATAGACAGGCTGTCTGTTTTACTAACGTGGGCTTATTGAGACCATTAGACAGGCTGTCTGTTTTACTGATGTGGGCTTATTGAGACCATTACACAGGCTGTCTGTTTTACTGACATGGGCTTATTGAGACCATTAAACAGGCTGTCTGTTTTACTGATGTGGGCTTATTGAGACAAATAGACAGGCTGTCTGTTTTACTGACGTGGGCTTACTGAGACCAATAGACAGGCTGTCTGTTTTACTGACATGGGTTTATTGAGACTATTAGACAGGCTGTCTGTTTTACTGACGTGGGCTTATTGAGATCTTTAGACAGGCTCTCTGTTTTACTGGCATGGGCTTATTTTGACCAGTAGACAGGCTCTCTGTTTTACTGACATGGGCTTATTGAGACCATTAGACAGACTGTCTGTTTTACTGATGTGGGCTTATTGAGACCATTAGACAGGCTCACTGTTTTACTGACATGGACTTATTGATACCATTAAACAGGCTGTCTGTTTTACTGATGTGGGCTTATTGAGACCATTAGACAGGCTCTCTGTTTTACTGGCATGGGCTTATTGAGACCATTAGACAGGCTGTCTGTTTTACTGACATGGGCTTATTAAGACCATTAGACAGGCTCTCTGTTTTACTGACATGGGCTTATTGAGACCATTAGACAGGCTCTCTGTTTTACTGACGTGGGCTTATTCAGACCATTAGACAGGCTGTCTGTTTTACTGACATGGGCTTATTGAGACCAATAGACAGGCTGTCTGTTTTACTGACATAGACTTATTGAGACCATTAGACAGGCTGTCTGTTTTACTGACATGGGCTTATTGAGACCATTAGATAGGCTGTCTGTTTTACTGACATGGGCTTATTGAGACCATTAGACAGGCTTTCTGTTTTACTGGCTTGGGCTTATTGAGACCATTAGGCAGGCTCTCTGTTTTACTGACATGGGGTTAATGAGACCATTAGACAGGCTGTCTGTTTTACTGACGTGTGCTTATTGAGACAAATAGACAGGCTGTCTGTTTTACTGACATGGGCTTATCGCGGCCATTAGACAGACTGTCTGTTTTACTGACATGGGCTTATTGAGACCATTAGACAGGCTGTTTTACTGACATGGGCTTATTGAGACCATTAGACAGGCTGTCTGTTTTACTGACATGGGCTTATTGAGACCATTAGACAGGCTCTCTGTTTTACTGACATGGGCTTATTGAGACCATCAGACAGGCTGTCTGTTTTACTGACGTGGACTTATTGAGACCAATAGACAGGCTGTCTGTTTTACTGACATGGGCTTATTGAGACCATTATACAGACTCTCTGTTTTACTGACATGGGCTTATTGAGACCATTAGACAGGCTCTCTGTTTTACTGACATGGGCTTATTGAGACCATTAGACAGGCTGTCTGTTTTACTGACATGGGCTTATTGAGACCATTAGACAGGCTGTTTTACTGACATGGGCTTATTCAGACCATTAGACAGGCTGTCTGTTTTACTGACATGGGCTTATTGAAACCAATAGACATGCTCTCTGTTTTACTGACGTGGGCTTATTGAGACCATTAGTCTGTTTTACTGACATGGGCTTATTGAGACCATTAGACAGGCTGTCTGTTTTACTGACATGTGCTCATTGAGACCATTAGACATGCTCTCTATTTTACTGACATGGGCTTATTGAGACCATTAGACAGGCTGTCTGTTTTACTGATCTGGACTTATTGAGACCAATAGACAGGCTGTCTGCTTTAATGCTGAAACCTATAATTCCAAGTCCTGGAATTACAAAAAAAATAAAAAAACAGCAAAATTTAAGGAAAGCTGCAAATGTCAACAATTATTGCTCTCCTTAAAAGTTATTTTTGCTGGATGCAACCCAACACCCTCCCCCCATATACCCACTGTTTATATACTATGAGACTGTCATACCATGATGAAAAAGAAATGCAGAGAAATAAGGAATCTCATATCTAGCATATATGTGTATGTCCCTATTTTCACACATCTAGTTCTGCTGTCTGAGAACTTCCACATAAAAATCTGTGAATTTAAAACTGCTGTCCAATGGACATTGCAAATCTTGATTAAAACATCTTTTAAACTAAAGTACAGGTTACCGAAATAACTGATTTGCTAACCTTACGTTTCAGCAAGTTCAATGAAAGTATCTTTTATGGTGAGGTGTACGTCCACAAGGAAGTTAGACCATTAGAAACTGCAGATAATCAGATTAAATCTCAGGTCTCAGGATTCATGAGTGTGTGTGCATGCGTGTGCGTGCGTGCGATGTTTGAGTTTCATCACCCCTGCAACAGCACATGCATAAAATAAGCAGTGGTGAGTATTATGTTCTTACTCTTATGATTATTATAATGCCGATCAAGCATTTTCTTCATAACATTCATAGTTGTGCTAATGTTTTTAGTCTTGTGCAATAACAAAAGAAAAATATGAAAATCGTTACTAATGGCAGTTGGATTCCAGTGGCCCCCTGTACTGAGAGGCAGCTTGTATTTTTTTTCTTAACTAATAATTGTGCTTTCAGTGTATGCACCTGCAGTTACCATCAATTACTGGCAGGCACAGGAACATGTGCTGCAGCAACACCCTGGCTATTCTCAACATGCCAGCAAAATTCAGCAACATAAGACACATCAACAGTAACATGCTGAGTACTATGAAAATAAAGAGATAAAATGATTTGGGTGTGATACTTTTGATAATGCTTGAATATTTCACTAAAACTGCCTATAAAGGAGCTCATTAAAATATATATGCATCATTATCTGAATTCAGCATTGCAAAATCAAATCAATCACAGCAAAAGTTTAACTGTGAGACCTTCACCACCCACCTGGAATGTCCTTTTTTGTTTGACAGTCTGTTGAATACATTGTTGCCTCAGCAGATTTAATGATGCAGGTGGAAAAACACATTATAACAGAGATCACAGGTCTTTTTTTAAAGAAATACAAGAATACAGGGGAAAAAAAGGTTAATGACTTGTGGAAAAACAACTGATTGTCATACCACATGCCTACCAGTTCCTGTTTGGTAAAATGAACAGAACAAAAGGCATTTATAATTCATACATCCATAAGTACTTCATAAATACATCCCTTTCATCTGATCTTGTTTTATTTATTTATTTATGTTTTCACTCAGACTGTACTCGGGAAGGAATATAGTATTGCAGTAAAACTACTGTTTGTTTCAGAATGAATATATAGCTGCTTTTATTTATCGCATCATGACAAGAAGACAATGATTCTCTATAGTGTTCTTGGAACAGGATTTTTGTATTATTCCATTTTAGTGTGGCATTTTAGAGGACTGGAAAATGCACAGATCCCACATCTAACAGATTATTGTGTTTATTATCTGCCTTGGGTGCAATGTAGGTCCAAGATATTGTACTAAAAAAGTTTTGAGGTCCATATCATTCACAACATAACAAAAGGAGTTTTATGCATTGTGTTTCCAAAAAGATTGAGTATGGTCTGCTTGGTAAGGAGGCAGAGCATCGTAATAAAGTTAAACATCTTAATACATCTTAGAGATCAGGATTTTAAGAAGATAAGCTGCAAATGACAGAATAATACAGCAGGAACTTGAAAGGCGAGTCCTTCACTTTTACTACTTTTATTGTTGCAATAATGTCTTTCCATGCCACAGCTCTTGGATAATAGAATTACAAAGCAAAAAAGATGCAGATGGATAAACTCACAAGTTAATTTAATGAAAATACTTCTAACAAATGTGAAGCACTTTCATCTTTACACAAATCAAAGACTTCATCTGAACAAGAAATTGTTGACATCACTTCCTTAAATACATTTATACAAACCAATTAATATTTAAAGAAGCATTACACGTAAAACTTTAAAACTGAACTAATGGATAATATGCATTGCTTTTTAAGTGCCAAAAAAGCTCTCTAACATCTAAACATTCACTAAAAGCACCTCCACTAGGGTTAATTTGCAACCTTTCTAGCCCCCCCCCCAAAAAAAAAATACAATTTAAGATCTGGGTGAACTTCTAGGTACTTAAACAAAGACTCTGTCCTTGCTTTCCTTCTAAAGTCATAAAGGTACTCACTAATTGTATCGTTAAAGTCTCTTCCAGTCTTCCCAGTTTAAAAAGCTGAGACCCTCTGGTACAGGACTGTGTATATTACCCTTTTGGATTCACAATTAACTTGTACCTTACATTTAATATATCCAAATGGTCAAATTTCCACATGATGCCCTTCAATAATATGGATGCACTGGATAGATCCTTTACATTTATTGGTCTCTGTACATTTTATTTATTTATTTATTTTACATTTGTTAACCGGGATAGTCCAACTTTGACACATGTCCATTTTCAGCGGAGGCCCGGGGAGAAAAGCTCCACATGTGGATAGTTACAGAAGAGTTAAACAGTAGCAGTTTTATACATTCACATATAGATACCAGTACAGAATTATAGGATTATATGCATACTTGGAATACATACATACTTAAACTTAACATTGCAGTTTTCTTGTTCGAACTTAGACATTTTTAGTGATACAAGGCTGAAAAAGGTAGCATGTCATTCAGTAGTACAATACATATGAGAATGAGACTAAGTCTGAAACACTGACTATTTTACAGACAGCCAGGTAGTGAAGAGAGTGGTGAGCTGGTTAGTCAGGGTTGGTACAGGGGCACAGCCAGTGACTTTTTAGGAATTTTTTGAGAGATGTTTTAAATTGGTTAATAGTCTGGTTTGCTGTAAGTTTGGCAGGGAGCCGATTCTAGATTGTTCCAACAAAGTTGCAAAACAATGAGTCACCTGCTGAGTTTTTAGATTTAACAGTTTGTGCCACTATTTTGTCAAAAGACCGGAGAGTTTTTAGGTTACTGTAAAGGGTAATTATATTTTTGAGTATGGGTGTGTTTTCGGGCTGATGGAGGACTTTGTGGGTTGTTATTAATTGATTATACTGGATTTGAGAGTGAAACTCTAGCCAGCCTAGACATCGTAGGTTAATACAGTAGTGGGGTCTATATGCTGAGCCTGTGACAAATCTGGCTATGGTATTGTAGCAGCTATTGAGTTTATTGAGATCAGATTTACTCAGGTTTGTATAGATTGGGAAGGCATAGAGAAGGGTTGAAAGTAAATGTGTTTGGGCAATAACTGTCCTGGCAGTTGGGGTTAAAAATGCCTTAATTCTATATAGAGATCCTAGCTTTTTGTTGACTGTTTTAGTGGTTTTGTCGCTGTGAGCGTCAAACATAAGGTTATTGTCAACAATTACAACTAATAGTTTTGTATTACTTTCTGGGGAAAGTCTTGTGTCATTATTAGACGTTATGGTAAATGATGGGAGTGTAGCTTTCCGGGTGGGGGTGAAGAGTAGCAGTTTTGTTTTATTTGGATTCAATAGAAGATGCCTGTCAGTGAGCCAGTTTTCTACTACATTGAAAGTACATTGGGTTAAGGTGTGCAGGTCTAATGGGGAGGTGGCAGAACAGATTAGGGTAGTGTCATCTGCATATTGAATGCAGGTTACTTTGGGGATGACTGTATGAAGATCATTAATGAAGATGGAAAATAGGAGAGGTCCTAGTACAGACCCTTGAGGACCTCCAAGGGTGACTGGCAGTAGGGAGGAAAGGCTGTCCTTCCATAGCACAGCTTGTTGTCTGCCACTTAGGTAGGACTGAAACCAGCATATAGCCAGGCTGTCTATGGCAAGAGGTTTTAGTGTTTGAATGAGTAGCTGGTGGTTTACCATATCAAATGCCTTAGATAGTTCAAGAAAGACAGCAGAGGAAGGTGTATTATTATTACGGATTTGATTTATTGTCTGAGAGAAGGATAGAAGGGCTGTGGTGGTACTATGGTGGGGTCTAAATCCATGCTGGGAGGGAGCTAGGAGATTGTGCAAATTGAGGTAATGAAGGAGTTGCTTGTGGATACATTTTCCATAGTTTTAGCCAGAGGGGACAGAATGGCTATGGGCCAATAATTTGATAGTTCAGTAGACTTACCCCCTTTATGGAGAGGAATTACATAGGACATTTTCCAGATGGAGGGGATATATGCTTCAGAGATGGTTCTGTTAATTAATATTGAGATAGGATACGCTATTGCATGTGCAGCCTTTTGAAGATATTCAGCCAGGACTAGGTCTGCTGAAAGGGTGGTGGGTTTCAGTTTCTTGATTAAGGATTGGATAAATGTTGTTGGTACAGATTGAAAGTTAAAGCATGGGTGGATATTGGATATGGGGTTAATAGGGTCTAGGTTGTTAGGGCCTAGTTGGTTGGCAAGGGATTGTATAGTTCCCATAAAGAAGGTGTTGAAGGTGTTGACAATATTTTCTGGAGGTTTTTGGAGGACAGACCCAGGGGTAGGGGTAGTAGTATTACCTGGATGGAGAAGATTGTTTAAGCTGGACCAAAATTTTTGTGGTCGATTTTGATGTTTATGTTGCAGGTTACAGTAATAGTCTTTTATGTCTAACATTATAACTTGCCATCACAGGGTGACTTAGAATAATTCTTAAAATTGATCCCCTTTTTAATAACAATACTTGGTTCCTGAACCAATATTTTACTAATGTCATTATGCAAAAGAAGAATGTGCAATTTTTATTAATAATATCCTTAATATAATATGTGTCAACATTAAACTTGGTAATACATACTTGTAAATAGGGTCTGTTGTTACTAGTAGTCACCCCAACTTACTGTTTGTCATCTCTATGGTACCAGCCACGGGTATACATACATTCCATCCCTTCTTTTTGTTGTAACAGCTAGAAATATTGGATATAAAAACTCATTCAGGTAACCCCTATTTCGTAACATGTTTTTCAATGTTTTTAGTTCTATATGAAATAAAATGCCATCAGAGATCATCAGGGCCAATTGCACTATCTGACCTTTCACCTAAGACTTTGTTCGATAAATTGGATGGCAGCTGCTGTAGTGTAACAGTGAATTGGAATATGTTGGTTCCTATACAAATTAGAAATACATTTTTATTAATCCAATCCTTATTAATTTGACTATCCAAACAGTCCAATGACTTAAACAAGTTTTCCAAGTAAACTGTAATACCTTAATTGTACTGTTTAAATGCACTAGTAATAATTCTAACAGTTGTGGTTTGCAGTCCAAATATACATATATCATCAAGCAACCTGGTGTTAAGATTCCAATAATATGTAAACCTAGAGTTTTAAACAAACCTTCTTTCCCATTGACCCATGACAATGTTCACAAATACCAGGGTGCATAAAGCACCTATAATTACTCTTGTTTTTTGTTGAAAAAAGACTCCCTCAAATTATAAAAATGTATTACTTAGTGCATGCTGCATTAATTCAACAATCATATTTAGATCCAAGGTAGGTAAATACTCTCAGCAATCAAAAATTCATAAAACCATTCAATCCCAAGTGGTATGAAGCTAAAAAGATCTTTAATGTCTATAGTGACAAAATATTGTTGCCATTTTTATATAGTGTCTTTTTTTATAAAAAAAACACACATCTTTTAAAATATATATCCTAGAGACTCACATATATTTTTCAGTTTAATATCAATATATTTACCCAGTGCATATATTTTAGAAGTAGACTACAAGTCACTATTAATCAATAATTAGTAAAAGTGCAGTCTGATATATATGGTAATAGTATTGTAAATAATGCAACATTAGTACGGAAGCAGTTATTATAAGTACAGTATTAATCATACAGTAATACTAGTGTAAAACTACAGTATTAGTGTAGTACTAATTAGTATAAGTGCAGTATCATATATACAGTAATAATTCTGTAAACACTGAGTATTAGTAATAATTCGTATTAGTGCAGTTTGAAACATACAGTAATAGTACTCTAAACGCCCCAGTATTAGTACAGTAATAATTAATACAAGTGCAGCTGAAATAGACAATCCCTGGTATTTAGCAAGCTCTGCATGGCATGCAGGAATAGTGCAAGAGCTGATGCCAATGAGTGATCCAGGAACAAGCTCCTGGGACGTGCATGGAGCGCACCTACACTATTCCTGCACGGACACAGCTCCTGTATGCTAATTATCCCATTTGCTGGTGAAAACCATGCAATTGAGGTGAAATAGTGATCCAGGAAGCAGGCAGGCATCTGTGCAGAAATAGTGTAACCTGCAGAAATGTATTCAGTTACTAACCGAATACATTTCTGAAAATTACAAAACGGAGGCATGACAGCTCGAAAGAAAGCATGTATTCAATGTAGTAGGCATGCCAATGTCAAATATATGGCCATTGGCATGGGAATTAGTTGTAAAATTATAAAAAATAACTTTTTTTTTGGCCGATTTCGGCTGTTTAAGGTTAGTGGTGCAAAAACGGGATTGGCCCGAAAAAAAGGAAAAAAGTTGGAAATAAGCTTTTAAATCCAAATTATCATTCTGCCATATTAGTCAATGGCATGCGTAAGACAACAATACCATAGAATAGTGATTGCTAAGGGAAAGGCTGCGTGTCAGTTTTGTGGGTCTATATTATAACATCGAAGTTCAAAAACTTTGAATGTTATAATATCGAACCCTTTAGTGCGAAAGCTGAGAATAGCAAAGCCTCGGAACATCGAACTTTTACCTAGGGTAAGATTTTGGTGGTCTGTGGCTTCGCTATTTACAGCAGTGTGGTGCGATGGTTACAGACCGGGTTTAGGGAAGAGAGCGAACGGAGGTTACGGATTGGGTTAAGTAAGTGAGCGAACGGACTGGGTTAAGGTGAGTGTGTGGTAGACAGGGACTTTAGGGTTAGGGCGCGGGTGAGGTGAGTGTGCAGTAGTGACAGACTTTAGGGTTAGGGGTGGGTTATGTGAGTTAGGGTTAAGGCGCGGGTCAGGTAAATGTGCGATTGTGTGGATGTGAGGGTTAGGGTGGGGTAGATGAGTTAGGGAGCAGGTAAGGTGAGTGCGCGATAGTTAGGGACCTTAGGGTTAGGGTTGGGTTAAGGTAAGTGGGTAGCTAGCAGTATATGTCTGGTTTAGTGTAGGGTTTCATGAAGTGCATGTGTGTGGATTATTTATTTTGGTGTGCTTGAGTTGTGTGTGTTTGTCGGAACAGCAAACTTTTTCCCTGGGAAAAAATTTGCTATTCTGACTGTTCGGTTTTCTGGTGTTTCGATTGAATGGGGTCGATATTATAACATTTGATGTTTTTAGACTTCGATGTTATAATATAGACCCAATTTTGTAACCATGCATTAGCAGTCAGTTTTATGCAAATGAGGGGACTGATACTGAATCACAGATTTCCCCTCAGTGTTAGCTTGCACCCAACCGTGTTGGTGCAGCAACACCATGGTATAAGCATAAGAGGTAGATGACTTCATAAGGGGGAGTGTCATGCATGCTGTAAGCTTATTGGAGCTCTGTGGCCTGTGTTTGCCCTTAGTTAAGCACAGCTAAGGAAGGGGGTGTGTCTGAGGCTGCCTAACAGTGTTTACATTGCCTAACCAGGTGTGCACATTGCGCATTGGGATTTTAACAAACAAAACAAAACAGGTGAAACGTATCAGAGTCAGCCAATAACACAGGCAGCTAGGATAGCGGGCAGGTGAAATGTATCAGAGTCAGCCAATCACACAGGCAGCTAGGATAGCTGGCAGGTGAAACGTATCAGAGTCAGCCAATTACACAGGCAGCTAGGATAGCTGGCAGGTGAAACGTATCAGAATCAGCCAATTATACAGGCAGCCCAGCCCAGCCCAGCCTAGCCCAGCCCAGCCCAGCCCAGCCCAGCCTAGCACACTACTATAAACTATGCAAACACCTTTCATTCTGGTTTTTCCCACATGGTGTACACAGATGGGAAATTTTACGTGACCAAACTAACAAAATCACAGGGGCTGCTGTCACTCTCATACATCAATATGTGGAAGAGGCTGAGGCTGGTGAGGATGAGAATACTGATGACCATCCCACAGTGAGGAGAAGGAGAAGAGACAGACCCAGAGTAACTTACCAGGGGCTACATGAGCTGGAGATAGTGGAGCACTAGAGGGTGGACAGGCACCTCCTACAGCAAAAAGTTCAGCTGTGCTGGCCCCGCATCACACACAGAACCAACAGAGGGGAACCCATCCCAGTGGATACCAAGGTATGTGTAGGCCTAAGAATGCTAGCCACAGGCACCTTCCAAAGTCCAACTGGGGAAATCATGGGGATCTCACAGGCATCAGCATCCAGGGTACTCCACCAGTTCCTGGATGCCACGTCAGCACATGCCAGTGAGAACATATATTTCCTCAACACCCATGAGGCATTGACCAGCAATATGCGTCTCTTCCACCAAATAGCAGAATATCCAGAGGTAGTGGATGCTATATACTGCACACACATACACATCAAAGCACCACCTGGTGAGCGGGGTAGGGTCTACATAAACCACATGGGTTTCCCCTCCATCAACTGCCAGGTCATGTGTGATGCCCAGGGCATTACCTTGAATGTGTGTGCCGGCAGCCCTGGAAGCTATCATGACTCCCACATCTGGCATATGACATAGCTGTACCAGAGATTTGCCAGTGGGGACATCCCATATGGCCACCTAGTGGGGGATGCTGGTTAGACACTGGAGCCATGGCTGATGACATCCATCAGAAATGCACATACACCCAAACAAGAACTCCATAACGAGGCACACGCACAAACCAGAATCATACTAGAGCATGTGTTTGGGATGCTCAAGTCACGGTTCCAATGCCTGGAAGCCTTGCAGTACTCTCCACAGGTTCATAGGTTGGTACTAGGCTATCAGTCCTAGAACTTATACAAGCCTAGCCATAACAATTCCCTGGCTATTTCTTCCCACAATATTTACTTCCCTGGGCCCCTGTCTAGCAGGGTGACTGACATGATCCATGGGGTGAATTTCCTGTCTCCCATCCAGTTATCAAGATTCCTTTTGAAGAGGGCCAAAAAGCCTCTCTGCTTGACATGTATGGGCAATTTATTCCAGAGTCTGGGGAGTCCCTGGGTCAGGAACCTATTCCTCCAGCATGTTTTGGTCTTTGTGATGACAAGGTTTGGATCCCTGGAGCATGTGTCTCTGAGGGATTTGGATTTCTTTAATTGTAGCATGTCCATCAGCTCTGGGTTTGACATGGCCTTGTACGTTAAGCAGAGATCGCCTCTGAGTAGACGATATGCCACAGAGTATAGCTGGAGTTTTTCTAAGATGGCCAGCAAAGGGCATCTGCTTTAGGCCTGTGATTCTTTTAATGAGGTATTTCTGCGGCCTTTCCAGTTGTTGCAGATGTCTTGAGAGGTACATACCAAATGATGTGTTGTATTCTATAATGGGTCTAATGAAGGATGAGTACAGTGGGACAATGACCTCCTTTTTTCTGGATGAAAAGCCCTTAGTGATGAGGTGTGCCACATAGAAGGATTTCCTGACTGTTGTGGCGATGTGATTATTGATGGTGAGACCACTGTCCACTAGTGTCCCTAAGTCTCTTATCACACTTTTGGTGTTTAGTGTACTACCAACTATGTGGTAATTTATGGGTACATGTTTTTTTCCCAAAGGGCATAACTATACATTTCTTGGCATTGAGCTTGAGCCCATGGCTATGGCACCAAGCATCTGTTTCTGTAAGGCCCTTTTGTAGAATATCCACATCATTTGGGGATTCAATAATGGCTCCCAGTTTGCAGTCATCTGCAAACTTTGTTAGCCAGAGTCCCTTAGTGTTGGCTTGTACTTCAGAGAAGTAGATGCCAAACAAGAGCGATCCCAGGACTGAACCCTGAGGTGCTCCACTTGTCACTTGTCTGGAGCTGGATTTGGAGTCGGCTACTTTTACAGTGTGGGTTCTGTCAGTAAGCCAGTTGGCAACCCATCGAGTAATGTAGGGATTAATGCCCAGCTTAGTAAGTTGATCTCTGATTCCAGAGTGGGGGATGGTACCAAAGGCCTTGGCAAGGTCCAGATAGGCTGTGTGGACCACCTTACCCTTGTCCACGTCTCTGGAGACTGATATGAAGAAGTCAATCAGGTTCAGGAGACAAGATCGGCCCTTCACAAACCCAAACTGCATGGGGTCCAGTGTTTGAAGGTTGCTAATGCCCAGCTACATGTACACAAATTTTATTGTATATGCCATGCTACACAATATGATTCTATGAAAACAGCTGCAGCAGGAACACCACGTGGCAGGGCCACACAACCTCCCACCATTGTCAATGCCCTACCAAATGTCCTACAGTCCTCTGTCAAAGGCCTGTGCCTCACCCGTACTACCAATGTATGTTATCTCATGGGGTCCCAACTAACATAACACAGTCCACAGAACACAAATGCAAGGCCATGTTAACAAATCCCAGTAGCATGCTCACCATATCCTACTGCATGAACTGTGGACCAACCCCTAAATACCACTGTGATGAGAGGACAACTATAGGGATACTGCAAAGATATCACTCGCATAATGTTAGGAAGAGGATAGAATAACAGAGTGGGGGGTGTAAAAGCATGGACACCATGGAGTGTGCGAAGTCTGAAACTCTAATGTATGCCCATACTACCCCTGTTTGCAAACCCAGTAATGGGTGGCTACAAACCCACTCGTAAACCACAATGTGCAGGGGAACTGGCCTGATATATGATCCCTGCCTCTGGGTAACCTGGGTGAATCTGTACAGATGAGAGGTATGGCCACAGCAGGATATGGCCATTCTGTTATGTCAATAGATGTACAAGCAGGGGATCCTCAGCCACCACAGTACCAAGGTGCTAGACCATTTACACAGATCCATCAGCAAGTGTCTACAGCTACCCATCCACAATGGCATGAGTGTGCAAGAATATGTAGGATCCAGACCACAATACTGGATACAGCTTCATTCATCTTGTATTTCCCTGGAAATAACTGTGAGCAAATAAGTATATCTGTCAGTAGTTGATGACATAATACATCACAGTGTAAAACAGTGCATGTGTCTGAATATCTCTGCTAACATCAACCATGTAACACAAGTAGCACAGACACAATAGTTACAATATCCCACTATATTTTGCTCACTGTGACTCCATATTGTCAACCTATCTACAGATATCCTGCAGAAACAGGTTGCTAACTGTAGGTGTAGAACACCAAATCCTGGACTGGAATACAACCTACCTGAAATGGATTCACATACTCAATGCAGAAGGTCATACTGGGCATGCTCCTACACTTTATTGAAATGAAGCCCATGTCTGACAACAAAATACAGACGGTCATACTGGGCATGCTCCTACACTTATGAAGCCCATGTCTGGCAACAACAGTGGACTATACATATCTGTCAGTTGCAGATGTTTGTGCACACACACCACATTGTACACCATTCATGCTTTGCACACACATTGGATAGGAATACTCACACATATCCAAGGTCAACACACTATAATAGGTCAAACATACACACACACAGGTGTGGAGAAGAGAGAGACAGACAGTGACAGAGAGATTTCCATCATGAGGCCTGTCCCATCCACCACACATCCAATTGGCCAATATCACATGATGTTCCAATGTCAATCACTGTAGACATTTGCTTTTGGTAGCCCTCAGCCCTATAGTGTCTGTGGTGCTTGTGATAACTGTGTAACATGATAGTACAAATCAGTGTTCCTCTAGCATTTGTATTCCCAGTCCTGTCAAATGTAAAGTTGTGTGTGTTGTGTGTGTGTTTTCAGAGGAATGATTTATGGCCCATTCACACACACTGCCCTTCCCATTGCCCATGTTAGAACTCATGCTGATGTCAGTCACCTTGAAATAACCCTCTGGCTAAGTATCACCCCCATAAGCTCTGTGGCACTTGTGGTAACTGCGTAATGCTATAGTGTAACATACTAAAAAACAGGGAAGATGGTGGCGCCGACTATGGCAGCAGCCTCTCCGGCACCCAATATGCACTTTGTGTGTTTTTGTCTCGTCGCGTAAAGTTTTCATCGGGTGAGTCTGCTTCATGTTATCTAGAGAGCTGACCTTGCCGTGAGAATGTTGGTGGTGTTGAAGTGTGGAATACTGTCTTTTTTTACTTGTTTTCTGAACAATTAGCATGGAGTGGAGAAAGTTGGGCCTGCAACAGTGATCAAGCCGATATGGAGTGTGAGGAAGGGAATTTTGTTGGTTTTTGGAAGTGGACTCCTTGAATATGGCGGTGGTTGATCTGAGGAATATGGAGAAAGAAGACAGTTTGGATGTTGGTCTGTAGTACCGGCAGAGAGGAAGACTTGGTGGTTGTCTTGGTCAGTGAGGCTAGTTGTGCCTGCAGATAGAGGTGACTGATAGTCTGTGGTCTAGCGGTTGGAAGGAGGTTTGCTGGACTAGGAAGGTGACATGGATGATCGAGAAAGTAGCAGCGGCTGACTGCAGGCAGTGGTGGTTGCAGTGATGAAAAATAAGAACTATTTAGATACTGTTGGTATTTGTTTGGCTCTTGACTGTTGTTGTGTTGTTTAAATGTTTACTGTTACATGTTGTTGTGTTGTGATGTTATGTTACTGTGCATGAGTGTGGAGGAATTAAATTTCATTCAGCTGTACTCTATATGGTTAAATGACAATAAAGTTTGCTTTGCTTTGCTTTAGTTAGGTAGGAGTTCTACTCCCAGACATGGCAACTCTGAAACACGTGTGTGTGTGTGTGTGTGTGTGTGTGTGTGTGTGTGTGTGTGTGTGTGTGTGTGTGTGTGTGTGTGTGTGTGTGTGTGTGTGCATGTGTGCGTGCGTGTGTGCATGTGTGTGTGTGGAAATTAATGATTTTGAGGCCATTCACAGTCACTACACTCCCCATTGCCCTACTTTAGCAAGCCTGCTGATGTCAATCACCTTGAAATACCCCTTTGGACAAGCTCTGTGGCGCTTGCGATAACTGCATAATGCTATAGTGTAACATACTAGTTAGGCAGGAGTTCTAATCCCAGACATGGCAACTGTGTGTGTGTTTGTGTGAAAGAGTGTGTGTGTCTTTGATGATGCCTGATTTTATGGACATTAACATTTACCACTCTCCCCTTACCCCTCCTTTAGCACTGCTGCTGATGTTAGTCTCCTTCAAAGCTACCTTGGCACAAATCTCCAACATGTAAGCTCTATGGCACTCACCATAAATGCAGAACAATGTAATAGCAGTAACTACACAGGTATGGGTTTGAATCTCACTTGTGGTAAGTTCAACACCACCTCTCACACCAAACACTTGCAAAAGATAAAAATCCATCGCTGTACCATAAAGGGCTGTCCTCCAGGCTATAAACCAAGGTCTGTCACCAGGTTAACCGACAATAGAATGTCCAAACACTGAAAAGGTCCAAGTATTGTGTTTATTAAACCAGTCACGATAAAATCACAGAGACCACAAAGTAACACAAAACAAAAATGGAACTGGTGATTGAGCGTGCTTTCGTCTTCACTTAATAAACTTCATCAGAATCACCCTGATCATCAATGTGATTCTGATGAAGTTTATTAAGTGAAGACGAAAGCGCGCTCAATCACCAGTTCCATTTTTGTTTTGTGTTATTTTGTGGTCTCTGTGATTTTATCGTGACTGGATTAATAAACACAATACTTGGACCTTTTCAGTGTTTGGACATTCTATTGTCGGTTAACCTGGTGACAGACCTTGGTTTATAGCCTGGAGGACAGCCCTTTATGGTACAGCGACGGATTTTTATCACTTGTGGTAAGTGCTTGTGTGTTGGCCCCATTTGCACCCTGTACACATATCAGAGCCTGACACTAGCAGTCCTGCAGATATCATCCACCTTAGAAGTACCTGTTGCCAACCCTAAACCATATCAAGTCAGTAGTGCATGTGGTAAATGTGTAACATAATGGTTCATAAAGATTGTTAGATAGAGGATCAAACCTCACCCCAGGCATATGTAAATGTGTGTGTTTAGGGTAAAATTATGTTTGGGATCTCTAACCCACTACATCACCCAATGCCAGTATTTACAAGGGTTGGTGATGTTCCTCACCTTAGAAGAACCTTGGGAAAACATCCATCATATAAGCTCTGTGGCACATGTGATAATTGTGGTACACTCTAATAGCAATATATAGCAAGGTAGGGATTTGAATCTCAGTATTGGCAAGTGTGTGTGTCTGTCATCAGTATCCTGGGTGGAGGTTACTGTGATTGTGTAATAACATGATGCATTGTGGGTCAGGATTTGCTAAATTATTATGTTGAGGACCTAGTATATGTCACAATGTCCACCTTACAAGGACAACAGAAGTCAAACACCAGAGAGGCTGGTGTAGACAATCCATAGCCCGACATGTGACATGCATTGGTGAACAATATAGGCAACCCTTCTATTACTCAGAGAACACTCTCCACTCATGTCTGTTACACAAACACACTTGGCTAGGCAACAACCACTATATTGGTCGTTTCCTGCATATTGCCTCACAGATTACCACTGTGTGATTGCAGTGGACTACATGCCTGTTGACCACACCAGTGCCACTGACATCAGAAAGTACTGTGATGTGTTGCATCTCCTGACTGTGTATTATCCAGCAAGTAAAAGGACACGGCACCCTTTTCAATCCCTGCAGTAGGCAAATAAATGCTTACAGTGGCCCTTTTGCTGTGTTCCCCAATGGACACCTGCAACAACTGTAGAGTCTGCAAATGTAACCCACAAAGGGAATACCATGCCTTATACACATGTCCTGTATGGACAGATGCCACTAACTCCATTGAATACCTGTATCATGCTGTCAATGTAGGTGCAAGCACAACCTCAGTTCCATAGCCAGGTCTTACCAAATGAGGTCAGGAATGCTACATCAGAAGATAACAATCTGTCCACACAACATGCCCCAGAGACCTCAAGTACACTTCCACATGTCAAAGAACATGCATCTGGGACATGTGCACAATCCAGACACTGGCCATGTTATGGAATATAGCTCACATACATGGGAAGCAGGGCACATCACTGGCCACCCACAATAGTAACCCAGATGAGTGGATGGTGAATACAGTACCTACCCCTGGGGACCACTCCAGGGACTACACCCCTGAGCCACACTAGAGAATATTGTCATGTGGCCTGATGCCAAGGTATTCCCTTTGCCTAGCCTTGTACAGCCTTCAGGCCCATTCACCTACTACAAACCTGTGAAACAATGAACCTATGCATCTCAGTACTGGCAAGTGTGTGTGTGTGTGTGAGTGTGTGTGTGTGTGTGTGTGTGTGTGTGTGTGTGTGTGTGTGTGTGTGTGTGGAGACTAATGATTTTGAGGCCATTCACAATCACTACACCTCCCATTGCCCTACTTTAGCATGCCTGCTGATGTCATTCACCTTGAAATAACCCTTTGGCCATGTTTTAGCCATATAAGCTCTGCTGCATTTGTGATAACTATGTAATGCTGTAGTGTAACAAACTAGTTAAGTAGGAGATCTAATCCTGATCCTGCCAACTGTGATAATGTGTGTGTTTCCCTGAGAGAGGTTGTGTGTATCTTTGTTGACACCTGTTTTTGTGGACATTCACACTTACTACACTTCCCTTACCCCTCCTTTAGCATGGTTGCTGATGTTACTCACCTTTAAAGATACCGTTGGAGAACTCTAAAACAGGTAAGCTCTGTGGCACGTACAATAACTGCGTAACACTGTAATAAAAATACATAACCAAGTAGGGGTTTGAAACTCAGTACTGGTAAGTGTGTGTTTGTGTGTGTGTCATCAGTATCCTGTTGGGGTGAGTGTGCAATGACATGATCCATTACCAGTGTGGGTTTTGCTACATCATTATATTGGGGACCTATATGTCCCAATGTCCACATTACAAGGTCAACAGTTTTTAAACACTGTAGAGGTTATTGTAGACAATCCTCAGCCATAAATGTGTACAACCATGTACACTTACTGTGTGACAGTATGGATTATTAAACCATCTAGGCAACCGTTATAATACTGAGATACCACTCTTCACCCACGGATCATACAGAAACATGCTTGGATCTTACCTTCTTTCTCCCTTTCTCTCTCTATCTCTCTCTCTCTCTCTCTCTGTCTCTGTCTCTGTGTCTCTCTCTCTCTGTGTCTCTCTCTCTCTCTCTCTCTGTCTCTCTCTCTGTCTCTCTCTCTGTCTCTCTGTCTCTCTCTCTCTCTCTCTCTCTCTGTCTCTCTATATCTCTCCCCTATCTGTCTATCTCTCTCTCTCTCTATCTCTCTCTCTCTCTCTGTCTCTCTCTCTCTCTCTCTCTCTCTCTGTCTCTCTCTCTCTCTCTCTCTCTGTCTCTCTCTCTCTCTCTCTCTCTCTCTCTCTCTCTCTCTCTCTCTCTCTCTCTCTCATCTGTTTTGCACAGGCAGCAGCTTGAGTTTTGTAGGTAATGCTCATAATCAGGTGATGGCCTGTGCATGGACTGCAATCCCCCACTTGCTAATTGCATGTGGAACAGCCGTGGTATCATTCCTCTAGCTAAATTCATAGAAACACAATCCTATAACTAAGCACTTGATGTGTGTGTTGGTCCTTTTCCTTCACCGTGAGCAGGACTTCATGTGGGTGTCTGACAAACAGCATCACAGAGGGTAGCTGGAAATACCTCTTACAACATACACTGTGGAGACAAGCCAACAAACAGGAGGGGGATGTTCCAGACATGGGGACATAACGTAAGTATTGCTGTTCTACATTTAAAGTGATGTTGGTTTAACAGGGTTTGTGTGGATATGGCTGCTCTACATGATTTAAAGTTTGGCATGACAGTGTTATGTGTTTGAGGAAACTCTCATCTGTAGGGCTATCTGCAGACTGGCCAGTGTTTGGAGTCTTACATGTGTTGTGTTACTCACACATTTCCTACCTTTAGATATGCAGTAGCATACTCTGAGGATTGCAGTCAGTACATGGTGACAGCCATGTGAGTTACTGACTTCATATCCCTCAGTAGACATATGTCACAACAAACCCTGTTACACCAGGAAAGTTCTCAGTTTATCACAGCAATACGTTAATATTGGCCCTGTGTTTGTGCCGTTGTCCCCTAACTCTGTCACCCTTTGTCTGTATGTCATGCAGTAAGAGGTGCATATGTACAGTATATCGTTATTTACTGACATCATTCCTGATAACAAGCCAGTGAAATATCAGAGTGCTAGACATGTTATGTGTAGTAGGCCTTATATTTGAGGACAAAACCTGGACATTCTGTTGTAGTCTGTACAGTAGTGAGGTCTGTGTACTTATGGTGATTGTTGACAGAGTGTGTATTGTGAATATGTTACTTGGCCTGTGTACAGACTGTGGTAGATGTCACTGCTCATGGACTTGTTCTATCTGACGTTGCATGCTGCTCCAGTTTATTGCACCCTATCAGTGTATATGTTTGTAGAGCCACACTGACACATGTCCCATACCACAGTCAGGTATCAGACTCCACTGTGTATTGACCCATTATATGGAGGGTTAGTGTGTGAGTGGCACATATGAGGATGGTTTTGTTCACACAGTCCATATACTGTACAATTAATTAGGCTTACCATAATGTGACTGTAACTGTGTTGAGACTGGTTGTGGATATGCACTTTCACACTGGTGTCTGTTACTCCAAGCTGTTACATGCCTGCAGTGCCAGCTATATTTGCAAGTACATGTGTATTCCCCCATAGGAAACTTGGGTCAGTGTTGTGGCAGTCTGCCTGTGGTTTGCAGAGCGCTTTGTGACATGCCTAGCAGCTCAGTGTATTTACAAAGTGTGATGTTATGTCTAGATATTTGTTAGATGTACTGTTGCCTGGCCACCATAAGTGTGTATTTCCAAAAAAGCAGTGGGGTGCTGTGAAGATGTATGTCACTGACTAGTGGGAAGTCTGTGGGCTTGGGACCTCTGCTCCTCCGGTTAATATGTGTTAGGAGAGACAGGAGTGTGTGAATGCATCAACTGTGTCAGCTTATCTATTCCAGTATTTTTGTGATATCCCCTTTTACATGGCTGTAAACATCCACTTTGTCAGGCATGGTCCACACGTCTTGCAGTAAGGAGTTCTATGTATACCTCTGGACTGACCAGATTATGTCAGACTGTCCAGATTTATTGGTCATATCTCTGCTGTATTCCACAGGATCATTACTGTGATTTGTGTGGTAATTCAGTATGACGATTTTATGATCTTTGTCAGTAGCTTATGATGTACATGTCAGTATCAGAAGTGACTTCCTACACAACATGTCTCTTGACATAACCCCTGTTACTGTAGCAACATTCTACATTTATACCTGCAATACTTACGTTACATTCCCTTTTACTAAGAGGTTGTGACTTATGGTGCTGAGGTATGACTCTATTACATGTTATGGGCATATGTTTTATACACACACAATCATATGTATATAAACACACACACACACACATATACATATATATATATATATATATATATATATATGTATATCGATATTTATATATATATATATATATATATATATATATATATATATATATATATATGTATATCATTTATATATATATATATATATATATATATATATATATATATATATATATATATATATATATATATATATATATATATATATATATATGTAAATGTATATCGACAAAAGTTCATCAGTCTGAATCCAACATTACAGAACACACTTTAACGAAAGCGCTTTTACCGAAAAAGCACTTTCGTTAAAAGTGAGTAAAAAAAAACATACAAAAAAACAACAAAAAGGTGCCCCCCTGCACCCCCACAGCCCCCCACACCCCCTACTTTAATATTCTCACTCTGAAATCGCATTACAGTGGAGCAAAGGAAAAAATTCCCTTACCCGCACCGTAATACGATCTCCACAAAAGTCATTCCCCCACAACTCCCTCTGGCTGCAGGCATACATACGCAAAAGTGCTTTTTCGGTTAAAAGCACTTTCGCGTAAGTATGTCCGGCCAGTAAGAAGTGCCATCGAGCATCAGTCCGAGACCCATATATATATATATATATATATATATATATATATATATATATATATATATAAAATACAAAAATCGGACACAACCGGAAACACTGGCACTTTCAAAAGCAGTCCATCTCAGTGTAAAATTGTTGAAAAAAACATTTTTTCCTCAGGGTACATACAAAAGTAACCACAAACCACAGGTAGTAAAACTCAAACTGGTTGTAACTCCAGACACGCTGTTGCAGAAATAAATACAAATGTTGTCACAGCTTTAACGTTTATTCACTCCGTTTTCGTTACACAACTTCATCAGAAGCATACAAGGTCCTCCCCACAATACCTTATATACCTAAACCAATTAACAAACTAATTGGTTTCCTAATTTAAAAGGCATACAATCTTAATACTTTGAAAATTGTTATAAAAAAACTTGTTAAAATTCTATTTAATGTGTTAGTATAAATTATATACCATCACTATAAAATCATTAAATACACAACCCCATAAATATGGGTGAAAATGCAATGTGGCCAAAATTAAAAAGATTTTTGTTTTAAAACCAAAACCTTCCCAAATTGACAGTAAAAAGCAACGAGTGATTGCTTTTCCTAGGTCTTGTTTTGTTAGAGTTTGGCTGCTCTTAGTTTAAGTACAGGTCCCAGGGATATCATACCATTCAAACCAGGGGGCTTAGTCGCTTCAAGGGTAATTTGCCAGTAAAGCTCCCTGTATTCTACCCTGGTCTCCCACATCCCACCCCTAGGGTCAACATCAACTACTTCTAAAACAAAAAAATGGAACTTTGCTTTGGTACATTGTTTAGAATGTTTAAAAAGGGCGTTACTTTCTTTGCTGGTTCTAATCTCGTATAGATGTTCGTATATTCTTTTTTTAAGGGGTCTCTCACTTTTCCTATATAAAATGAGTTGCATGCTGTACATACAGCTAGGTAAATAATCCCTTAGTGTTACAATTCAAATACATTCATATTTAACCTTCTTTTTCTAGCTTGTAAAAAGTAACTGTCACCTACAGCTATATATGAACAGTATTTACAGTTTCCACATTTGAATAAACCTTTTTTCTTGGATGAGTTGTATGAGCTAGGACCCTTATGACCTCTTTCTATTAGGTTCTTGATAGTATTTCCCTTCTTATATACAAATTTCAATGGGTCAGTAAATATACATTCCAGGTCAGAAATTTTGGAAAAGTTTTCCCATTCATTATGTATGATATTTCTAACCTTTGATGTTTGTCCGTCATAGGTCATTACTAACCCGTTGTTGTAGGTCGTCGTTGTCCTATGCTCACTAACCATGCCCATATAATTGTTATTATTACCTAGAATAGGTGCAAATCTAGAATCTCTCCCTGTTAGAACTTCCTGAAGTAGGTCATTAAAGAGTTGGTTTGGGTATCCCCTGTCCAAAAATTGGGTTCTTAACCATTCACATTCTTGTTTGAAATGTTCATTTTCTGAGGACATCCTGCTTATTCTAACCAACTGACCCTTTAGTACTCCTTTTTTCTGAAAATAAGGGTGCGAGCTGGTGTAATGCAGGTAAGAATTAGAAAAAGTTTCTTTCCTAAATACTCTTGATACAAACTTGTTCCCATTTTTGGCAATAGAAATATCCAGGTAATTAAGTCTGTTCTTATCAAAGTTGTGTGTGAAACTAAAAAATTCCGTTGTACTGTCCAGATAATTCACCATTTCAACAAATGTGTTCACATCTCCTTTCCACAAAAAACAAAGGTCATCCAGGAACCTCCCATAGAATAGCCATTGTTCTTTGTATATAGAATTAAGCAAAAATTTGTTCTCCCAATAGGCCATAATAATGTTTGCGTAGGTGGGGGCACAAGGTGCCCCCATTGCTACGCCCTTTACCTGTTTAAAGTATTCCCCTGAGAAATAGATGAAATTATTTTTTAGTATAACCTCCATAAGGGTTAAAACTGTTCTAAATTCGTTGTTGTTTAATTCTTTGGATTCAACCAGCATTTCCTCAAACCATTCCATCCCTGTCTCATGGGGAATACTGGTGAATAAGTCCACCACATCCATTGTTCCAAAGGACAAACTGTCACTACACAAAGAATGGTCCAGCTTTCTTAACAAGTCCCAGGAATCTTTTAAAATGTTACTGTTATTCGTGACCAGTTTCTTGATTTTCATGTCTACGTATTTAGCCAATGGTGCAGTGACAGAATGGTCAGCTGCCACTATGGCTCTAAGGGGTGGATCTTTAGTATCTTTATGTGTCTTTGGTATGCCAAAAATAACTGGTATTTTTGGCTTATCTACATACAAGTATCTGAAAGTTCCTTGATCTATCAGACCCTCTAACAGTAAATCATTGAGGAGCAAGTGTATCTTTACGTAGGCGATATTAATTTCATTAATGGAAGTCCTTAGGTATTTCTCCGTGTTATTCAGAATTTCCATCATCTTTCCCTCATAAATAATCTGGTCCATGAGAACGACACCCCCTCCCTTGTCCGGCTTCATCACCCGCAATTCTCTATTATTACATAAATCATCCAATAATATTTTTTCTTCTTGGGTTAAATTGTTCTTAACAAACCCATGGGTGAGTGAAGTTCTTATCTTGTGTTCTATAAGGTTCTCAAAATTTCTTAATTCAGGGTGCAAGGGGGGGGTCATAGGTGCTCTTTCTCCTAAGACTATTAATATAATTAGTCTTGTAGTTGTCATGAAACATTATTTCCAAATTCTTTTTCCTAAGGAACATTTTAACATCAATTAACAGTTTGAACATGTTAGTTTTCCTGGATGGAATGAAACCAAACCCTTTTGAAAATACATTAAAGGTGGTTTCAGTAACTGGATAACCAGAATAATTGTAAATGGTAAAATTTTTGTAGGTCCACTTAAATCCAGAGTTAACTATCCCTTCCACTAGTTCCACTTGGTTGTATTTCTCCCCTGGGGTCTCCTCTGGTAGCATTGGTAGTTTTTTGAATAGGGGTCAATGTTGTTTTTGGACCTAAGCCTTTCAGGCCTTCTAAGTGGTGGAAACTCACTGTCATAATTCTCGTTGTCATAAAAAACTTCCTCACTATTGTCTGGACCTTGTTGGAAATTCCCATAGTTTCTACTACCCTTAGGTTTAGGGTAGTGTGTCTTGGTCCTGTATTCATTCAGGTCCCTCTCAATTTTGTTCCATTTCCTGTTTTGTACCTCTACACATTTGGTTTCAATATTATTGAGTAGTTTAAAATACTTAGCTTTTTCCTCATTAATACTAAATGCCAAGTTGTTAACAATACCTGTGTTTAGCTGTTCAATCTTACTTTGTAGTTTCACAATTTCTTTCTCATTGTTTTTTATAATAGCCTTCATAATGTCTTTACCACATTTCTCAAATGCCATTATTAAATCACTGTGAAAATCACTACCCTCCAAAACATTGTTGGGGTATTTAAATATTCTAAGACCTTTGGGGATAATATTTACAGATAAGCAGTGTCTTAAATATGAGTTATCCATCTCTAACATCTTATATTTATAAAAGAAAAAATCAAAATCTTCTAACATGGTTTTGTAAGTCCCATAATAAATGTTTCTCGTTGCTTTTTTGTTAAAGTCAAATTTTGCATTATAAACTTCTGCAAACAGTCTTTTTGAAGTACCTGTGGTTGTGTTACTTCCCCCACGTGTTGGTACATCCGTTGGTGAAGGAGGACTCCCTCGTTCGTCGCCCATCGTATTTTCCGGTCCATTCGGACTAAATATCCTCGGTAGTTCATCGAAACTGGAATTTGTAGCACCTTTCGGTTCCCTGGATCTTTTTGCACCTCCGTTGGTACTGGAGCCCTTCACATTACGCTTCTCCATTTCCTGGTTGACTGGGGGAGTAAACGACGACAAAAGCGTCATCATGGATTGGCTCAGTGGTGTCAGCAGACCAACCAACTGTGTTAGCTGACCCACTAATTTACGTAATTCGCCAGTGTCTGTACTGCGTTGTCCATTGTCCGAAATAGTAGTGCCGGTAGTTTCCATCCTGTTACCAACAAGTAATCACAAAAAAGGACGTGTCCAAAGTAAAACTGGTAATACAAAAAACGGACTCAACCGGAAACACTGGCACTTTCAAAAGCAAAAAATGTTTTTCCTCAGGGTACATACAAAAGTAACCACAAACCACAGGTAGTAAAACTCAAACTGGTTGTAACTCCAGACACGCTGTTGCAGAAATAAATACAAATGTTGTCACAGCTTTAACGTTTATTCACTCCGTTTTCGTTACACAACTTCATCAGAAGCATACAAGGTCCTCCCCACAATACCTTATATACCTAAACCAATTAACAAACTAATTGGTTTCCTAATTTAAAAGGCATACAATCTTAATACTTTGAAAATTGTTATAAAAAAACTTGTTAAAATTCTATTTAATGTGTTAGTATAAATTATATACCATCACTATAAAATCATTAAATACACAACCCCATAAATATGGGTGAAAATGCAATGTGGCCAAAATTAAAAAGTTTTTTGTTTTAAAACCAAAACCTTCCCAAATTGACAGTAAAAAGCAACGAGTGATTGCTTTTCCTAGGTCTTGTTTTGTTAGAGTTTGGCTGCTCTTAGTTTAAGTACAGGTCCCAGGGATATCATACCATTCAAACCAGGGGGCTTAGTCGCTTCAAGGGTAATTTGCCAGTAAAGCTCCCTGTATTCTACCCTGGTCTCCCACATCCCACCCCTAGGGTCAACATCAACTACTTCTAAAACAAAAAAATGGAACTTTGCTTTGGTACATTGTTTAGAATGTTTAAAAAGGGCGTTACTTTCTTTGCTGGTTCTAATCTCGTATAGATGTTCGTATATTCTTTTTTTAAGGGGTCTCTCACTTTTCCCTATATAAAATGAGTTGCATGCTGTACATACAGCTAGGTAAATAATCCCCTTAGTGTTACAATTCGCAAATACATTCATATTTAACCTTCTGTTTCTAGCTTGTAAAAAGTAACTGTCACCTACAGCTATATATGAACAGTATTTACAGTTTCCACATTTGAATAAACCTTTTTTCTTGGATGAGTTGTATGAGCTAGGACCCTTATGACCTCTTTCTATTAGGTTCTTGATAGTATTTCCCTTCTTATATACAAATTTCAATGGGTCAGTAAATATACATTCCAGGTCAGAAATTTTGGAAAAGTTTTCCCATTCATTATGTATGATATTTCTAACCTTTGATGTTTGTCCGTCATAGGTCATTACTAACCCATTGTTGTAGGTCGTCGTTGTCCTATGCTCACTAACCATGCCCATATAATTTTTTATTATTACCTAGAATAGGTGCAAATCTAGAATCTCTCCCTGTTAGAACTTCCTGAAGTAGGTCATTAAAGAGTTGGTTTGGGTATCCCCTGTCCAAAAATTGGGTTCTTAACCATTCACATTCTTGTTTGAAATGTTCATTTTCTGAGGACATCCTGCTTATTCTAACCAACTGACCCTTTAGTACTCCTTTTTTCTGAAAATAAGGGTGCGAGCTGGTGTAATGCAGGTAAGAATTAGAAAAAGTTTCTTTCCTAAATACTCTTGATACAAACTTGTTCCCATTTTTGGCAATAGAAATATCCAGGTAATTAAGTCTGTTCTTATCAAAGTTGTGTGTGAAACTAAAAAATTCCGTTGTACTGTCCAGATAATTCACCATTTCAACAAATGTGTTCACATCTCCTTTCCACAAAAAACAAAGGTCATCCAGGAACCTCCCATAGAATAGCCATTGTTCTTTGTATATAGAATTAAGCAAAAATTTGTTCTCCCAATAGGCCATAATAATGTTTGCGTAGGTGGGGGCACAAGGTGCCCCCATTGCTACGCCCTTTACCTGTTTAAAGTATTCCCCTGAGAAATAGATGAAATTATTTTTTAGTATAACCTCCATAAGGGTTAAAACTGTTCTAAATTCGTTGTTGTTTAATTCTTTGGATTCAACCAGCATTTCCTCAAACCATTCCATCCCTGTCTCGTGGGGAATACTGGTGAATAAGTCCACCACATCCATTGTTCCAAAGGACAAACTGTCACTACACAAAGAATGGTCCAGCTTTCTTAACAAGTCCCAGGAATCTTTTAAAATGTTACTGTTATTCGTGACCAGTTTCTTGATTTTCATGTCTACGTATTTAGCCAATGGTGCAGTGACAGAATGGTCAGCTGCCACTATGGCTCTAAGGGGTGGATCTTTAGTATCTTTATGTGTCTTTGGTATGCCAAAAATAACTGGTATTTTTGGCTTATCTACATACAAGTATCTGAAAGTTCCTTGATCTATCAGACCCTCTAACAGTAAATCATTGAGGAGCAAGTGTATCTTTACGTGGCGATATTAATTTCATTAATGGAAGTCCTTAGGTGTTTCTCCGTGTTATTCAGAATTTCCATCATCTTTCCCTCATAAATAATCTGGTCCATGAGAAGGACACCCCCTCCCTTGTCCGGCTTCATCACCCGCAATTCTCTATTATTACATAAATCATCCAATAATATTTTTTCTTCTTGGGTTAAATTGTTCTTAACAAACCCATGGGTGAGTGAAGTTCTTATCTTGTGTTCTAAAAGGTTCTCAAAATTTCTTAATTGAGGGTGCAAGGGGGGGTCATAGGTGCTCTTTCTCCTAAGACTATTAATATAATTAGTCTTGTAGTTGTCATGAAACATTATTTCCAAATTCTTTTTCCTAAGGAACATTTTAACATCAATTAACAGTTTGAACATGTTAGTTTTCCTGGATGGAATGAAACCAAACCCTTTTGAAAATACATTAAAGGTGGTTTCAGTAACTGGATAACCAGAATAATTGTAAATGGTAAAATTTTTGTAGGTCCATTTAAATCCAGAGTTAACTATCCCTTCCACTAGTTCCACTTGGTTGTATTTCTCCCCTGGGGTCTCCTCTGGTAGCATTGGTAGTTTTTTGAATAGGGGTCAATGTTGTTTTTGGACCTAAGCCTTTCAGACCTTCTAAGTGGTGGAAACTCACTGTCATAATTCTCGTTGTCATAAAAAACTTCCTCACTATTGTCTGGACCTTGTTGGAAATTCCCATAGTTTCTACTACCCTTAGGTTTAGGGTAGTGTGTCTTGGTCCTGTATTCATTCAGGTCCCTCTCAATTTTGTTCCATTTCCTGTTTTGTACCTCTACACATTTGGTTTCAATATTATTGAGTAGTTTAAAATACTTAGCTTTTTCCTCATTAATACTAAATGCCAAGTCGTTAACAATACCTGTGTTTAGCTGTTCAATCTTACTTTGTAGTTTCACAATTTCTTTCTCATTGTTTTTTATAATAGCCTTCATAATGTCTTTACCACATTTCTCAAATGCCATTATTAAATCACTGTGAAAATCACTACCCTCCAAAACATTGTTGGGGTATTTAAATATTCTAAGACCTTTGGGGATAATATTTACAGATAAGCAGTGTCTTAAATATGAGTTATCCATCTCTAACATCTTATATTTATAAAAGAAAAAATCTAAATCTTCTAACATGGTTTTGTAAGTCCCATAATAAATGTTTCTCGTTGCTTTTTTGTTAAAGTCAAATTTTGCATTAAAAACTTCAGCAAACAGTCTTTTTGAAGTACCTGTGGTTGTGTTACTTCCCCCATGTGTTGGTACATCCGTTGGTGAAGGAGGACTCCCTCGTTCGTCGCCCATCGTATTTTCCGGTCCATTCGGACTAAATATCCTCGGTAGTTCATCGAAACTGGAATTTGTAGCACCTTTCGGTTCCCTGGATCTTTTTGCACCTCCGTTGGTATTGGAGCCCTTCACATTACGCTTCTCCATTTCCTGGTTGACTGGGGGAGTAAACGACGACAAAAGCGTCGTCATGGATTGGCTCAGTGGTGTCAGCAGACCAACCAACTGTGTTAGCTGACCCACTAATTTACGTAATTCGCCAGTGTCTGTACTGCATTGTCCATTGTCCGAAATAGTAGTGCCGGTAGTTTCCATCCTGTTACCAACAAGTAATCACAAAAAAGGACGTGTCCAAAGTAAAACTGGTAATACAAAAAACGGACACAACCGGAAACACTGGCACTTTCAAAAGCAGTCCATCTCAGTTTAAAATTGTTGAAAAAAAAATTTTTTTCCTCAGGGTACATACAAAAGTAACCACAAACCACAGGTAGTAAAACTCAAACTGGTTGTAACTCCAGACACGCTGTTGCTGAAATAAATACAAATGTTGTCACAGCTTTAACGTTTATTCACTCTGTTTTCGTTACACAACTTCATCAGAAGCATACAAGGTCCTCCCCACAATACCTTATATACCTAAACCAATTAACAAACTAATTGGTTTCCTAATTTAAAAGGCATACAATCTTAATACTTTGAAAATTGTTATAAAAAAACTTGTTAAAATTCTATTTAATGTGTTAGTATAAATTATATACCATCACTATAAAATCATTAAATACACAACCCCATAAATATGGGTGAAAATGCAATGTGGCCAAAATTAAAAAGTTTTTTGTTTTAAAACCAAAACCTTCCCAAATTGACAGTAAAAAGCAACGAGTGATTGCTTTTCCTAGGTCTTGTTTTGTTAGAGTTTGGCTGCTCTTAGTTTAAGTACAGGTCCCAGGGATATCATACCATTCAAACCAGGGGGCTTAGTCGCTTCAAGGGTAATTTGCCAGTAAAGCTCCCTGTATTCTACCCTGGTCTCCCACATCCCACCCCTAGGGTCAACATCAACTACTTCTAAAACAAAAAAATGGAACTTTGCTTTGGTACATTGTTTAGAATGTTTAAAAAGGGCGTTACTTTCTTTGCTGGTTCTAATCTCGTATATATGTTCGTATATTCTTTTTTTAAGGGGTCTCTCACTTTTCCCTATATAAAATGAGTTGCATGCTGTACATACAGCTAGGTAAATAATCCCCTTAGTGTTACAATTCGCAAATACATTCATATTTAACCTTCTTTTTCTAGCTTGTAAAAACTAACTGTCACCTACAGCTATATATGAACAGTATTTACAGTTTCCACATTTGAATAAACCTTTTTTCTTGGATGAGTTGTATGAGCTAGGACCCTTATGACCTCTTTCTATTAGGTTCTTGATAGTATTTCCCTTCTTATATACAAATTTCAATGGGTCAGTAAATATACAATCCAGGTCAGAAATTTTGGAAAAGTTTTCCCATTCATTATGTATGATATTTCTAACCTTTGATGTTTGTCCGTCATAGGTCATTACTAACCCATTGTTGTAGGTCGTCGTTGTCCTATGCTCACTAACCATGCCCATATAATTGTTATTATTACCTAGAATAGGTGCAAATCTAGAATCTCTCCCTGTTAGAACTTCCTGAAGTAGGTCATTAAAGAGTTGGTTTGGGTATCCCCTGTCCAAAAATTGGGTTCTTAACCATTCACATTCTTGTTTGAAATGTTCGTTTTCTGAGGACATCCTGCTTATTCTAACCAACTGACTCTTTAGTACTCCTTTTTTCTGAAAATAAGGGTGCGAGCTGGTGTAATGCAGGTAAGAATTAGAAAAAGTTTCTTTCCTAAATACTCTTGATACAAACTTGTTCCCATTTTTGGCAATAGAAATATCCAGGTAATTAAGTCTGTTCTTATCAAAGTTGTGTGTGAAACTAAAAAATTCCGTTGTACTGTCCAGATAATTCACCATTTCAACAAATGTGTTCACATCTCCTTTCCACAAAAAACAAAGGTCATCCAGGAACCTCCCATAGAATAGCCATTGTTCTTTGTATATAGAATTAAGCAAAAATTTGTTCTCCCAATAGGCCATAATAATGTTTGCGTAGGTGGGGGCACAAGGTGCCCCCATTGCTACGCCCTTTACCTGTTTAAAGTATTCCCCTGAGAAATAGATGAAATTATTTTTTAGTATAACCTCCATAAGGGTTAAAACTGTTCTAAATTTGTTGTTGTTTAGTTCTTTGGATTCAACCAGCATTTCCTCAAACCATTCCATCCCTGTCTCGTGGGGAATACTGGTGAATAAGTCCACCACGTCCATTGTTCCAAAGGACAAACTGTCACTACACAAAGAATGGTCCAGCTTTCTTAACAAGTCCCAGGAATCTTTTAAAATGTTACTGTTATTCGTGACCAGTTTCTTGATTTTCATGTCTACGTATTTAGCCAATGGTGCAGTGACAGAATGGTCAGCTGCCACTATGGCTCTAAGGGGTGGATCTTTAGTATCTTTATGTGTCTTTGGTATGCCAAAAATAACTGGTATTTTTGGCTTATCTACATACAAGTATCTGAAAGTTCCTTGATCTATCAGACCCTCTAACAGTAAATCATTGAGGAGCAAGTGTATCTTTCCGTAGGCGATATTAATTTCATTAATGGAAGTCCTTAGGTGTTTCTCCGTGTTATTCAGAATTTCCATCATCTTTCCCTCATAAATAATCTGGTCCATGAGAAGGACACCCCCTCCCTTGTCCGGCTTCATCACCCGCAATTCTCTATTATTACATAAATCATCCAATAATATTTTTTCTTCTTGGGTTAAATTGTTCTTAACAAACCCATGGGTGAGTGAAGTTCTTATCTTGTGTTCTAAAAGGTTCTCAAAATTTCTTAATTGAGGGTGCAAGGGGGGGGTCATAGGTGCTCTTTCTCCTAAGACTATTAATATAATTAGTCTTGTAGTTGTCATGAAACATTATTTCCAAATTCTTTTTCCTAAGGAACATTTTAACATCAATTAACAGTTTGAACATGTTAGTTTTCCTGGATGGAATGAAACCAAACCCTTTTGAAAATACATTAAAGGTGGTTTCAGTAACTGGATAACCAGAATAATTGTAAATGGTAAAATTTTTGTAGGTCCACTTAAATCCAGAGTTAACTATCCCTTCCACTAGTTCCACTTGGTTGTATTTCTCCCCTGGGGTCTCCTCTGGTAGCCTTGGTAGTTTTTTGAATAGGGGTCAATGTTGTTTTTGGACCTAAGCCTTTCAGACCTTCTAAGTGGTGGAAACTCACTGTCATAATTCTCGTTGTCATAAAAAACTTCCTCACTATTGTCTGGACCTTGTTGGAAATTCCCATAGTTTCTACTACCCTTAGGTTTAGGGTAGTGTGTCTTGGTCCTGTATTCATTCAGGTCCCTCTCAATTTTGTTCCATTTCCTGTTTTGTACCTCTACACATTTGGTTTCAATATTATTGAGTAGTTTAAAATACTTCGCTTTTTCCTCATTAATACTAAATGCCAAGTCGTTAACAATACCTGTGTTTAGCTGTTCAATCTTACTTTGTAGTTTCACAATTTCTTTCTCATTGTTTTTTATAATAGCCTTCATAATGTCTTTACCACATTTCTCAAATGCCATTATTAAATCACTGTGAAAATCACTACCCTCCAAAACATTGTTGGGGTATTTAAATATTCTAAGACCTTTGGGGATAATATTTACAGATAAGCAGTGTCTTAAATATGAGTTATCCATCTCTAACATCTTATATTTATAAAAGAAAAAATCAAAATCTTCTAACATGGTTTTGTAAGTCCCATAATAAATGTTTCTCGTTGCTTTTTTGTTAAAGTCAAATTTTGCATTAAAAACTTCTGCAAACAGTCTTTTTGAAGTACCTGTGGTTGTGTTACTTCCCCCACATGTTGGTACATCCGTTGGTGAAGGAGGACTCCCTCGTTCGTCGCCCATCGTATTTTCCGGTCCATTCGGACTAAATATCCTCGGTAGTTCATCGAAACTGGAATTTGTAGCACCTTTCGGTTCCCTGGATCTTTTTGCACCTCCATTGGTATTGGAGCCCTTCACATTACGCTTCTCCATTTCCTGGTTGACTGGGGGAGTAAACAACGACAAAAGCGTCATCATGGATTGGCTCAGTGGTGTCAGCAGACCAACCAACTGTGTTAGCTGACCCACTAATTTACGTAATTCGCCAGTGTCTGTACTGCATTGTCCATTGTCCGAAATAGTAGTGCCGGTAGTTTCCATCCTGTTACCAACAAGTAATCACAAAAAAGGACGTGTCCAAAGTAAAACTGGTAATACAAAAAACGGACACAACCGGAAACACTGGCACTTTCAAAAGCAGTCCATCTCAGTGTAAAATTGTTGAAAAAAATTTCTTTCCTCAGGGTACATACAAAAGTAACCACAAACCACAGGTAGTAAAACTCAAACTGGTTGTAACTCCAGACACGCTGTTGCAGAAATAAATACAAATGTTGTCACAGCTTTAACGTTTATTCACTCCGTTTTCGTTACACAACTTCATCAGAAGCATACAAGGTCCTCCCCACAATACCTTATATACCTAAACCAATTAACAATCTAATTGGTTTCCTAATTTAAAAGGCATACAATCTTAATACTTTGAAAATTGTTATAAAAAAACTTGTTAAAATTCTATTTAATGTGTTAGTATAAATTATATACCATCACTATAAAATCATTAAATACACAACCCCATAAATATGGGTGAAAATGCAATGTGGCCAAAATTAAAAAGTTTTTTGTTTTAAAACCAAAACCTTCCCAAATTGACAGTAAAAAGCAACGAGTGATTGCTTTTCCTAGGTCTTGTTTTGTTAGAGTTTGGCTGCTCTTAGTTTAAGTACAGGTCCCAGGGATATCATACCATTCAAACCAGGGGGCTTAGTCACTTCAAGGGTAATTTGCCAGTAAAGCTCCCTGTATTCTACCCTGGTCTCCCACATCCCACCCCTAGGGTCAACATCAACTACTTCAAAAACAAAAAAATGGAACTTTGCTTTGGTACATTGTTTAGAATGTTTAAAAAGGGCATTACTTTCTTTGCTGGTTCTAATCTCGTATAGATGTTCGTATATTCTTTTTTTAAGGGGTCTCTCACTTTTCCCTATATAAAATGAGTTGCATGCTGTACTCTAACAAAACAAGACCTAGGAAAAGCAATCACTCGTTGCTTTTTACTGTCAATTTGGGAAGGTTTTGGTTTTAAAACAAAAAACTTTTTAATTTTGGCCACATTGCATTTTCACCCATATTTATGGGATTGTGTATTTAATGATTTTATAGTGATGGTATATAATTTATACTAACACATTAAATAGAATTTTAACAAGTTTTTTTATAACAATTTTCAAAGTATTAAGACTGTATGCCTTTTAAATTAGGAAACCAATTAGTTTGTTAATTGGTTTAGGTATATAAGGTATTGTGGGGAGGACCTTGTATGCTTCTGATGAAGTTGTGTAACGAAAACGGAGTGAATAAACGTTAAAGCTGTGACAACATTTGTATTTATTTCTGCAACAGCGTGTCTGGAGTTACAACCAGTTTGAGTTTTACTACCTGTGGTTTGTGGTTACTTTTGTATGTACCCTGAGGAAAAAAATTTTTTTTCAACAATTTTACACTGAGATGGACTGCTTTTGAAAGTGCCAGTGTTTCCGGTTGTGTCCGTTTTTTGTATTACCAGTTTTACTTTGGACACGTCCTTTTTTGTGATTATATATATATATATATATATATATATATATATATATATATATATATATGGTTCCCATTCAGAAGCCTGAAACATCATAAGCCTGAAAATCAAAATCCTGAAACCAAAAGCCTGAAAATTCAGAATCCTGAAAACTCAAAATCCTGAAAGCCCAAAATCCTGAAAGACCAAAATCCTGAAACTCAAAATCCTGAAAACACAAATAATGCTAATATGTCACTATAAAGACACTAATATCTACCAACTGACCCTGACCCTAACCCTAACCCTAAGGTCCATCACTATCGCACACTCACCTGACCCGCGCCCTAACCCTAACTCACTTAAACCGCCCCTAACCCCAATATTTGTCACTATTGCATACATGCCTAACCTGCGCCCTAACCCTAACTCACTTAAACCGCCCCTAACCCTAAAATAAAACCAACCGCACACTTACCTGACCCCAACGCATGACCTAACACCACAGGGCTAACAATAGCAAAGCCACAATGACATCAGTATGTCTATTTTGTGTTTTCAGGATTTTGAGTTTCAGGATTTTGGTCTTTCAGGATTTTGGGCTTTCAGGATTTTGAGTTTTCAGGATTCTGAATTTTCAGGCTTTTGGTTTCAGGATTTTGATTTTCAGGCTTATGATGTTTCAGGCTTCTGAATGGGAACCATATATATATATATATATATATATATATATATATATATATTTATATATATATATATATATATATATATATATATATATATATATATATATATATATATAAGCTCCAATTACCAGATCAAAAGACCGTAATCGCGAATATGAAAAAAACAATACGAAAAAGCGACACGGATTGTGCGAAAGACGGAAATGCCGAACGACTAAAATAGCAAAAATTGAAATGTCAAAGTGTAATTGTTGGCCCATCTGCTGTATAGCTCCATAAGGTAAGTGTGCGATAGATGAGACTTTAGGGTTAGGATGTGGGTTAAGGTAAGTGAATAGATGGGTAATGTATGTAAGATATAGTGTAGTGTTAGAAGTAGGGATTTATTTAACTGTATGTATGTGTGTAATTTATTTTTTCTGGGTGTATGTCTGTATGGGAAGTGTGCAGTAGTTACGGACCTTAGGGTTAGGGAGGGGTTAAGGATAGTGCATAGATAGTTGGGTATGTGGGGTTTAGTGTAGTGTTGGAAGTAGGTTTTGTTAAATGTATGTATTTGTGTTATTTAATTTTTTGGGTGTATGTCTGTAGGGGACGTGTGCGGTAGTTATGGACCTTAGGGTTAGGGAGTGATTAAGGATAGTGCATAGTTGGTTGTGTATGTGGGGTTTAGTGTAGGGTTAGAAGTAGGGATTTGCTGCTTTACTTTAGGTTAGAAGAAGGATAACACTGCCCAAGCCGCAAAATCCTTTACTAATGCATTCTACGGGCAGCTACAAGAATGCATGGATCGTGCCATCCCAAGCAAAACCAAGACTCACTCCTCAAAAAAATGGAAACCAGTCTGGTGGACCCCTGCCATAAACAAGCTATACAATAGAAGGAGGAAACTAGTACAGAAAAGAGTAAAATCCCAAGAAGGGAAGACGTCCCTGATCAGTATCAGCAAGAAACTACTATCCTCATAAAATCATCCAAGTCGAGCTTCGAAATAAAAATTGCCAAGGACTCCAAAGATAACCACAAGGCTTTCTTTAGCTATGTCAAGAACCTAAGTGGCAATGCTCAGATCTGATCGGAGTTAGTGAAGAGTGGCACAAAATACACTGAACCAACCAATATCGCCAACATCCTGGCAGACCGGGTCAGCACAAACTTCACCCCCCCCACCCCCAAAAGTGCCCATAACCATACCAGAAGAATGTAGAGTCCCTGAAATCACAGACACTCAGGTTAAAACAGCCCTCTCCAAAGCCAAAAATTCAGCATCAGTGGGACCAGATGGTGCCCCAGGCTGCATCCTACACAAGCTCAAAGATGAACTAACCCCTCACCTAAACACACTGTTAAAACTCAGCCTCTCCAAAGCTACATACCCATATAGTGGTGCACAGTAATGGTTGTTCCGGTCCACAAAGGTGGCCCCACAACAAACCCCGGGAACTATCACTCTATAAGCCTGACTAGCTTGGTCTGCAAGGCTATAGAGCACATCATCATGGAACTCATTACCAGAGACATTACAAACCTCCGAACACTGGACCCTACCCAGTTCAGCTTTGTTAAGGGCGGATCATGCCTCCTAAACCTGGTGGACTTCTTTGAGACAGTTACCAAGGCTATAGACGAGGGAAAGGTGGTACACACAGCCTACCTAGACCACACTAAGGCCTTCGACACCATTCCCCATTCTGGTATTATAGACAAGCTCACCAGCCTGAACATAAACCCCTACATTACAAGATGGCTTGCCAACTGGCTCATGGACAGAACCCTCATGGTGAGAGTTGTGGGAGCTAGGTCCGTCTCTAAACCGATTACAAGTGGTGTTCCCCAGGGCTCAGTCCTAGGACCCCTCCTGTTTGGCATATACTTCTCAGAGGTACAGGCAAGCACAGGAGGACTATGGTTAACCAAGTTCGCAGACAACTGCAAACTAGGGTCTATAATTGACTCTCCGGCTGACACAGACATCCTCCAAAAGGGTCTCACTGAGACGGATACCTGGTGTAAAAAATCATGGCCTCAAGCTAAATGCCAAAAAGTAAATAGTCATCCCCTTTGGAAAAAACAAAGTACCCACAAACTACCACATATGTATACCCACAAACTAACACATAGGTGGTAGTCCCCTAAATACGGAAGATGCAATAAGGGATCTGGGGACCCAAGTAGATAGTAATCTCACCTTTGATACTCAAATTACCAAAGTGGTTAGAAAAAACTTCTACGTGGCCCACCTAATCACAAAAGGGTTCGCATCCAGATCAAAAGAGGTCATTGTGCCCCTCTACTCATCACTCATCAGACCCATCTTAGAGTACAACGCCCCATTTGGGATGTACCTTACAAGACACCTGCAACAGATGGAAAGACCACAGAAGTGCCTCACCAAGAGGATCAATGGCCTCAAACAGATGCCCTATGCAGCTCGACTGAAGAAACTCCAGTTGTACTCGGTTGCATACCGCCTACTCAGAGGTGATCTCAGCTTGACATACAAGGCCATGTCCAACCCAGAATTGATGGACATGCTCCACCTAAAGAAAACCTTATCCCCTCGAGCCACACACTCTAGGGATCTAAACCTCACCACAACAATAAATAGGATGTGCTGGAGGGATAGATTCTTGTCCCAGAGACTTCCCATGTTTTGGAACAAAATCCCAATCTACATTAGGCAAAGCTCCTCACTAACACTCTTTAAAAGAAACCTTGATGAGTGGATGGGAAACAGAAAGTTTACCTTGGGGATCACTTCAGTGGCTCTGCTGGACAGAGGCACAGGGAACTAATCTAAGGGGCCGGCGAAAGCCAACACATTCTGGCTTGGCTTATAAATGCCTTTGGGCAGATAGCTTAGTACCTACCTATGAACCTATGAACCTATGAACAATATGACTGATTCAACACTGTTTTCACTTACAAGTACTAAACAATTGTAGTAGTCAAAGCAGTTGTTCACTACTAATTCAGTATGTGTACTGAAAGATATATTTGAAAAAGCAACAAACATGTTTACAGCTCTAATGGTTTAGTGTTTAACTGCTGTGACTGTAGTGTATAGGGTTATTGGTTCAAGGCCTACAAGGTCTGTTTATTTTTTTGCTAGGCAGAACAAGGACTGTTGGATTCAAAGTGGCTAAGGCAGTTTTGAGCAGAGTTAAGTTTGCATGACAGTAAGCGGTGATAACATACGGTTAAACAAAAAGGCGATACACAGTGCAGGCTTCGCTTACCAGTGTGCAAATGTGCTTAACGTTTATATTTAAGCAGTCCTTACACCTGCTAGGCATAGCTGTAATGGACATTAAATGTATCTTGTTACACTCTTCACACTATCGGCTACCTGGAGCTTGCAGTATTAGCATAACACACTTGTACAAATAGGCAGATAGGCATGGTTTACCCTCTGAGTCCTGGCAAGTGTGTGTATGTGTGCAAGTGTGTATATTTGTAGGCTACAGCATTCTGAGGCCACATTCTCCAAATACAATACACCTTGCCATACATTATAAGGGATAGTGATGTTACTGACATTAGGAGAGCCATGACAAACCCTCACCCTACTATCCCTGTGACATGTGCAATAAATGCATATCCCTGTAGTAGCACTGATTAGATAGACAAGGGGTTGTATTGCAGTCCTGGTCAATGTGTGGTTGTGTATATGTCAGAGCATTATCATGGGTTTCAGTGAGTACAATATCCAGTGTGGGGTGTGGGTGCTGGGTATACTGTCTTTACACCATGGTACCTGCAGTACATGTCCCAAGGTCCACTGTATGAGGACCACTGTCACCATCAACCATACAAGTAAGTGATTACACTATCCAGCCCAATGATGCATGTGCTGTGGGCAAATTCTCTGTAACAGAATGGACCCACTGATAAGGTAGTTAGCACTGATAAACCCAGGTCTCTCAGATGTGTCTATGACTATGTATTTGTCAATGTATATATGACAGTATGTCATACTATGTATTGTTCATTAACACCCAGTACATCCCCCATTACCATACTGTGCAAGACATGGTGATGTTCTTCACTTAACAAGAAACTCGGGACACACCTCATCCTACAAGCTGTGTGGTGTGTGCAATTAAGGCCAAACACATTAGTAGCAATAAGTACCTAGGGAGGGGTTCTACTCTCAGTGTTGCCAAGTAAGTGTGTGTGTATGTGAAGGGATCCACTTCAGTTTGCAGAAAATGCATGTCCCAAGAGGTCATTTGTCCAAGAACTGACTGGCAAATGCTAACATTTCAAAGGAATCATCTTGTGGAAATTCATCCCATCAAAACTAGTAGTAGATGTGTAAATGCCCTCTTCCCCACTGTACAGCTGTACAGCAATACTGGAGTTGGTATATATAGTTGGGTGTGGATGTTGTGGGCACAGCCACCTTCATTGGGGTTATTGTTGTGTGCATCCCCTCACTTAGACTGCTGTAATACTGTACAATTTATGTTAACAGGTTAAGTAGTTGTCAATCACACTATGTGTGGTTCTTTGCCACCCCACACCCTCCAAAGTGGAGGCCTGTGCCACCCACACCAGCATATCTATGTTTACCAACTCCAGGATTGCACTACATTAGGGAAGAGGACATATAACCTGCCAGTAACATTGTCAATGACATAGGCAGACTGATTATTTACTGATGTGATGTTTTGCCTATTTTGCCTTGGTGGAATTACATAGGCTAAAATGAGTTCACTGCAAAATTAAGTACATCCATGTGTTCAGTATTCCCTTTGTATTGCATCAACACCAAAGCCTGTGTGTGTGTGTGTGTGTGTGTGTGTGTGTGTGTGTGTGTGTGTGTGTGTGTGTGTGTGTGTGTGTGTGTGTGTGTGTGTGTGTGTGTGTTATTCACAAACATTTGGTGTGTGCCACCCAGTAGACTTACCATTGTCCACTGTAGAATAGCTGCTGACATCAGCCACCATGCACTCATCTGTATACATCTCTCAGACCTATCTGCTTAAAAGTGCTTACTCCCACTTACCCCTGTGCTAATTTCTTTAAAAGAAAAGAAAAAAGGGGTGATAGGAAAGTGGTCAAAAAGGGGGCATGCAGAGGGGAAAAACAATATGAAAGATAGCTAGGGATGTGCAGGAAGGGTGTAGGGAAGGTCCATAGCTGTCCATTTCAGATACAGCAACAGCTGTGTATATATACTGAATTTGGAGGTAGATTTGGATACTCAAACCCCTGAGAGAGGGGTAAAGACAATAATAATGTGTTGTGAAGCCAATTAGACCAGATTACATGTGTCCAGTGGATGCGTATGCAAAATGGACAGCTATGTATGGGGCGAAATATTTTTTTTTGTGAACATTGCCCTTTTTTTTTAAGGTGAGAGTGGGATGTTGGGGAAGGATAGTAGGTATATTTGGGGAAGGAGGTTGGATAGGGAAGACAGACAAGACAGCATACAGGGGCGGTATATGACACATGTGGGGGGTAAACACCTTGGATGGGGGAGATGTTTGGAAATTGGAAGCCCATGAGCCCCCAAATTGAAACAGTGGGACTGAGGTCCCCACTCATGGGCAGTCACCACTGGACCTTCATGGCCCCAAAGGTGGCTGTACTGGGGGGCTGAGCAGGAGGGGCAGGCTGACCCTCTAAATGTGCCACGCGGCCGTCAAGCTGGCGTAGCAGATCTCCAAACTCCCTTCGGAGTTCGCTACTCACCAATCCTCGGACCTGACTTCATGTGACAGGATCCTGTCCGCACCTGCTCCCAGGGGTGGACGAGCACCATCCCCTGAGGTGGTTCCACCCTAAAGTGGTGCAGGACCAGCAGACGAAGAGGTCCTGAAGTTGGTCCCAGACATTCTGGAGCCCAGTGCCATGGCCAGATGAAGTGGGAGAGGTGGGTCTGCTGGGACTGGCCTTCCCAAATGTGCCATGGTGTTGCAGTTTTAAAGTATATGTGAGTTAGTAGTAGTCAACACAATCCAGGATTAGTTATAACAGCATGCATAGATATTCCCATTAACTAAAAACACCAGATTTGGAACAGTTGAATAGCAAACAGAACATGTGCATATATGGAACAACAGTGGCCATTACAATGGCATGCAGGTTACATTGATAGCAGCAGGCTGCCAATGATAGTATTTCAACATGGAACATTAATAGAAACACATTTCAATATTTGTTGAACAATAGGACATATTTCCCAACAGTAGGTTTGGTGTAAAACATACCTATTGATTTGTGTATTTAGATTATTGTTACAGATATGGTGGAGGGGATGTCAATTAACAACTTATATATCCTTGTAGTACTCATAACTTTAATGATCATTGCTCTAATCATTAAGGTACAGGTATTATTTCAATACCCTATTGCCTTGGTTTGGGCAGTGGTATGTTTGTACATAGTGTGTACTTCAACTGTCTTATAGCTAAATTCTACATCTCTTACCTGGTAGACCTGTGGAGGGAATGTTTGTTAACACTACCTGACTGTTTTTGCACATATTCACAGATTCCTAGTTAATATTATGCAAATACTTTTCAATCGCTTAATGCACACACTCTGGACAAAGCTTGACAACATGGGGGTAGAAACTGGGACATGTTTTGAATATTGCTCTCATAAACTTGGAGAGTTGCTAGAGTAACAGGATTTGTTTTAATATACATTTTCTGAAGGTTTTGAGGTCTGAAAATCAAATGTATGTCATTATTTCGTGACTACAATTCTGAGATCACCCCAGTGCTTTGCCAGGGGGACAGAGGAACAGGTAGAAAATATGAGCCAATTATCTTGACATTCTGAAAAATCTGTACTGTTGAGAGGTATGATTATGCATAAAGCTTCCTACCACTCCCAGGATTTGAACCATGGCTGTGTTTGCTAGCAATACAACAATTTAAGTCACAGTAGAGTGTCCTATTTGGATATTGCTATCTATCGCTTCAGTGCTTTCTGTCCAAGTCTCTCTTGGTTGTACAATCTGACCTTGCAATTACAACAGTCTTACACATACATTCCTACACATATTTTGATGTAGCACAATGTGAAAAACAGTGATTGACACAACAGTATTATTTTGATATCAGATGTTACTGAATACTACATGCCAGGCCATACTATACCAGAGTAAACACTACCAGTCCAGGATTTACATCTTTATTGGCAGGCACAGTTTTCTTATCTAACACACCTGTGGAGGGAATGTTCGTTAACACTACCTGACTGTTTCTACACATATTCCCAGATTCCTAGTTAATATTATGAACATACCTATTAATCTCTTAATGCACACACTTTGGACAAAGCTTGATAACATGGGGGTACAAATAGGGACATGTTTTGAATATTGCTGTCATAAACTTGGAGAGTTGCATGAGGGACAGGATTTGTTTTCATATACATTTTCTGAAGGTTTTGAGGTCTGAAAATCAAATGTATGTCTACAATTCTGATATCATCCCACTGATTTGCCAGGGGGTCAGAGGAACAGGCATAAAATATAAGCACATTATCTGGACATTCTGAAAAAAATGTGTACAGTTGAGAGGTATGATTATGCATACAGCTTACTACCACTCCCAGGATTTGAACCATGGCTGTGTCTGCTAAAAATACAACAATTATAATTTTCAGCAGAATGTGCTGTTCGGATATTGCTGTCTATTGCTTCAGTGTTTTCTTTCTAAGTCTCTGTTAGTTGTACAATCTGATCTTGTAATTACAAGAGTCTTATACAGACATTCCTAGACATTTTTTTATGTAGCACAGTGTGAATAACAGTGGTTAACACAACATTACTATTCACAGAATGCAACAATAAATACCATATAATACCAGCGTAAACACAACCAGTCCAGGATTTAGAGCTTTATTGACAGGCAGTTACAGTTTTATTTAAATATGATCTATATAGGACTATTACTGTCATAGTGTCTGGTTTATTCAGTACAACCCATACACAGTTTTTATACTGCCAGGTGACATTCTACTTCTTTATATTTATTTGGTATGCTACTACAAGCAGGATTGTTACTCACCAGCCTCATGATGCAGCCTTTGCAGTCTACTCGCATGGGCTTCCTTATTTACAGCCTGCTCAGCTGCAGCTGTAAGGGAAATAGAGAAATATTTAGGCATACCTATCCATCATATACACAGGCTGGACGTAAACAGTTATTAGTATGAGTACTTACACACTGCTGGGACATCACCCCTCTGCCTTTCTTCTTGGACCCACTCGTCCAAGAGCTCCCTCTTTCTCCGATTCAAGTTGGCATAGTGCTACTGAACCTGCATACCAGTCCGAGGGATACCCGTGGCACTGGTGAGATCATGGGTGAGATGGGCTTCCGCTTTATATTGGGAGCCTTGGTACTGGCCCTGCAGCAGTCTCTTATCATGGTTATGTACCAGGAGTCCTACCATGACCTTGGACTCTGTATGCCCCAGTGCTGCACATGGAAGCGCATGCCCTCACCAACTCTTGCCACACTGCCTACAGTGGGAAGCTGCAACCAGTTATGAGCTGTATTCCCACCTGTGGGGCTTAAATATGGCCAATTTCCCACCCTTTGACGTGATTGGATGGTTTTGAATAGGCTGACCTAAGCTAAACTATGGGCAAATCTGCTTAGCTAAGGTTGGCAGTGGTTAAAGGGACAGGTTCAGCACTGCTTACCATTGGGCAAATCCACTTAGCTAAGCTACTCATTGTTTATGTGACGATTGGGGAGAGATGGGTGAAGGCTGCCAGCCTAGCCAAATAGAATTTGATATATAATTCTGGCATTTGTAAATAAATGTAAAATGCAGGCATGTTTTCTTGAGTGTAAAAGAATAGTGTGAAATGTGGAACTGCAAAATATGGGACAACATTACACTCTACTGGCCCAGTGAAGCATGTTGTGACCCTTTCATATTAGAATTCAGCTCCAGTGCGTCTGGATGAAGGTTTCATGCCAATTGTTTTAAGGCTAAAGTTTATGACCAGAATTTAGATATGGAATTTGCTTTATTGCTCTGGTTTCTGTTAGAGTATACATGTGAAATGACTTATATTGTTGTAAGTTTCTGAGCAGGTGTTAGATTGCTAAATAATGCAGTTTGTGGTCTGAGAACTCCAGACTGTCAAAAATGATTTAATTTGGGAGGGCCTTAGAGACATGTTTGTTAGTTTGTTTGTGTCTTTCGGCTTTTCCCGGTTAGGGGTCGCCACAGCGGAACTCCGGTCCGCTAATGATTGGTAGTGGATTTTTACGTACTGGGTTACCAGCCCTGACGCACAACCTTCAACATAGGCATATGCTCTAACCACTACACTATTGCAATATTGCTTATGGTGGATGTCTCTTACTATTTATCTTCTTGTGCTGCTTATGCTGGATTAAGCATAGCTAAGCAACGGGCACACCCGCGCATCTATGCTTAAACTTTATTGCATGTTTAAAAAAATTATTTGTTGTGTTTTATTTATTTATACCCCTCAGAATATCCATGCTAATGCTGAACCTGTTATTCTATCAGCTGAGCTTTGTCCACATTCCTTACTCTGACAGGTTGGGAGGTGTGCACTATGTGCTTATGCCACATGTGTTATTCTATTACCTTTTGCCTTGGTAGGGATGATTGTCCCTTATGGCTTTGACCAGATTATTTATTAACTGCAATCTTCAATGCTTTACCAGAAAAACACAAAGTTTATGAGCAGCAGACTAGAAATAAAAGGCAAACATTTGGACATTGTGTGAATTCCTTGACACTTGAGTTTTATTCCTCTAAATAGTACAAAGAATCACAAGGATGCATGCTGATGTTTTTATTCGAGCTTGAATGTTCATTATCCTGATGTGTTGGGGGGGTTTACAAGCATCCTCGCTCATTTTAAATTGCTGAAAGGCAATTCTGGAGTGCAGGGGGTAAGTGTTGTGAGAGCTTTGCTATCAGACACACACCCCCGTGCTTGTAGACGTCACCAAGTCCGTTTTAGAGCATGGCAGCACACCTTCATACATATGCATGGCGCGCTGCAGTGCTGAACAGGAATGGTCCCTGCTGTGCAGGAATAACTTATTCCTGCATGGCTGCTTGCTGAATCCCAGGGAGTAATAGTATTGTAAGAATCACAGTATTAGTGTAGTAGTAATAAGTATAAGTACCGTAAGAAATGTACAGTAATAGTTTTATAAGCGATACAGTATTAGTACAGTAATAACTGGTGCAAATGCAGTATGATATAGACACCAATAGTATTTTAAACACTGTAGTAATAATACAGCAATAATTGGTGTAAGCGCAGTATGATATAGACAGTAATAGTACATTAATACCACAGTATTATAGCATATAACTGGTAAAAATGTTGCATGATATAGACAGTAATAGTACTGTAAACATCACAGTATTTGTACAGTAATAATTAGTATAAGAGCAGTATAATATAGACAGTAGTAGTTTAGTAATATAGTCACTGGAGTATTAATGCAGTTATAATTACTATAAGTGCAGTATGATATATACAGTGATAGTATTATAAACAGTACAGTATTAGTATAGTAATAATTAGTAAAAGTGCAGTATGATACAGACAGTAAATAGTACACATTACTATCTGTGTTCTTTATCTGACCAATTTGTTGTTTATAGCTGTGGATTTGTCTATTAACAATGAGAATGTTTTGGAGTCTACATAGTAATTGCTCATTTATAAAAATAATATTGTTAAGGGGCAGTTTATTACACTGTCTAGATTAACATCCAGGTTAAAAGATTTTATGTGTGAACTTTTTGTTGCCAAATTTGTTACTTGTAGTTATGATAAAATGGGGATACAAACTTAAGTAGCAGAAGTTATTACGTGCAGGCATGGCAAACATAAGCCTATTTTGTTAGCAAAGAGGCATTCTGGCATCACTATCTGTGACACTAGTTCAGAACATCAGAAATGTTTTCAGTTCATGCACTCCTGTTTATGAGTACGGTTATCAGACAGATAATACGTAACAAGTAGAAACTTGTTCTGGGGAATGACACTGACATTTGAGTAAATACCACAATATAATTATAAAAGAGGGAAGACTCTCAAGACACTATTGTAGAGTAGATGCAGAACAGTCCCTACATTAGTTTCTCACAAACTGAAGGGCACATACTACCGCAGTAGGTCTTCCAGTTGCTGTTTTGATAGTGTTAAGCATTTTTTATTGGTCACATGAACAGAAATTGGAGCCAGGGCACACTATTTCTTTAGATCTTCAAATGACATTTCTGTGGAGAATTGAATAACCTGCGACATCTTCGTCAGTAAAATAACTGAAAAGCTGACAAGAAGATGTACACAAACATTTATTTGCCATGAAAACATATAGTAAGAATAATCCATTGTACAAACAGTCTGACCTTTGCCCAGGCTTCTGTGAGCTTTTGACCTTATAGGAATGGTCCAGCTGAAGTGGATTTTAACAACAATCTTGGAGCTAAGAGAACTAGAATGACAGCTGCATCTCCAAGCTAACACCCCTTCCTGTACACATCAGCATTGTGTGTGCTAAAAGCTAGACCATTGACTTGATCTGCCTCTCCTTAACATATTTTACAATCACTTTTCAACATTTTTTGAAATTTATTTACATATTTTGAGCAGGTGTCTCAAACTGATGTCCTTGATACATGTTTCTTGCAGTACAATTTTTAATTTCTGTATCATGAACATTTGGCTATTCCTGGCTTTTACTTTAAATGTATGACTCTGCTCATGGCATGGCTTTTAAATTGTGAGTTTTTTACCATTAATATTTTAAAATATTTATTTACAAAGATGATTCATACTACTATTTAATTTCAGTTTTACTTGATATCCTAGATTGTGATAGTTTAGTTGACTCCAGTGGAGCCCCAGAGTTTTTACTCTAACCTACAATGACTGTTTTTTGAGCATAGGTTCATAGGTGCATAGGTTCATACTAGGCTATCTGCCCTAGGGCATTTATAAGCCTAGCCAGAATGTGTTTGGCTTTCGCCACCCATTTTAAATTTATTTTGCTATGCCCTTTTTCGAGGTTAGTATACTGTGCCTCTGTCTAACAGTGACACAGAAGTGATACCCGGGGTAAACCTACGATCTCCCATCCACTCATCAAGATTCCTCTTGAAGAGAGTCAATGAGGGACTCTGCCTAACCTGGACTGGGATTTTATTCCAGAGTGAAGGGAGCCTCTGGGTTATGAACCTGTCCCTCCAGCATGCCCTATTTATTTCAGTGCTGAGGTTCAAGTCTCTCGAGCATGTAGCTCGATGGGATTTGGATTTTCTGAGGTGCAGCATGTCCATTAATTCCAGGTTGGACATGGCTTTATACGTCAGGCACAGATCGCCTCTGAACAGGTGGTATGCCACTGAGTAGAGCTGGAGTTTCTTTAACCGGGCAGCATATGGCATCTGTTTGAGCCCTTTGATCCTCTTGGTGAGGGACTTTTGGGGTCTTTCCAGTTGCTGCAAGTGTCTGGTAAGGTACATCCCAAAAGGGGCATTGTACTCAATTATGGGCCTGATGAGGGATGAGTAAAGATGCACAATGACCTCCCCTGATCTAGATGTGAATCCCTTCATGATTAGGTGGGCTATATAAAATGTTTTTCTAACCACTTTGGCCATGTGGTTGTCAAATGAGAGATTGCTATCAACTTGGGTCCCCAGGTCCCTAATTACTTCTTCTGTACTTAATGGATTACCACCTATGTGGTAATTTGTGGGCATTTTGTTTTTGCCAGAGGGGATGACTATACACTTTTTGGCATTTAGCTTGAGGCCATGGCTCTGGCACCAGTTGTCTGTTTCTATGAGGCCCTTTTGGAGGATGCTTGTGTCGGCTGGAGAGTCGATTATGGCGCCCAGTTTGCAGTCATCTGCGAACTTGGTCAGCCACAGTCCTTCCGTGTTGGCCTGTACCTCCGAGAAATATATACCGAACAAGAGAGGTCCCAGGACTGAGCCTTGTGGGACACCACTTGTAACTGGTTTGGAGTCTGACATGGCGCCAGCAATTCTAACCATGTGGGTTCTGTCCTTGAGCCAGTTTGCAATCCATCTAGTGACATAGGGGTTTATATTTAAGCTGGTGAGCTTATCTATAATGCCCGAGTGGGGTATTGTATCGAAGGCTTTTGCAAGGTCCAGGTAGGCTGTGTGGACCACCTTCCCTCGTCAATGGCCTTGGTGACTGTTTCAAAGAAATCAACCAGGTTTAAGAGGCAGGATCTGCCCTTAACAAAGCCGAACTGGGTAGGATCCAGTGTCTGTAGGTCCCCAATATCTTTATTTATGAGGTCCATGATGATCTTTTCCATAGCTTTGCAGACCAAGCTAGTCAGGCTTATGGGGCGATAGTTTCCAGGATCCGTTGAGGCACCACCTTTATGGAGAGGGACCACTGTTGCTGTACGCCACTCTTTGGGCACATATCCTGTAGTAAGGCTGAGATTGAACAGTAGTTTTATGTTTGGGATTAGCTCTTCTTGGAGCTCATGTAGGATGCAGCCCGGGACACCGTCTGGTCCCATTGATGCTGTGTTTTTTGCTTTGGAGAGAGCGGCTCTTACCTGAGCATCTGAGATGTCAGGGGGGGCAGCACTCTGCTGGGATAGATATTTCCCTTTTGGTGGGGAGGGGAGGGGGGTTTGCGCTGAACCTGTCAGCTAGGATGTTGGCAATGTCTGTGGGTTCAGTGTATTTTTTGTCATTTTGGACTAATTCTGAGCATATCTGGGAATTACCACCCAGGTTCCTAACATAACTAAAGAAAGCCTTGTGATTATCCTTAGTGTCCTGTGCAATTTTTCTCTCGAAGCTGGCCTTAGACAATTTTATGAGTGCCCGTAGTTTTTTGCTAATACTGATCAGTGATGCCTTCCCTTTTTGGGATTTTGCTCTATCATTTAGTAGCTTCCTTCTTCTATTGTATAGTTTATTTATGGCTGGGGTCCACCAGACAGGACGTCTGCCTTTGGAGGATTGGGTCTTGGTTTTATTTGGGATCGCATGATCCATGCATTCCTGAAGGTGTTCATAGAATGCGTTTATAAAGGATTCTGCGGTCTGGGTCGTATTTTCCACAGGCCCGGGGGCTTTGAAGGATTCCACCTCGGTTTTGAGGAGTGTGAAATTTGCTTTAGAGAAGTTTTTCACTGTGGTTTTCTGGGCAGGGGGTGGGGTCGGGATGTGAATATCCAGTGAGATTAGTTTATGGTCTGATATTACCAGTGAGGGATACACTTCTGGTCTGGAGCATAGAGTCCCCATGTTGTTGATGATCAGGTCCAGTACGTTTTCTCCTCTTGTGGGAGTGGTAACAAGTTGTTCCATAGCATTTGAGTTTATAAATTCTAGGAACCTTTGGGCTAGGGTGTTGGAGCTAGAGTAATGCTCCCAGTCTATGTTTGGGTAGTTGAAGTCACCCAATATAATGGTGTTTGGAGAGACCTTCATATTTTCCAGTGTTCTCAGAAAGGCCGAGTGGGGTTCCTGGGTTTGGGAGGGTGGTCTGTAGCAGGCTATAAACTGGAAGGCAGTTTTACCCACTGTTAGTTGCACATGGATAGTCTCTGATTCTTCGTGCTTTGCCACCAACCTGGAGGTGTGGGTATCTTTGATGACTATCGATACTCCCCCTCCTTTTGTGGTTTGGTCCAAGTTTTGGGGCCGAAAAACATGGTATGAGGTATAGCCTGGTAGTGCTGGGGTGCTCTCGGGAGCCCTGAACCAGGTTTCTGTTACTGCACAGATATCGATGTTCTCCATGCTAAGGAGAGTTTTGAGTGCGTGCATCTTGAGGTTTAGACTTCTGGTGTTGAGTAGCATTACTCTTAGTTTCTTATCCCTTGTGATACCTATGGAGGTGGGTTTGTCTTTTGAGCCTTGCCTAAAAGAGGCACTATGGGGGTAGCAAGAGCCTTTGCCAATATCCGAAAGCCCAGGGGTGACAGGTGCAAGCCGTCCCTAGCGAAGCATCATGGCTTGTCGAGCATATCATCCCAAGCTGACAGGCATTGGATCCCCTTTGAATGACACCAGTACTTAAGCCAATTGTTGAAATTGATCATCTTGTCTTCATATTGTGGCATCATTCTTGGTGAGGGTAAGAGGCTACTCAAGGTCAGGGTCATACCGGCCTGGGCTACATGCTCAGAGAGCTCCTTTATGTCTCTTTTCATGTAGTCCAGGGAGGTACGTCTCGGGTCATTCACACCAGCATGGACAATGACTGAGTCATATTTGTACTTGCCTTGGAGTGACCTGAGTGCTTGTGTTATGTGGTGGATCCTAGCGCCCGACAGGCTGCTCACCGTGACCCTCTCCTTGTTCAGCCTGGTGAGCGGGACGTCAGTGTGCCTGACGATAGAGTCACCTATTACAAGTGTATCAGGTGTGTTGTTTAGTCTTAAGGGCTGTGACTGTTCGGCACACTGGCTTTGTGAGATATGTGTTGCACGTGTTTTGTTTTGGGGTAGCAGTTGCTTGGGTGTCTGCTTTGGAGGTCTCTGCTGCTTAGGCAGATCTTTATTTAGAGACTCCGAGTATGTTTTTGTGTGATTATGTGTTTGGTTTGCTGTTGTGGTAGGTCTATGTGAGACTGGAATTGTAGTGAGTGTGGTTTCCTTCTCCTCCTGACTGGTTATGCCAGTACTGAGTTGAGAGAGCTTAGCCTCCAGTTTGGCTATATGGTTGCATCTCTCACATGTGTTGGAATTTGTTGGAAGGAGGAGAGGGTTGTCTGTGTACATGAGGCAATTGTAACATTGCCTCAAGATTCCCAGATTCACCAGCTGGACCGGAGAGGAGATTGACAACTGACCTTTGGACATGCTAGAATAATATTGGGAATTCCTTAATAATTGAAAACAAGGGCCAGTGGGGAGTGAGGGTGTAGTGCTTTTAATTTTTAGTGCTGACTTATATAATTGCTTTAGCGAGCAAGTGCCAGGTAACTTAAGTGCAATGTGTTACAGGTAACTTAAATGCAAAACTGACAAACAGTAACTTTCTTTCAAGTGAAACAAGGAAATAAGTACAGCAAGCAATGCAGATATCACTAGTAATCCACAGAAGTTCTGAGAAGCCACGTATTAGGTGGAATTAGCGTTCCAGGGAAATAACAAGCAAACAAACAACAAGCATATAAACAAAGCTAGATTCAGCAGGCCTGGATCTAGTCTATGCTACAGCAAACAAGGTGTACCAATTTCAGTAAGATACAGTTCAAATATTCAGGCACTATAAACCTTTAACCAGAAATTCCCAGCTCAGAAGGGCAGAGTCCAGCCTCTTCTCCCACAAGAGTGCAGACCACGAACCTTCTTAATGTAAAATAACTGGCCTGAAGCCCAAGTGCCTAAACCAGAACTAATACACTTTAAGAATAACAGACACTGGGCTCTCAATCAGCAGTTCCCAACTTAGAAGGATGAAAGCTACCTGTCCTGCCACCACAGTGCATGCCACAAACCTTCCTAATGTAAAACAACTGGTCTGAAGCCCAAGTGCTTAATCCAAAAGACTTAGAATGATAGCTACACTTTAATCAAGTTACTACCAAGCAGTAATAAATACAATTGAATACTTTAGAGAATGCCTGGATTAGTGCTCAAGTTACACAAACAAAGCTAGATCCAGCAGGCCCGAATCCAGTCTATGCCACAGCAAACAAGGCGCACCAACTTCAGTAAGAAGCAATTCAGATATGCATGCATTATAAGCCTTTAACCAGAAATTCCTAGCTCAGAAGGGTAGAGTCCAGCCTCTCCTCCCACAAGAGTGCAGACCACGAACCCTCTTAATGTAAAATAACTGGCCTGAAAGCCCAAGTGCTTAAACCAGAATTAATACACTTTTAGAATAACAGACACTGAGCCCTCAATCAGCAGTTCCCAACCTAGAAAGATGTAAGCTACCTGTTCTGCCACTACAGTGCAGACCACAAACCCTCTCAGTGCAAAACAACTGGTCCGAAGCCCAAGTGTTTAAACCAAAAGGCTTAGAATGAGTTACACCAAGCAGTAATAAATACAACTGAGTACTTTTAAGATGATGCAAAAGTAAACTAAAGTAGGTAGAAACACAAGTACAGTAAAAGCAGATGATTTTTTTTTTTCTGAACAAGTGCTGAGATCAAAGAAACAGATTTGAGTGCTGAAACTAGAAAACTGGCTAGTTATAAGAAAAAAAACTAAGCTAGAAGGCTTCCCTCCAACACAGAAGGGCTTGGGGGCTCAGAAGCCTACAAATAGTCTATATCACTTAACAGGAAAGGCAAGAAACAAGCTTAATTTTTTTTCTGTTTCCCAGATGCTCTCTTTGTACACAGTAGGAGTGCCTGAAATCAGAATATGATCTCACTGCACTCAGCTGAGTGAGCAAATGAGATGGGCCCAAAAGGAGTATCCAAACACAAATTTACAAGAGGGGCGGGCAGTTTCAAGGCCACTAAGAGTAGCAGAGTCAAAACTTCCAGTTCACTTAATATTCCTGCAACACACAGTTAAAATCAATTTAAATACTGTATTTTTTTGAAATAAAAGTGCAGATAAAGGTACTAAAATTCTCTTATACATCCAGTTGAATACAGCAAGTTCTTAGCCGGCCAAAGCTGAGGCTTTTAAGCAGAAAATATTTCACACTGTACCACTTAAATAGGCAAGGACAGGAAATCAAAGAATGTGGCTACGCCCACACCTAGAAATACTAGCAAATAACAAAATTCAGCAAACACTGACTAACTTCCAGTTCACTTAATATTCCTGCAACACACAGTTAAAATCAATTTAAATACTGTATTTTTTTGAAAAAAAAGTGCAGATAAATGTACTTAAATTCTCTTATACGTCCAGTTGAATACAGCAAGTTCTTAGCCGGCCAAAGCTGAGGTTTTTAAGCAGAAAATATTTCACACTGTACCACTTAAATAGGCAAGGACAGGAAATCAAAGAATGTGGCTACACCCACACCTGTAATTACTAGCAAATAACAAAATTCAGCAAACACTGACTAACTTCCAGTTCAGTTAATATTCCTGCAACACACAGTTAAAATCAATTTAAATACTGTATTTTTTTGAAAAAAAGTGCAGATAAAGGTACTTAAATTCTCTTATATGTCTAGTTGAATACAGCAAGTTCTTAGCCGGCCAAAGTTATGACCTCATAATTCAAACAGATATTCATATCTCTGGAGCTATGATGGTCAACACTTAGGGTGTCTTATTGATGAAATAATTAACTCAGATGGACTATTTCCCAAAGTGCACTATAACACACTTTTTGGTATTGAGTTTTAATCCATGACTTTGGCATCAGCCATTTGTCTGTGTTAGACCCTCTTGCAGGATGTTAGTGTCATGGAGAGACTCTATGATAGCTCCCAATTTGCTGTTGTCTGCAAACTTAGTGAGCTAGAGGACTTTGACATTAGCTTGACCTCTAAGAAGTAGATGCCAAACAGGAGTGGCCCCAGCATGGAGCCTTGTGGTACTCCACTGGTGATCAATGTATTGGTAGAGGTGGTATCACCAATCCTGACTTCTTGAGTGTTAACTGTGAGCCAGCTGGCAATCCAATGAGTTATGTAGGTATTTATGTCTAGTTCAGTGAGTTTGTCAATAATACCTGAGTGGGGTGTTGTACCTAATACCTTAGCCAGGTCTAGGTAGGCAGTCTGCACCATTTTCCTTTCATCCATTGCCTTGGTTACCCTCTCAAAGAAGTCTACCAGGTTAAGCAAGTATGAACTTCATTTAACAAAACCAAGATGAGATGGGTCCAGTGTCTGTAGGTTGACAGTGTCTTTGTTGATCCCGACGTGGCAGGGGGGTGTGGTATTGTCCTACATTGGTGAGTACTAGTACCTACTACACCAGTGAGGACATGACGTGGCCGGAGGATATCAGTTCATTCACCCACATTGACTATATAGAATCATACTGGAACCTGTGGAGTAGTGATTCGAGGGTGTGCATAACCTGGCAGATCCTGGCTGTAGACGAGCAGCTAACTTGTATATTTTCCTTTGTCTAGCCTGGTCAGTGGGGCATCTGTGTATTTTACAATGGAGTCCCCTATGACAGGCATCCTGGGTAAAGTGCTTGTTTTCTTGTTTGCCTTCTGGGCATCATTCTTGGGGTTCCATTGGGTATAGGCACATGTGTGTCATTTAGCATTGCTTTTGTTGTGTGCTTTAGAGATTTCTAAGGATTGGTGTTGTCTTTTGTAGGCTTGGGAGGTCTTTGAGGTTTGGGAAGATTGCTTTTTAATGCCTCAGTATATGAAGACTTAGTATATGAAGACTTGTGTGTGGTGGACACTATGGGTGTTGGATGTACTTTGTTTGTTCTTGACAGCCTTGTTTGCAAGCAAGATTTTTGCCTCCAAGGAAATTGTGTATGTACATCTCTTGCATGCTATTAATTTCTTTAAGGATTAAAAGGTTGTCTGTGAACATGAGACAATTGCTATATTGTCTCAGGATGCCCATATCTACCAAGCTGGTTACAGAGACATTTGTAAATTGTGCATCCATGTTGTCCAGACCTGTAGGCTATTATGGTTTGAGAACTGGGTTATACAGGGGTTTCCTAATGAGGTCTCTAGGGTTAGAAACTAGAGTCAGATACTGCTAAGATATGGTACTAGTGCTGTTAGATGTACACGCTAGCTGCTCTAAACTTAACTCTGCATAATGCCTCACTAACTTACAAGTTGCAGTCCTAATACTAATTATACAGGTAAACTTTACTCTCCAAGTGTTTGCATCTGTACAGGGCATTGCCAACTGCCACTGTGCAGCAAGCAGCTCTGCACAAATGCACCTAATTTATAGCAACAGAAAAGAACTGAAATCTAACTTGTAAGTTCTCTGACTAGTAAACAACTACACTTTGAGCTCTTGTGGAGTGCCTCCCAACTCGGGGAGATCATGCAAACAACCTGTGCCACAGCATGGATGAGCTCATACTCTTAATGTAAAAACACAGCAAAAAGGAGCCCTCAAGTGCAATGCAACAAACAAAAGAAAGCAACTTATTCCCTGACTAGTTCACCCTAGAGCTAGGCAATTTAAATGAAAACAGTTTAGAAATCAACACTTAGAGAAGACAGGCTATTTTTATACCAAAAGTACTCAGAAAAAAACAGGCAAACACCTTCTGCCACAAAATGGATGATTTGATCCTTTTAATGTAAAAAAAAAAACACAGCAAAAATAAACCTTCATGTACAATGTAACAACAAAACAATTCAATTCCTGGTGAGATTGCAAACAGCAAGACAATTTAAATGCAAACAGTTTAGAAAGCAGCATTTAGGGAAGACAGGCATTTTTTTCCACCAAAAGTACTTTAAAAGCTCTTTTAATGCAGTAAAACAAAAATAACCTTCATGTACAATGTAACAACAAAACAATTCAATTCCTGGCAAGATTGCAAACAGCAAGACAATTTAAATGCAAACAGTTTAGAAAGCAGCATTTAGGGAAGACAGGCATTTTTTTCCACCAAAAGTACTTTAAAAGCTCTTTTAATGCAGTAAAACAGTAGCAATTAGTTATGCAGTAGTGCAAGTTCAGTAAATTGAACGCAGTAAAAGGGATTCCAGACCACAGTAGCAGTAGCTAGATGAAGGAAAAATGCAGAAAAATGCAATAAATAATTTGAAAATAAACAACTGTCTTCAGAAATAATATAATAACATCCTCCTCCTTCTCTCACCAGGAGCAATATGGAAGCACCAGTCCCAATCTGATTCTTGAAAAGCAGTTCCCGAGCTCTACAGTGACTGGTAGTCTAGTCCAGGTGTTGCAGATTTCAAAAGTAAGCTGTAATAAAGGGAGTAACACTCTGAATATTGCAGTGTGCACAAACTGTGTGGCATTTTATGAAACAGAGCTAAGACAGGTTTTAAGAGTCTAAAGGGAGGGCCTTCCCAGTTTGAAGTTTCATTGGTCAGTAGACCATAAGATGGGAAGGGGCTTCTAAAGCTAAATTTACAAGGGAGTGGGCAACTCAAAAGCCACCGAGTGTAAAAGTACAATAGGAAATGGGTGGGTGATTGGGAAAACTTCAGGCCTACAGATTTCTGAAAACAGGAAATCAAAGCAGTAAATAAAATGCAAAAACAGAACAGATACTGGAAAAGACAGATCTTAATAGCTAAACAAGTGAGTGCAATCACAAAGAAAGAAAATAAAATCACTTCCCTATCTTATTTTCTGCTTTTAAAACTCTAGTAGAGAGCCAAACAGTTGTTTGCTTGCAAATATTGCCTAAGTCTTATTGAAAGACCAGGCCGGGCTACAAAGTTGTTTATTAAATACTGGTCAATGAAGCAAAACAACCCATGACAAAGAAGTGAAATTTAAAATCCAAGTGTTAAAAGTTTTTTCCCTTGCTCAGCTGTATATCAAGCTCTCACCTAGATACCACAATCTTGGGCAGCCCCAAACTTCAGGCCTACAGACTTCTTAAAACAGGAAATCAAAGCAGTAACTAAACTGCAAAAACAAAACAGATGCTGCAGAAAGCAGATCTAAATGGCTAAACTAACTAACTAACTAACTAACTAACTAACTAACTAACTAACTAACTAATAATTAACTAACTAACTAACTAAATTACTTTCCTTGCTTGTTTTCTGTTTTTAAAACTCCAACAGGAAGTGAAATAATTGTTTGCTTGCCTTTCTGAGCCTGAGTAGGGGATGGCTGCTTTAAATGTACTATTCCATTAACGGAAGATTAAGTTACACTGAGAAGGAGTGCTACATGATCCCCCTCTGATGCCCCCTGTAACCCACTGTACATACCAATCACTAATGTTTCCCTCAGTCGTGGCAGGGCTTTATCATATTACCATAGTAGAATTTGAGTTTTTGGCTTCTGCTTGTTAAGTTATGCCACTGATGAAAATTCCTATTTACTGATCCCACAAAAAAGTGCCATTTATGTAAACTGGGTAGCACTGACCAGTACTGCCCCCAGTGATTTAGAGAGCTTCGTCTTCTCCTCCCAGTCTTTTCCCAGTTGCTATCTCACATTCTGACCTTTCCTATCTATACGTTCTCTGTATATACACCCTCTGTCTTTGACAATTCTTATCCATTTCTTCCTGGTCAATAATTTACTCTTTCAGGCTTTTGCTCAAATACCAATAAGCTTTATATTCCTCCTAACAACTAATATGTAAACCATTATGATGTTGCAACCTGAAACTGAGAATGCAAGCATGAAATGCTGTCAGCTGCATACAACCTGTTTCCAATGGTAGGTTCATAGGTCGGTACTAGGCTATCGGCCCTAGGGCCTATACAAGCCTAATCATAACAATTTGCTGGCTAATTCTTCCCACAGTATTTACTTCCCTGGACCCCTGTCTAGCAGGGCAACTGACATGATCCCTGGGGTGAATTTCCTATCTCCGATCCAGTCATCAAGGTTCCTTTTGAAAAGGGCCAAAGAGGCGATCTACTTGACATATATGGGCAGTCTATTCCAGAGTCTGGGGAGTCTCTGGGGCAGGAACCTATCCCTCCAGCATGTTTTGTTCATTGTGATGACAAGGTTTAGATGCCTGGAGTGTGTGGCTCTGAGAGATTGGGATTTCTTTAAATGTAGCCTGTCCAGCAGCTCTGGGTTTGACATGGCCTTGTATGTTAAACACAGATTGCCTCTGAGTAGACGATATGCGGCAGAATACAGGTGGAGTTTTTTTAGATGGTCAGCACATGGCATCTGCTTTAGGCCTGTGATTCTTTTAGTGAGGTATTTCTGCGGCCTTTCCAGTTGTTGCAGATGTCTTGAAAGCTACATACCAAATGAGGCGTTGTATTCTATAATGGGTCTAATGAGGGATGAGTACAGTGGGACAATGACCTCCTTTTTTTCTGGATGAAAAGCCCTTAGTGATGAGGTGTGCCACATAGAAGGATTTCCTGACTGTTGTGGCAATGTGGTTATCAAAGGTGAGACCACTGTCCACCTGTGTTCCTAAGTCTCTTATCACACTTTCGGTGTTTAGTGTACTGCCACCTATGTGATAATTCATGGGTACATTTTTTTCCCCAAAGGGGATAACTATACAATTTTTGGCATTGAGCTTGAGCCCATGGCTCTGGCACCAAGCATCTGTTTCTATAAGACCCTTTTGTAGAATATCCACATCATTTGGGGGTTCAATAATGGCTCCCAGTTTGCAGTCACCTGCAAACTTTGTTAGCCAGAGTCCCTTAGTGTTGGCCTGTACTTCAGAGAAGTAGATGCCAAACAAGAGAGGTCCCAGGACTGAACCCTGATGTACTCTACTTGTCACTTGTTTGGAGCTGGATTTGGAGTCGACTACTTTTACAGTGTGGGATCTGTCAGTAATCACTTGGTAACCCATCGAGTGACATAGGGATTAATGCCCAACTTAGTAAGTTTATCTATGATTCCAGAGTGGGGGATGGTGTCAAAGGCCTTGGCAAGGTCCATATAGGCTGTGTGGACCACCTTACCCTTGTCCACGGCTCTGGAGGCTGATTCAAAGAAGTCAGTCAGTTTCAGGAGACAAAATCGTCCCTTCATGAACCCAAACTGCATGGGGTCCAGTGTTTGAAGGTTGCCAGTGTCTTTGTTTATACGTTCTATGATAATATGTTCCATGGCCTTGCAGACCAGACTCATCAGACTGATGGGGCAGTAGTTCCTGGGATCCAAGGTAGATCCCCCCTTGTGGAGTGGGATAACTGTAGCTGTGCACCACTCAGTGGGCACAAAGCCTGAGGTGAGGCTAAGATTAAATATGACACTTAGGTGAGGTGCCAGTTCAATTTGTAGTTCATGTAGTACACAGCCTGGGATGTCGTCTGATCCCATGGATGCTGTATTCTTAGCTTTGGAAAGTGCGTTTTTTTTCTGTGTGGCCGTTATTACCAGAATTTGGCACTCTTTCGGTATTGAGATGGGCCTTTTAGAGGGTGAGAGGGGGGTGAAGTTTGCACTGAATTGATCTGCCAGGGTATTGGCAATATCCTTGGGATCAGTATATTTAATGTCATTCTGTTGTAGCTCATAGCATATCTGAGTAAATGTTCTTTGATTGTGTGTTGCCAAATTCTAACTCTGACCTGCTCTCATTCAAGTCTGCCCCATCTAGGGAACTTTCTCCTGCACCACCTGACGTAATCATATAGCTATGTAGTCCACACTATCACATTTATAATTACCTAAACACAGCAGTTTCTGCTTCCAAATAATTTACAGTCTGCCCAAACAATGAGCCTCACTTTTTCAGTTTTGTTATTCCCTCATTGTATTCTACATCACTATTAGTGTTCAGTCTTATCTATTAAGCCAAGCTAAAATCCCCTGCCCCCCAAACTTTAAACACAATGTACACCTTCTAGCTGTCAGATAACCTTGCTTCCCTCTGATGAAACTTCCATAATATTTTGAATATGTTGCACGCCAGGGTGGTCAGGCAGAATCGGCAAGTGGCATCAATATGCAATACATGTGCAGTCAGTGTTAATGTCCATGCATTTCTTCTGCCAGATAAACTACTTTATCTGTCTCCTCCTTTCATTACCAAAGTTGAAATCAGTTGCTGTATATGAACTAGATTCCTGTGTATATTAGCTTCATGGTTGTGTGCCACCTCTCACCCTAAATATGTTTTGGAAATCAGAATCCTGAATCGCTCCAGTCTTTCCTTTCCCTACCCCCCTCTTCCCCAATCTCACTAGGGATGTCTTATTTGTGTTAGATTTTAGGTCAGCAGTATATTCAAGTCTCTGAAAGCTCTGAAGAATATTAGAAAAAATCAGATCCATATTCTGGGCCATTAGTAAACAATCATCCACATACATCTAAAAGGGTGCCCCTCCCCCATTCTGTTCCACTTCAGCTTCAACATATTCCCTAACACTGAAGCCAGTTCTTCCATCACTATCAAAAAGAACCCTGGAGAAATTAAGAACCCCGCACTAGTTCCCCTCTTATTTATGTCCATCTTCAGTGGTATCCGTATTAACCAGAACATCAAATGTAGGATTTCTATAAGAAGATTTACCCATTGTAGAAATTCCAGGCTGTTTCCATGGCTCTTATGACTCTGAACAGAAATTCTGAGTCTTCAGTGTTAAATGATTTTTGTATATTAAATAACACTAAACAGGCTGATTTGCATCTTATTTGTTAATTCATAATAAATCCTGCTAACAGCCATCAGTTACCAATCCTCTGATGATCTTTCATGAATCCTTTCTGGTCTATCACAATAATTTTGGGCAGTCTTATCCAAGCATGTAGTGAAAGTTTTGGGAATTATTTTTACTTTCACATTGAAAAGGGAGACTGATCTGTAGTCTGCCGGCTGGACACATCCTTCTTCTTTGGAATTTCTGTAATTCTTGCATGAAGTAGAGTTTTACAATAGAATTTCTCCGTCTCTTCAAGTTATACTTGTATGTCAATTATCTTCTTCTCCCGCTTATAAAACTCAGTTAGGAAACCATCCAGTTCTGGATCTCCGCCCTCTTTTATTTCCTGAATGGATTGTTTAATTTCCCATTCTGAAAGAGGAACAAATAACATCCCCTATTCTCAATTGTAATTATTGTCCTATCTATGGGGAGGCAAACCAGCCATCTGTTGTTTGTAGTCATTTGTATAACTTTGTATAAAATTCCATAAATACTTTCTTTATACCTTCTCGACTAATATACTTAACTCCATAAACATCTTCTGCTTCTGTAATATATCTTACGTTCTTCTTTTCCTAAAATGCCTATGCAGTGTACTTTGCATTTATCTCACTCTGTACCTACCAACAATCACCTCTAAGATATTCTTTCTCTGCCTATGTAATAGTTAATACATCTAATGCATTCAGTTTGCAGTGCAGAATATTAATATGCCCCACTGTTGCTTTCTTATTATCTCCTGCTCTAAGCAATCCTATCTGTTATAATTCTGTGAATATATGTTTGCTGTTTAATATTGTCTTCTGTTTGCGATGTCTGTGTTTGGCCTTATCAGCCATTGGCTGTGCTCTAATCGTAGTCTCTTCACTGCTTCTGCACATAATATTCCTACCACATCTCTGCTCTACATATCCTATGTAGATAAAGCCAGCAAGTCTTGCAATGTTGGTCTCCAGTCCGGGTGTCTCTATTTTTACAGCACCCACTGCTAGTGCCCTGTCCCCTCTAGTGGGCATGGAATACCCACTGCAAATCAATAGGCACAAGATCTGATATATCCTTCATTCCAGGAGAAAAAGTAACCAAATAATGTCTTCATTTGTGTGTTACAATATAGCTACATCGTAATAGATATCCATTATTGTTGTATCTGGCTACAAGCTTAATATGAATTTCTATATTCCCACCTAACCTGTCCAGTTTTGGATCTGCAGTGGTACTGACCCCTCCCCCCCCTTTACATAGGTGTAATTTTTTAGGAATACAATAATACCACTGAGAGAAAACGTCTGCTATCTTACAACCATCAAGAAAACCCTTCCATATCATCCACCTTCCTTGTCACTATTAAGCACCTGCTGTTTGTATTTGAATACTGCAGTGAAATAAAATACTTACCCCCTGATTCATTAATAATTGTGCAAGTGCTACGCTAAGCCTATACAATGTAACCATGTTAGCATGATGAGCAGCAGTGCTGATCGGATAGGCATGCTGCTCATCATGTCTGCTGATCAGATATGCATGCTGCTCATCATGTCTGCTGATCGGATATGCATGCTGCTCATCATGTCTGCTGATCGGATATGCATGCTGCTCATCATGTCTGCTGATCGGATATGCATGCTGCTCATCATGTCTACTGATCGGATATGCATGCTGCTCATCATGTCTGCTGATCGGATAGGCATGCTGTTCATCATGTCTGCTGATCGGATATGCATGCTGCTCATCATGTCTGCTGATCGGATATGCATGCTGCTCATCATGTCTGCTGATTGGATATGCATGCTGCTCATCATGTCTGCTGATCGGATATGCATGCTGCTCATCATGTCTGCATATGTCCAAGCACCTTTTCATGACCAGCAATAGTGCTCATGGCGATGGAAAGGTGCTTGCAAGCATGAGTGCAGAATGTAAACAAAACGGCTCACATATAGGCAATGCTCAGATATGAGGACTCGCTGTAACCCAGACTATTAAGGGAAGTACAGGGAAACAATGCAAAAGGGGGGAATGAAATGGGGAAGCTGTACACGAAATTGTGTTCTAATGATGCAGTAATGTTGAAGGGGGAAATGTTTAAAATGTACTCATATTCGACAGGCAAATGCAACAAAAGAGTATAAGAAGCATTTCTGACATAAATCCAGAAATATTGATGTATTGATAATTAATGTCAATGACAATTCCAGAATTATGCCATAAATAAAAATGATCATGCTAATGAGGTATGTGATAGGGACATAAAGATGCAGTGTAACAAAGGGGAGTGAAATGTGAAAATGCCGACGAGATAACTTGAAGGACGGAAGATACTTTATGGGATGAATGCATTACATGCAGTTATTGAATACGAGATGTATATACAGGGAAGTTATGAATGCAAGCTGGCATCGCTGCTGTATTCTCCACCTCAGCATGTATACACAAGAACAAAAGGACCTTACAGCTATAGTGTCAAGTAATTCAGGAATGGACATGTTTTTGCAAAGAAATGACAGTTGCACCAATAGAAAAGGGGTTAATCACCTACGAGCAAGTAACAGATAAGCAAGCGTTGTATAGTTATATAAATGCTAAATGCTAATCTAATGAAAAACAAAATACATAAGTGACAAAAGACAAAACAGAGCAGATGACATGTCATGAGTTTGGTTTTGCCATTGCTGATTTGCAAACATGTCTGATATTGTAATGTTGAGCATGCTTACATGGAATTAAAGGGAACAGTAACATAACAACAATTCAACAGCAGCAACACAATAGAAAGCATTGTAACAGAGGGCCAATCACAGTTTCTGATGGACTGACAGCATGCCATACAGGAAGAAATGTCTAAGGAATCACTCGTCTGCCATTAAGGTATATAGTGTGATGAAAAGTGTTGCAGTATTAAAGATGTGTCCGAAGGAAGACATGCAATACAGATCATAATTATCTTGTGAATAGGTAATGCATATCAGTAATGAATGACATAATAAGTATTTGCTTCATATCAATTTCAAACACATGCCAGAACAGAAATCAGAAAGATGCATAACAATTTTGGTCACTACATAAATATGTATGTTGGTCACATAATGCCCAACATGAACATCACCCTTGAAGGGCTTAGAGCACTTTCCTATAATATAAGCTGTATGGATGACTTACCTGGTAGGAAAATGCCTGAAAAAGGTGGCCCTTTGAGTGTGCCATAAATTCTGTCTGTGTTTAAACCACTGTTGTCTGACAGACAAATGTTGCCAGATTCAACCCCCTACCTATTATACAAGTCCTTGTCCAAATCTCTGTACTGACTGCATGTGCCACATCAGATATTAATGGAAATTGTTACAAATAACTGAATTGAATGAGTGCATTAAGACAGGAGGTATGAATATAACATGAACTACCAGATTTATTCACAATGCTAGGAAAGAGATACACATGTTACTGTCCACAGAACAGTAAACAGTACAATACCAATGTTCCTTTGCCAAGGAAGCCATTCCATCATATAGTACACACACTGTCACAGAACTGAACCACAGCTTATGTGGGTAGGTATGCTATACAAGCCAGTACTCAATGCACGTGCCACAGTAGCACTCACAGCATGACATGCCCTGAGTAAATATATCACTGTCATGCAATCACAATCTGTGATGAAATATCACTGTTCAACATAAAAATGGATATGACTAACTAGATACAATTGAATAAGGCAAATGTTGAACACAACCAGTACCTCTAATCACACTGTTACTGCAACGTTAATGCCACAGAGGGAACGCTGTACCAAAAACCTGTAAAATCAGTCTGTTTTATTGTAGTACGAACAAGAATCCACTCATTACAAGATGTGGTTTAGTGCTTTCACCCACCGTATGTGGGCTTCTTCAGAACAAAGTTACAATCAATCACCTACATTTAAATAATTTTTTAGGTGCCAAAAATTTCAGTAATGGTCCGCCCTTAAAGTGATATCACTAAATAAACCTTTTTAATACACATATTAATGTTAGTATAATCATTAAAATTTGTTAAAAATTGTAATATCAATTAATCAAGTTAATAAATAATGTACATATATATGCTTCACTAATTCCTTATATTTAAAAACTATAAAATGTAAATATAAATATATGCATATTTCAAAGTATTTACATTTGTGTACTTATTAAAATACACTTGAAAATATTTGATCTCTATATCCAAAACATAACATGTATCGACAATTCATATACAATTCTTTCTAAATTGTACCAACTTTTGTCTCAAATAAAAGTTGATACTAACTTCCTTACTTACTATATGTACTGACTTTTTGATACTATAATTACTCCATACTTCTCATCTACATCCCTTAGACTTCTCACTGTTTGTGTCTTTCGGCTTTTCCCGGTTAGGGGTCGCCACAGCGGAACTCCAGTCCGCTAATGATTGGTAGTTGATTTTTACGTGCTGAGTTACCAGCCCTGATGCACAACCTTCAACGAAGGTACGCCCATTCACACATATCTCCACGCAGAAGATGCTCTAGCTGAGAATCGAACCGGACAGCGTCTTACTGTGAGGTGACAATGCTACCGCAGCACCACCACCATGGATAAGGATACCTTAGACTTCTCACTGTTGTCTTATATTTAGTATAGGTTTATTTGATATATAATCATTCCAGCCTGGTGGAGTTGATGCATTTGTACACAGTTGCCACCATACTTCCTTAAATCCCAGGGTTGCCTTCCGATTCCCTCCCTTGGGATTATGTTTTATGTGTTCTAAAATTGCAAATCTAAATTTGTGTGTTTCTCCATACTTGTCTATGTGTCTGTACAATGCATTGTTGGAATCTTTCTTTTTAATACTGTATAGGTGATCGTATATACACTTATTAAAGCGTTTTTCCATCTTTCCTATATTGTATCCAGTACATGCATTGCACTTCGCATTATAAATCACGTAATTCATGTTACAATTACCCTGTCTAAATCTTATATTAGTGTTGTTAATATTTTCCAGGATAATTTCACCTTCTTCCATTATAACATAACATTGATTGCAATTTCTACACCTACTAGTGGATTTGTTGTTGGTGTTTGTTGTATATGCATCTCTGTTTGTCCCTCCTTGTTCTAGATGCTTCTTTAAATTACGTCCCATTTTGTACACAAAGTGTGGATTGTTACCTGCTAAGTCTTTCAATTCATCATCCGCCAATAGCATATTCCAATTATTTTACATAATTTTCTTAATCTTGTGTACCTGGGGACCATATTCAAGAACACATGCACGCTGGTATTTCACTTTTGGACCATTCATTTATACAATATCACTATTGAGTCTATTCTCCCCTTTATATGCTCCCAATAGTGGTGGGTATTTTTTCCCCATTCTTGAATGACATATTGTTTTACATCTAACATCATTTTTTTATTGTAACCTCTATCTTTAAATAATTCTGTAATATATTCTAATTCTTCAACCATTTCCTCATATCTAGAGGTCATACGGGCTGCTCTTATACATTGCCCCTTGAAAATATTATGCAATTGTTTTCTAGGATGATTGCTCGAAAATTGTAGATAATCATTGGAAAATGTGCTTTTCCTATGTATGCATGATTTATATCCATTCTCATCATGGGATATAAAAGTATCCAAGTAAGCAATACCATTGTTACTAACTGAATGTGTGAATTTGAGAAATTCACTACTGGAATTCAAAAATATTATAAATGAATCTAGTTCAGCAAGGCTGCCTTCCCACAAAATATAAATATCATCTAAAAATCTGGAGTAATGTCTTACATGCTTAAACAGGGCCTCTTCCCAATCCAACATCACCAAATTTGCAAAGATTGGGGCACACGCTGATCCCATCGCAACACCCCTATTTTGTCTGTAATGCCCACCTACAAAATAAATGTCATTGTGGTCCAACACAATGGACATACACTCCATAATCAAATAGCTATCCCTAGTGGAAATGTCTTTGAATGACTACTTGATATAATGGGTCTAAATATCGAAAAATATTTTAATAAGTACACAAATGTAAATACTTTGAAATATGCATATATTTATATTTATATTTACATTTTATAGTTTTTAAATATAAGGAATTAGTGAATCATATATATATATATATATACATTATTTATTACCTTGATTAATTGATATGACAATTTTTAACAAATTTTAATGATTATACTAACATTAATATGTGTATTAAAAAGGTTTATTTAGTGATATCACTTTAAGGGAGGACCATTACTGAAATTTTTGGCGCCTAAAAATTTATTTAAATGTAGGTGTTTGATTGTAACTTTGTTCTGAAGAAGCCCACATACGGTGGGTGAAAGCGCTAAACCACATCTTGTAATGAGTGGATTCTTGTTCGTACTACAATAAAACAGACTGATTTTACAGGTTTTTGGTACAGCGTTCTCTCTGTGGCATTAACGTTGCATTAACGGTGTAACTAGATACAATGATGCTTATGTAACATCAGTGCATTCATGTAATGTTGCCCCTGTCAGGAATTGAACAGCAAACCATGTGACTCTACTGACTAATGACACATGGATGAACAACAAGCAGCACAGTGGAGGTCTTATAGGTTCCTAGGTGTTTACTAGGATAACGACCACAAGGGCCTTTTTAAGCCTAGCCATGCATCCCAAATCTCTGACAAGATCTGATACCCTTGATAAGTGTAAGCATGGGCCTGGGAGATGAACCATTTACAGGTTATCTGTGTCCATTAGAGACATAGGTCTTAACACTATTATGGCAATCTACCTATGCTAACTTATTACATCAGACGTTATTGTGTGGTAAACAGTCAACAAGATGAAAGCTTCTCACACTGTAAATATTGTAACTGTGGGAATGCCATTCATGCACTACAGATACCGAATGTGGATGTCAAACACATGAGCTTTTAACAACAGACAATATATGACATTGTACAGGAAGAATGCATGCAGCTCACTAGGAATGTCACTACAATTATTAGATATGTCAATGTGTGAAGGCATTGCATCATGTTATTGCTGCAAGGGGGAGATTAGCATAATGGTTAAGGTGTTTACCTTAGAGACACAAGGCGCAGGGTTTGATTCTCCTATGGTATAATTGGCTAGACTTGAAATGGCCCACAAGGGCAGTTAGCCTAGTACTAATCTATGAGTCTATAAGGGATCAGTGTGCCTGTAATTGCTGTAGTAAGTCAACAACAGATGCCATGTTGTCTCATGCCCTTGTGCCAGAGGACACTTCCTAAATATGTTATATAAGAAAAATGTAATCTCATGTCCTCATTACTCTGAATAAAATCATTGCTATGTGACAAATTATCATAGTTTTTAATAAGGGATTAACATCTATATAAATACAAAGTAAATGTGATTGACCACAGTGTTATTGACATGTACAGTCACAATAGGACTGACAAAACATAGTCTGAGCAGTAATGGATGGGTTTGAAATAACTACTCAAAATAAAAAGCTAAACATTAGGTCCTGAATCGCAAGTACCGTGTGACACATTTGCTACAACTGAGGTAGTGCACAGCTAAATGGAGGACATCACCACTGTTTATTAGCTGGATGTTTATGCTAAAACGTGGTTGAAGTGCACAATAGCACTGTGCAACAACACACTATATTATGTATTTGAGGAGTAGTTACACAGTATGAGGATGAAAGACAGACATTGAAGTGCACATTAACACTGTACAGCTACATATCGTATATGTATTTGAGGAGTAGTATACACAGTATGAGGGTGAAAGGCACACATTGCAGTGCACAATAACACTGTACAACTACACATTGCATATGTATTTGAGGAGTAGTATACACAGTATGAGGGTGAAAGAGAGACACTGAAGTGCACAATAACACTGTACAGCTACACATCATACATGTATTGGAGGAGGAGTATATACAGTATGAAGGTGAAAGGCACAATTGTAGTACGCAATAACACTGTACAGCTACACATTGTATATGTATTTGAGGTCTAGTATACACAGTATGAGGGTGAAAGGCACACATTGCAGTGCACAATAACACTGTACTGCTACACACTGTATATGTATTTGAGGAGTAGTATACACAGTATGAGGGTGAAAGACACACATTGCAGTGCACAATAACACTGTACAGCTACACATCATATATGTATTTGAGGAGTAGTTTACACAGTATGAGGGTGAAAGGCACACATTGCAGTGCACAATAGTACTGTACAGCTGCACATAATTTATGTATTTGAGAACTAGTATACACAGTATGAGGGTGAAAGGCACACATTGCAGTGCACAATAACACTGTACAAGCTATACATCATTTATGTAGTTGAAGAATAGTATGCACTGTATGATGGTGAAAGACACACTCACAGCTGGCCTCAAACTTCCTTCATATGTACGTTAAACAATATATGAAGCACACTACCAAAGTCACACACCACAGGACAATTTGCCATCCAAATGTGACATACTACAGATATATTAGTGGTATGCAGTTATTGCATGACCAAAAAGTTATTGTCCCTGGTGATGCTAGGATTTGCCAGTGTCACAGAGTGCAACTGTAATTCAATCTCATAATTTCAATATACATAAAGGTGGCTAACAGTATATGACAACAATTGCTGTCACACTATTGAAGCAGTGATGGAATCAAACCCCCAACCTATCCACTTACATGATCTACACAGCACATTGTCAACAGCTAGCACTACAGAGGAATGAGTACAACTGAGATATTCAGCATCAATGAAGGAATGACATCAGCAGCATGTTGAACCAGGAGTGTAGGCAAATAATATAATGTTGTAATTGTGCGCTTACTGATGTTACACAAAACACCTGCCATTTAAAAAAATGGAAACATTCTCACCCCACCCCCCCACCCAATTTAAGACATGTTTCCATAATTTTCTTTCTAAAACATTAAATGGATATTTTTTCAACCCATGACAGTCTTATTTGAAGCATTAATTTACACATTTGTGGGTAGAGTGTTACCTAAAAAAGCAATATTTCCTCTATGTAATGTCTAGAAAATTTTATTCATTAGAGTACAAACAGTATGCACAGATACACCCTTGGGTTGCAAAGACATTGTGGATGTGAAAGGTAGGCTTAGGGGATAGTGAAGTCATCTATCGGTTTAAATCATTTATCTAGAGTAGAGGTTGATTGAGCACATGGTCAGCTAACTGAAATCACCTTCATTCACACACACACACATGCACACACACACACACACACACACACACACACACACACACACACACACACACACACACACACACGCACACACACACACTCACACACACACACACACACACACACACACACACACACACACACACACACACACACACACACACACACAAAATTTTATGTTGGGTATTGAACCTCTTACCTATCTATTAACACAATCTACTAGTCTCAAGTCTCAAGTGCCACAAGAGAAGTTGGACTCTTAAGCACAGTGTGCACTTTTGTCAGGATGACCTCACCATTGTGTTTTGCAGAGGATATTTCATTCAAAAGTGGGATAAGAGAGCAGTGTGAGCAATTAAATGTAATCTGTCAGGGGAAATGGATACAGCAGCAAGTTGTATACTCAATCTCACACACACACATGCAAATCTTTCATATTGGGCATTGAACCTCCTATTTATCTAGAAAACACTGTGCTAATTGCAAGTGCCACAGGAAAAGTCTTACTTTATGGGTAGTGAGTACACTTTTGGCAAGATGACCTCCTTAATGTGTCACACAGAGGATGCTTCTATAAAAATTGGGATAAAGGAGCTATGAGAATACAATTAAATCTATTCTTTTTTTCTCAGATTTTTTATTTTTCAAATACATTTGAGTGAATTCCATAGTATTTATACAAAACATCTTAAATAACTATGTACACTATTTACATTAGCCTGACACTATAACACATCTTAATATATAGTTACTTTATAAGTATGTCCAATCCATTATCAGAGGATCTGATCAATCATTGTATAGTGTCAATCTATGATAAGACTTTTCCCCAAGGGTTGTTGATAAATGGCTTTGGATAAATTCTTAGTTCTTTAATTTTAATTTCCAATAATGTTGTGGTCTTCAGTAGACTATATAAGTCTTCCAAAGTTGGTCTTGTGTTTGTATTACATCTTCTTATTATACACTGTCTCGAAATTGCAAGTATAGTCCATACTTGATACATGTTTGACCTATTCAAATGAGGACCTTCGTTCACATTTAATAATACAAGAGCTTTAGTTAAATAAAATGATTAATTAAATAAAGCTTGTAGAAAGTTATTGATACCATTCCAAAATGGCTTAATTTTAACACAATCAAAGAAAATGTGGTTCCAATCTGCATTGTGTACTTGCTCACATCTCCAACATATTCCTTTTACTGAAGAACTAATTTTACTGACTGTCTGGGGTAAAAATGCTCTGTGAAAGCATTTCCAATAAAAAACTTTCCAGTGTTGTGTAAAGGATGTATATTTTATTGATAATAAGATATTTGTTTTAATATCTTCAGTTAACTGTATTGAGTGTCCTTTTGTTATATATTTCCAATATGAAATTTTGGGTGTTGTTTTATAGCTTATCAATATTTTGTAAAATTTTGAAATACTGTTTCCCATGTCTAAGTCATTTTATATGATTTCATATATGTATTTCATAAATTTAGGTATTTCTTTAAATGACAAATTGTTAATGATTTTACTTAAATCTTGTGGATATGACAGAATACTCTGTAAAATTAGCCAGTCCTGTTGTGGAATTTTGTATGTTGTTTTTATTACTTGCATATCTAAACATTTAGTTCTTTGATACATTGGAGCCAACAAACAAATCCTTTCTGTTCCCAGGAATTAATAATTTCTCTATATATTTGATGTGGAAAGTTCTTTGTGACTATAAATGGCATTAAAAGATCAAACAAGATTTTTAAATCTATATTTGCATTCATAATTTTCCTAAATGAGTCAATGTAATAATTAATCATACAAGTTTTAGTGGGTTTAGTTATGTTAGAATGCATACTAATACATAAGATGTGCCATGGCAATTGTTTTTATCTATTTGAATTTTTTTTGTAAATCAAATTCATTTATTGTTATTACAGTTAGTAATTCTTTCCAATTTGCAGAGTGATTTGGACTTATCCAATCTGAGATTGTTTTAGATCTTGATGCTTTTATATATGTTTCTATATCTTGAAAGTTTAATCATCCCTGTTTCCATGGTCTGATATGATGTATTAAAGCTATTCTGTTTCTTTTGAGAAACCATAAAAATGTTATTAGGCATGAATTTATTTCTTTAAGTATATTCCTGTCTGGTAACAGTTGTATTGTCAAGGCTATATATAGGATCTTGGGCAGTAAAAATCATTTTTATTAACTGTAGTCTATCTTCAAATGTTAATATTATTTTGTTCCATTCTTCCACAGAGAATTTAACTGTACTGATGATATTATTGTAGTTTTTTGCGACTAATTCATTATTATCCATGCATAACTCAATTCCTAGATATTTTAAGGTAGATTCTTGTTTCCCTATGATGTGATCCCCTTAGTCTGCAGTTCTTTTTTTATTTAAAAATAAAAATTTGGATTTTGATTTATGAAGTGGAGTCCTGAAGTCTTGTGAAATTTGTCAATTAATATATCTAATTCTTTTAATGTCTCTTTTGTGTTAGATAATGTTAGTAATATGTCATCAGCAAATAGCATTACTTTAAAATTGTATTGTTCATAAACATCTATTCCTTTGTTTTTATATTGTTACAAATTGAATCTGCCAATATTTCAATAGCCAGAGCAAATAGAATCTGTGACATGGCACATCCTTGTTTAGTGCCTTTTGTTATATGTATAGATTCAGAGGTAAAAGGACCTAACTTGACATATGCTAAGTTATTTGTATATCTATATTCTTTAGGAGATGAACAAAGGATGCAGGAAATTCAAATAGCATTAGGATTTTGAATAAATAGTCCCAATTTAGGGAATCAAAGGCTTTTTCTATAGCTAAGCCAAATATGAGGGTTTATTTATTTTCTTTATTAACATAATCTATAAGAGAAATGATCCCTTTAATATTGTCACGTGTATGTCTATGATATATAAATCCAGTTTGATCATTATTTACTGTTTTGGATAGTGGTATTTTCATTCTGTTAGTTAATATTGCCATAAATATCTTATAGTCATTATTTAATAATGATATAGGCCTATATGAGGTACTGAGGTTTGAGGATTTGTTTTTCTTTAGGACTGGTGTGATTAAGGAATATCGCCAAGAGGGTGGTATTAATGCTTGTGACTGAATTTCTAATAGAGTTTTATGGAAGGCGGATAGTATCTTTGAAGGAAAAAGTTTATATATTTCCATAATCATGCCATCTATACCTGAGGCTTTATTATTTTTACCCTATTTTATTGCATCTGCAATTGCTTTGTAGGATATGGGTGCTTGCAGATGTAGGTTTCATTTTTCTGGTATTTTTTTATATTAGAACATTTTATCTAGATTTAATTGATAGATATGTATATTTTCTTTTTGGAAATGCTCCATATAGTGATTTCTATAGTCATCAAGAATATCATATATCCTATTTCCAAGACATTTTTCTCTTTCTTTTAATGGAAGATACTTTTGATGTTATTAACTTGTGATTGTATTTTGATTCTTTAAATCTATTCTTGAAGTGTATGTAGCACCAAGTGTTATACACACTCTCTCATACATGCAAACATTCCTTGTTGGGCATTGAACCTCCTGCATAGTTAGTTACACAATCTAGGGAGCACTATATTTCTTCCAAACATCACAGGAAAATTCTGAGTCTTAAGGGTAGAGAGTACACTTTTGTCCAGATGATTGCATCACTGTGTGTCATAGAGGATATTTCTATAATAATTGGGATGAGTTAGCTGTCAGAACAGTTAAATGTATTCTTCTCAGTGAAGTGGATTCAACACCAAGTGTTACTTGGCAGTCTCACACATGCACAAATCTTACATGTTAGGCATTGAACCTCCTACCTATCTAGTTACACAATCAAAAAGACATTGTATTAGTTGCAAGCATCACAGGAGAAAACTGAAATCAACCCTCTGAAATAGGATGTTTGAATATTTGTATAATCCAGTGTTTGGAAGAGGTGGCACTGTGCATCACAGGTGGTGTAACAAATGCATATGTGTGCACAGAACAATGTAACATCACTATGACTGTCACATGTAATGACATACTTCTCAACTGAAATGTATATTCTGACTTAATGTACATCATGTTACTGTGAGGGAGATTGGTATGTTACACATGATGGGATAACATACACATTGACTGTTGTACACCAGTGGATTATCAAGCAAACATGCCTGCTACTTCATGTCGGAATGACTGCACACTAGTATTGTCTCATGGTTGCATTATGTGCATTTGCAAAACAAACACGGAAGTCGTACAACAGAGAGTGCACTGCTGAATGACAATGATGGATTCTGTGAGAATAGGTAAACCAAGCTGGTAGCACAGTCCAAGTAGAAATGCTATATTACAGACATATACTTTAAACAAATGAAGTGAGTCAACGTCATTCTAAAATTAAGATCACCCACTGACAGAAGTAATTCAGATGTACAAACGCTGAGCAACATAAAACCTGTTGACAGAAGTAGTTCTGATGTACAAATGTTGTGCACAATAACACTCTATTTGATTTTCTCTTTTTTGATTGTACTCTCTGAGCACATTGCTGCTAAGCTGATTTGCACTGCTGATGGCACAGTGTGAGCACATGCGTAATCACATAGTGAAGTGTTGAACTTATAATGATAATTAGCAGTACTGCATGTTGTCCTGTGTGACGTCTGCACAAACATCTGTACAAGACAGGCTTCACAGTAGGTATCAGGCAAACAAATATAGCAGGAGGACAGTAGTGTGTTAAGTAAAGCTGTAGTGAACATTTACATCTGCAGGAGTCAGACAACACATCCTGAAAGATTTTTTTCATCCTTATGTATTTGAATATTTACAGCATGTCAAGAAAAACATTTAACCCAAGTATCACCTAAGCACACCATGTAGAAAGTCATAATTGTGATAGTTACGATTTGACAGCCGATTTGCTCAAACGTGACTGTATGTATTCATCTTCATTTCCTTAGTGGCCGCTATAATCCATACATCCAACTGTTCATCTTGTTCAAACATGGATTAAAGTGACTAAACACAGCTGAGCACAGTGACGTGAAGAATGAGAGTAATACAAATGAAGGCCATCAAATCCCAAGGTATTGCCAGGAGGACTGTCCTTCCATTTAGCCTTAGTTGCATGTGTTGCCTGTTGCCAGACATTGTACAAATGCAAGAGGGAAGAGTAATGATACGGAAGGAGAAGATATGTCGATAGGGGGAGATGGAGGTAGGGATAAAGTAGCTTATGATAGAAGAAGTGTACCAAAAATAGTCAGTAACACTAAGCCGAGGGCTGGGTTCGAACCCTTGAAATTATTCAAACTTCTTTCTATACATGTGAGCCTTAGCTTACCATACCACAACGGAATTACTTTCTCACAGCATTAAAATAACATAACTGAAGCCCAGTACCAATCTAATAAAGCAGAAAGGGTAAACAGAACGAAAGATAGCGACAGATGCAGAGAGGAATAGCGGCAATATGTTTTGTGGGACATGTAGGAACATCTGGATGGTGTTCTAGTACTGCTTATTAAAGCATCATTAATCTGTTATGCTCTGTACAATAAAGTGGTGCTACAGGTATAAATAAGGGGGAAGAGAGTGTAATAAACATAAATACTGAACCTGGATGAGGTTTACTTAGTAAGTCTTCCTGTTGGTGCTTCAGTGCTTTTAAAAATGATGTGTTGCTGCAGAATTCCAATGTTATGCTCATGAAATGTTCTTTATGTAGAGAAATAAAGACATTTGAAATTAACTCAGTACATCTGAGTGACGCCTCCAGGTGATGACTTTAGGCGGCAAATATTGCTTGTTCATGTTTACATCAATAATTCCAAAACCATGCTATGTACGAGGTTTTAAAAGATTTCATCTTAAAGCTTACACAATGGCAAACTCAACTGCATTAATATTTGACCTCTATCTAGTGCAGGTAAAGAGATATTAACTGTTGTTTTTATAGTATTAATTTATACAGCTATAATTTTCACAATTTTTTAAATATCTCAACAGCCAATTAACACAGACAGAACTCTTTAGTCGCGTATGAATCTGTAGCAGGACAGCCATCCACCCCCAGTGGTTGGTGTACCTCTCTGTGCTGTAAATCATTATGTCTTCAGCAGCAAGTTATGGTACAGCAGGTAGTTAATAAATTATCACACCCCACCCCACCCCACACACACAAAAAAGAGTGAAAGGGTGAGGTAGACACACAAAAAAGAGATAGTTAGATATGTGGCATGTCACAGTACTCTATTTTTTAAATAAACTTGGTTTGACAATACATAAACAATTATAATAATTTACTATTGTGCATATGTGATGGAATGATATTTGTGCCATAAAATAAACAAATCTTACTGCTAATATATAAAAAGCAGCAGCCTTTATTTCCCTCTGATGGATAGGAATTATGTATTCTGATTTAATAGATATAATTACCAGAATTTAATTCTTCCTAATATATTGCTGTTAATATTTTATAAATATTTATCCAGTAATTAAAAAGTAATTCTTGCTTCTGGGTACTGAACCTGCACACAATAAAAATAGTGTTCTCATTGCCGAAAGCAAACCGCAAGAGTTATTGGAGAAAGCATGCATGCTTAAGGTGAAGGTTGAGGGGTACCTGCTCAAAATGCTACTTCTTGAGGGAATGAAAATGACATTATTGGCTTGAAGTTTTACATGAGTCATACTTACACTGTGCCTGTCTGAGGTGAGTGAATCTCTCCTAGTGTGCCTCGTGGTTTGCAGCTCTACAACACAAGAAGAAAAGAAATATATGTGAAAGCATTATGAGTGGCTGCCTTGGCTGGTTAGATCATTAATGCCATATCATAGGCAGGTTATGGGTCAGAATACTTACACAGCTGGTGGTGTTTTTATCATAAATTCTACTTCCCATCAGCTTAGGAGGTCCTGCCTGCACTTCTTAAGGGCACTATAGTGCTGGTGACATTGTTCCCCAGTGCTGGTGACATTGTTCCCCAGTGCATGTGACATTGTTCCCCAGTGCATGTGACATCGTTCCCCAGTGCTGGTGACATTGTTCCCCAGTGCATGTGACATTGTTCCCCAGTGCGTGTGACATTGTTCCCAGTGCGTGTGACATTGTTCCCCAGTGCTGGTGACATTGTTCCCCAGTGCGTGTGACATTGTTCCCCAGTGCATGTGACATTATGTCCTAGTGCATGTGACATTGTGTCCTAGTGCATGTGACATTGTTCCCCAGTGCATGTGACATTGTTCCCCAGTGCGTGTGACATTGTTCCCCAGTGTATGTGACATTGTATCCTAGTGCATGTGACATTGTTCCCCAGTGCACTGAATGCATGTTGCATTAGAGACAGCCTTGGCTAAGGTATTCCAAGCCTCAGCGTTATACTGACACCCAATACAGTCCCCCTGCTACAGCATACAGCTGTAGCGTTTCATGAGGAGTGCCATAAAAATCCCGGTCCCCTCAACACCCCACCTTTGTGCTATAACTTTAGTACCATTTTCTTCCTCCCCAGCTATGTCTGCAGAAGTCAGAAAAGCAGTTCTGCAAACTGTATTTGCACAAATGAAAGCACATGGACACCTTAGCAGACACATTGCCCGTATTTATATTATAAACATGGCATTGAGCTTTGCCATATTAATAAAGTTTCCAGTGTTCAAAAATGGAGCGCCTGATTACATGGCTTTTAAGACTTGCAGTTTGGAGGGAGAAAGATGAATTCTGACATATAGCCATATTGTGACTTAAACAATGTTAAATATTATTGTAATAGCTGGGAATTGAACCCATGAGATAAAGGATGTAAAAATTAGAACTTACTTTGCTAAGTGACATTTCCACAAGGAGATCTACCTTTCCAGCTTCTACATCAGACATAGAGTCATTTCTGAATGAATGGCTATACACATCAGATAGGCCTACATGTGTGTGATTTTTAATGATTTCTTGGAATGCATTCCTATGTAAAAGTCGGTATTTCTGTTTGTAAGTATATTTTAGATGGATGTAGTTGAATGTACTGATTAATACAGGTTGGTTTATGTTGCATATGTGCCTCACAAGACTTAACTGTGCTAAACCCATAGTTGAGATACGTGATGAGTCATGATTATTAGAATCGAAGTATTGTGACCATCATAGATATGCAAGTGAATTTTATATTAAATAAAACAATTGTTATGTCTAGGAAATTGGCACACATTAGCTTGAGGTTGTATGTGAAACTTTAATTATATATGTTAAATATAAAAGTTTCATTATGCAAGGATTACACGTAAATTGCTTCCAAGAAGAAGGTTTAACATTATCAGTTTTTTTTAGTGTTACAGTCTTAATCAAAATGTTGTGACAGATGGGCTTCTTACACCCATTGGAAACAGCATTTTGTAGCTGGATTCATAACCTCATTCAGCTGCATTTTTATCTAAACTCGTTGCTCTTACACATCGGGCTACAGTGACAGCTCTGTGCTAGATGGAATTTCTTCACTCAGTGCTGTCCAGAATACTGAGCAAACTGCATCCTTGCCAGGTATGTTTTTGTTATCTAAAGTACCTGAAACTAAATTTTTTTCACTTTTTTCCTTTGGTAGTGAACTATATTTCCATGCTGCAAAGTGGAGACCAAATGAACCTTAAAAAGAAGAAATAAGAAAAAAAAAGAGGAATTGTGAATAATTGCAATGTGATCTCTACAAAGAATTCAAACGATTCTTCATGTGCATAATTTCTCTCAATTAATTTCAGTTACATCTTGCACCAATGAATCTGACATCTGTCTGCTGAATTTTATGAAGTAAGCACTATCCCTGTTGTGGACGGCTGTAAAATGCTGCCAGACATATCTGCTCTACGTATGGCAGCCTAAAGTAACATTTTCACTTTTTTCCTTAAGTAGTGAACTGTGTTTGCACATTGCTGAGTAGAGAGCAAATGGATAAGATTACAAAATAAATATATGATAGAGAAAAATGCAGAAAATAAATTAAATGTAATGCATGATATATGTAGCAATAACCAGAGCAAGAAGCGCATTCAAGTGAAAAATTCTTTGTTTCCCCATCTCCTTGCAAGATCAGAGAAGTACTTTATGGAAAACAAAATATAAGTAAATATGTATTCAGACAGACTTCTTTAAAATTATAATTTATGTGGATCAGATGGCCTTTATTTCTAAGCCAACTACACTCTCACCTTGTGCCTCCATAGAAAGTTCCCCGTCGTGGGTATTTTCTTCCATGAGTACTGTCCGGAGTGCTGATGATTGTGCCGTACTGCGTACTGTCCGGAGTGCTGATGATTGTGCCGTACTGTGTACTGTCCGGAGTGCTGATGATTGTGCCGTACTGCGTACTATCCAGAGTGCTGATGATTGTGCTGTTGTGCCGTACTGCGTACTGTCCGGAGTGCTGATGATTGTGCCGTACTGCATACTGTCTGGAGTGCTGATGATTGTGCCGTACTGCGTACTGTCCGGAGTGCTGATGATTGTGCCATACTGCGTACTGTCCAGAGTGCTGATGATTGTGCCGTATGGCGTACTGTCCGAGTGCTGATGATTGTGCCATACTGCGTACTGTCCGGAGTGCTGATGATTATGCCGTACTGCGTACTGTCTGGAGTGCTGATGAATGTGCCGTCTGCGTACCGTCCAGAGTGCTGATGAATGTGCCGTACTGCGTACTGTCTGGAGTGCTGATGAATGTGCCGTACTGCGTACTGTCTGGAGTGCTGATGATTGTGCCATACTGCGTACTGTCTGGAGTGCTGATGATTGTGCCGTACTGCATACTGTCCGGAGTGCTGATGATTGTGCCGTACTGCTAGGCTTGTGCTACCTAAGGCAGCCGAAACTAGATTTTTTTGGTACTTAGATATTATTGCAACCAGATTCACAACAGGAGAAGTGGCTTCTTTCCTAGCCAGTCCCCTGCTGAAAAATGTTGCACATCAGCACAGGATGTAATGTAAAGTGTTCCCATTTTCGAAGATTATTTGTTATATATAACTGTAGCAATAGCCTTTCAAAAATGATAATACAGCCATCCATTCAATATCAGGCTTCAATAAAATGGCCTTAAGCTTCCACCATTGTCATCTCATGCTTACTGGTAAACTTTTAAAACCTGCATGTTACCCAAGAAACTGAGATGGAACATTTCTTTCTTTGCTGCTTTTGTCATCAAATGACTATAGTAACTATTCGAAAATCTTTGCTGTGTTGTGTCTTGACTTTCCACACCACTTTTGTTACCTTAGCAAATCCTTCTGCCAAAGCCGCTCCTTCTCAGCATGTTTGCTTTATAACTCGTTTGCGCCTTTGTAACATACTCGCTCTTCAAATAATTTGCTTTTTCCGGTTATTATTTATTCCACATCTTTTTGCCACATTTCCGAAAGCCTCATCCTATTTGTAACTTATTCTCTCTACCAGCAGTACTCAGTTGTCAAGACACACACTTCCCAAGAACATTTCTCAACAGATTTCGGCAGGGGAACGGCTTGGATATGAGCCCTTCCTCCTGCTCTGAATCTGGTTGCGATAATACACTTCCGAAATCGTTAATCCGATTTCTAACCCATTATCTATACCACCACTCCACACTTCTCAAAACACACACTTCCCAAGTACCTTTCACAACATTTTTCAGAAGGAGAAGCCCTTGGAAATGAGCCACTTTTCCTGCTGCGAATCTGGTTGCGATAATATGTAAGCACCGATTTTTCACTTTTATTTTTTTCTTAAGCCATGAAAGTGACTTTCACACTGCCAAGTGTTATGTAAATGCAGAAGGAAATATTTATCAGAAGCATTCAAACAGCTTTTGGGAAAAAACAACTTGAAGGCACATGAAAAGTATCACACTGTACACGTAATAGTGAGCACCGCTAGTACTGCATTACAGTGATACAATCAGCCGTCTCACATCTCATTTCCACATCAGTACTGTCATGTATGTCTCACAATATCAGGAGTTAGGTAATGCCTTGGTAATGGAGAAGGGCACAGGGAACAGCAGAATGCTTTCATTGTTCACACAACACACACTATTAGCATTTACATCATTTCAAATGACTTACCTGTCTACCACTTTTAGTCAGCACTGACTTTACCTGATTTTCTCACAACAACACATTTATACAACAAAATGAGTACCAATGATTATTATTAACTTCCTCAGTAAAATGATTTTGGAACAGGTTTTATTCCCTGCATCACCTGTATTTCTCTAAGTTGAACACCCTCACACATATGCCACAGAGACAGGAGTGTAACAACTACAATTTATTCACTCAGCACTGATCTGACTACTGAGAAAAGTGCACCAGTGTCAGTCTTCATTGCGCTATCAATGGCAGTCCAAATAAAATTTATCAGTTTTCACCTTGGCAGTGAAATCCAGTTCATTGCTGTTGAATGGTACCAGCGAATGGTGTACAATGTCAAATGGCTTGCAAATGATACGAGAAAAAAAAAATTTAAATATTGTGCATCAAATACTTTAAATGTACATTTTACACACTTAAGCCTCTTCTCCCTGACATACTCTCACTATGTGTATTTCAAACAGGAGAGACTGTGAAAGCTGATTGTTCTACAGTCAGAGTAATCAAGTCCTTAACAGGAAACCTTTCTCAATGGTTGTCCTTACATTGCTAGGGTGTGTACGTATAATCATGTAAGTCCTTACATTTCCTGCACTTAGATCAGTTTGTGGTATTCAGTAATGCTAATGATTTAACACCTCATCTGTATACTCACATTGCTCTCAGGGTGGACACCAATGTATCTAATGTCCTTCTATCATACTGGTGAGACTGTTTTAAAATGGAGGGCTGATAAAGTTAGAAAAACAAGACTTTAGGAGATTTATCTATTTTCTATAGTGTAGTATATATGATGATGTTTATTAAAAGATGAATTGCAGTAACCATTGAAAAGCAGTTTATTATCTTACATTTTTCTTTTATCCTCTTTCTTTTGTCATAACTACATCTGCATTTCTAAACTTGTGCTACCAATGCTACATTACAAATTATTTAGTTTGTATGTCATGTTTGCACAGTTATTGCAGATGATTGTATTGTAACTATGTAGGAAAGTCTGGGGTTTTTATCTGTCTTAGCAGGAAAAGAAAAAAATGTGTTCTGTTTTTGGATTACTACCTGACTGAACTTCACAGCACTGAATCTGACAGTTATAGTAGTTTAATGTTACTTTTCTAAAGATACGCATATAATTATCTTTAATGCTGCAATGTATTACACAATTACACAGTTAAACCTGTGTCATCTCCATTACAGAAGTGTTATAAGACCTCTGTTGATAATTGACTTTTAAATGTGCTTTTTTTAAGGGGGGGTCAGGGGAGAACTTGGGTGTATTCATAGTGAGTAATTAACATATATTAATTGTTTGTGTGCATGTTAGATGTGTGCAGTCATACAGAACTGAGATCACAGCTTTCCTATCGCTGTATTATATATTTAATTTTTTGTGTCTCATTTCTGTTTCGTCTCTTAAAGGGATATGGCACCAAAGTAGAAACCTGTGCCCCATAAGCCACTATATAGTGATGCAGAAAATGAGGTCATTATCCAGGCCTTGTGTCACCATGGAGATTTTCTGTTAGGAGGAGGTAGAGGTGACCAGTCGTCCCAAGACAGGGTATCGCAACAAGTGGTTGATGACATCAATGCTGTTGGAAAGCAAGGGAGCACCTACTCCCAGATATGACACAGGCAAGTGATATAATATTTGCCCACTATAGGGCCATTGCAATTGCCTGGAAACAGGTGAATATGGGTGACAGTCCTGCTACTAAACCACCACTAACTGAATCAGAAAAGTTCCTGTCCACTGTCAGAGATCAAGATAACTCAGAAGAGGACTCCATCAGAATCCTTGACATTGGTGCATATGTGTGTGATAAGCAGACCTTCTAGGTATGCACAAAGCAAGTGCCATTGTTATATCTTTATAAGCACATATCGTTATATCGTTAAAAAATCCATAGCTAAGATGTTGCATATATATATATATATATATATATATATATATATATATATATAAATATACATATATATATATATATATATATATATATATATATATATATATATATATATATATATATATATATATAGATAGATATAGAGAGAGAGAGTGAGAGAGAGAAAGTCAGTGATAACTGTGAGTCAGACCACAGTCATACAGAAATAGTGGAGGTTGCTTTGTTGGTGGGGGGTAGACTATTCACTACATTTTTATGAGAACATTTGTAATCTACACTTCTGAAGGGGACTGATCTCTTTTTCTTGTTTTCTTTCTCATTCCTCACATACAGGGACATCTGGACTGCAAGCTGCCAGCCCACCTGCACATGGTAAGCACACATTTGATTATTGTTACTACTGTATATAAGGTAGATTCAGGTCTGTATGAGAGTAAGGTTTGTGTTGCTTTAGCATCTGTTAAAAAAGTTTAACATACCTTTCATATAAGTGAAGTATGTGATCAATTTTATTCTCCACTTTTCTGTTTGTTGAGTTTATTGCTTGTTATCATAGGTGATCCTAAGAGTGGTCCTGTGGAACTTCTACCACTTGATGTCCAAGTGTCTGTCGCCCCTGATGATGATGGTGGCGATGAAGAGGCACAGTCTGGGAGTGCAGAGAGTCAGTTTGACACTGAGATTGTGGCTTTTCCATCCCCTGCCCATATTATGGACACAGTCAGTATGCCTATACATACCCAGGACACAGAGTCTTCTGACTTAGGACAGGTTGAGGGTGACACAGTTGATCAGGCTAGTGATTACTCCAGTTTCAGTGCTGGTTGCCTCTCCCATTAGCTATTGTGAGGGTGTATTTCCACACAGGAAGGTTGGTTGGGGTGCTTCAAGGAGGCCAGCTGCCCACTCTCCTCATGATGCTCGTATGTCATTAGGTGCTGCCAGATTTATGTTTAGGGCTGTATTGTAGACATAGGCACATTCCACCAGGGCCTCTTACGAGATAGTGCAACTACTAAACATCATGGATTCAGACATGAGAGACTCCCTGAATGATGAGGGCAACTCCTAAGACAGAATGAATGACACACTGACACACTGGATTGAGCAGTTTCTGTGATAGAACATATATTGGAGGAGGATGGGTATCCCTGTGGCCAGAAAGCCACTACATCTTCTGGTGTTAGCAGATGTGGCCATACAAGATCCTACTCCCACAGTGACACTACATTCACTACTCCATCAGTGATTGAAGTGTCCACACCCAGACATGATAGGCCACTGGGTCATGGATCTAGACATAGCCATGAGAAGCACATATCCAGCAGACATTGCTCATGTTTAGACAGCCACCAAGTTCTACCCAGGGCCATGGAAGTAGCAGTGCACCTCAGAGGTGGTCCTCTTGTTTGGGGGTGATGATGCTGAACTGAGTAGACTAGCACTCACGGCTCACACCTACCCAAGATGCAAAGACATATTGCTAATACAGTTGTGGATTGTGTTCATGCAGACACACACACACACACACACACACACACACACACACACACACACACACACACACACACACACACACACACACACAAAAAAAAAGTTTTTTCACTTCCAATACCTTTTTACAAGCATACAAGCTCTCTAAAGAGTACTGTTGACTGTTATATATCTGTTGTACTGGCCCTGACCAGTGATAGACACCTTTTTTCTTACTTGCACAAACTCACTCCTTTGGTGTCAGCCTTGCCCTCCTACCCCCACATATAAATGATGATGATTATTGTGCCCTGCCCTTTGCACATCTTTGTGACTTAGGGTTGTATATATGCCTGATGCACACAGTGGATAGTTGATGCTTACTTATTCACAAGACTGGATTTATCAATATTTATTGCAGAAGAAAAGGTGCTGATTTCTTGCTCCTGCTCATTTGTAAATGATTGCTTCCCCAGTTGTTGAACCACTGCTTCTCCAGTTGTTGAACCACTGCTTCCCCAGTTGTTGAACCACTGCTTCCCCAGTTGTTGAACCACTGCTTCTCCAGTTGCTGAACCACTGCTTCTCCAGTTGTTGAACCACTGCTTCTCCAGTTGTTGAACCACTGATTCTCCAGTTGTTGAACCACAGTGCATTTCAGTTAGTATTGTCATCGCAGCAGTAGAAGCATTAGTTACTTCCATCTTGCTTCTTGGCATAGTTGTGCAAATGAGGGCATAATTGACCTGCTGCATGTTTTACAGACGGTGGTCAATTGCAGGTGATCTGTGCCTGACATATAAAGCCATGTCCAACCCAGAATTAATGGACATGCTCCACCTCGGGAAATCCAAATCCCTTAGAGCTACACGCTCCAGGGACTTAAATCTCAGCACAGAAATAAATAGGACATGCTGGAGGGACAGATTCTTATCCCACAGGCTCCCCTCACTCTGGAACAAAATCCCAGTCCATGTTAGGCAGAGCCCCTCAATAACCCTCTTCAAGAGAAATCTTGACAAGTGGATGGGAGATCGTAGGTTTACCCCTGGGATCTCTTCTGTATCCCTACTAGACAGAGGCACAGTAAACTAACCTTAAAAGGGCTATCTTCTGTGACCTACTATACAGAGGCACAGTCAACTAATCTAAAAGGGTGGCGAAAGCCAAACACACTCTGGCTAGGCTTATAAATGCCTTAGGGCAGATAGCCTAGTATCAACCTATGAACCTGTGAACCTATGAAATGCTTGATGAACATATTGTTACTATTACTTAACTGTATATTGCAAACTTTTTAAGAGGAGATATTACTCACATAACTTTACACCTCAAACAAATGCTGTGCTTTGGGGAATATATATATTTCCCAATGACAATAATCAGTTATTCGATTTTTTATTTACAGTTTCCACACTTACTTTGTCATTGTCATAGTTATAAATTGTGTCCTTTGGGGCTGTCCTTGTCTGATGCTATCAGAACATGGCCATTGTATGATTAAGTAAAGGTGGTCGGGTCTGACAGGCATGTGCATGGGATATTAGATTTTGACCTAGGTAGCGACTGTGTGTGCTGTCCTTTTCATCTTAGCCAGAGTCAGGGCATACTGTGCATGCCTCTGTCTGCCAGTGCCATTTGCAGCTGGTGGTTCTCCCTCAGACTCCTCATCTGTACCTGCTACTGCTGACCCTAGCTGTGGTCCATGAAGCTGTGGTCCTGCACCTTCCTGTCCTTGTGGAAGCTGTACAACATGGCACAGACTGTAGGTATTTCAGTACAGGTGGTCAGGTTGTACTGCAGTGCACCTCCTGATGTGTCTAGACATTAGAACCTTGATTAAAGCAATACAAACCCATGTTCTATGACATTCCTAGTATGAACATGGGCCTCATTGTATCCTTGCTCAGTGGTGCTGTGTGGGTTTCTCATGGACGTTATAAGCAAAGGCTCCAGTGCATATCCTGCATCCCCCTTGAAGAATGTCACCTCTAGCAAACCTGGTGTACAGCTGACAGGTGTGCCATATGTGTGAGTCATGGTAACTCCCTGGGTTACCTGCACAGATCAAAAAAAGTCCACACAATCAGTAACAGAAAGAAGAAGCAGGAATACTGATGAACAACCTCCAAATGAATCCAAACCGTGTCACTGCCGTGAATTTTCACAAAAAGGCAACCAAAATTAAAAACTCAAAGCAGTTTAATGTATTAATAACCACAAAAGTTCCACAACGATACACAATAAAATTGAGTTAAGCGCTTTCACCTAGGTTCAATCCCAGGCTTCCTCAGAACAAAGCATCATAAGCCACCAATAGGCTTAAATAACAATTCCCCCATCATGTGACACAGCCCAATTCCCAGTTGCTTAAAAAAACATATTACATATATATGTGTATATATATATATATATATATATATATATATATATATATACACACAAAAATGTGTATATGTGAAAAAACTGTTATTAAAAAATTAATTATTATTTAAATCCCACATCTAAAATTTAATACAATAACAAAGGCCTAGGACTAACAAGATCTTGTAACAATTATTACCCAGTCTATAAAAAGGCAACCCTAAATAATATATGTATAAAATCTACTTCCTAAGTCAAAAAATGAAGCAGCTTAACGTTAAAATCTCGAAACCTATGTAATTATTACAGATTATCTTAAAAGTGTATAGTACAAAGAAAAAGAATGGAGCACTCTGGTGGACCCCAGGGGAGGGAGTTGGGAGACAAGACTAGAATATCGGGAGTTGCTTTGGCAACTCAAATTGGATGCAGGGAAGGCCCCAGGGTTGAACGACCATATTAATATTAGCAGTGTGCTTAAAATGAGGGCAGCTAGGTTATAGACGCATTCTCCCTCCACAGACAATTTGTATTTTGGTTGGTCTTATGCCTTACAGAGTGCTCCATTCTTTTTCTTTGTACTATACACTTTTCAGATAATCTGTAATAATTACATAGATTTCGAGATTTTAATGTTAAGCTGTTTCATTTTTTGACTTAGGAAGTAGATTTTATACATATATTATTTAGGGTTGCCTTTTTATAGACTGGGTAATAATTGTTACAAGATCTTGTTAGTCCTAGGCCTTTGTTATTGTATTAAATTTTAGATGTGGGGTTTAAATAATAATTAATATTTTAATAACAGTTTTTTCACCTATACACATTTTTGTGTATATATATATATATATATATATATATATATATATATATATATACACATATATATTTAATTTTTTTTTAAGCAACTGGGAATTGGGCTGTGTCACATGATGGGGGAATTGTTATTTAAGCCTATTGGTGGCTTATGATGCTTTGTTCTGAGGAAGCCTGGGATTGAACCTAGGTGAAAGCGCTTAACTCAATTTTATTGTGTATCGTTGTGGAACTTTTGTGGTTATTAGTACATTAAACTGCTTTGAGTTTTTAATTTTGGTTGCCTTCTTGTGAAAATTCACGGCAGTGACACGGTTTGGATTCATTTGGAGGTTGTTCATCGGTACTCCTGCTTCTTCTTTCTGTTACCTGCACAGATATCGTAGATGATCCCTGGGACATTACAGACAGCCTGACAGTTTATAGAGTGTAAACCTTTTTTCTTGATGTACCTCCTTCCCTGTTCAGATGGGGCTTTTATTTCTATGAATGTGCAATCTATGTCCTCAAACACTTCAGATAAGTGTGCTACTGCATAGAATTCCTGCATGGTTCTTGCTCTTTCTGTTGTGGGATGTGTGGGAAACAGATGGAATCCCTTGCATGTAGTAGCATTGTATTTAAAAAACGATGTAATATTCTAAATGCTGCTGCATGCAACACCACTAATATATCGGGTCTATATCACAACGTCAAAGATGCATTACTTCGAATGCGTCTTCATCAAACCCATAAAAATGAAAACTGAAAACAGTGAAACTACATATGAGCGATTTCTTTCAAAGAAATTATTTGTCCAAAAAAAAAAAAAATATATATATATATATATATATATATATATATATATATATATATATATATATATATTACTACACACAAAACAAAGTGGGGGGGCTTTGCCCCCCACACACACCCCCAACTAAATATACCAACTCTAAGATTGCACTACAGTTTACAAAACAACAAACTACCGTAGGTGGGCAAGCGATTTCTTTCCCAGGGAAAGAAATCGCTCATATGCCCCTTTGCTGGTTTCAGTTTTTGTCTTTTTAATTTTGGCGAAGATGCATTCGAAATTATGCGTCTTCGACGATGTAATAGGAACACGAATATATCCTCTGTGGGTGTCTGGAAAGTACCAGTAGGTAGTATATGAAAGTATGTCGACTAGAACATTGTGTGTAATTAATAGACTTGTCTAAAATATTAAATGAAAGTAAATTGCAGGTTTAACGTATACTCCCTAGCCAGGACAGCCAGCAGCCAAAAGCCATCTCTTCTCCCAACTATCATACCTTCCCCTCTTATTGCCTCTGTATATATTTCTCCTGTTTTTTCCCTCTTTTTACTTCTAGACCTGCTAGCCCCTATGAGTAGCCATGATTGCAATATATCCTACTGACCACTAGGTGGCACCTTTTCCCATGACTAATCTCCTTGAACACATATCTTACTATCTTAATATGTAACTCTCAGGCATCCAGTATTTCCTATACTTATCTTTCCTGCAGTCCCACTCTATCCTTCTACCTTACACTGTATATCTCTCAGTCAACCCTCCCAACTATCTCTCCCCAAACTTACCTTAGCCGTCAGCACTCCACTGATTGTTCTCCTAGGGTTTAGTCCTTCATTGGATCGGATCCTACGTCCTATCCATCTATTCCTCTCTCCACATTCCACCCTGCTAGGACTGTCTTGTCCATTATCCTATTTATTCTCTGTTTCTGTTGTTTTCCTCATTCCACCCCACCCCACCCCAACCCCCCTTTCTCAAGCCAGACTGCACTTGGTACCAGAAGCAGGATAGGCATTATCTCCATCCAGCATACCCTATCTGAGCATAGCACCAGTCGCTTCCTGCCTGTACCTTCCCTCACTTACTATTCCCCTCCCCCTCATGCCTTACTTCCTCACCTACTTCATAAATAACCCTAGCCCCATGTGGCGCCATCTTTATTTCTTGGACTAACTCTCAGCTGCTGTGTGTCCCTGGCCCCGATGTCCATACCTTGTGTAAGTACTGAATTGTTGCAATATACTGTTTAAATGACTGTATGTTACCTACAAATGTGATAGTAAGGGTTTCATTACTGCTAAACACTATACTTATACGATTAAAAGTGTTCTAGCCTTGTTATCACTCTTAACGGTGACTTGTGTACTGTGTGTGGAACAGATAAGTGCTACTGTATATACTTGAGGGTAGTTCTGCTGCTATTTTAGGGTGTAATGGTCTGGTTTTAAACAGAAATCAGCTGTAAATTAGCGTAGCATTTCTGTTTTTTAAATTGCATACACCTGCAGCATTGTAGGAAACAGGCTAAAGACGCTGTCCTATTTTAAACAGACGACACCAGGTCGGATCAGCGTTTCGGTAATGTAGAGCACTATATGTAGAATTACTAAAACAGCTGCTCCCTCTGAAACTGAAAACACCTTCTTAAGGTAGTGTGCCGATAATTGTAGACCGCACATGCTTTGAACAGTTGCTAATATATGTTCTAATGCATCTGTTCTCTCTAATACTGAAAGCGCTGTGTTAGAATAGCGTTTCTGTTTTGTGGAAGGTGTATGCACTGAATATTGATACATACACTTCAAAGTAGCTACATTATAGTTAATACTGTGATAATTTAGGCAGTAATGAGCTGTTCTATCTTAAATTGAATATGCCATATCAAAATAGCGTGACACTTCAAAGTAGCTACATTATAGTAAATACTGTGATAATTTAGGCAGTAATGATCTATTCTATCTTAAACTGAATGTGCCGTATCAACATAGCATGTTTGTTAGTGCAGAATGTGTACGAGCTGGGTACTGTTAAAACACAATTTACATTAGCTATATTGGTCCCTTTTATACAGTAAATGCTGCATGGAATAGCATTTTGGTAGTATGGCTCCATACACGTAGAAATCTGATGAACTGAACATAAAAATAACTGTGAGGGGCCCATAGATACCTAATTTGTTATCCGACTTTACACAGTACATGCCAGGGCAGCTTAGCACCTCTGTTGCCTGATTTTACACTATTTTTAGCTATGCTGTTTATGTTCCTATTTTACATAGCAAACATTAACTTTGACTAGCGTTTCTGTATCCTGGTCTCCACACATGTCGCCTATGTTATATTTAAGCTAAAGCAGTTGTTTAAGAACCAAGTCCAATGCTGTAGGGCTAAACACTGTACTGGTTAGAATGCTTTAATCTAGACTGTATTTATGTAACATTAGTACAACTCTATCAAGAATAGGGGCTTTGTAGAGTGTATACAATCCTGTGAAGTCATGTGCAGAGCTTACTAAAGTGCTTTAGTGCTCTAGTGTTTTAAAACCACATGCTGAACTAACTAGACTGCCTTAGTGCATTAAAACTGTTGAAAGGTGACATATTCAAAGCACTATCTCCTTGTTCAAAGAGTCTTTGATCTGCTGTGTTTGTAGAACTGTATAGCTGTGTTTTTTTAAGAACGGTATAGCTGTGTATATACTGAATCTATCTGAATCTAATAAGCATTGTTAAACTGGAGAACTGCATCTGCCTAGCATCCTTAACTTTATTAGCTATTTAGAACATTCAGAAAAGTAACTACTTTTACCTGGCTAACTGGGTTTATATATCCATTAGCTTTTAGCTGTTATTATCTGAATAATTGTGGCCAACCGTCTGTTTTCTTTACCAATTTGTTTTTCTGTTCTCCTTTATGTACGCAGCTCTCCAACCTGTCTGTCCTGTATTAGGAATTGGGAACTTACCCTATCTGAAGACCAAGAATCTTATATTTACCTAAAATCTAGGGGGCTAAGAATAGAGCCAAACTTCTCCCTGAGCATCATTCCCTCAAGGAAACAAGAAAGTATGTCTACTAGAACATTGTGTGTAATGAATAGACTTGTCTAAAATACTAATTGAAAGTAAATTGCAGGCTTTAACGTACACTCCCTAGCCAGGACAGCCAGCAGCCAAAGTCTTCTCTTCTCCCAACAGTCATACCTTCCCCTCTTATTGTCTCTGTATATATTTCTCCTGTTTTTTCCCTCTTTTTACTTCTAGACTTGCTAGCCCCTACGAGTAGCCACGATTGCAATATATCCTATTGACCACTAGGTGGCACCTTTTCCCATGACTAATCTCCTTGAACACATATCTTACTATCTTAACATGTAACTCTCAGGCATCCAGTATTTCCTATACTTATCTTTCCTGCAGTCCCACTCTATCCTTCTACCTTACACTGTATATCTCTCAGTCAACCCTCCCAACCATCTCTCCCCAAACTTACCATTTTCAGTCAGCACTCCACTGATTGTTCTCCTAGGGTTTAGTCTTTCACTGGCTCTACCCACTCTGTTCGCCCAACGGTTCACTCCGCTCCCCTACCCTGCCCCCAATTTTCACCCACCCCCAGTACCTCTACATTTATCCTTCCTAGCCACACCCCCATCCACACAATCATTCACAAGATCCACCTCCTTAAAGTGATATAACCCACTTCCATTGTTTTTCACACAGACCACAGTTAGAACTTACCCTATATACTAACCTATAACTACTATCTCATTATGCTACCTACATCTAGCTCACCGCTCCCTAAAGTCTTCTCTTAATTCTACTCCTACCTTTCCTTTCTATACCTTACCTACTTAAATTCTATGAATACCTTAACTGCCTAGGATTTCATTACTCCATAAGGCAAACCTCTACACCAATACTTGTAGTCCCTCGTAGCAATACATATACACCCAGATTAACAAATTACCTACCAGCGAAGTATCATAGATTGACACATCAAATTCTATAGTCCAAGAGCTAGGAAATTCCACAACCTAATATGCAGACTCTTAAAACTTACAATGAGATTACAAGTTCACCCCTTAATAGATGGTGATATCCACCCAAACCCTGAACCAAACTCTACCACAACTTCAGTGCCCCACACCCCAATTCCTGCTAACACGCAATTGCTCACCAGACCCTCTAATTCACTCTTGATAGCTCATCTCAATATTCGGTGCATAAATACTAAAGTTGCCCACCTACATGCACTCATGGATGTACATTCATTTGACATTCTATGTCTCACTGAAACATGGATCAAAAATGCAACACAAGATAATGAGATTATTCCATCCGGCTACAATATCTTGAGACTAGACCGTAAAGCTAAGAAGGGTTGGGGAGTAGCTATTCTATACAAATCTGGATTACAGGTGACCCCTATAGATTCTAAACCTCCACTAACAAGTAAGGCTGAAATCCTTATTTCCAAATTGCAACTTAATAAATGTAAACCCATCTACATCATCTGTGTTTATCTTCCCCCAGGTAATACCTTTAGCACCCTAGAGGATATCCATAGTTGGCTATCTAATATTTATTTTATTTATTTTTATTTATTTTACATTTGTTGACCGGGAGAATCTGACTGGATATATGTCCATTTTCAGTGGAGGCCCGGGGAGAAAAGCTCCACATTTACAGTAAATTACATACAAGTTACATAGATACACATTAATACATTATTGTAGTAACAAACAAAGTTAGAGAAAAAGGGCATATCATATATGTAATTAATAAAAAGCTTTATCTGCTGGATAGCATTCATAGACAAGACATCATTGTGAAACAGATAGACACGGACAACAGCGTAATTATACTTATACTAGGTAGTTATCATGTCAAAGGTGTGAGAAGAGTGTTAGGAAGAATAGAGAAGAAAGAAAAAAACTTAAGGGGGTGAGAGAGGAGGTCACGGAGAGTACAAAAGAAGGAGATTGCTTGATAGAGGAGAAAAAGAAGTAAGCTTATAGCTTATAGGAAGAAGTTAATCTGGATATGAGCATTGGCAAAGCCAGTGAGACTGGAAATGGTGGGTTAGACTTTTTTTGAAGTGGGGTAGGGAGGTAATGGTGGTAATACTGGGAGGGAGGGAGTTCCATATCTTACCAATGGAATTGGCAAATAGAGCATCGCTTCCAGAGTTACAGGATTTGACTGTTTGAATAAGTGTCCTGCACGAGGACAGAAGGCTATTTAGATTGATGTATGGTATGATTAAATTCTCCAGTGCTGGAGACTTTTCAGGGTGTTTGAGTATTTTGAATGCCTCAATGAGTTGGTTCTGCTGGAGAAGGTTTGGTAGTTCTAACCAGCCGAGGTATTGTAGGTTAATACAATGATGGGTTCTGTATGGTTTACCAGTTGCAAATCTGGCTATATGATTGCAGGAGCATGATAGTTTATTTAGGTCAGATTTATTGAGGTTGGTAAACATTGGGGAGGCGTATAGAAGGGTAGAGAGTAAATGCGAGCAATGGTTACTTTTGCAATTGGTGTTAGAAAGGATTTGATTCTATATAGTGACCCCAGTTTCTTGTTAACGGTCTTTATAGTTTGATTAATGTGGATGTCAAATTTGAGTTTATTATCAATGGTCACCCCTAATAGTTTCGTGTGGGAGTCTGGGGAGATAATTGTCCCATTATTGGATCGTATGGTAAAGGAAGTGTTAGAGAGTTTTTGGGTTGGATGGAAGAGTAATAATTTGGTTTTCTTTGGATTCAGTATTAGCTGCCATCCAGATAGCCACTTTTCTATTGTGGTAAAACAGCTTTGGGTTTTAGATAGTAGTTTGTCAAGAGATTTGTCAGAACATACTAATGTCGAATCGTCAGCATATTGAATACAGGTGGCCTCAGGGATGGCTTTATGGAGGTCATTAATAAAGACTGAAAAGAGAAGTGGGCCCAGTATGGACCCCTGGGGAACTCCAATGGTGTTTGGAAGGAGGTTGGAGAGCTTATTTTGCCAAAGTACTGCTTGCTTCCTACCAGAGAGATAGGCCTGAAACCAATCTAATGTTAGGTTATCCAGGTGGAGATTTCTTAGGGTATCATGAAGTAGTCGGTGGTTAACCATATCAAAGGCCTTTGATAGGTCCAGAAAGAGTGCTGAAGATATTTTTTGTTATTCGGTTATGGTTTATTATGTCCGTAAAAGAGAGGAGGGCCGTAGTAGTGCTGTGATTGGGTCTAAAGCCATGTTGTGAGTTGGTCAGGAGTTCGTTCTGGGTAAGATAGTGAAGGAGTTGTTTGTGTAGACATTTTTCCATGATTTTGGCCAGTGGTGACATTATGGCTATAGGCCGGTAGTTTGATAATTCTGTGGATGAGCCACCTTTATGGAGTGGGATTACGTATGATATTTTCCATATTGAGGGAATTGTAGATTCTGAAATGGTACGATTAATAAGTATAGAGATGGGGTAAGCTATGTCATCTGCAGCTAGTTGTAAGTATTCAGCTGGCAGAAGGTCTGCAGAGAGGGTGGTTGGTTTAAGCTTTTGAAGTAAGGATCGAATGATGGAGGTAGAGACTGGTTGTAAGTGGAAAGTGTGAGGAGTTTTTGGAGTGAGTTCTGTAACAGTGGAGGCTGTGGTGGATAGTTGATTAGCTAAGGCTTGGATAGTATCCGTAAAGAAAGTGTTAAAGGTATTGGCTACTTTTTCGGGGTTTTTATCTGATATTATTTCTGGGGTAGGAGTGGAGGATTTCCCAGGATGGAGAAGGTTATTTAAACCTGCCCAAAATTTTTGAGGGTTGTTTTGGTGTTTATTTTGTAGTTGGCAGTAGTAGTTTCTTTTGTCCATTAATATGGCTGTTTTTGTCATATTTCTTTGCTGCTGGAATTTAATACGGTCTAGGGGTGATTTGGTTGTACGCCATTTTTCCCAGGATTTGTTTCTGAGTTTTATTTTAGATTTGGAGTCTTTTGTAAGCCAAGGTGTAATCTTTGTTTTAGTTTTGATTAGTCTTTTTGGGGCATGAGTATCAAGTATGGTTAGGAAAGTGGTATTAAACTTAGAAACTGCCTCTTCTAGGGGGAGATACTTAAGAGTTGCCCAGTTACAGGATCTAAGTTCCATTTTAAACTTTGAGAGGTCAAAATGTTTCTTGTTTCGAATTGACTTATACGTGAGAGGTGTAGGACTACCTGTTTTATTTTTCCTTATGTATGTTATAAGGTGATCGCTGAGCTCATTTGGGAGGGTCCCAGACATATACATATGGGGTTGGCTGTTTATAAGGATCCAGTCTAGGATACTCTCTTTTTGGTTAGAGTTCCCAACTCTGGTAGCAGAAGTGATGGTCTGAGAGAACCCATGAAGATTTATATGGGTGGGGTTAGTCTCTGAGGAGCATAGGTTCCAGTCAATGTTGACATCGCCCAGGATTATAGATTCCTGGGGGTAGTTATTGGATAGCCAGTTTAAGATGCTCTCCAATGTGTCAGAGTTTTTCCCAGGGGGGATGTACATTACAATTAGATTAATACTTTTTTTTCTATTTAGCTGTAGTTTTAGAGCAAGTATCTCAGCATTAGAGATTTGGGGTGGTTGAGTGGGGTTAAAAACGACATTTAGATTGCTTTTGTAGAGCACTGCAATACCACCACCCTTTTTTTTATGTGGTCAGCTCTATGTATATTGTAGCCCGGTGGTATAATCTCATTGTCATTGGTCCCTGGTTTTAGCCAAGTTTCTGTTAAACACATAATATCTGGGAGGTAGGTAGCTAATAGAGTATGTAGATTGTGTATCTTATTGTTGATGCTTCTAATATTTAAGTGGCAGATTTGGAGGGAGTTAGTATATCTTGGAAAAGGTGGTGGGCTATTAGAGTTGGTTATTGCTGTGGGGCCAGGATTCGGGTGGACGTCTCCATCTTTAGTGATGTTTTTTCTGAGATATTCCATTAGCCTCATAAGTTTCTGAAGCAATTTCTGACCATGTTTAGCTTTGGGGCATATTTGGTTTGGTTTATAAGGGCAGTAGTAATTAGAATTAGCAGTTTTACTGTGTAGTTGTTGGGTTATGTGATTGATACTACGCAGGGGTAGGGGAGCTTTAGTGTGATATCTGGGGTAATGGAAACCTGAGTAGGGCTGATTTTCATATTTGGTTATTAGGTAGAGTATGGTAATTACTGGTAGTAAAAGGATATAGTTTTAGTGTTGCCCTTCTTTTTACCTGTAGGGCGGATTTTGTTATCTTTGAGTTGGGGTGCATTGCTATAGGAGGAATGTAGGAGCCTTTGCCTTTTAACGTTTGAAGGGGTGGGAGGTTTTGGTGTTTGAAAGGGGGTGGGGGTAACAGTGAAGTGAATTTGGTTGGCTAAGGAAGAAAGAGGGTGTGGCTACCTAGCTATAAATGTAGGACTACTGGGGCGGGTGAGATTTGGGGGCAGGGCGGGCGCGGAGCGAGGCGCAGCGAGCGGCGAGTTTCTCCAGTTCCAAATTGACTAGGGGCAAGTGGAAACAGGCAAGTAGAATTTTAATACAGCAAGTAACCCAAAAACAATATACACTAACTGTGTTTTATGAGCTCTTTTGTTTCCAGAATCTTTGGGAGATGTAGTATTTAGTTCAATTTTTATGGAATTTACTGCCGTTTCTTTGAACCCAGTACACCAGCGGTTCTACATATATATTAGTACTTATTTTTTGAGATAGACTTTTGGTAAGTGATTAACCTTGGTTTTTTTCACAATTGAAGGCACCAAGAGATGAGAGCTTGGCTGTGGGTACTGTTCAGATTTAGCGACCCTCAGGATAGGTAGAATATATCCAGCGGGGAGAGTAGTAAGGGTAGTGCCTGTAAGGAAAATGCAGATACATAGACAGGGTTTACATTATTCCCTTTACATTTGTAGTTCAATTGGCAAGTGGTATGCAATGAAAAATCTTACTTATTGGGTATAGTTCAATGTTTAAAACAACACAGTGTTAGCATCTGTTTAAAACAACACAGCGTTAGCATAGTTCAATGTTTAAAACAACACAGCGTTAGCAACACTCTAGTACGTTATCTATAAGTTGAAATCTAAGTATAGTCATTCAGCCACTCTTAGAATCTATACAGTTACTGCGTGGTCTAATCCTCCCTCACTACAGCCCTATGGCTGATACTAGTACTACGCACTCAGCTGTTGTACTGTACGCTAACACCAAACATTTATTGAGCCCAGGATACTGGGAATTTGTTAGAAATGCAAAACGCTAACCGCTAAATAACCACAGTATGTTTAACCAGCAAATTATTAAGAGTACAGAGACTCTATTAAGAGTAAAGCCAGCAGTATTCAGTTCGAACTCTTTTAGTGATTACTGTTTAGGTAAGCGTGCTAACGCTTAGAATTTACAGCCCTTTACGCTTTAAAAACAAGACTAAGTCCTAGCGTATAAATGCAACAGATATGTAGTATTTTGTTGACAAATTGAGACACCATGTATTGTCGCTAACAAAGTATATTCAGGATTGGATCCTTATAGTACAAATAGTCAAAAAAAACATTTACATACCCTGGTTTGTGGGCTAGTGACTAGGTTCAGGAACACAGGAGTAATGAAAGAATTAAAAAATGGCGCTACTTGGGGGTAGATAAATAACCTCGCCTGCGTCACAGGTAGGAGGAGGAGTAACAGACAGGTGGCGGGGTTCTCCAGTTCCAAATTGACTAGGGGCAAGTGGAAACAGGCAAGTAGAATTTTAATACAGCAAGTAACCCAAAAAACAATATACACTAACTGTGTTTTATGAGCTCTTTTGTTTCCAGAATCTTTGGGAGATGTAGTATTTAGTTCAATTTTTATGGAATTTACTGCCGTTTCTTTGAACCCAGTACACCAGCGGTTCTACATATATATTAGTACTTATTTTTTGAGATAGACTTTTGGTAAGTGATTAACCTTGTTTTTTTTCACAATTGAAGGCACCAAGAGATGAGAGCTTGGCTGTGGGTACTGTTCAGATTTAGCGACCCTCAGGATAGGTAGAATATATCCAGCGGGGAGAGTAGTAAGGGTAGTGCCCTGGTTTGTGGGCTAGCGACTAGGTTCAGGAACACAGGAGTAATGAAAGAATACCTACCCACAAGAAACCATAGTGCTTGCTGACTTTAATATCAACTGGATTAGCTGTACCTCAGAGCAGCCACCTACTCATATTAACCTATATGGTTTTACCCAAACCATTACATCCCCTACTAGGACCAATAAACTTAATGGCAAGGAAAGCACCTTAGATTGGATTCTCATAAACAGTCACCACCAAACTTACAAAGTAGGAACCCTCCCCGAAGATGTAAGTGACCATTCACTAACCTTTATAATCAGATTTAAAAGTGACATTCCAAACCCAACAACCTACAGGACAATAAGGACCAACAAGAATTTTAACACTGACAGCTTTCAAAAAGAACTTTTGGCATGTGATTGGTCACCCCTGAAAAACCTACCTCTAGAGGAAGCAGTAAAATACTTTAATTCAAAATTCCTAGCTATTTTAGACTACCATGGTCCAACACGTACAATTACAGCCGGGATTAAACCAGCCCCATGGCTCTCAAAAACTACCAAACAAAAAATCCTCCTTAGAAACAAACTGTGGGCTAACTGGGGTTCTACTAAAAACCCTGCAGATCAATTAAAGTTTAGACAGCTTAGAAATGAAACAAAAAAGCCATATTGTTAGACAAACAAAATTTTTACTTTGAGCTCCAACAAATCCACCAAAATAAAGCACAAAAATTCTGGTCAGGCATAAATATACTCTGACACCCAGGTAGTTCAGTCACACCCATCTCTTTAGGCTCTGATCACGATAATCCCAAGCAAATAGCCAATACCTTTAACACTTTTTTCACAGAGACCATTCAGGCTCTTGCCAATCAGCTATCCCCTGGCACATCATCATCAACCACCTCCATCACTAACACACCTTCATTATTTCACTTTCAACCTGTTCCTACATCCCTTGTCTGTACCCTCATACAAAAGCTTAAACCTACCACCCTCTCTGCAGACCTACTACCTGCAGAATACATGCAAAATGCTACAAAAGCCATATGTTACCCAATTTCCATCCTGATTAATAGAACTATTACTGAAGGAACTATCCCATCAATCTGGAAAATTTTACACATTATCCCCTTGCATAAGGGTGGTAACTCCAATGAATTATCAAACTATAGACCTATAGCCATATTATATCCACTGGCAAAGATCATGCAGAAATGCATTCATAAACAGCTGCTAAACCACCTAATAGAAAACAACTTACTAACCAACTGCCAACATGGTTTCAGACCATTTCATAGCACCACCTCTTCTCTCTTATCTTTCTCTGACTGTATTAATAAGAATCGCAACAACGACACTCTATCCTCAGCCCTCTTCATTGATCTTTCAAAAGTTTTCGATATGGTTAACCACCACTTACTCATAAATACACTGGCTATTCAATGGTTCCAGTCATACTTAGACAACAGACAACAGGCTGTCCTATGGGAGAACAACTTATCCTCCCACCTCCGAATTGCTCTTGGTGTCCCTCAATGCTCCATATTAGACCCTCTCCTATTCTCTATTTTTATAAATGACCTATATTCTGTTATACCTCAAGCTACTTGTATCCAATACACAGATGATTCCTTGTTAATATGCTCTTCCACCTCACCATCTGACCTACAGTCCCTAACCCGAAACGTGTTTAACACATTCGAGAAATGGCTTCTACATCGATGCCTCATTCTGAATCCCAAAAAAACAAAACTGCTATTATTTACTTCCACCCATAGGGCCTCCCCACTTAATTTTAGTGCCCCATCTAGCAATGGTACTATTATATCTCCTGATTGCACTACTAAACTTCGTGGGGTTCTAATTGGCAACAACCTTACCTTTGATTCCCATATTAATAGTTCTATAAAAACAGTCAACAAAAAATTAGGATCCCTATACAGGATTAAACCTTTTTGACTCCACTAACCAGGACCACCATTGCCCATACCCACTTAATCTGTACCCTTCTCTATGCCTCTCCTATATATACAAAACTATGTAAAAACAACCTGAACAAGCTAGCAATCCCCTACATTAATATTGCCAGATTTGCAACTGGGTCTGCCTTCAGAGAGCATCAGTGTGATAATCTTAAGCAGCTAGGATGGCTAGAATTGCCAAATATAATGCTATTTAACCAGTTAACAGTTGCCACAAGATCCTGTACCAACCTACTAACACACCAATACTTACTAACCTAATCACTCCCTGTAACAACCACAATACCCTATGCTCATCAAATACACTATTAGTGCAAATAGGTAAAGCTAACAACTTTGCTGGTGACTCCTTGTTCACTAATACTGTGGGCAAAACCTGGAACTCCCTCCCAAAAGACCTAATCACCCTTACCTCTACAACACTATTTAAAAGCAAATTGAAACCATACCTTAAATCACAGTGGCAATGTCCTTGTTCTAACCTGGACTAACTACCTCAATTTTCTGATGGTACTAATCACCATACCTGTATAAACTAATTACTTTTCTGTTAACTGTAGAGTGTATAAGCTAGCTACTTTTTCTGTTAACTACAAAGAGAGTATTCTCTTATATTTAAATTTTATTTGCTAAATATTTGAATGGCTAACCATAGCTGAAATGTACCATGATTCTGTTTGCTGAAATGCAACAAAATGTAATTAATGAGATGATTATCTGTGAATTTAGCTGCATTTGTAAATGTCACATAGTATAAATGATAGTGTGTTGTTTTTTTGTTGGAACTTTTCTCCCCGGGCCTCTACTGAAAATGGACATATATCCAGTTGGACTAGCCTGGTCAACAAATGTAAAATAAATAAATAAAATAAAATAAATATACCTTTGTTTTCACTGGGATGGGCTCTCCACAATTTCCCTGGGGCATGAGGTTGCATATTTCCCCCAGTGTTTCCATGTCTACCCTGTATCACTCAACAATTCCTGTTTCATTAGTCCATGTTAAGTGAAATGGGGTCTAAACACCCTTCTTTTTGTAGCCTGTGATCTGTCAGCTGCACCTAATTGAAAGCCAGTTGCACATACTGCAGTTAGCCATCTGAGCTCACTGAAAGTTGTTAGACTGCTTTGAAATTCCTTTGTTAGTGTTAATTAGCTTGGGGCTTTCTGCTAACATTAAAATCTGTGTTGGTTACATTTCTAGTAATCATTTTAAATCGAGTTGCTGGCTACTGAGACTTGTCTGCATATATCAACTGGACATAAGATGATTTAAGTATATTTTCTGCACTTATTTAAGATTTGAGTGAGTAAATATTGTGTGTCTTGGATTCAGTAAATATTGTGTGTGTCTCTGAATCTCTGCAGTTAGCCATCTGAGCTCACTGAAAGTTGTTAGACTGCTTTGAAATTCCTTTGTTAGTGTTAATTAGCTTGGGGGTTTCTGCTAACATTAAAATCTATGTTGGTTACATTTCTAGTGATCATTTTAAATCGAGTTGCTGGCTACTGAGACTTGTCTGCATATATCAACTGGACATAAGCTGATTTAATTATATTTTCTCCACTTATTTAAGATTTGACTGAGTAAATATTGTGTGTCTTGGATTCAGTAAATATTGTGTATGTCTCTGAATCTCTGCTGTTAGCCATCTGAGCTCACTGAAAGTTGTTAGACTGCTTTGAAATTCCTTTGTTAGCGTTAATTAGCTTGGGGGTTTCTGCTAACATTCAAATCTGTGTTGGTTACATTTCTAGTAATCATTTTAAATCGAGTTGCTGGCTACTGAGACTTGTCTGCATATATCAACTGGACATAAGCTGATTTAAGTATATTTTCTGCACTTATTTAAGATTTGAGTGAGTAAATATTGTGTGTCTTGGATTCAGTAAATATTGTGTGTGCCTCTGAATCTCTGCAGTTAGCCATCTGAGCTCACTGAAAGTTGTTAGACTGCTTTGAAATTCCTTTGTTAGTGTTAATTAGCTTGGGGGTTTCTGCTAACATTAAAATCTGTGTTGGTTACATTTCTAGTAATCATTTTAAATCGAGTTGCTGGCTACTGAGACTTGTCTGCATATATCAACTGGACATAAGCTGATTTAAGTATATTTTCTGCACTTATTTAAGATTTGAGTGAGTAAATATTGTGTGTCTTGGATTCAGTAAATATTGTGTGTGTCTCTGAATCTCTGCAGTTAGCCATCTGAGCTCACTGAAAGTTGTTAGACTGCTTTGAAATTCCTTTGTTAGTGTTAATTAGCTTGGGTGTTTCTGCTAACATTAAAATCTGTGTTGGTTACATTTCTAGTAATCATTTTAAATTGAGTTGCTGGCTACTGAGACTTGTCTGCATATATCAACTGGACATAAGCTGATTTAAGTATATTTTCTGCACTTATTTAAGATTTGAGTGAGTAAATATTGTGTCTTGGATTCAGTAAATATTGTGTGTGTCTCTGAATCTCTGCAGTAGTAGTTCTCCACCCACCCTCCCTGTTTCTTGTTGTGGTGTTAATCTTAGTGGCTTTGGAATTGCCTGCCCCTGCTGTAAATCTCTTTTTGCACACTCCTCCTGGACCCATCTCATTCGCTCACTCAACTGAGTACAGTGAGATCATATTTTGATTTTGGATACTCTTACCAGTCCCATCTCCTCTGCAGTGTGCAGAGAGAGCACTTGGGAAGGGCATTCCCCTATAGTATCTTAATCTGCTCTCTTTCCTCTCAAAAAAAAAAAATTTTTTTTGCACTTTATCTGCCTTACTGTATTTGTGTTTCTTCCTACTTTATTACCTTATTTTGCTTTTGCCTCTTTTAAAAGTACTCAATTAAATTTATTCTGCTGTCTTTATTACTGCTTGTTAGTAGCCTGATTAAATTGTAACTGTTATTCTAAGGCCCTTTGTTTAAGCACTTGGGCTTCAAACCAGTTGTTTTACATTAGGAAGGTTTGTGGTCTGCACTGTTGTGGCAGGACAGGTAGCGTACATCCTTCTAAGTTGGGAACTGCTGATTGAAGGCTCAGTGTCTGTTATTCTAAAAGTGTATTAGTTCTAGGTTAAGGACTTGGGCTTCAGGCCAGTTATTTTACATTAAGAAGGTTTGTGGTCTGCACTCTTGTGGGAGGAGAGGCTAGATTCTGCCCTTCTGAGCTGGGAATTTCTGGTTAAAGACTTATTGCACATGCTTACTTGAACTGTTTCTTTCTGAAATCGATACACCTTGTTTGCTGTAGCATAGACTAGATTCAGGCCGGCTGGATCTAGCCTTGTTTGTATGAATTGTGCACTGACCCAGGCCGTCTTTTTTGGAGAAGGTTTCTCTGTACCCTAGTGGCAGGAATGTGCAGTTAGAACTTGTCTGATTGAAGAATGCTGGAACAGAGCTCAGTTTTAAGCTTTTTAACTGGTCAGTTGGGTAAAGTGTTGTTTTGATTGTGTCTGCTCTATTTTCTGGAAAAAAAAAATAATATATATATATATATATATATATATATATATATATATATATATATATAGATATATATATATATATATATATATACTTCTTTCTCGCCTTTCTGAACTAGTATAGTCCAGTTTTCATGTTATTGCTGAATCCAGGGTTGTGTTACAAGTTTCTGTGTTGCCATACCTTACTTGGATAGAAGGAAGTTTCTCTCTTCACCTGTGAGAGAGGGGAGCTTTGAGCAGGCTATCTGTCCCTGGAGGAGTGGTTTCAGCCCAGAAGTTGGTAGTTTATTGGCCTTTTTGGGCTAATTTTGATTGTATCTGCTCTATTTTCTGAATAAAAAAATGATATACTTGTTTCCCACCTTTCTGAACTAGTATAGTCCAGTTTTCAGGTTATTGCTGAATCCAGGGCTGTGTTACAAGTTTCTGTGTTACCATTACCTTACTTGGATAGAAGGAAGTTTCTCTGTTCACCTGTGAGAGAGGGGAGATTTGTGCAGCCTATCTGTCCCTAGAGGAGTGGTTTCAGCCCAGAAGTTACTAGTTTATTGGTCATTTTGGGATAATTTTTATCTCTTTCACTTCCCTGCTATAAAAACCTCATTTGCACAGTTTTTACGCTTATATTCCGCTCAGCAAGTGCCTTCCAGGTGTTCTGCAGAGTCTGCAGCAGCAGAGAGACAAAAGAGTGACTTTGGAGTGATTAAGTATCAGTTTTCTGCTTTTCTTGCTGTCTTAGATAATTCTGCCTAAAACGCCATTTTTTTTTCTTAGCGAATCTGTGATTTAAAAAGTTTGTTATTGTATACAACTCCACATAGCTCCTCGTGGTGACCTGCAGAGTGATACAGGCAAATGGTAGGCTACACACTCAAGTGCGCTAGCCAAATTAAAGCATTTACTGTGTTTCTGTACCTAATTTCTGCTACATAAAAAAAAAAAAAAATATATAGATATATATATATATATATATATATATATATATATATATATATATATATATATATATATATATATCCTTGTTTCCCCGCCTTTACTGAACTAGAATAGTCCAGTCTTCAGGTATTGCTAATCTCTGGGCTGTATCATAGTTCCTGTGTTGCCCATATCCTTATTTGGATAGGAGGAAGCTTCTTTGTTCACCAGTGAGAGTGGGAAGCTCTGAGCAGCCTATCTGTCCCTTGAGGAGTGGTTCCAGCCCAGTAACTTGTAGCTTATTGGCCATTTTGGGCCATTTCCTATCTCTTTCTAACCCCCTGCTTTAAAGCCAGCTTTAGCGCGCTTTTGTGCTTGAAATTTAAAGTTTGTCCTGTTTGTTGCATTTACCTGTTGAGGCTACACACTCAAGTGCGCTAGCCTGTGTTACATATTTATTGCATTTTCCTGCTGTTTGTTGCAAAAAAGAAAAAAAAATGATCCTTGTTTCCCGTCTTTCCTGACCTAGAGTAGTCCAAATACAGGCTTTGCTGTATTCTGGACTTTTGGAAAGTTCCTGTGTTGCCCATTTCCTTTCATGGATAATGGGAGGCTTCTTTGTTCACCAGTGGCAGTGGGGAGTTTAGAGCAGCCTGTCTATCCCTGGAGGAGTGTTCCCAGCACAATAATCTGCTAGTCTATTGGCCGTTTTGGGCCAATTTCTAGCTCTTTCAAGTCCCCCTGTATAAAACCCACTTTGGCACATTTGTTTGCACTTGTTACTACTCAGCCAAGCTCCTCATGGTCCTGCAGAGTGGTGCTAGCAGCAGAGAGGCTAAAAGAGTGACTGCTAACCTGATAAAAGTGTTTTCCTGCTACTACCTGGGCGACTGTCCGATCTAGCTAAACTGCAAGTATTTCTGCATTCTTGAACTGTTTTAAACTGTTTAAAGTTGTTTTTGCACCTGCACTTTTAAAGTTTGTCCTGTTTGTTGCATTTACCTGTTGAGGCTACACACTCAAGTGTGCTAGCCTGTGTTACATATTTATTGCATTTTCCTGCTGTTTGCTGCAAAAAAAAAAAAAAAAAAAAAATTATCCTTGTTTCCTGTCTTTCCTGACCTAGAGTAGTCCAAATATAGGCTTTGCTGTATTCTGGACTTTTGGAAAGTTCCTGTGTTGCCCATTTCCTTTTTTGGATAAAGGGAGGCTTCTTTGTTCACCAGTGGCAGTGGGGAGCTTAGAGCAGCCTATCTATCCCTGGAGGAGTGTTCCCAGCACAAGAATCTGGTAGTCTATTGGCCGTTTTGGGCCAATTTCTAGCTCTTTCAAGTCCCCCTGTATAAAACCTGCTTTGGCACGGTTTTTGCACTTGTTACTACTCAGCCAAGCTCCTCGTGGTCCTGCAGAGTGGTGCTAGCAGCAGAGAGGCTAAAAGAGTGACTGGTAACCTGATAAAAGTGTTTTTTTGCTGCTACTACCTGGGCGACCGTCCGATCTAGCTAAACTGCAAGTATTTCTGCTTCTTGAACTGTTTTAAACTGTTTAAAGTTGTTTTTGCACCTGCACTTTTAAAGTTTGCCCTGTTTGTTGCATTTACCTGTTGAGGCTACACACTCAAGTGTGCTAGCCTGTGTTACATATTTATTGCATTTTTCTGCTGTTTGTTGCAAAAAAAGAAAAAAAAAAAAAAATGATCCTTGTTTCCTGTCTTTCCTGACCTAGAGTAGTCCAAATATAGGCTTTGCTGTATTCTGGACTTTTGGAAAGTTCCTGTGTTGCCCATTTCCTTTCTTGGATAAAGGGAGGCTTCTTTGTTTACCAGTGGCAGTGGGGAGCTTAGAGCAGCCTATCTATCCCTGGAGGAGTGTTCCCAGCACAATAATCTGGTAGTCTATTGGCCGTTTTGGGCCAATTTCTAGCTCTTTCAAGTCCCCCCTGTATAAAACCCGCTTTAGCATGGCTTTGGACGATTTTGCACAAAGCGCAGCATTGGGCAATGCCGCTTAATTGGGTTTAAACCATTCTCGGCTCCACAAAGTCTGCTCTTCACTTTTTCCCTTAGAACTGATCTAGTTCTCATAATAAACACCCTTTTCCTACTCTAAAGCCTTGCACTTGCTCACTAAAGCAATTATATAAGTCAGCACTAAAAAATTAAAAGCACTACACCCTCACAAACTCCCCTTTAGTACCTTGTTCCCCATTGGCCCTTTTTCAATTATAAAGGAATTCCCAATACTATTCTAGCATGTCCAAAGGTCAGTTGTCAATCTCCTCTCCAGTCCAGCTGGTGAATCTGGGAATCTTGAGGCAATGTCACAACTGCCTCATGTACACAGACAACCCTCTCCTCCCCCCAACAAATTCCAACACATGTGAGAGATGCAACCATATAGCCAAACTGGAGGCTAAGCTCTCTCAACTCATTACTGGCGTAACCAGTCAGGAGGAGAAGGAAACCACACTCACTACAATTCCAGTCTCACATAGGCCTACCACGACAGCAAACCAAACACATAAACACACAAAAACATACTCGGAGGCTCTAAATAAAAATCTGCCTAAGTAACAGAGACCTCCAAAGCAGACACCCAAGCAACCGCTACCCCATAACAAAACACGTGCAACATATAGCTCACAAAGCCAGTGTGCCGAACAGTCACAGCCCTTACGGCTAAACAACACACCTGATACACTTGTAATAGGTGACTCTATCATCAGGCACACTGACGTCCCACTCACCAGGCTGAACAAGGAGAAGGTCACGGTGAGCTGCATGTCAGGCGCTAGGATCCACCACATAACACAAGCACTCAGGTCACTCCAAGGCAAGTACAAATATGACTCAGTCATTGTCCATGCTGGTGTGAATGACCTGAGACATACCTCCCTGGACTACATGAAAAGAGACATAGAGGAGCTCTCTGAGCATGTAGCCCAGGCCGGTATGACCCTGACCTTGAGTAGCATCTTACCCTCACCAAGAATGATGCCACAATATGAAGACAAGATGATCAATTTCAACAATTGGCTTAAGTATTGGTGTCATTCAAAAGGGATCCAATGCCTGTCAGCCTGGGATGACATGTTTGACACGCCACGATGCTTCACTAGGGACGGCTTGCACCTGTCACCCCTCTGCTTTCGGATATTGGCAAAAGCTCTTGCCACCCCCATAGTGCCTTTTTAGGCAAGGCTCAATAGACAAACCCACCTCTACAGGTATCACAAGGGATAAGAAACTAAGAGTAATGCTACTCAATGCCAGAAGTCTAAACCTCAAGATACATGCACTCTAAACTCTCCTTAGCATGGAGAACATCGATATTTGTGCAGTAACAGAAACCTGGTTCGAGGCTCCTAAGAGCACCCCAGCACTACCAGGTTATACCTCATACCATGTTTTTCGGCCCCAAAACTTGGACCGAACCACAAAAGGAGGGGGAGTATCAATATTCGTCAAAGATACCCACACCTCCAGGTTGGTGGCGCAGCACGAAGCATCAGAGACTATCCATGTGCAACTAACAGTGGGTAAAACTGCCTTCCAGTTTATAGCCTGCTACAGACCACCCTCCCAAACCCAGGAACTCCACTCGGCCTTCCTGAGAACACTGGAAAATATGAAGGTCTCTCCAAACACCATTATATTGGGCGACTTCAACTATCCAAACATAGACTGGGAGCATTACTCTAGCTCCAACACCCTAGCCCAAAGGTTCCTAGAATTTATAAACTCAAATGCTATGGAACAGCTTGTTACCACTCCTACAAGAGGGGAAAAGATACTGGACCTGATCATCACCAACATGGGGACTCTATACTCCAGACCAGAAGTGTATCCCTCACTGGTAAGATCAGACCATAAACTAATCTCACTAGATATTCACATCCCGACCCCAGCCCCTGCCCAGAAAACCACAGTGAAAAACTTCTCTAAAGCAAATTTCACACTCCTCAAAACTGAGATGGAATCCTTCAAAGCCTCTGGACCTGTGGAAAATACGGCCCAGACCGCAGAATCCTTTATAAGCACATTCTATGAACACCTTCAGGAATGCATGGATCATGCAATCCCAAACAAAACCAAGACCCAATCCTCCAAAGACAGGCATCCTGTCTGGTGGACCCCAGCCATAAACAAACTATACAATAGAAGGAGGAAGCTACTACATGATATAGCAAAATCCCAAAAAGGGAAGGCATCTCTGATCAGTATTAGCAAAAAACTACGGGCACTCATAAAATCGTCTAAGGCCAGCTTCAAGAGAAAAATTGCACAGGACACTAAAGATAATCACAAGGCTTTCTTTAGTTATGTTAGGAACCTGGGTGAGAATTCCCAGATATGCTCATAATTAGTCCAAAATGACAAAAAATACACCGAATCCACAGACATTGCCAACATCCTAGCTGACAGGTTCACCACAATCTTCTCCCCCCCTTCCCCACCAAAAGGGCAAATTTCTATCCCAGCAGAGTGCTGCCCCCCCTGACATCTCAGATGCTCAGGTAAGACCCGCCCGCTCCAAAGCAAAAAACACAGCATCAATGGGACCAGACGGTGTCCCGGGCTGCATCCTACATGAACTCCAAGAAGAACTAAACCCAAACATAAAACTACTGTTCAATCTCAGCCTTACTACAGGATATGTACCCAAAGAGTGGCGTACAGCAACAGTGGTCCCTCTCCACAAAGGTGGTGCCTCAACGGATCCTGGAAACTATCGCCCCATAAGCCTGACTAGCTTGGTCTGCAAAGCTATGGAAAGGATCATCATGGACCTCATAAATAAAGATATTGGGGACGTACAGACACTGGATCCTACCCAGTTCGGCTTTGTTAAGGGCAGATCCTACCTCTTAAACCTGGTCGATTTCTTTGAAACAGTCACCAAGGCCATTGACGAGGGAAAGGTGGTCCACACAGCCTACCTGGACCTCGCAAAAGCCTTCGATACAATACCCCACTCGGGCATCATAGATAAGCTCACCAGCTTAAATATAAACCCCTATGTCATAAGATGGGTTGCAAACTGGTTCAAGGACAGAACCCACATGGTTAGAATTGCTGGAGCCATGTCAGACTCCAAACCAGTTACAAGTGGCGTCCCACAAGGCTCAGTCCTGGGACCTCTCTTGTTTGGTATATATTTCTCGGAGGTACAGGCCAACACGGAAGGACTGTGGCTGACCAAGTTCGCAGATGACTGCAAACTGGGTGCCATAATCGACTCTCCAGCCGACACAAGCATCCTACAAAAGGGCCTCATAGAAACAGACAACTGGTGCCAGAGCCATGGCCTCAAGCTAAACGCCAAAAATAACCACGTGGCCAAAGTGGTTAGAAAATCATTTTATATAGCCCACCTAACCATGAAGGGATTCACATCTAGATCAGGGGAGATCATCATGCCTCTTTACTCATCCCTCATCAGGCCCATAATTGAGTACAATGCCCCTTTTGGGATGTACCTTACCAGACACCTGCAGCAACTGGAAAGACCCCAAAAGTACCTCACCAAGAGGATCAAAGGGCACAAACAGATGCCATATGCTGCCCAGTTAAAGAAACTCCAGCTCTACTCAGTGGCATACCGCCTGCTCAGAGGCGATCTGTGCCTGACGTATAAAGCCATGTCCAACCCGGAATTAATGGACATGCTGCACCTCAGAAAATCCAAATCCCATCGAGCTATGTGCTCGAGAGACTTGAACCTCAGCACTGAAATAAATAGGACATGCTGGAGGGACAGATTCATAACCCAGAGGCTCCCTTCACTGTGGAATAAAATCTCAGTCCAGGTTAGGCAGAGTCCCTCATTGACTCTCTTCAAGAGGAATCTTGATGAGTGGATGGGAGATCGTAGATTTACTCTGAGTATCACTTCTGTGTCACTGTTAGACAGATGCACAGTATACTAACCTCGAAAAAGGGCATAGCAAAATTCATTTTAAAATGGGTGGCGAAAGCCAAACACACTCTGGCTAGGCTTGTAAATGCCCTAGGGCAGATAGCCTAGTATGAACCTATGAACCTATGAAGCTAAGAACAGCAGTAACCCCTAACATGCTTCTTTTTTCTAAATGTAATCATGCCTGCATTCCAAAGTATTGGTGTACACCTGAGAAAGTTTGTCTTTATTAAATAATTCCTGCATGGTTACTTGAGCTGTTTTTGTTTTGTTATTATACTTTGTTAATTGATCTTGTCTCTACTTGCTTGAGCTCTTTGTTTTTCTTATTATAACCTAACAAAATACATAGAAACAATCCAATATAAAATTGTCAGAAATACAACCATATTTGGGAAAGAAAATATTCTTGATTAGCATACAGATTTAACTCCTATTACAAAAAAAAAACAACTCTGAAATGCTTGATAGCCCCCAACTCTGTACACCAAGCCTCAGAATTATATAACATAAAACAAATAAAAAATAAACACACAATTTAGGTGTACTAACGATTGAGACACTGAAGTGAAAGATAAACATTTCCATTTACTAAAATATTTTTAAGAGGAATGGACTTCTTCCAATAAATGTTAATGCCAGGATAACATTGTTTCTTAACTATATTTCTTAGCTGAACAATGCTAAGCTCAACTTACATTCCAGCATGTTGAATAAAAAACAACTTCCCATCCTTAAGCTCAAAAACATAATCTAGTTGTCGGCAGAGCTGTAGCTAATGTAATAGCCAGTGCCGACCCCCACAATCTGGTGCCCCTCAACCCTGAGCTGAAGAGCAAAAAAAGGTTGTTTGCAAGTTATACCCCAGATACAAAGTGGTGAAACAAGTACTTCACTTTACTGCTGATCAAAAAAGCAGTACTTTAATAATGGCATTCAAAAATGGAAATGAATGTTGCTGATTGCATCCCCCTAACACTTTGCACCCTGACAGTCTGTCTTATTCATCCCCCTCCCCATCTATGCTTCTGCTTGTCATTTAGGTCATACGAACAATACATTTGTTACAGACCATGGTTTGCCTACACAAGTTACTGTTTGTTTCTAAAGTTGTATTAGCAAGAGAATCTTTGTAGTACACAGGAAGACCCCCATTTCACTTATGGCATTGTATATATTACAGTTAATATATTTTGTTTAGGTTTAAAAGCCATTATGAAAGTCAGATAGAACTCTGTGGGGGGGAATTCAATAATGCCTACATGGAGTGATTCTTCATGTAGGTATAGTGGCATGGCCCTAACACGGAACATGGTCACCAAGCTATCCAGTAACGAGGTTGGCGGGGCGTGCACAAGTGTTTGGACACAGTAGTGTCTGCAGAATGCAAATCACCTCATAAGCTGGTGAATTCCATGCAAATGAGGTTGATTTGTGATACAATAAGCAGAAAGGCACCCGTGTAGGTGTCATGGTGGTGTAAGAAATGTATGCGGGATAGAAACCATGTACTGGACTGTACATTTTAAACAGGGGCTGTAAATGCCCCAAAAAAGGGTGTATATGCCACTGTAGGTATACAGACAGCCAAAGCTATGACCAGTGAGTCCAGAAAGCAATGCAAATCATTAATATTTATATTTATTTATTGACATTTGTTGACCGGGAAAGTCCACTGGGCCATTGACCCATTTTCAGTGGAGGCCCGGGGAGAAAAGCTCCACGGTATTACATTCAAAATAAAAGTAGAACATAAAAACATTTAAGATTTTTTAAAAACATATGCCCATTATATACCATAATGGTAGTACATTATGGCAGAACATTAAAACGTTTAAGAGTTTTAAAAACATTTGCCCATTATATACCATAATGGTAGTACATTAAAATAACATATTCCTAGTTGCACCTTCAGATAAAAAAGTTCACAGAAGGTTTCAACTGAGGGAGTGAGTAGAGCCCATGAGTAAAGGGGCAGAAGTATATAGTGAGGTAAGTTGAGAGTGTTGCATAAGATAGTTTAACAAGAGGTAGGTAGAAGGAGAGAAAAGGTCAGGCAGCAATATATACAGAGGTGAATTACGATAGCCCTGTAGGAAGGTTTGGCATGAGGTGGGGAGGCTATGGAGGTTTAATTATTGTGCAGTGACAGGATAAATTATTTTGGTAGTGTAGTTTGAGTGATGATTTAAAGAGTTGTGAAGATTCCACTTTTAATACATAAACTACGGCATCATGCAAACATGCCATTATGGAAAAAAAATAAATAAATAAAAATGTAAAAAAATGAAAATTACACATTTTCAAAACTATTGCATTATAGTGCCCAGCATGCAGTCACATAATGGCAAGTTTCAGTGGTTGCTAAGGAGGCAGGCCCTGGAGTAGTGAAGTATCCAGGGTGTACTCAGTTAGGTGTATGTAAATGAGCTACGGGGACTGAATAGCAAAAAGGGCCACCGTGTCCGCAGGTACACCCCATTGGTAGGGCTAGGGACAGGTAGGTAGTAGTAGGCAAGGTAGCCGATATCAAAAAGGGGTGTGTCATTCTGTGTTTAAGCATTTTGGAGCTTAGCTGTGCTTGTTTGTGCTCAGCTAAGCACAGGTAAGCAGGGGTGTGTGTCTGATGCTGTTAAGCTCTGCTTAGCCACACTGTGCATGTTTTAGCTGGTTAAAGAAAAGCTGAGCATGCCCATGCACAGGGGAGGGTCCAAACTGCAGAGCACTGTTTCCATTAGTGCTGCTGGTTTGCACGACACACCACAGTGCTTAGCAGTGAGAGAAATTAAAAAATAAACAAATAAAAGGAAATAGCCTGGGAAAGCCAGTCAAGTATAAATGACTGATAAATCCGGACACTGGCCCATTCAAACCCCTCAGTGATAACCCTGGCAGGTGGAATGCATCGTAATCAGCCAATCACACAGGCTGCATCTGCAGTACACCAGTATAAAGTATGCATATACCCTTTAATCTGATTTTGCCACATACTCCTCACCATTTGAGTACAGACTTGGGAATTTTATCTGATAAAATGCTAGGGGCTGCTGCTGCTCTGCTAGGTCTGTATGTGCTTGAGACTGAGGTCATTGATGATGCTGCTGCTGCTGCTGACAACAGGCCTAGACTGAGAAGGGGAGCAGTGTTCAGGCCCAGGATAACCTTCCAGGAGCTACATGAGCTGGAGATTGTACAGCACTACAGGGTGGACAGGGTCATACTACAAGAACTCACCAAGCTCTGCCTCCCTCAACTCAGACCCAGAGCCAACAGAGAGGAACCCATCCCAGTGGAAACAAAGGTAGGTGTAGCCCTTAGAATACTAGCTACAGGTACTTTTCAAAGACCATGTGAGAACATAATGGGGGTCTCACAGGCATCTGCACCCAGGGTACTCCACATGCCAGTGAATACATTTACTTACCCCGCACCCCTGAGGAGAGGGTCAGCAATATACGTCTGTTCCTCCATGTAGCACACTACCCTGAGATACTGGATACCATAGACTGCACTCATGTGCACATCAAAGCACCACCTGGTGAAGAGGGTAGAGTCTATGTCAACTGCAAGGGTGCAAGGGGTATCACTCCATCAACTGCCAGGTCATGTGCAATGCCTAGGACATTATCATAAATGTGTGTGCCTGCAGCCCTGGGAGCTATCACTACTCCTACATCTGACACACCTCACAGGTGTATAAGATGTTTGTCAGGGGGTCATCCCATACGACCATCTACTTGGGGATGCTGGCTACACACTGGAATTGTGGATGATGACACCCATCAGAAATGCACACACACCTACCAAAGAATGCCATAATGAAGCACACGCACAAACTAGGGACATCACAGAGCTTGTGTTTGGGCTGCTGAAGTCACAGTTCCACTGCCTCGATATATCTTGTTGAGCCCTACAGTAATCTCCAGACACATGTGCACAGTATGTGCCATGCTACACAATATGATCCTGCAGAAACAGCTGTGGCAGGAACATCACAGGGAAGGGGCGCACTGCCCCCACCAGTACCAAGGTCTCCACAGCCACAGAGGGACTCAGAGGAAGAACTACATGAGCCTGTCCCTGTAGGCAGATGTAGGTATGCCCAGTATGCCCTGACCTTGGCAAATAGGCAACGCATAGCACATGCACTGACAACCTACGGTTCTAGTGACTTTAACCTCACTCTGACTCACATACATAGTAAAACAGATGCCAGCCACACCACACAACCTTTACCTTATCATGTATTGGCTGTGTGCTGCATGCATCAGACAGAAACAGCCCTGAAGTACAGTCATCTCAATTGCTGCAGGCACAAGGTAAGTCACTGTTCTGTGCAACAAATGAATGGGGTAGTAGACTGTGGTAGCATATGTGTGGACCTGCCGCATGTATACAAGGGAATAAAGTGGGATACTGGGATAGCTGCAGACAACTGACAGCTGTGTGGGATAACAGGAACTCTCCCTCCAATACTTCCTGACACATAATATGCAGTAGGCCCCAAGCCAGCAAATCCCACTGCACTATGCGAGGGAATTACAAACAGTGGGGTCACAGGACAGATGCTTGACTGGCAATGCTAGAGTCCCCTATCCCCAACACACCTGTGTTCCCATACAACTGCAGTAACAGTATATTTGCAAGGTAATAGCAGCAGACAAAACAATCTCTGGGATGTCCCTATCAACCTGGTGACATGTACCATTTCCCCAATATGCAGGGGTCAATGTGTTATGTATGTCTGTGCTTGATAGTGTCACGATGTAAACTGCACTGTCTGGTGGCTCATGTGACTTAGTGGACTAGGTACATTACCATGGCTGATGGGGTACATGGTTCAAGACTGGCTGCTCCTACTGTTGTGCATGTGAGCTACACCTATGGTAGGAGTTCTACAGACTGTCCATATGTCGGTATTTCTTACTGCAATAAAGCTGGGCAAACACAGAGACAATGGAGGGACAGGTGGCCACAGGGTTTCACTTCAGAATCACAAAATATCACAATCCTGAACTTCATAATCCGGAAGCCCAAAATCCTGAAAACTCAAAATCCTGAATCCCAAAATACTGAAAACACACAGGATACATATACTGAGCATAGACAACACAAACAATATGACTTCCCACCCCCACACCCCCTGCTAAGTAAATATATCAACTCCAGGATTGCACGTCACTACACTATCATGAGTTATGTTATAGTATAACAAGTTAAAAGGGAACATTACTAAGGTTACAACAGGCAGTCATGAAACATGTGGTGGTATGTTTGCCATTTTATTTCTGTGAAGAGAGATTTTGGAGTTCATATATTTAATTAGCAAGAGGGGTGGGGGTCACAGCCCCCACATGAAGGGTGCAGGGGGGGCTTGCCCCCCTGCCTATACTTGGTGAAAAGTGCTATCCTTTGTCTTGTATTTGTTTCTGTGATTCCTTGTATTGGAATATTGTCATTCTTTGTGTCCTGTATATTTTCAGTATTTTGGGATTCAGGATTTTGATTTTTCAGGATTTTGAATTTTTAGGATTTTGGGCTTCCGGATTATAAAGTTCAAGACTGTGGTATTTCAGGATTCTGAAGTGAAATCGGCCACAGATATGGATAGTACACAGCTCTAAGTAACTTAGATGGTAACTAGTACAATAGCATGTTGTAAAATGTCAAAGTAGCACCAGGATATAAAGGCCATCACGTAACTGTGTCAGTACGTATAACAAGTCAGTGGGCACCATCCATGCCTCACAAATGTACAGAGTTTTGCAAAATGTCCACATTTATGCCTCATATAGTTCGCTTTGTGATATCGTTGCAGTTTTCTGCCAAACTACTGGCAGATCAATAAAGGTTGTTGTGAGAAAATAATGAGAGACAGTTGAGATGCAGACGTCATGCCATCAGAAAATGCGAGCTAATACAAAGCCATTCTGCCAACTGTCTCCATTTGTAAGAACAATATTAACATCTGGTCCCCATGTTTGGGCCTGTGTCCCATTGTTATATATGGCCCTGTCCAGATTTTTGGACGTAAGAGTTTGAGCGGTACGGACAACATGTACCCTTATAATAACAGTACAACACAAACCTTCTGAGGACCATAGCAGAAGTATGGGGCATAAGGCTAGACAGCCTGCAAAACAGGAGCAGTTAGAGGTGTGAAGACCGTAATCCTGTTTATGGTGTTATATCTCTTACCCCAATCACAGCATACCTACAACTACATAGAGCAGCAGCTGTGGACAAAGCCAGGAACTGCAGCAGGGCAGGACAAAGGTCCACATATAAGGGGAAGGAGGAACTACCAGCCAGACAAATGTAGAAAGTGCAGAATAGAACAGTTCATGCAGTAGTACGGGTTCCCTGCAGTGTATGGAGTCAGTAACCCAAATGTCTGTCAGCGGTTCCTCACACCAAGCTTTAGTGATCTGCTACTGACGTACCAAGAAAATCACAGTGCTATGTAAAATGCACCAGGCATATTATGCAAAACTCTGCTCAGTTCAATACACTCTGTACACACCCTAGATGTGGGTTAGATAGTATGGACAGCACAAACCTAGGAAATCTCTCAGGCATTATATCAGGGAGGTGCTAGACTGTTTAATCAGGTTCAGCAGACAATTGGCTGTAGCACACAGAATCCTGGACTGGAGTACAGCGAGGTCTGGCTTGGAGTCCTGTTGTAAGTATTGATGGTTATACTGAGCATGCTCCTACACTTAGCTAATTTCAGCCCATGTCTGAACTCACATCTGGCTATAGTACTGTGATACCTGTATATCTCTGTGCATACACACAGCTATGTATAGCTTAACTGTCTATCTCTATTCCCATGTACTATCCAAGTAGCTACATGGGTAGAGTGATGACCTTAAGCTTTGTAGGTCCTGGGTTCAAGTCCCTAGGAAACATACCATTTGTTTAATGTAAACTAAATTTGATACCCCAGGGATTACTTCAGTGTCACTGCTTGACAGAGGCACAGCAAAATGATAGGCATAGTTTTTATTCAAACTAAAGGGGTGGCGAAAGCCACATAACTATGGGCTAGGCTTATAAATGCCCTTGGGCAGATAACCTAGTATGAACCTATGAACCTATGAACCTACCCTTATCTATCCGTATGTAACACATATAGGATATATCTGGATCTATTGAGTTTAATATAGATACATATATATAGGTAACATATATATATATATATATATATATATATATATATATATATATATATATATATATATATATATATATATATACTATATATAGAGAGGCACACAGAGGGGGAGAGACAGAGAGATAGAGGGACCCAGAAAGGCATAGTGTGATGTAGTGCTGCAGCCACTCATACACCAATTGTAACCAGTGGTGTGTGCAAATAGTATAGTGAGCTCTAGTTGGTAGGTGGGGGGTTCTCATCTCACATTAGCCACAGTGTGTGTGTGTGTGTGTGTGTGTGTGTGTGTGTGTGTGTGTGTGTGTGTGTGTGTGTGTGTGTGTGTGCGTGTGTGTGCGTGTGTGTGCGTGTGTGTGTGTGTGTGTGTGTGTGTGTGTGTGTGTGTGTGTGTGTGTGTGTGTGTGTGTATTCCACATACAGCAGAATATACATGTCCAACAGGACTATGTCTGTGCAATGGTCACTCATTTTATGGCCCTGTGACTAGTGTCCTCCACAACGGTGGCCTCCCTGTCAGCAGCTACTGATATCATCCAACAGCAGTGGCAGATACTATTCAAATCTATAAGCTCTGTGGCGCATGTGATAACTACATAGCACTATAGTTTATACAGCTAGATAGGTAGCAGCTCTAATCTCAGCAATGGAAACTGCGGGTGTGTAATTATATCCCCTTGCTGGTGTGTGTACTCCTTGCCTACGTGTGTGCAATGCCAATGCATTTTAAAGGCTGTGCCTACCTGTGAACCCCCCATTGGCCTACTTTACAGGGCCTGATGATGTCTTCCACCTTAGATGCACAGTTACCCACTCTCTAGGCATGGAAGCTCCATGGCACAGTTGATAAGTGCATAGCACTATCGTGTGTACAGCTGCATAAGTAATGGTTGTAATGTTAACAATGGCAACTCAGTGCATGTGTGTATGTTTTCTCTATGTGTGTGCAATGCCAGTACATTTTAAGGCCTGTTCCACCCGGTTAATCCCCCCCATTGGATTACTTTACAGGGCTTGCTGGTGTCATCATTCGATGCACAGTTAATCCCCTCATTGGATTACTTTATAGGGCCTGCTGGTGTCATCCACCTTAGATGCACAGTTAGACACTCTCCAGGCACAAAAAAATCTCCATGGCGCATGTGACAACTATGTAGTATTATTATACATGCACCTAGGTAGATAGGGGGTTCTAATTGCAGAACTGGCAACTTTGTGAGTGTGTGTGTGTGTGTGTGTGTGTGTGTGTGTGTGTGTGTGTGTGTGTGTGTGTGTGTGTGTGTATGTATGCATATCCCCTTGCAGCAGTATGGCTATCTTCCCTGTGTTTGCATGCAGTACTTCTACCATTTTAAGGGCCTGTTCAAACCTGTTAACCCCCCCCCCCCCGTGGCAACCTTTACAGCACCTGCAGATGTCATCCACCTGAATAGTAGTATCCAACATTACAAAAACATATAAGCTCCGTGCCGCATGCAATATGTATGTAGTGCTATAGTATTTACAACTAGACAGCTAGGAGTTCCACTCAACAAGGGCAGTTCATGTGTGTGTGTGTGTGTGTGTGTGTGTGTGTGTGTGTGTGTGTGTGTGTGTGTGTGTGTGGGTGTGTGTATGTGTGTGTGTGTGTGTGTGTGTGTGCATATATCCCCTTGCAGCAGTGTGACTGTGTTAGGGTCAACACCTGTCCCACCATGCAGGTAGCAGTCCATGTTTGGCCAAGTGTGTCCTGTGAAAACAACTAAAACAATACATAGATCCCAAGAGTGTATGACAACAAACATTTCCTACATGTGTGTAATAGTTGCATAAAGCAGTCATTTTACATCAGAAACACCTTAATATTCTGAGACATAGCATAATGTAGGGAAATGCTAGAAAAATAAGTTGTCACATTAGCAGACCAAGAGAAGTCCTATCCTTTGCACTTGTCGTGGGTATGGTTTGACCTGCCAACTCACACGATACTACATGACATGTCCCACATTGGGTATTTGTTAAGGTGGCATCGCTACTCTGTGTTGCCTATGTGTGTGCAATATGTATACATGTCAAGGCCCTGTGAGTAAACGCTGCCCCTAAATAACCCAGATATATCTAGGCATGAATACTAACCACTACCACCCACATATGGAGGTACTGACTAAGGCTGTGGTGACTGTAAGTTGTATGCTGTCTGTCACTGACCCACCAAGTGATGTTAACACACCGCAACAGGGTCTTACATCAGGTGCAGACTGGTGCCAAGGTCCTGGTATTAAGCTAAATGCAGGAAACAGTACCAGCATACCATACAGCAAGGACACTGCCCCAGTGTTTGCCACATCATTGGCAACCCATAAACACAAAACCTGTGTTGAGAGATCTGGGTACTCAGGCTGATAACAATTGCACTTTCAACCATCATGTAGTGGCAGTGGTCAGAAAGGCCTTGTACATAGTTCACCTCAAAACAAGTGAACATTACCTCTGTATAGTCTTCAGTCAGTAGAACAATAATTTATTACAATGGCCTGTCTGATATGTACCTATCCGGATATCTGCACCAATCGGAAAGGCCATAGTTATACCCACAAGGGCAATCCATAGTCTCCGACACCTATCGCACACAGACAGCCTCTAATCAGTAGTGCCCCACTTGGTATCCAACAGGTTAGCCAGAGATGGGCTGTGGTATGCCTACAAGGCAATGTTGGACCCTGCCCTTCAATAGCTGCCCCATATATGTGAGTCTAATTCCTCACACATTACCAGCACAATAGGTCTGAATCTGACATGCTACATCATCAAAACCTGCCAGAGAGACAGGTTTGTTGCCAGAGGCTGGCCTGTCTCAGGAATGCAGTTTCCATACATGTCAAACAGAGTACCATGCAGACCCCCATCAAGTGTAATGGTGATGAGTGGATGGGATACCACAAATCTGTCCCAGGGGTCCCACTTGTGTCCCCCAGTGACAGGGGTAACAGGTGCTGATTGATGATTCTGTTGGGGATAAACTAAAGGCTAGGCTTGTAAGGGCCTCAGGGCCAATACCCTAGTAACATCCTATGATCCTGTGTTCCTATGATACTGGAATCCTGCAAAGCAAACCCCAAGCCCACATTGGCAACATCTACTACAGACAATTATCTCCCCTTCTTCACATATGTCTGCAACATCAAAGGAAGCACTAAGATCTGCTCAGTAGTGGTGGTCAAGAACACTGGATATACAAGTGCTATAGGTACAGCATACCTGCTGCCTGTCATATTCAGTGTCATGTGCACCCCCTGTACCCCTCATCAGTGCATCAGGACCTGTCCCCTTCCCCTTATATGTAGGGAAGAAGTCACCACTGCCACCTCAAAGTCATGGTATATGGCCACCATGGGAGCCTAGCACATCACATGATGCATCCTACATAACCCCAAGCATGACCTTGCAACACCATAAGGCACTGTATTCCACTAAGGCCTGACTACCACCTTTGCCCCGGCTGATTGGAGGACACCCACTGTCACCCCTTCACACATGGGGCGTCCATCAATCTAGCACATTATAGACCCATCAGTCAAACTAGGCTGCTTTGCAAGGCCATGGCACAGTTTATAGTGAACCTCATTAATGAGGACATTTGTGACTTCCACACACCCAATCATGCCCAGTTAGACCTTGTCAAGGCAGAGATCATGGCTGTTACAGTTGGTTGACCTCTTTGACACAGTGACAGTGCAGTACCTACCTAGACATGGTCAAAGACTTGGACAATATTCCCCACTTGGCCATAATAGATATATGCTCCCACCTAGACATCAGTCCATATGTCATCAGATGGGTAGCAGATTGCCACACTGACAGGACCCACATACTCCACATAGAGGAATACCCCCAAGTGGTAAATCCATAACTAGTGGCATAACCTGGTGTTCTGTGTTTGGACCTCTGTTATGTGTGATCTACTCTTCTGAGGTGCAGGGCACAGCCACTGGGCTATGGCCGACCATGTTTGCAGATGACTGCATGCTGGGTGCTGTCACTGGATTCCCTAGTGATGTGGACATCTGCCAAGAGGGTCTCACCCAGATGCACGACTGCTGCCAGAAACATGGCCTTAGGTTGCATACCATGACATGCAGCATCATCCCCTTTGGGGAGAGTGACATCCCCAAATATTATCACAGTACTAACAACATTCTAAGCATGCAATCAGTCATGAGGGTTATGTGCACACAGGTTGATGGTAATATAACATTTGCCCACCATGTTGCCTCCCTTGTAAGGAGAACCTTCTACATGGTCCACCTTATACATAATGGTATGTCATCCAGGGACATGGGGGACACAACATCCCTGTATTCCCCCCATATAAGGGCCATTATTGAGTATAATGCCCCTGTGGTCATTTACCTGGAAAAGGACATGCTGCAGCTGTGGAGATAACAGAGGTTCCCCAGCAAGGAATAACAGGGCCTCATACATCTACTATACACAGATTAGCCCATCCCTCTACCTAGTTTCATACAGATGCCTCAGAGGTGACCTCTGTCTGGCATACAAGGCAATCACGGTCTCCACCTTGATGGTACTGCTGCACAACTGCAAGTCAGGCTCCACTCTATTAACCCGCACACACACCCTCAACCTGGTCTTTGACATCAACAGGACTTTTTGGTGGGTAAGATGTGTGTCCCACACACTCACCCAGCCATGGAATGGACACCATGTCCACATCAGCCAGGGTAGCTATTTACACCCTTTCAAGTGAGACTTGGATAACTGGATGGTTAACAGGACATACACACTTGGGATACCACCTGTGTCCCTGTTAGACTGGGGCATTGGGTGCTGACTTGTATACACATGGGCTAAACTCTGGGCTAGGCTTGTGAGGGCCTCAGGGCCAATAGCCTAGTAACCTCATATGATCCTAGGTATAACAGTTATGGCCCTGTTGCTGTGATGGACTGTGTTGTTATGTGTCCACACCCATCACTGCCATCTACTGTGGTGTGTCCCCTATGGGCGGCATACCAGTAACATGTCATACATCCATCATCTGACAGATAGGTGATTGGTACCACAGGTGTATGGCGATAGTCCAGCAACATCTGTGCAACACAATTACAGATAGCACTGCAAACATGTTGCAGGGTATCCTCCCTGTGGGTGTCCAATATCCGAAGCATACAGATTTTTCAGAATGTGTACATGTGCTTGATATATGTGGACTCTCTGCCAGACAAATGTGGATGTCTGTATAACAGTTGGATAATATATAATGGGTGTTTCTAGACTGTGAGGAATCTGGCTGTCACTGGCCAGACACCTCAGAACACAGTTATGGTACTTTAATATCTGGTACTGTATGCATTCCCTCATGTTGCATGCTTGATATGTACACTCAGTTGCTGAGGGTGAGCCTGTGTCCCCCCACTACTACTGGCTATAACCTGATGTCCTGCTGCAGGAGGTCAATAGGTATGCTAGCCATAGCTCTCAGGTGATGACATACAGGTGTTGAGTACACAGTGACCTAGCCAGAGTACATCAGGAACAGTCAGGGACACCTGGACAATGTTTGAAGTGTGCCTGTCTGACATTCACTGAGTGAGAAGAGCAGACTGACAGTAGATCATGTGATATGGCAGCTGTACCCGCCACTACTGACTGTCACTATTTTGTATTACACTATCCAGTCACATTCGTACATAAGCTCACCATTGCTGGGGGGACTCAGAGGCCAAAGCTGTGATCTATGTCACAGCAGACAGAGCCAAAATGAAAGCCTGTAGCTGTTGGACAGCTGACTAACAGTGACATGTTATTCCAAGATATTTACCACAGACCTCTACAGTTGTGATCCCTATTTCCCATGACTGCATCCCCCCATCTGCATCCGATTACATGGGGAATACTATTACATACCTGGTATGAAGTTGTACTCCTTTATGTGCAGAAATCCTGTGGTAGAATGATAGGGTAGCACAGCCTGTCATCATAGAGAAAGTCACAGACCTGTGTACCATAGGCAGCAGTGTGCCTTTTGTAGGTAATGCTCATGAACAGCTGATTGCCTGTGCACCAATTTGTGGCTCAGACTTGCTAATTGCATTCAGAACAGCTGGATTGCATTTTCATTAGCCAAAGTCATGGCAACACAGTGCTGTATTTGAGGCCTTCATGGAGGTCTTGGCCCTTTTCCTGGCCTGTGAGAAGGACATTATTGAGATGTGGGGACTGGAGCATCACAGATGCTAGGTTTAAATACAGTTCACTGTTTGGATTTATGTGGTATGTCCACAGTTTTGCATGTTATGTTTGGCCATTGTGAACAGACTTTCTGATTATGCTGCAGTTTACTGCTTAACAATGTGGGTTGAGATCAGTAAGGAGATAGACAGGTGTGAGTCTCATACATAATTTGCATCAGATTATGCATGCCGCTGCAGTAGCTGCTGGTCTAGCAGCTGTGTATGTTTGTAGTGGAAGACTTTGATGCATGTCCCTGTCACTTGACCCCCCCCCCCACCCTTTTATATATGGGTGCTGTGTGGATTCCCTGTTCTAGGTATTTGGGAGGTATGGTAGGTCTGTAGCAGGTAGCTGAACATACTGATGCATATGTTACAGCTTGCAGCTACTGCATTCTGGCCAGAAGTCATACTGGGATTGTGAACACACTGTGGGACAGCAAGCTGTATATGTGAGTGAGTGAGGGAGCAGTGTCAGCTCTGTTGTCACAGCATAGCCAGGGTGATGGTACTCATAACAGTCCAAATGAAGTATGTGCCTCTAGTACATGTGGTATGTAATAGTGTCATCCAGAGAGGGGTAGGCAACATTTAGGACACCTATACTTATTTGTGAAGTGTGTCCCAACCTACAGGCCTTTGAGGTGCTTATATGGGTGGCAGCGACTGCAGTGGCAAAAAAAAAGTTCTGAGTAAAATTGCATGACTCAGTCATTTAATCATTCCAACAACCATGTACTTGACATGCAACACACTGGAATAATAGCCAGGACTGTGGGTGGAAAAATGTTAAGCATGCTAGGAATGTAGCAGATTGAGCTATGGAGTCAATACTATAAGCAGGTGTATTTGCAAGACATATGTGCATGCATACGGTCTGTTACACAGGATTGGCATGAACATGTGTGATCAGATGTGTATGACGTGTGACACTAAACTGTCTGTCATGATTTCATAATCTGAATGTATACTGATTTGCCAGTACGTCAGCACTCAGCATAGGTTGTGTGACAAGTGTGCCAAATGTATGTGGCACAACTGTGGACATTCCGCAATGTGGGAGGGTGGCCTAATGGTTAAGGTGTTTGCCTTACAAACACGAGATACAGAGTTTGAATCTCACAAGTAATAATTGGCTAGGCTTAAAATGACTCAAAGGCAGTCAACCTAGTACTAACCTATGAGCAACAGTCTGCAGTTGTCATCTCTACCTGATAAACTAGGTCTCACATACATCCATCAACATGTATTTGTCTGTGTACTGGTTTGGTGTCCGTATCACAGTCCCAAGTATGTTGGCATTTTCCCCATTATATGTACAAGCTGTGTGTCACTGGCAATAAGGATATGTTTATGGAAACACTTGCTAATCCTCAAGGTTGAGTGGCATAGTAGGCTAATGCACTATGCTGCAGTTGGTTGGGTTCTAGATTTGAAGCTTGGTAGGGGATGAATATTTTTCTGAGGTACATCACTGATAAACAGGATAAGTGTATGGAAACACCTGTAAGCTTTCAAAGTTGTATGGCCTAGTGGGCTAATGCACTATATCATAAGTGATAGAGTCCCTGGTTTGAGACTTGCCACGGTTAAAACGTTGCTGATGTGCAGAACAGTGTCAGAAAGACAGGGGGTGATTAAAGCAGCTTTAAGTGGGTTTGCGTAAGCTTTGTGAAGTTCCACATTGCAAAGCCCCACTTAAACCTGCACTATTTCTAAAAAAAGAAAAGAAAAAAGGGGTGATAGGAAAGTAGTGAAATGGAGGCAAGCAGGGGAAAAACTATATGAGAGGTAGGTAGGGATGTGCAGGAGGGGTGTAGGAAAGCACCATATCTCTCCATTTCTTGTACAGCAACAGTTGTGCATGTCATAGACAATTTGGAATTTGGAGCCTCACATCCTAGAGGTAGGGGTGTGGGTGACATAACTTTGTTGATTATTTGCTGTGATGATTGATTGATGGCAGTGTAGGTGTGGGTGAAATAGGGAGTTATGTATGGAGTGATATTTTTTTTTTGCATGACAGATGCCCATTTTTTTTTGTTTAAGGAGAGAGTGAAATGTTGGGGAAGGGATATAGGTACATGTCGGGAGGTATGTTTGGTAGGAGAGCTAGCATTTCAAACAGACAAGCCAGACAAGATGGCAGACAGGGGTGGTGTATGACATATGAGGGGGATTAACACCTTGGACAGGGAGGGTGCTGTGGAATCAGAGGACCAAGTGTCCCCAGATGGCAGCACTGAGATTAAGCTCCCCCCCCCACCATGGGCAGTCACTGCTGTTCCTTCATGGCCCCAAAGGTGGCTGTGCTGAGGTCTGGGTGCTGGGGCCAGTCTGCACCTCCAGATGCACCAGTCTGCCCTCAATCTGGCACAGTCAATTGTCCATATCACGCTGGACAATCCTGTGCACCATCCCTGGGAGCTGTTTCTGGGTGACCACTCCCTCTCTGCACCCACACCCAGGAAGGCCCTGTCCCCTGAGGCAGTTCCACCCATGGGTGGTGCAGGACTAGCAGAGGGGCCAGCTCCAGGTTATGTCGCAGACATCCTGATACCTGGTGCCACAGCCAGATGAGTTGGGGTAGGTAGAACTCCAAGAACTCGTCTACCCACTCATGCTATGGTGTTAAGTTTTTTTTCAAAGTATATAGGTTAGTCATGAACAGAACATTTAAATATTAGTTATAACAGCATGCATGGGTGTTCCAATTACCCCAGAACAATAAAACTGAATAGCATACAGAACACAACAACAAGAGGCCCTGTCCCCTGAGGCAGTTCCACCCATGGGTGGTGCAGGACTAGCAGAGGGGCCAGCTCCAGGTTATGTCACAGACATCCTGATACCTGGTGCCATGGCCAGATGAGTTGGGGTAGGTAGAACACCAAGAACTCGTCTACCCACTCATGCTATGGTGTTAAGTTTTTTTTCAAAGTATATAGGTTAGTCATGAACAGAACATTTAAATATTAGTTATAACAGCATGCATGGGTGTTCCAATTACCCCAGAACAATAAAATTGAATAGCATACAGAACATAACAACAAGATAATCACTCTATTATTATAAAGCTGTTACTTTTTAAGTACAAAGCCTGCTCTAGTACTTTTAATGCTGTCTGGATATATACAGGGGACTTGTTATATTTCTACTTATATGGCGCCTCACATATAGAACATAACATGTTACATCTATGCTCTTGGTAAATGCCAGCATTGATGATTACCTTGACAAATTATGCTATAACAACTGTTTTCTACAGAGTGTGCTTAGGATTGTGTGGTAATAAGCTGTCCTATTTATATGCTCTGTGTTTCTACAACTGTAGTTGTGTTATATATATTCACTGCCTTTTAGTCTATGAATAGTAACTATACTGTATCAGAAGCATTAAAGGAAGTTTTTCTTCTGCTTTCATACTGCTGTTAAACTATGCTGAGATTCCTAATTAGCCCCTAGGTATTAGTGACTACATATTAATGTATTAGTATAACAAGCCCTATACAACCTTTCCTATTCTTCTATGAACCTAATATGTGTTTAAATTGATTGCATTCTAACTTTTTACAGTGTCGAATTTTCTAAATGCATTTACCTATACTCATATATATGGAAATATGTTTACTTAACAGCCACATCATTACCATTCTGACCGTTTGTTGGTACTGACACTTAATCTGATACTTGTATTGTGTAACTGCTAATTGGCCAGCTACTAACACACTGTTTACCTTACCATTTTGTCTTCTCTCTCCCGTTACTTACCCAGCTCTCCACCCTGCTTGCCCTGAACTAGGGAATGAGAATCTGCCCTGCCTGAAGGCCAAGAACTAAACCTTATGCTAAGACTATTGATCTCTACCTGAACTAAAGAATAGAGCCAATCTTCTCCCTAAGCCTCTTTCCCACAAGGAACCAAGAAAGTATGTGTTACAACTATTGTAGTAAAAAATATACTTGAATTATATAATTCCAAGTAACTGAAGGCTGCTCCCTAGCCAGGACAGCCAGCAACCTTACTCTACTCTAATCCTTTTTTCTCCTAAACCTTATCACACTACCCACGTGTAGTCTCTGTTGCTAACTCCTGTTTACCCTCCATTACTCCTAGACCTGACAATACTCGTGTAAAGCTACTTGCATTTTTATCCCTGTCCACTAGACAGCATCCTTCTCCTGGTAATTGCCTTGTAAATCTAGCCCACTGTTCTGAAATATAATTTGTCAGACACATTGCTTTTTTCTTTTCTTTGTTATCCCAGTCCTGCTCATGCCTCTATTTTCACAATAACTCACTCTCCTCCACACACATCTCCACCTTACCACAGCAGTCAGCACTTCACTGATTGTTCCTGGGGTCCTCTTCCTTCACTGGCTCTATCCCGCTCAGTTCGCCCTGCGGGCTCACTTCGCTCCCCTGCCGTGCCCCCATTTCCCACCTGCTCCCAGTGCTCCTACATTTATTCACCCAAACCACACCCCTACAATAACCACCAATCATAACATCCCAATCCTTAAAGTGCCAGAACCAACACTTCCAAGTTTCACCTAGTAAACCACCTAACTTACCCTTATCTTTACACTATATACAACCCTGCCATATACACTATATACAACCCTGCCATGTACACTATATACAACCCTGCCATATACACTATATACAACTCTGCCATAATGTCATTCATATCAACCTCTCCACACCTGAAAATCCTCCTTCTATCTTCCCTCATACCTATTCTTACTATATCTTATCTACTTACATTTTAGGAACATCTCCACCATATAAACCTTTATTACCCAACAAAGCAGACCTCCTCACCGCCATTAGTTCATGCTCAAAGCCATTCAAACACACCCATCACAATAGCCTACCTACCAGCAAAATATCACAGACTGACTCGCATCAGATGCTATAGGCCAAAGCCTACCTACCAGCAAAATATCACAGATTGACTCACATCAGATGCTATAGGCCAAAGCCTACCTACCAGCAAAATATCACAGACTGACTCACATCAGATGCTATAGGCCAAAGCCTACCTACCAGCAAAATATCACAGACTGACTCACATCAGATACTATAGGCCAAAGCCTACCTACCAGCAAAATATCACAGGCGGACTCACATCAGATGCTATAGGCCAAAAGCTAAGAAATCTCAGTTCCTGACATGTAAACCTCTACAACTTACACTTAGAATTCAACTCCAATCTTTTATAGATGGAGATATACATCCCAATCCAGGGCCAAATTCTATCCAGTCCAGAGAGACTCATAACACAACCCCCACTAGTACTCAACTCCTTACCAGACCTCCCAGCTCACTATTGATAGCCCATCTTAACATCAGGAGAATAAATAATAAGGTTGCCCAACTACATGCTCTCATGGATGTGCATTCATTTGATATCCTGTGTCTCACTGAAACTTGGCTCAAACCATCTATACAAGACAATGAATTTATACCACCAGGGTACAGCATCTTAAGACTAGACCAAAAAGCTAAGAAGGGAGGTGGAGTAGCTATACTATATAAATCTGGATTACAGGTGATCTCTATTGACTCTAACCCCCTCTAACTAGTAATGAAGAAATACTTATCTCCAAAATTCAACTCAATAACTGCAAATCCATCTATATTATTGCTGTCTACCTTCCCCCAGGGAATAAGTCTAACACCCTAGAAAGTATCCTAAATTGGCTTTCCACCAATTATCCCCAAGAAACAATAATACTCTGTGACTTTAATATCAACTGGAAAAGCTGTACTTCTGAACAGCCTTCTACTCATCTTAACCTACATGGGTTCACTCAAACTATTAGCTCCCCCACAAGGACCAATTAACACAATAACAATGAAAGCACCATAGATTGGATTCTGATAAATAGACATCACCAAACTTACAAAGTAGGGACCCTCCCTGAGGATATAAGCGACCATGCACTCACCTTCATAATCAGATTTAAGACTGACATCCCTAGCCCAATCACCTATAGAACAATAAGGAGTAACAAAAATTTTAACCCTGACATCTTCCAAACTGAACTTAAAGCATGCGATTGGTCACCCCTCAAAAACTCACCTCTAGAGGAAGCAGTAATCTACTTTAATATTAAATTCTTAAGTATTCTAGACTTCCATGCTCCAAAAAGGACCATTAGAACTAGGAATAAACCTGCCCCCTGGCTCTCAAAAGTGACCAAACAAAAAATGCTCTTCAGAAATAAAGTCTGGGCCAAGTGGCATACTACTAAAAGCCCAGAGGATCCCTTACAATTTAGGCAGCTAAGAAATGATGCAAAAAAAGCCATTCTGCCAGACAAAAGAAACTATTACATTCAACTCCAACATACCCAGCAAAACAAACCACAAAAGTTCTGGGCAAGGATTAACACACTTTTACACCCAGGCCGTTCTGTCACACCCACCCCAGTAGGTGCTAACCATGATAGTCCAAAGCAAATTGCCAATACCTTTAACACATTCTTTACTGAGACCATTCAGTCTCTTGCCAATCAACTAACTCCTGACAGCTCATCTCTGACTTCCTCTACTGCTACCTTACCTCCCTCATTTCATCTCAAACCTGTCCCTACATCCCTTATCCGTACCCTTATACTGAAACTCAAACCTACCACCCCCGCAGCAGATCTCCTACCTGTCCCTACATCCCTTATCCGTACCCTATTACTAAAACTCAAACCTACCACCACTGCAGCGGATCTCCTTCCTGCAGAATATCTGCAAAAAGCTGCAAATGCCATAGCCTACCCCATCTCCATTCTGATTAACAGAACAATCTCTGAGGGTACTATTCCATCTATTTGGAAGATCGCGCATATTATCCCCCTGCATAAAGGTGGAAACTCTAGGGAATTATCCAGCTACAGACCTATTGCTATACTATCTCCACTGGCAAAAATCATGGAGAAATGTATTCATAAGCAACTGTTAAAACACCTAGTAGATAACTTATTAGCTAACTGCCAACATGGCTTCAGGCCATTTCACAGCACTACCACTGCCCTTTTATCCTTCTCTGACTGTATAAACAAAAATCTCAATAACAACACTCTATCCTCAGCCCTCTTTATTGATCTCTCTAAAGCCTTCGATATGGTTAACCACCAACTTCTCATAAACATACTCAAAAACCTATCTCTAGATGCATTGGCTATACAATGGTTTCAATCCTACAATAGGCAACAGGCAGTTCTGTGGGAGAACAACTTATCTCCCCCATCTCCCCATTGCACTCGGTGTCCCCCAAGGTTCTATACTTGGACCTCTTCTATTTTCTATTTTTGTCAATGACCTGCATTCTGTAATTCCTCAAGCTACCGTAATACAATATGCAGATGACTCCACATTAATATGCTCAGCCCTGACTCCATCAGAACTTCAGTCCCTCACCCAAAAAGTGTTTAACACAGTAGAGGAATGGTTACTACACCATTGCCTCAGCTTGAACCCCAAAAAAACCAAACTCCTACTTTTACTCCCACCCATAGGGCCATACCACTATACTTTACTGTTACATCAAATACATCAAACAATGGAACCATCATATCCACTGACTCTACCACAAAATGCCTAGGGGTACTAACTGACAATAACCTTAACTTTGATAGTCACATTAACAGTACTATAAAACAGTCAACAAAAAACTAGGCTCTCTCTATAGAATCAAATCCTTTCTTACCCCACTAGCAAGGTCTACTATTGCCCAGACCCACTTAATCTCCACCCTCCTCTACGCCTCCCCTATATATACTAACCTCTCAAAATACAACTTGAACAAACTAGCTGTCTCCTACAACAATATTGCTAGATTTGCAACAGGCTCTATATTCAGAACCCATCACTGTACTAATTATGAACAACTAGGATGGCTAGAGTTGCCAAATTTACTTCTATTTAAACAATTAACAGTTGCCTACAAAATCCTGTATTAGCATACTAACACTTCAATTCTTACCAACCTTATCACCCTCTACAACAACCTTAAGACCCTACGCTCATCTAATAAAATATTAGTACAAATAGGCAAAACCTACAATATGGCTGGTGACTCTTTGTTCTCTAATACCGTGGGTAAAACCTGAAACTCTCTCCCCAGTGTCCTGACCTCCCTTTCTTCGCTAACACAATTTAAAAGCAAGCCAAACCTACCTTAAATCCCATTTGTTATGCCCCTGTGTGATCCCAGACTAACTACTCATGTTTTTTTTTATAAAGACACCTATCTTATTAACTGTATATACTAATTGCCTATTGAAAATCATAAATATAACAGGCCTTATATTTGATTAAAATCTCTATCAATATCGCTAAAATGTCGTTAACACTACCTACCTATGTTAACAAATGTTACATGTCATATGATTCTGCATTCAAATGTGTTTTGAAGTGAACATATATCCTTATATATTAATCTACCCACATCTGTAAAATCTATCATGTATAAAATAGCTTAATCTTGTATTGTACCTGTACCTGTTTTTATATATAATTTTTACTGTGTTTGAGGAGCTTTTCTCCCCGGGCCTCTGCTGAAAATGGACATATATCCAGCTGGACTAGCCCAGTCAACAAATGTAAAATAAATAAAAATAAAAAATAAATGGGATAACAGTCAGTATTGTAACAGCATGCCTGTAACAGTTACGGCAAAAGGCCAACAATATTGGTATTTCAACAAGATATGTTAGTATGCAACCATTGTAATATGTAACAATAATAAAACACAAGGCTCAACATAAGGTTTTGAGAACATATGTGAAATGGAAACCATACTTGTAGTATAACAACAATATTTGTGATGCAGATAAGGGGTGAGGGGAGAGAGAGAGAGAGAGACATTCCATTAACAACAGTATAGGCTATATTTATTGCAACAGTACTGTTCTATACTCTATAGGTCTGCCCTTACTTTTATGTCAACAAGTGCCCTATATCTTCTGTAGCATGTACATACCTCTCCAGGTATCCACATGGGGCAGTATAGGCCAAGCTGTAACACCTACAGGTACACAACTACAGGGGACTATTACATGTTAGGGAAACATATATGACTACCAAGGTATACTGTACACTGATGGTGTGTGAGTGTGCTACTGACATACTTCGACTGGATGTTAAATCTGTGTCCAAGGGTTCTGGAAACAGTGATCGCTATCCATGACAGCGTGACAGTTGAGAGGCATGTATCTTGCATAGTACAGAGAGTTTACACGTATCCTGCCATCCTTGGCAGGCATGGGGTTAGATTATCAGCAGATATTTACAGATGCACTAGGCATACAGTCGTAACAACAATAAACAGTTGTATTTGTCTTATTAACTTGGAATAGTAGTGTACTTGTGGATGTTTAATTTAATGAAGTCTTATCACCTTGCTGTGCAATGCTGTTTACACACTAGTACATCTGGACACACGGATAAGTATACCATTGGAATAGCTACTACAGACAATTTATTTACCTGTAATTCCTGTGGGGAGAACATCTGTTAACAATACATAACTGTTTGTTTACATATTCAGTAGTACTTGTCTGTTTCTATAAATATATAGTAGTACTTGTCCCTGGATTTGAACCCCATTCTGTGTGTGGAAAAATTAACAACATATGTATCATTTAGTAAACTGAGCGACTGAGTCACTGCTGTGTGTTGATTGACTGACATGTGCCTAAAGCTCACCTGGTAACAAATTCTGACCTGGTAATGTAGGTAGAGTGTCACATAAGACTGCAGTGACACCAGAACACACATGCATGAGATGAATGCATGACAGAGATAGTAGGTGAACTATATATTACTACTTGAAATGCAGGCAACACATTTAACCCCTAGTGGATGGGAATATGTGTGATGTGTACAGACCATATCAGGGTGCTGGGTTGAGAACCTGACCCATATACAGTTGCAGATGGTATATTTGCTATTATAACTATTACAGTTTCATACTTGCCTGCCCCAGTATAGCTACATTCAGGAATGCATAAAGTAACACAAGACAATCCTGAGGGAAACACAATATACTACCTTACACATTACTATTCAAGGTTCAGATCTTAGTGCAGAACAAATATCATAATGCAGTATATCTTGTAGTACAGCTCCACATTTACACTTTAGCAAAACAGTTCTTTATCGGCCAACCTTCAGTCACTTCATGGTAATATATCCATGTTTACTTCACAGCACTTGTAATACACAATTTCTTGACCAACAGCCCAAAATACACACAACATTTGGCACAACAAACCTTTTCTGAGGGTGGCATGAAATAGTTAACAGTCTTTTTATTGTTGAACACTTTACATAATGCAGGCATTGAAAGACAGCTGTTATTCCACACTGTATGCATTACTAACGTTATTTCCTTAACAATTCTGACTGCAGTTGCACTTTATTTCCTGAAAATTACGAATGCAAATGATTTGTTCCTGTTACATTATGAATTCAGTTGTACTTTATTATCAGAACATCATTATTAATGCAGTATAAACTTATTATTCCTAACATTATTAATGCAGTATTAAATTGCTTTCCTAAATATTATCAGGTTTCATGCTTTCATGTATATTGAACTGTACCTGTCATTACTTACTTATATCAGTCCAGGTCTATGAACACATTCATTGCAGTACACTCAAAACAAAATATACCTACTGGCAGTTACTACTGTACTCTTTCTTAATTGTATTACTATATATTGCAGGATATATCTGTACTCACCACACTCTTAATGCAACTTGGCCAGGCACCCTGCATGGGCCTCCAGGTTGTGAGCTCTCTCCTCTGCAGCTGTGGGGAGAGAAACACGCCATTATGTGCACCTATCTATCAGATATTTATACTAAACTTTGGTAAATCAATGCTTCCTATACTTACAAACTTCTGGGGCATTGTTGTCCTGAACAGCTTGGATCTACTGGGCCAAGAGTTCCCCCTTCCTACACTTCAGGTCACTACAAGCCAGTTAGTATTTGCCAACCAATTAATATGTGATGTGGATATCCCACCACTGCCAAACACAAATGTGAAGATATCCCAACCACTGTCACCACAAATGGGTCACCCGTGCCCTGGTCCAGCAATCAAGGAGCCTCAGTCCTCACCACTAACACCAGAGAGGGAATCTCATATATGAGGAAAGGATAACAAATACACACTGTAAATGTAATTTCCTTTAAGAACACACAGAGATCACAGTCCGTCTGGGGCTGGTTGCTCCCTTGCTCTCCAGGTCCCCAATAAGACTCCTCACTGGTACAGCTATAGGGTCCAGATCTCAGCCTGTTGGGCAAGCTAAAATCTCCAGCACCCTCTCTGTCCAACCAGTGCTTTGTGTCCCTGCCCAAGTAGCTGACACACACACACTTTGAGATAAGAGTTTATGCAACCACACAGACACTTCTGGAGAAGGCTGGCAGCTCCAGCTGTGCCCCTTTTACCCAGACTATACTGTAGTACCGCCTGCCACCACCCAGCTAATATTTATCAGCTACTCAACGGCCCTTAAAAGGGTGTCCAATTATTACTGTGCAATATTATTATCCAATTGGTAGTGTAGCCCAGGGCTATAGCTATTAGAGTGGCTTGGTACAGTTTTACCAAAGGCATGCAAGTACTCTTAAGAGCTTAAATTATCTCTACACAAACCAGCCACAGTTAAAAGGTTTTAAAATATTTAATAATAAATAATAAAAACACAAGGCAATACTTTCTACTACACAGTACTAGTTATAAGTTCAGAGATCACACAGAAATACTAAAAATAATTCAGTAGTACAGTTCTGACATCACAGGAAAAAACAGTCTAATCTTTCTAGTTCCTAGCTATTTCTAAAAGAAAACATAAGTCTAAGTTAACTTACATATGAGCAAGACAGGGCTGTGAGTTGGATAGTCAAGACAAAAATGCTTAATGATCTCTGGTTTTCTCTGTCTAAATTGAAATTGCAGTTCTAATAAACATTACATCATTCTTTCACTTTCCTGGTGTTCCCAGACTAACAGAAACTGCATTTACATTCTTTTACACCTAGGCAGAAACCAGAGCAATAAAAATACATTTTAATGTTTAAATCTAGCAATCTAATTCTTGGTTAAAACAGTAGAAAGAATGTGCAAGCCCAGACAGAATGACTCCGAATCTTTAACTTCAAAGGACAGGCATGAAGTAATTTCAACTTCAAAGGCCAGACATGAATTGCTTGTCTTAGCTTTCTTTACAGCAGTGGGCAATGCTGTTACATTGTTTTAAGTTCAACATTTCACAGCATACTCTTTCATTTAAGAAAACAAGCTTGTATTTCAACATTTATATTAACAAACGATAGAATTATCCATAAAATTCTATCTGGCTAGGCTGGCAGCCTTCACATGTATACACACACACACAAACACACACACACACGCACACACACTTGTGTGTGTGTGTGTCTTTGTGTCCATTCATGTATCCACCTTCAACCCCTTTTTCCCATTTTGCACATGGGGTCAGGGTGTCACTTCAAGTGTGACAATCATCTTGAGCTAAGGTTTCCACCACCTGGCATGTATAATTATATTTTAGTATGTAATGCATAGCATATTTTGGAGCTCTTCTCCCCGGGGCCTTTGGTGAAAAGAGTTTTTCTTGCTCATTCTGATTATCCCAGTCAAAAAATAAATAACTACATCTGATATAGTTCTAATATGTCTATATATCTATATATGTGCATGTATGAATGTATGTGTGCATGATACTAGGTAGCATGCATTATATTGCAAGGCTCATTTTAAATTAACCTTAACCCTACCCTAAGTGTGTCATAGCCGGGCAATTTACATCCAATAAGATCATTTGTTGACACTGATAAACAGTTTGGTACATGCAGCTTTCCGGTCCTTTAAATAGTATTCAGCTCTTGAACTATCAATATACATAGTTGTTTTCTTCATGGTCGTACAAACATAGAATATGTGACTGGAGTATTCACTTTCAACATTTGATATTTGTTTGGATACTGTTTTTTGCTGTACTACTGCATTTGGAGACACAACTCAAAGAGCTTCTTTCTGCAGATTTTGATAACAATCATAATTCTCAGAGGCTGTGTTTTCTTGTGACAGTATTTGCAACAATTCTGGCTGTTCTCATCCTTAGGCTTCAAAGTGTTTGCCTGATATAAATGTCTGGAATTCCTCCTAGGCATCTTCCATTCTTCCCCATGAGTAGTGCAGGGATCTTGATTCAGATTGATATAAATATCTGGAATTCCTCCTAGGCATCTTCCATTCTTCCCCATAAGTAGTGCAGGGATCTTGATTCAGATTGATATAAATATCTGGAATTCCTCCTAGGCATCTTCCATTCTTCCCCATGAGTAGTGCAGGGATCTTGATTCAGATTGATATAAATATCTGGAATTCCTCCTAGGCATCTTCCATTCTTCCCCATGAGTAGTGCAGGGATCTTGATTCAGATTGATATAAATATCTGGAATTCCTCCTAGGCATCTTCCATTCTTCCCCATGAGTAGTGCAGGGATCTTGAGTCAGATTGATATAAATGTCTGGAATTCCTCCTAGTCATCTTCCATTCTTGCCCATGAGTACGGCAGGGATCTTGATTCAGATTGATATAAATATCTGGAATTCCTCCTAGGCATCTTCCATTCTTCCCCATGAGTAGGGCAGGGATCTTGAGTCAGATGCTTTACCAAATACTCAGCTTCAGGCTGCAGAGTTTCCCATGGTATTTTTATTCTTACTCTAACTCAGAAATACACAATTTTTCTAAAACTTCTATCATCATTATATATCTGTCTGCTGATTTATTTCCAACATTTCCTTTACTTTGGATCAGTTTTCAAAACTCATATTTCAAACACTTGTCAATAGAACTGGTGCGAGATAGACACTGGGTTTAGTAAACATTGTGCTTTGATGCATGCATTTACCTTGCTGTGTTTAGTATATGACCTTTAAATATTACAATTCACAGACACGGGTGATGGAAGTAAAGAATGAGCAACATGTTTTCTTGAATAGCATAAAAGGGTTGCGTAGGACTCCATTGTGTACTACACAATCCTGTGCTGCAGATGGGGGAGGGGAGCTATGTATCATAGGCTCATAGGTTCGTAGATGTTTACTAGGCTAACGGCCACAAGGGACTTTTTAAGCCTAGCCATGCATCCCGAATCTCTGACAAGTTTTCATACCCTTGGTAAATGTAAGCAGGGGCTTAGGAAATGAAACATTTACAAGCAGAGGCCTGGGAGATGAACCATTTACAGGTTGCCTGTGTCCATTAGAGACATAGGTGCTAAACCAGGGATAAATGTCTGTTTTCCCATCCAGTTGTCCAAGTTACACTTGAATTGGGTTAGGGAGGAGCTCTACTTCACATGGATGGGGAGCCTGGTCCTGTTTTTATTGTAGGCAATGTTTAAGTCTTTAGAATGGGTAATTCTGGTGCTGTGTCTTTTGCAGATATGCAGCAGATCCATCAAAGTGGGGTCTGACTATGCCTTGCATGCCAGGGATAGATCTCCCCTCAGCAGCCTGTAGGAGACAGAAGACAGGGATAGGGCCTTTATACAGTCTGCATAGGACATGTTAATTACACCCTGTATTCTTTCACTGAGATGTTCCATTTGTTGGATATGCCTGGTTAGGTACATACCAAAAGAGGTACTGTAATCAATGATAGGTCTGATGAATGCCAAATACAGTGGAACAATCACTTCCTTTGACCTGGATGCCATAGCTTTAATTATTAGTTGCCCAACATAGAATGATGTCCTCATTACTGTAGACATGTGATAGTCAAATCCTAGATTACTGTATGTGTCTGTCCCCAAGTCTCTTGACTATTGGGTCAGCTCTTAGGAGTGTGTTGTCAATATGATAGATACCTGGGGTGGACGACTTCCTGAAAGATTCTTTTATGCATTTCTTGGTGATTATTTTTAGTCCATGGCTCTAGCAACAGTTATTTGTCTGTGTCAGCCCTTAAGAACATTTGTGTCAGTGGGGATTCAGTGACCACTCCTAATTTGTAATCATCTGCAAATTTATTCAGCCAGAGACAACTGACATTGGCCTTAACTGCAGAGAAGTAAATGCTAAAAAGGAGCCATACCAGGATCAATCCCTAAGATACTCTGCTTGTGACTGTCCTCTTTGTAGAGGTGTACTCTCCAGTTCTCACTTCCTTGGTCCTGTCTTTGAATCTGATGATTATTCACCAGGTGACATAAGGATTTGCACCTAACCTCTTGAGTTTGTCAACAATGTCTGAGTGGTGTATTGTGTCAAATCCCTTGGTCAGGTCAAGATAGGCACTGAGAAACATTTTGCCATCATTCATTGCTTTGGTGACATTCTTAAAGAAGTCCACCAGGTTGAGTAGGCATGACCTGCCCTTGATGAATCCAAATTGAGTTGGGCCCGATGTCTGGAGGTTTTCTATGTCATTATTGATCATTTCATTGATGATTCTTCTCAAGGCTTTGCATATGAGACTAGTGAGATTTATTGGACTCTAGTTTCCAGGGTCTGTAGGTGGCCTGTTTTTGTACAGAAGGATGACTATTGCTGCTTTCCATTCATGAGCCACAAAGCCTCTTTGGGCACTACAGTTAAACAGCAATTCCAGACAGCCTGATAAATATTTCATGCTATTTAGAAGGCATGTGGGAATATTGTTTGGGCTCTTTGATTGAGTATTCTTGGCCTTAAAGAGAGCATTAAGGGCCTGTTCCCTAGTGATAGCAGGGGGAGTTATATTTCATGGTATTTCCTGAGGGAAGGTTGAGGGGAGAGAGGGTAAAGTTAGAGCTGAGTTTGTCAGCCAGTAGGTTCACTATACCTTCTGGCTCAGTTTAGGTGGCTCCATTAACAATGAACTCTGCCCAGAATTGTGTATTACCTTTGAGATTGTGGACATAGCTAAAGAATGCCTTGTGGTTGTCCTTGGCCTGGGTGGCTAAATTTACCTCAAATTTGGCTTTGGAAGACTTTATTTGTTCTCTGAATTGTTTGTATAGTTTGATGAGGGTGCTTTTATCCTGTGGGTGCTGCACCTCCTAATTTTTGCCATGATTTTCTTCCTTCTGTTATACAGCCTGTTGATGTTGTGATTCCACCACAGTGGCTTGTTTTTTGAGTTAGTTCTGTACTTCTTTCTGGTGGGTACAGTTGCCTCTGTTCAGCTGTGAATACACTTGTACAGGATTTCTGTGAACAGTTCCATGTAGGCAGCAGTGTTCTCATGGTTTATGGGGGGTTTACATTTTGCAGGATATCACTTAATAGTAGGAAGTTAACCTTAGAGTAGTTCCTGAATATTCCAGGGTTAGCTGTGGTTCCAAGTTTTATTTTTACTTCAAAGGATACCATTTTGTGGTCTGACCTTAACACAGAAAACATTACACTAATGGGTGTGCAGCACTCTCCCACATTAGTAAGGACTAGATCCAGTACGGTTGCACCCCTAGTTGGTGTATTGATGATCTGGCCCAGGGAGTTTACTTTACAAAATCCAGAAATCTTTGTGCCTGTATGCTTGGTGTCATATATGATTCCCAGTTAATAGTAGGGTAAACTCACCCATGAGTATGGTATTGGGTTGGATGGTGAGGGTTTCCATTAAGTTTAAATACATTTTATGGATTTTCTGAGTCATAGAGGGAAACCTATAGCATGCAATGAAGTGGTATAGGATTCTGCTTATGGTGATTTGAACACGGAGAAGCTCAAGTCCATTGTCTTGTTCGACCAGCCTTGAGGTATATTAATCGAGACACATTTACCTTTAATCTCTGTCTGTGTAGTAGCTGATCTAAATATGTGGAAGACATTATAACCTGGCACTGTGGGTGTGCTCTCCACAGCCTTAAACCATATCTCAGTGAATGCACAGACATCAACATTCTCTAGGGTGAAGAGATCTTCTAGGGAGTGGAGTTTTTTGTTTAGACTCCTAGCACCTTTGGATATTCTTGGTTTTGATTTGCTATCTTGGAAGTATTTTCAGTTTGACATCAGCCTGGTAGAGGGACATCACTGTGTCTCACAATGGAGTGCCCGATGACCAGAATTTTGGATTGTCTGATGGCTTGTCTTACGGACTTAGAATTAGAGGCCCCATGAGATGTGGCTGTGTGAGTTGATGTGGGTGTTGTTTTGAAAGAGTGCATTTGGGGCTGCTGAGGTTGTTAGTTATGTGTACGTTGTCTAGGAGGTCTTAGGAGTGTAGGAAGGTTACTTTCAAGTGCCTCAGCATATGTAGATCTATGTGTCATGCTTTGAATTGTGTGTGATGGGTACAGCGTGTGTACTACTGACAACCTTATTGACATTAGGAGTGCTTTTATGTGAGAGCTTTGCCTCCAGTGACATTGTGTAAATACATCTCTCACATACCATATCAGTTTGAGAATTAACTGATTGTCAGTTAACATGAGGTAACTTCCACATTGCTTCAGGATGACCCTATTCACCAAACTGGTAACGGAGACAGTGGGAAAGTTCATATCCATGGCAACACACCCTTTTTATTGATTAGACAGTTGGAGTGAGAATATAAAGTAATATCAAGAGTATTTGATATGCAACTCTGGGGACAATGCATGTCACTGTAAAGAAGTTGTGCTGTATGCATCTAGGTGTTGGTGAAATTTCATTAATATTTTTACCAAAACCAATGTCAACTTAAGGAGTCTGTCTATACAGGGCACTGCCAAACACTCAAGAGAAACTAATAAGTAGATTCTGATGATTTAATTTATACTGACACCTAGCACTGTGTACTATCTGCTGAAACATGCTGAAATCTTGTCTGTTTTATTAACTGCTGCATGCTTGTTTATTGTTTTGCTGTACAGCTGGAAGGTATAAGCTCTTTATATTGTAGAACATCTGTATATAGTAATTGGGTATTGACAACTGCATTCGCTCTTCTTCTGCTTATTCCAGCTTGACTAAACACTAGCATCCCTTGAACTTGCTATGTTCTGTATTCTCTCTTCCTTTGGCCTACTCCAAATTTGTTGAGTAAATGCTTGCTTCTCTTGACCATTCTGCTTTTACCTGTGTGCTTTCTCCCCCCCCCAGTGCCTACTTAAAGCCCCCTTTCTTCAAGTCTGTGCTCTAATTATGCTGTTTTCTTGCTTGCTGTTAATGCTGTACAATTAGAAGTCATAATCTGTTTATATTGTACAAATTCTGCATGTAGTATTTGGGTACTGGCAACTGCATTCTCTCTTCCGTCTTCTTATTCCAGCTTGGCTAAATGCTAGCGTCCCTTGACCTTACTATGTTTTATTCTTATTTTTGCGTACTCCAAATGTTAGAGTAAATGCATGCTTCCTTTGATCATTCTTCTATTACCTGTGTGCTTTCCCCCCTCCCAGTATCTATTTAAAGGCCGCTTTCTCCATATCTGTGTTGTAAACTAAGCTACTCTCCTTTCTAGCTCCTCAAGCCTTGCTAGTCTTGTCTTTCCTTTCTACTGCTACCTGTAAATCCGGGAGTCCTCTCTCCAGGCCTTCTACCTTTCCTTCTCACCCTCCAGCTTGCAACTTTCACTCTGCTTTTATCTTTCTCTGTCATTCCTTTGCCTTCTATTTCACTCTTTCTGCTTTCCCCTAATATTCACTACCCCTCCATTAATTGCTCTCTTCTAGAGACTTTAATTCTATTTTACCACCTTAAGCTCGCTGTCTTATTTTCATTGCGTCTCTCTTTTATTTTACAGAAGTCAACTACACGGAAAAGTGACCTCAACCCCCCATGAATATATCTGGCTGAAATTCTATCTACTGACCCTCAAAGTGATACAAGGATTTCTGTCTAGCCAAGGACGGGAGGACACCAACAAAAATAGAAAAACACCATCACAAGCTTTATGTACATATCCCAGTTGCTTTTTTCTCACCTGGTGTTAAAAGCTTTTGTTTTTGTGCAAATTAATCTAGGCTGTGGCATACACGCGTATTTCTAGGCTCACTAGCCCCCCCATCACCACCACCTTTCTTCCACCCTCACTGAGTATGCATCTTTCTCCCTAGTCTCTGTATCACTTTAGCACCTAACTCACATCAGGAAAGTGTGCTTTGCTGCCTCTGTCCTCTCTTTTCTAAACCAAGGGTTCACTTCATACATTATCAACATCTGGCTTTACTCACCTAGTTTCTCCACTCTAGTCCCAAGTAGGTAGGTAACAAACTCCCATTTCAGCATTTTGAGTTCTGTTTACCGGACAATCTGTCGGCTTTTAACATATATTATTCCCTGCAAATTTAACAATACCTGTGGAGATAGTTTTTTTTCTCAGTTTTGTTTCTGAGATTTACGTCTGCTTGCAGGCTGGCTTGCTGGCCAGTGCATCCTGCTCTGTTCTCCCTCTACTCTGTACTCACTCTGCTCCCCTACCTGACCCCCATTCCCACCCACCCCCTCTTTCCCTAGATTTATACCTAAAAAAAACACAACCACTTCTACCTCCAGCCAATACACCTGCCTCAATCCCCTCCCCTTCCTCTCACCTCCACACCACACCTTTTCAACCATCCATTATGTCCCACTTTAACTCCTTGCTAGCCAATGCTCTCCTACTCCACCTACTATGCCTCTTGCTTAGCTCCACCTCCCTCCACTCATGCGCCATCATTCACTTTCAGTCATCTACTCTTCCTCTATCCTCTTCCAACAACCACACCCACACATATGCAGTCATTAGCTCACAGCTCTACAACACAACTACCTTTCTCCTCCCACTTTTCAAACATTTACCCACACATAGGACTTACCCTTCAACTCACAGATATGTAAAACTTACCAATAAATTCAGACAACTCACTCTATACAATATAACACAAATTAAACTCCATGCTGACATCCACCCCAACCCAGGCCCTCTCACCCACACCCCTCATTACTCAACCATTTCCCAACCAAGCCCTCCACCAATCTCTCCCCGACATACTACTAACTACCACCCCCTTCCCCCACTTTCAAAGACCAACAACACAGACCCAGTCTTTATAAACTTTAACCTCCATAGTATCGTAAATAAAATGACTGAATTCCATGCAACCCTAAACTCCTACTTACCTGACACTGCAGCAATAACTGAAAGCTGGCTAAAGCCCCACATCAAAGACACGGAAATTATTACAAACTGATATAACATAATTAGATTAGACAGGCCAAACAAAAGGGGAGGTGGTGTTGCTATTATGTATAAAGACACACTCAAACTGGAACTATTAAACTGTGCCCCTCCTGACCTACCTGCCTAACTCCAAAATCCTAACAACATGCCTAGTAATAAACCCTAACAAATTTATTATTATCATAACCACCTACCCCACCCCCCAGCAACAACCTACCCATAATTGAGAATCTTCTCACCTGGGCATCAACTAATTTCAGTCAGGAAACCATTATCCTGGGCAATTTTAACCTGGATTGGCATTCCTGCAACACAGGCAGCCCCTCCAGTTTCCAAAATCTCTTCAATTTCACCCAAACCATATCCTGTCTGATCCGGCTAGATAAACACTCTAAAAAGCAGTCCACACTAGACTGGATACTGACTAACAAACCCAATCTAGGTTATTTAGCAGCTGCCTTCCAGACTCCCTCAGTGTCCACTCACCTACCTTCCTGTACAGAAAACGAGGTCAGTCACAAACCAACACAATATATAAATTTATCAGGAACAAAAACTTTTCCCCCTCCACTTTCAACCGTCTTCTTCAGCAAAGTAACTGGTCACCTCTTAGAAACCTCCCACTTGATCAGACAGCCCTTTACGTCAACAGTACCTTTCTTAAAATACTCAACAATCTAGTACCCACAAGAAAAATACGAGCAGAAAATAGGCACATACTTTGGCTATCTAAAGATACCCTAGCACTGCTGAAGCAAAGAGACAGGGCATGGTCCACTTACCACACTATCAAAAATAACATAGACCACACAACATATCAGCAGCTACGTAACCAAACTAAGAGACAGATCAAGCAAAACTATTTCCTTTCAGATCAGCAAATCCACCAATTTAACCCCAGAAAATGTTGGCAAAAATTAACAATCCCCTCAACCCAGGCTATACCCCTACCCCCCTACCAACTCCAAGGTTTCAGACCCAATAGCTACACAATGTAATATCCACTTCATTAACTCAATCACATCTCTTCTTGGTAATCCAATGAATCAACCTCTCACTGTACCCCGTCCCTATTCTGACTACCCCACCCCTTCTCTTTCACCCCAATCCAAACAAACTACATACAATCTCTCCTTTCCAAACTCAAGCCCTGCTGTCTAGCAGCTGATAAATTACCTAATGAATTCCTTAAAATTGCTGCCCCCTCAATCGCCTATCCCATATCAGTTCTAATCAAACATTCTATCTCGAACAATATGTACCCCATCTAGGAAATATATCCCACATCATTCCCCTACACAAAGGTGGCCCTTCTAAGGATGTAACTAACTACTGTCCCATAGCCATACCCTCCCCTCTAGCCAAAATCTTAGAAAAAATGCATTCACTCCCAACTCCTTGCTTACCTCCTTAATGACAAACTCCTTTACTCCACACAACACGGCTTTAGGCCAAAACGTAGTACCAATACTGCCCCGCTATGTTTCACAAACACCATTAAAAATCTTATAAACAGAGACCAAATGGTCTCCTCCATATTCCTTGACATGTCAAAAGCCTTTGACACAGTCTCCCACCAAATCCTACTAAATAAACTATCATTCCATGGCCTCACCACAACAGCCCTGTCCTGATTCCAAAGTTATCTCTCTAACCAATCAGAAAGCCACCAAATGGGAGAACACCCTGTCTCCCTTTCTACCCATCACTGTTGGTGTACCCCAAGGGTCCATACTTGGCCCCCTTCACTTCAACTTTTTGCTAATAACCTCAGCTTTTCAACCCAACTAGCCCCCATAGTCCAATACACTGATGACTCTACATTAATCTGCACAGCCCCCACCCCCTAGGACCTGCAAACAAAAATGAAAAAATCTTTCCAGAACATAGAAAGCTACCTCACTAGCCATCATCTCATACTTAACCCCAACAAAACCAAGTTAATTGTCTTCAATTACAATAAACCCAAAACATGTCTGACTCCACTTTCTATCCTTTCCACAAAGGGAACCAAAATAGATCCCACCAGCCAAGCCAAACTTCTAGGTGTTACAATCTATAATAACCTAAGGTTTGACACCCACATCTCTCTCACCATCAAAAAGTCCACTCTAAACGTGGCACCCATTACAGAATTAAACCTTACCTTACAGACAATGCCAGAATAGCCACTGCCTGCCCACATCTACTCACCACCCTCCTCTACGGCTCCCTCATATTTACAAACATTCGTAAATCTGACCTAAATAATCTGGAATCATGTTACAACAAAATCGCCAAGTTTGCCACAGGCCACCCTTACAGAACCCACCACTGCTTTGTACTCTCCCAACTTAAATGATTAGAAATACCAAACCTTCTAACATTTAACCAACTGTCCATAGCCCACAATATAATTCACAAACCTAACAACTGCCTGGCACTCACCAATCTAGTCCAACCCAACAGCAATCCTACAGCTTTAAGATCCTCAAATAAACTATTGTTAAAGATTACCCAAGCCCACAACACACAGGGCACTGCCCAATTTCCCATAAAATTGCCAAACTGTGGAACACACTTCCTCAACCTGTTGCTAAAATCCCCAGCATTCATGAGTTTAAAAACCTCCTTAAGGAACATCTAGCAAAACAGTGGCTCTGCTCCTGACATACTCCTGGTTAAGTTACCTACGACTCCCTTACATTACCCTAAACTAGTTCATTCTCACAGCTGCAACTATTAACTGCTGAAGGCTCCTGATTCTGCACTCAGTTTCAGTTAGCAATGTATACACATATACTGCTTTGTCTTTAACTGTCATGTAGACCACATTTCTCTATCTTGCAATTACTGTATCACACTGTTCTCACTATTAACTCATATGGCCAGTTTTTAGCACTGACTGTGCCATTTTTTTGTTAAATTTGTTAATTCATTTGTTAATTATTTGCTAATTATTGTTATATAACTAATTTCTTTACTGACTTGCTTTGTACATTGTTGATTAATACATGTTCAATTTGATTGTTTAATACTGTCTATTTGTATGTATGGAGCTTTTCTCCCTGGGCCTCCACTGAAAATGTTCCTCATGCCCAGTTGGACATTACCCAGTAAACAAACAAAATAAATACATAAATAAATACATTTATGGCTGAATTATTTAGGCTGATATTCTGAAGTTAGGTTAGACAGCAGGAAATTAAACAGTATTTACTGGAACACATGCAGCAGGGAAGAGCAGCTTACTAGGGTAAGAAATAACTTACCAAGAGGATACATATAACTGCTTTGGCAAAATGGTTCCCCTTTATTTTGTCAAAAGTATGTTTGGTCAACAAATGATCTGGGTGGTGTATAATACGGAATGTAAGAACAGATGAATGCCCAAAATGCTGACAGTATGTTTTGTTAAAACAGATGAGTGACATTTGGAAGGGGTGAGAGTATTTTTGCAAATGAGTTCTAGGGTTAGGGTCAGTAATAGGTGAGGAGTAGGTTTTGTATGTTTGTGTGTGTGCCAGTATGTGTATTTTATAGTTAGTGTTACGGTTACGTACAGGGTGTTTTTGTGTCTGTCTTGTGTAGTGGCAGTGTGACAGGAAGGTTTTATTTTAAAGGAAAGGAGTAGGGTTAGGGTTAGCACCCATCACTAAGGTGGTGCAGAGGGGTATACACCTGCCCACCTTAGTAATAGGTGCTAACCCTATCCCTTCCTCCAACCTTAACCCTAAACCTTATCTTAAAAAAAAGAAAACTTCCATTCACACTGACACTATTCAGATGAAATTGAGACTAATGTTATGGGCTGTTTTATTGTGAAGCTCCGTAATGGAAATAGTTTTCCTTTCTCAATCTTTTGTAGGTTTGATATTTAGGTTGTTCAATATTTTCTACTTTTGAACTTCTTGATGCTATTTTACATTTGACATTAAGTACGTTTGATCATGCATAATACAGTTGGCATAATATACCTCACCAAATACCTAAATGTAACATATTTGGTTCACTATACCTCTTTAAATACCTACATGTATACACATTTGAGTGGGACATGTAGAATAACAGAGCTGCTCATTTTAAGGCTACAATTTACTTGTACTGTTTGTAAGGCATACAGACAAAATTTTGTAAAGCTCTTTGTACTACTTATTAAGTTAGAGTCCTTAGCAAACTCGGCTTGATTTGCACAGAATAAAGAAATATATATTTTTAGCTTGCTTTTGCAACTGTAGAATAACTTGCATATAAATCAGTGCACATCTGTTCAACACCAAATGTTAAAACAGGTAGATTTGCTCTTACAGACAAGTATTGCACCAGACCATTACAGCAGTGTTGCTATGTTTAGTTTTCAGTGAAAAGGTATAATGATTACAGTTGCATTAAGCCGTAAGAGTCTTGTAAAGTTAGTAAAACAGTTTGGAAATATATTTCTTGTGATAGCACCATTTTGTGTTTATATTCACCACATGTGTTGCTTGCCCTGACTTTGACTTGAAGGCTACAACAGTGTCCATGTGGCTATTCAGCTGGATACTTAGCAATGCTGCTTGTTTGTTTGGCATGCTAGGTAAGCACTGAATAGCAGATGGATATATAGAAACTTCTCTTATAAACAGGGTAGTGACGACTTTGTGGCACTTCACACATTTGGGTCACTTCCCTGTAATCCAGGACAGTAAACAACTGTCATTACATTAATCCTTGGAATCCGTGAATCTGGAACTTATCGATATACAGTATGGTTCAGACATGAGACAAAGAATAACTGGAAAAAAAACACAACATTAACTAACACAGCAGAACATTGTAATGAAGCAAATACTATATTTTTTGTTTTACAGACAGTTGCAGCATAGAACAGTCAGCTGTTACTAAAATAATAGCCGACTTCTATCAGCAGAGTACTTCTGTTTATTTTAAAAGCAAATTAATGGCATATAGAATTTGCAATAAATGCAAACATAAGAAAACTCTAGAAGAGTATCATTGTTACCAGATGCAGTCTTACTCTGTTCTGCAGAATTATATTTCAAATCTGCAAACAAATGCTGTCTGGGACTGCCAGCTTCATAGCTCTAATTATGTAGCAGGTGTGAAGCATTCGGTTAGAATGAAATATTCTATTATTTACCCTAGGAGATATGCTGCATATGTGCTTTATAATGCTAAACATAATATTATCTCATTACAAGTAGTATCGATTACTCAACTCAGAATGGATAAGAGATATCAGGACCACTATCTAAAGCACTTTAATCCAGCTATGACTTGCATGTTTGTCTGGTTTTCTATTCCTCTTGTCTGGCTTCTACAAATCAGTTTCATACAGTTGTTGTTAGGCTTTGGATGACTGAGTGAATGTTACTTCTTCTTCCTACTGATTTCAGTGTACCTGCCCGCAGGCTATGATTATTAGCAGCTTGCAGATGTGAGCACTGTGCCAGGTTCAAAGCCATCAGCCCACGTGCTCTAGCCCTGTAATCATGACACTGATCCTCTTGTGAGATAAGGCCTATGAGTTCACATATTCTTCCTTCCCCTTTTTAACGCAGTTCAGGTCCTGGACCAGGCACCCTGCTTTTCATGAATTCTGTTCTCCACTCCATCCTGTTTCTGCATTTTCAGTATGCGACTACAGGGAATCTATAGATGATCAGTCAAGTTAGTTGCATGGGGAGCATCAAAAATAACCATCCTGTGATTGTAAGGTTGTGCTTATGCATGGTATTTCCAGATAAAAGCGTCCTACTTCTATCGGCTCATTTCATTCACCTTTCTAGATGCAGAGAAGTGATGCTTCTTGTCACATGCCAAATATCCGCTGGGCTCATACCATGTTAACGTTCATTCTGTTTTAAGTATATGTTGTATATTTTTCAACACTTTTCATTGAAAATACGATGCAAAAAATACCAAATATCCAGAACTTTCCAGGAGAGGAACTAGTAGGCTGTGTTAAAATAAAACACTTTCCAGTGCATTCCAAAATCAACCTTCTCATTAGAAAAAAAGCAAGTTGAGCGCACATTTTTGAAACATATCAAATTAATTAATGTGTGCATGTCTCTGGATATCTTAACATGCAATATGATTTATAAATTAAAGTGAATACAACTTCTGTGTGAACTATGTTGTGTATGTAGAAAGACAAGATCAGAATACTGGTTTTACATATGAGCACCTTAAGCAGTACATTTAGGTATACATCACAGATGCTTGCATGAAAAATTGCAAAACTGGGTCACAAAAATCCTCAAAGTCAAACTTATGCAGACAACAGGTTATTGCAAGTGAGACATTTGCAAATTCTACATTTTCTGCCACATAAACGAGATTCAACTAAGTGTGGCTTCATTTACAAATTGTAATTATACATGTTCTACAACAAGGCTTTGAACTCTTTGACATGATCACAGAAAAGAATTATATTCTTTCAGAGAAACTGCTTGTAATTATGTCATAGTACAAGAAGTGCAGTAATTCCACTCCAATATTCAAAAAAAGACAAATCATTTAAGTGCTTCTATAGCACTAGACCAGATCATAACAATTGTTTAGCACTGTACAGTTGTTAAGATCAGGTATTGTACTAGGCAGTTAAACCTGCCAGTACGGACCAGCAAACAATAACAGTAGAATTAAAAATAGATTTGTTTCTGCCTGCTGTCTGTGTTGGCAATGTGTCCCTGACTTTTTCTAATATAACAGAATATCTGGCACTGCCTTTCTGACAGCTCTTGCTAAGTGCTTTACGGCTTTGAAAGCTGTCAAAACACATTGTTTTCCTGTAAATTAATAGTGCCTGGAGCAGATAAATCTCCATGCCCTACAAAAAATTATGATTTGGTCTTTCATCATAACTCTCTAAGTGTTGATATAGTTCCACTGTACTTTACATTTTCAGGTAGACCACTCCCCTCATCCCAGGGCATACAGTCATTATTCATTTATCTGTTAAGTTAGTTACATACTACATTTGCTAACCTGGTTTTCTATCTGGGTCAGGCTATTCAGCAGAGATGTCCAGGATTAAAACTCTCAGAAAATGAAGTATTATAGGTTCATAGGTAGGTACTAGGCTATCTGCCCGAAGGCATTTATAAGCCTAGCCAGAATGTATTGGCTTTTGCCGCCCCTTTAGATTAGTTCCCTGTGCCTCTGTCCAGCAGAGCCACTGAAGTGATCCCCAAGGTAAACTTTCTGTTTCCCATCTACTCATCAAGGTTTCTCTTGAAGAGTGCTAGCGAGGAGCTCTATCTAATGTAGATTGGAATCTTGTTCCAAAGCATGGGAAGTCTCTGGGACAGGAATCTATCCCTCCAGCACATCCTATTTATTATTGTGGAGAGGTTTAGATCCCTAGAGCGTGTGGCTTGAGTGGATAAGGTTTTCTTTAGGTGGAGCATGTCCATCAATTCTGGGTTGGACATGGCCTTGTATGTCAGGCAGAGATCACCTCTGAGCAGGCAGTGTGCAACCAAGTACAGCTGGAGTTTTTTCAGTCGAGCTGCATAGGGCATCTGTTTAAGGCCAGTGATCCTCTTGGTGAGGTACTTCTGTGGTCTTTACAGCTGTTGCAGGTGTCTTGTAAGGTACATCCCAAATGGGGCGTTCTACTCTATGATGGGTCTGATGAGTGATGAGTAGAAGGGCACAATGACCTCTTTTGATCTGGATGCAAACCCTTTTGTGATTAGGTGGGCCACATAGAAGGATTTTCTAACCACTTTGGCAATGTGATTATCAAAGGAGAGATCACTATCAATTTGGGTCCCCAGATCCCTTATTACATTTTCCGTATTTAGGGGACTACCACCTATGTGGTAGTTTGTGGGTACTTTGTTATTTCCAAAGGGAATAACTATGTACTTTTTAGCATTTAGCTTGAGGCCATGATTTTGACACCAGGTATCCGTCTCAGTGAGACCCTTTTGGAGGATGTCTGTGTCAGCCAGTGAGTCAATTATAGCCCCTAGTTTGCAGTCGTCTGCAAACTTGGTCATCCATAGTCCTCCTGTGCTTGTCTGTACCTCTGAGAAGTATATGCCAAACAGGAGGGGTACTAGGACTGAGCCGTGGGGAATGCCACTTGTAACCGGTTTAGAGTCAGACCTAGCTCACACAACTCTCACCATGTGGGTTCTGTCCGTGAGCCAATTGGCAACCCATCTTGTGACATAGGGGTTTATGTTCAGGCTAGTGAGCTTGCCTATAATACCAAAATGGGGAATGGTGTCAAAGGCCTTTGCGAGGTCTAGGTAGGCTGTGTGTACCACCTTTCCCTCATCTATAGCCTTGGTAACTGTTTCAAAGAAGTCCACCAGGTTTAGGAGGCATGATCGGCCCTTAAGAAAGCTGAACTGGGTAGAGTCCAGTGTTTGGAGGTTCCCAATGTCTCTGTTAATGAGTTCCATGATGATGCACTCCATAACCTTGCAGACCAAGCTAGTCAGGCTTATATGGCGATAGTTACTGGGGTCTGTTGGGGCTCCACCTTTGTGGAGCGGAATAACCGTTGCTGTGCACCACTCTATTGGTATGTAGCCTGTGGAAAGGCTGAGTTTGAACAGTGTGTTTAAGTGAGGGGTTAGTTTGTCTTTGAGCTTGTGTAGGACGCAGCCTGGGACACTGTCCGGTCCCATTGATGCTGTGTTTTTGGCTTTGGAGAGGGCTATTTTAACCTGAGTGTCTGTGATTTCAGGGGCTCTACATTCTTCTGGTATGGTTATGGGCCCTTTTGGGGGTGAGAGGGGGGTGAAGTTTGCACTGAACCTGTCTGCCAGGATGTTGGCAATATTGATTGGTTCAGTGTATTTTGTGCCATTCTGCACTAACTCCGAGCAGATCTGAGCATTGCCACTTAGATTCTTGACATAGCTAAAGAATGCCTTGTGGTTATCTTTGGAGTCCTTAGCAAGTTTTCTTTCAAAGCTCGCCTTGGACGATTTTATGCGGGATCGTAGTTTCTTGCTGATACTGATCAGGGATGTCTTCCCTTCTTAGGATTTTACTCTTTTCTGTACTAGCTTCCTCCTTCTATTGTATCGCTTGTTTATGGCAGGGGTCCACCAGACTGGTTTCCTTTTGTTGGAGGAGTGAGTCTTGGTTTTGCTTGGGATAGCATGATCCATGCATTCTTGCATTCTTGAAATTAACAAGTAATGAAATGTACAACGTCACAAAAGTTAACAAGCACAAAAGTAACACATAAGATTGCTAAAGCGGGTTGTGTGAAACATCAACACCCTGAGAACAGTGCCTGACTAAAACATGTGCAGTATGTTCAAGCAGTTAAATCATTGGCAATGAAATTAAGTGTAGGAAGACACAAAATAAAGAACAATAAGGCAATCCGTGCAGATTTTGCAAGCTGTACATTAGTTTAAACCTTATTTCCAAGCTGATCTGCAATCTAAAATATTCAGCAGATAAATAGTTTCAGAGCTGCTTTATATTCTTATTTTATTTATTATTTATTTTATTTTATTTATTTTACATTTGTTGACCGGGCTAGTCTAACTGGATGTATGTCCATTTTCAATAAAGGCCCGGGGAGAAAAGCTCCACATAAAAAACAAGAACAAACAAAACATTACAACTTCGGTTACAGTTCACTTGTCAGACACAACAGGTGTTACATGGTAACTTAACATTCATGACAGAAAAATAGCAAAAAAAAAAAATAAATAGAAAATCCCTTTTTTTTTTTTTTGTAGTTGACCAAACAAACAGTAGTAAAAAAGAGTATTCAGAAGGATGTGGGAGATTCACAAGAGAAAGTTATAAATACGGGACAGGAAAATAGAATAGATATAAACAAGACTGGGAGAATTAGTTAAGGGCAGTGACTTAGCTATAAGGCAGTAAAATGACAACACAGTCTTTCAAGGTTATTATAAGTCTAACTAAGAAGGTAGTGGTCCTAAAGTGGCACAGAAGAGAGATCTTAGTCAGGGTTAGTACAAGGACATAGCCAGTGGGTTGTAAGGTAGAGTTTGAGTTTCTTTTTGAATAGTGCAGTTGAAGAAAGTGATGTGAGTTTTCCTACATTGTTAGAGAAAGGGAATCTTCTGCTTTATTGTTGGGTTTTTGTCTAGATACCAGTAGTTTATTTGCTGAGCGTAGGTTTGTGAGATTTTTATATTGGCTAATTAGACTCATAAAAATTGGTATATAAAATGGATGATGAAGGGTTTTATGGGCAATAATCAGTTGGTGGAATATAATTTGATTAGGCAGTTCCAGCCAACCCAGTTGCTTCAGATTTTGGCAGTGGTGGGTTCTGAAAGGGGAGCTAGTAGCAAATCTGGCAATGTTATTGTAGATTGCCAGTTTGTTGAGGTTGCTTTAGATAGATACATGTATATAGGAGAGACATAGAAGAGAGTTGAGATAAGGTGGGTATGGGCAGTAGTATTTCTAGCTATGGGAGTAAGGAAGGATTTAATTCTATAGAGGGAGCCTAGTTTTCGGTTAACTGATTTTATTGTAGTATTGATATGAGTATCATAGTTCAGGTTGTGGTCAATAGTTACTCCTAAGAGTTTGGTGGTAGTGTCTTGAGGTATGATTGTGCCATTATTAGATTTAATAATGAGGTCGATTGGGGTGAACTTTTGTGTAGGAGTAAAGATCAATAGTTTAGTCTTTTTGGGGTTAAGAAGAAGACAACACTGTAAAAAAACATTCTTCTACTAGTTCAAAGACATTTTGGGCGAGGGACTGCAGTTCAGATGAATCTGTAGCTGAGCATGTTAATGTGGAGTCGTCTGCGTATTGTATTCATATAGCTTGGGGGATACTTATAGTTAGATCATTCATAAAGATGGAGAATAGAAGAGGGCCTAGAATAGAACCTTGGGGCTCACCCAAGGGTGACAGGAAGATGGGTGGGTAGACTGTTGTCCCAAAGCACTGCCTGTTGCCTGTTATCTAAGTAGGACTTGAACCATTGAAGTGCTTGAGTATCAAGTGAGAGGGACGTAAGAATATTCAACAATAGGTCATGGTTAACCATGTTGAATGCTTTTGAGAGATCAATAAAGGTTGCAGGGGAGAGGGTGTTATTGTTACAGTTTTTGTTAATGCAGTCAGAAAATGATAGGAGGGCAGTAGTGGTGCTATGGAAGGGTCTAAAGCCATGCTGAGAGCTAGCTAATAGTCTATTTTGGAGAAGGTGGTCTAACAGTTGACGGTGAATGCATTTTCCATGATTTTAGCTATGGGAGAGAGTAGGGCAATTGGATGAAAGTTAGAAGGTTCTGTTGAGTTGCCACCTTTGTGTAGGGGGATTATATGGGAGACTTTCCATATGGATGGGATGGTACCTTCTGTTATGGTTCTATTTATTAGGATAGAGATAGGATAAGCTACAACTTTAGCTGCTATTTGCAGATATTTAGCAGGTAAGAGGTCAGCAGAGGGGGTAGAAGGTTTGAAGTTTTTGAAGAAGGTTGCAGATGAGGGATGTAGGGACAGGTTGTAGTTGGAAAGTAGGTGAAGAGTTAACTAAGGAGGTGGGTAGATTAGAGGATACAGGAGGTAGAGAGTTAGCAAGTGACTGGATGGCTTCAGTAAAGAAGATATTAAAGGTATCAGCAGTTTGTTCTATTCTGCAGTGAAACTAGGCACAATGGGGATAATTAATTTTCAGTAGGCTAGACAGTAAATAAAAAAGTAAAATATGCAAAATGTTCTACAGTAACAATGCAGAAACAAGAGGATGAAAAAGAAAATTAGTGGTAGGTAATAAATGATTTGTAGTGAAATAAGATAAGGTGGCACAAGTAGGAAATGCGGTGATACGACAAGAAGAAGGAAAGAGAAAAACACTTGTAATCATTTAGTCAGTTTTTCTGGAAGGTTCACAAACAGTCCTATATTAGTTTTGTAACAAGGAATGGAAGGGGGATTCAAACTTACTTCGACAAGGTTGAAACATTGTGCTCTAATGTATATTTATTTTTTATTAAATACAGAAATTGTCCAGTGGATCTTTCTTTGTCCATCGGGTGTCTTGTTGCTCCCTTCCAGGAGGAAGAGGCAGACATGCTCAGAATGGCTGAGAATCCTACCATCGCATTTGGTTTTTTTTTGGATAGCCTTATTAGTCCATCTATTTCCTTGAAAGGTGAGACTCAGGTGTTAAGGAGTAGGCCAGATGCTGATCTCATGAATGTCCCTGCCTTTCCACCTACACCTGTCTCCATTATCCAAAATCCGGATGGGGACAGACATGTGTGATTCAACATAAGCTTGTCTTTTTGACACAGTGGCACTCGCTTTGCTTCAAAAGTCTACCCACTGGTGGGCATTACCAATGTAGTAGACCTGGCTGCCTTCCTCTCCCCAGGATGGATTGTCTGGAATTGGTTGTTCAAGTCCATTCTCCACTACCTGGCCTTTCCAGTACATATGTTGCTACTTGAACATGGAGTCACTTGAGACCATTGTGTTGGCCTCATCCACCAATAGTTTGGGGTTGAGTCATGCTGTAACAATCTTGAATTCTACAATATTACACTACAACAATCAATTTGTACTCTCAGAGGCATTCCTATATCAATCCATCCATCCACAACGCTTTTTTCATATTTTTCCAATGGGTGGCTAGCCCTGTCACGGTAGTTCATCCACACCACACACTCGCAAGCACTCTCACACTTATGGGCAATTTAGACTGTCCAATCCACCTACAGCATATCTTTTTGGAATGTGGAATGAAACTGGAGCACCTAGAGGAAACCCATGCAAACACAGGGAGGACATGCAAACTCCACACACAAAGCACCCCAGCCAAGACTTAAACCCTGGAACCTGTTGCTGTGAAGTGGCAATGCTATCCTCTGCACCACTATGCAAAATGGAAAAAAAATCAAAGCTATTTAAACTACCATATAAAAGAACATCATTTGACAGTATTATAGCTATGCACCGTGTATCCATCTGGGAGAGCAGGACAAATTCCATATGAATTGGAGTAGGGTGGTGTGATCACTTTTTTGCTGTTGATATTAGTTGTTTCAAAGCTTTATGACTGTGAAATGAGTTAGCTACAGAAACAATCATATTCCAATTGTAAGCTGATCTCCAGCTAATTTTTACTTGTATAAAAGTAAGTCTAAGCACTAATGTTGTGTCTTTCGGCTTTTCCCAGTTAGGGGTCGCCACAGCGGAACTCCGGTCCGCTAATGATTGGCAGTTGATTTTTACGTGCTGAGTTGCCAGGCCTAACGCACAACCTTCAATGAAGGTACGCCCATTCACGCATGTCTCCATGCAGAAAACGCTCTAACTGAGAATCAAACCAGACAGCATCTTACTGTGAGGCGACAACGCTACCGCAGCACCACCACCACAGATAAGTCTAAGCACTAATACTAGTAGGAAAAGACCTCTAAAGTTTGAGTGTAAAACTGGCACCATGTTGCAGAGGAATGAAGCACTGACTATGATGCAAATAACCCCAGTTTGACTACAAACCACATAACAACACTTTGACTAGTGAGCTGACAGATGGAAAAACTGGCTGGAAAGAGGGAGGAATAATGAGGTAAATCCTTTTCACCTTTCCCAGGCTAGATGTTTGGGAATGTGTGTTATAGGATGCATGCTGTTCCACTGGAAACTAGAGACTGACAAAAGCAAGGTTGGTGGGTGTGGGGGTTAAGCAGTAGAGGTTAGTGACAAGCCCTCTCATCACCCTTTGCCACCCTATCCTATGAGAACTTTGTGGCATGCACCAGGAGTGCTAGGATATAAAGAAAAAATAAACTTTGTTATGGTTGCCTGGGCAATGAATGCCATGTCACAGCCATGATGTAATCTCACAGGGGAGTAAATAGGTAATAGCAACCATGGCTGTGACTTAATGGTTGGCAGACAAGGAGGAAATAAAATACCATATAAAGTAAAAAAAAAAATAGTTTAAAAATCCACATTTGTTTTCTATTTAGACAAAACACATTATGTTTAGGAAAGCAGAATGTTTAATGAAAATACTAAAAATGGAGGGAAAGAATCTTGTGCAATGGATCGAGTGAGATTAGATAAATGAAAAAAATGTCAAAACATTATGGAAAACAGTAGATCTGAAAATCAGTGAAGCTTGGATTTTACAATAATCACAAGTAAAATAATCTGGTATGCCCAGCCACCTGGATTTGATTCTAAAACTTTAACTTGCTGACTAGATCATATTATACCATCACTTAACCTGTAGAGTGCTTCAGGGTGGCCAAAGCTAAAACATCAGGGTTTTCCTGTTGGTTATTAACATATATCTCAACCTCCAAGCATTAAAAATCATAGCACTGGCCTTTAAAAATCATAGCAGTGAGTTTGAAAGTGGAGAGCTTTTTATTTTTCTCAATATAGTCCCCCAGATTCTGCAAGCCCTGCATGGCGTGCACGACTAGTGCAGGAGCTCCAGCAGGCAATATGTCTGCTGTGCGATCCAGGAATAACCTGTAGGGGTGTGCATGAGCGCTCCTGCACTATTCCTGCATGGACTCAGACCTGTATGCAAATTACTCCATTTGCAAAAGAAATCCATGCAAATGAGGTGAATTTGCAATCCAGGAAGCTGGAAACCGGCCGTGCAGGACTAGTGTAATCTGCAGAAGTGTACTCCGCCAGTAATGGAGTACATTTCTGCAAATTACAAAAGAGAGCCATGACAGCTCCAAATAAAGGGTGGATATCATGTATAAAGCATGCCAATGGCCAACTATAAGGTCATTGGCATGGAAAACACTTGCAAAAAAAAAAAATCAACTTTTATTTTTTTAGCCAATCTCGGCTGTTTAAGTGCAGGACAGCAGCACGCAAATGGGATCGGGGGAGGAAATAAGAATAAAACCTAAAATAAGCATTCTAGCCAAAATCACCATCCTGCCATCATACTCAATGGCAGGCAGAAGACAACATGACCAGTGAATAGTGGTTGCTAAGGGGGGAGACTCAGTGTGGGACATGTAACAATGCATTAGCAGGCAATCCTATGCAAATGAGGGGAATGATAGTGAATCCCAGATTTCCCCTGCATGCTAGGCAGCTCCCAACAGTGTAAGACCAGGAATAGCTTGGTGCAAGCCTAAGAGTTAGCTGACATCATGAGGGGGGTGTCAGGCATACTGTAAGCTGATTGGAGCCCTGTGGCTCGGGTTTGCTCCTAGCTTAGCACAGCTAAGCAAGGGGGTGTGTCTGAGGCTGCCTAGCACTCTTTACATTGCCTAAGCGGGTGTGCATGCCGTACACTAGGTTTTAAAGGGAAAAAAAAGTAAAGCAGGAAATAGCAGCTCTGTGCATATTTGAGCACTGTGTTTGTGCGGCGTGCCCCGGTCTTAAACAGGAAGGCAATGGGAAGGGAAAACAGCAGTAGGAAGGTAATCTAGGAGAACTAGCATAGCTGGCAGGTGAAATGTATCAGAATCAGCCAATTACACAGGCAGCAGTCCAGCCCAGCTCAGAAGACTACTATAAACTATGAAACACCTTTCCCTCCAGTTTTTCCCATATTCTACACCACTGGTTTATACAAGCGGGGAAGTTTTAACAAACAAAACAACAAAATGATAGGGGCTGCAATACCTATCATACAACAACATGTGGAAGAGACTGAGGGTGGTGAGGATGTGAATGCTGTCAACCAACCCACAGTGAGGAGACAGAGAAGAGTGTACAGACCCAGGGTAACCTACCAGGGGCTACATGAGCTGGAGATAGTGGAGCACTATAAGGTGGACAGGGACCTCTTATAGAAAATTGTTGAGCTGTGCCGGCCACACCTGACACACAGAACTAACAGAGGGGAACCCATCCCAGTGGATACCAAGGTATGTGTAGTCCTAAGAATACTAGCTACAGGTACCTTCCAAAGGGCAACTGAGGATATGATGGGGATCTCACAGGCAACATCATCCAGGGTACTCCAACAGTTCCTGGATGCCATGTCAGCACATGCCGGTGAGCATGTATATTTCCCCAACACCTGTGAGGCGTTGGCCAACAATATGCAACTGTTCCACCAAATAGCAGAATACCCTGAGGTACTGGGTGCTATAGACTGCATGCACATATGCATCAAAGCAGCACCTGGTGAGTGGGGTAGGGTCTACATCAACTGCAAGGGCTTCCCCTCCATCAACTGCCAGGTTGTGTGCTATGCCCAGGGCATAATAATGAATGTGTGTGCTGGCTGCCCTGGAAGTTATCATGATTCCCACATCTGGCATCTGACACAACTGTACCAGTGATTTGCCAATGGGGACATCCCTTATGGTCACCTAGTGGGGGATGCTGGTTATGCACTGGAGCCATGGCTGATGACACCCATCAGAAATGCACACACACCCGAACAAGAACTCCAGAATGAGGCACACTCACAGACCAGAATTATAATGGAGCATGTGTTTGGGATGCTCAAGTCATGGTTCCAGTGCCTGGACACATCCGATGGAGCTTTACAGTACTCCCCAGCTACATGTACCCAAATTGTCATTATTTGTGCCATGCTACTCATTATGATCCTGCAGAAACAGCTGCAGCAGGAACAGCACGGGGCAGGGCCACACAGCCCCCCACCATTGCCAAGGCCTGCACAGGCACAGAGTGACTTGGAGGAGGAAAAACCTGAGCCTGCCCCAGTAGGCAGAAGGAGGTGTGCCCAGTATGCTCTGGCCTTGGCAAAGAGGCAACGCATAGCACATACACCGACACAGGAGGGACCCAGGGAATGACACCTTTCTCTGACTCGCACATACAGTAAATGGGATGCCAAACATGACACTACCTGTGCTCAACCATGTGTAGGGAGCGTACTATGTGCATCTGACATAGGCAGCCCTGTAGCACCACCCTCAGTACTGGCACATCCACAAGGTAAGTCCCTCAACCTACCAATTGCCGAATGGAGTAGAATGTGTTGTTACCTGTATCTATGGTATGGATGTGAGCATGCAAGGGAATTGGCTAGATGAATGGTATGCCAGCAGATAGTAGACACCTATAGTGGCATCATGACATCTGTAACAAATACTGGTGTCACCATAGTAGCCAGTACTACATAGGGTGACAGATCCCACTGCAGGAAATGTGCTGGGCCACATGTGTGCCCATATGACTCACACATGCCAGTCAGGGAGGTTCACATACACAACAACAGTCTCAGCCAGCAGGACAGGTGTAGACAAACACAAACAAAGACTGTGCTATAGCCTCTGAATGATGCCTATGGGTAACCCTTCCCAGGCCTACACAGACAGACTACAGCAGGTCAGGCAGTGGGATGTTAGTTCTGAAGGGTAGGAGGTCAGATACGAATATGTAGTTCAATCAAACTTAAGAACTGTGGTACACTGATATGCCTCTAGTCAGCATGATAGGTTAGAATACAGAATGAAATGGAGTACCTGACATAACAGTACAGTCATAGCAAATGTGTACAAGTGTCAGGTGTGCCCCCCTATCCTATGTAGAAATGTAGGAACAGTCAGGTGTGTCCTCCCAATCCCATGTAGAAATGTAGAAACAGTCAGGTGTGCCCCCCAATCCTGTGTAGATATGTAGAAATAGACAGGTGTGTCCCTCCCCCAACCCTGCGTAGAAATGTAGTAACAGTCAGGTGTACCCCCCTCCCGCAATCCTGTGTAGGAATGTAAAAACAGTCAGGTGTGCTCCCCCCAACCCAACTTAGAAATGTAGTAACAGTCATATATGCCACCCACGACCCTATGTAGAAATGTAGTAACATGTATGTGTAGGCATATTACTAGTGTAGCACAGATGCCCAGGGGTGGTCAAGGTAGCAGGATAGGTTATAGCATTTGCACAATATGCAGGTATGTGTGTGTTAGGTTGGTGTGTGTTTCATATTGTGTGAGACTGGTCAGTATGTATTCATGTTGAGGTAAGACCTGGTGGCCATTGCCCACTACTGCTGATGACAGTGACAAGCCCTCACAATCACAGTGCCAAAGACAATTCCCACCAGTATAACACATGCTAGCAGTAAGCCATTGTAAATATATGGTGGTAATATTTGTCGCCATCTGAAAGACTGACATGGCATGGCTGTTGGTCTAGATATACAAGCAGTACACAGGGTAAAGTACCGCAGACATACAGTGTATATTGTGTCACTGTGAAATGGAGACACCCTTGGAATTGTACAAACAGGTATGCATCCCATTATCTGGCCCCATAGTAGGGGATACCAGTGTTGTCTGCCTGAACACTTGCAGATCACAAAGGAGGTAGGACTGATGTATTGGGAAACAGCTGATGTACCTGCACATGCCATCATAACTGGAATGCCCCATGCATATCTGTGTGTCAGATGCAAGTACTGTCCATACAGCACCTACACCCAGCACACGCAAACACCATCCACAGGTACATCTCTGGTCATATCCCTGCTGTGGGGAATGGGTACAATATGACCCCACCTGTATATAGCAATAGCAGAAAAATGCAGCATGCAGTGCAGGTGTCCCAACAGGTGTGTCCCTAGCTGTAGGTAGCACCCTGCCAGCATCCACACCACCTGATCAAGACCGATAGAAGGTATTGGCATAAACACCTATTAAACCTACCCTGTTACCCCAGGGGAACATACTGTATGGTGGTCTGAGACTTTAGGACTGACAGAATGCAACAGCCTGCCAAATCTGGCCTGCAGCAACACCTAATGGCCCATGGGCCTCTGCCAAAGGCCTGTGTCTCACACGTACTGCCAATGCATGTTATGTCATGGACATCCAAATAACAACATAACACACTACACATAAGCCATATGCAAGGCCATGTGGACAAACCACAGTAACATGTCCACCATGCCCCACTGCATGAACTGTGGACCAACACCAACACACAGCTGTGATGGGGTGATAACCTCAGGGAAAGTATCAGAGAATGCATGCATAATGTATGAAGAGGATAGAATAACAGGGGGGGGCATGGACAGCATGGAATGTGCAAGGTCAGACACAAAGCTGTGTGCACACACTGTCCCTGGCTGTGAACACATAAATGAGTGGCTACATACCTTCCCATACACCACAATAGGGGTAATGTCCTGACTCATGGCCCCTGACTTTGGGTAACCTGTGCAAATCTGTACAGCTGTGAGGTATTGCCACACCAAGATAAGGCCATACTGCCATGTCAATGGATGTACAAGTATGGGATCCTCTGCCAGCACTGTACCAAGGTGCTGAACCGGATACATAGACCCAGCAGCAAGTGTCTGCAGCTCCCCCTCCAGAATGGCACAACTTACCATGAATATGTAGGTGTCTACCCACAATACCGGACACAGCTGCAGTTACCCTTGTCCCCCAAGACATCACTATGAGTAAGAATGTCCACCTGACAGTACATGAGGACAGGAAACATCACAATGTATAACAGTACACATGTCTGAATATCTCTGCTAACAGCAGTACCATGCAGCTGAAGCAGCACAGACAGAATCACCTGCAGTACACACTATCCCCTGCACAGTTCGTCCCCTTATTGCCAAATGATCGACGGATATCCTGCAGAAACAGTTTGCTACCTATAGGTGTACAACACAAAGGTCTGCACTGGAGTATAAACTATGTGGAATCGATCCACACATTCAGTACTGAAGGGCATACTGGGCATGCTTACACATGTAAAGAAATAAAGGCAACGTCAGACAACAACATACTGAAAGGTCATACTCGGCATGCTCACACACTTAAACAAATGAAGCCCATGTCTGCAAACAACAGTGGGCCATATATATCTGGCAGTTGCAGATGTTAGTGCAAACACTCCTCAGTATGCACCAGTCATGCTTTGCACACAAAGTGGATAGGAATACAGACATATATCCAAGGACAACACACTATAATAAGCCAAAAGTAGACGTTCATAGATGTGTAGAAGATAGTGACTGTGACAAGGAGCCATCCATTATGAGGCCTGTCCCACCCAGTACACAGCCAAATGGCAACAACCACATGGGGTGTAAATGTCACTCACTGTAGACATTAGCCACCGGTATCATCAGTATTACAGACTATGTGGTGCGAGTGCTAGCTGTGCAACATGACTGTACAAGGAAGTAGTCATCTTGCAGCTGTATACACATACCTGTGGAATATAACCCTGTGTGCCTGCATGTGGTGTGTCAACCTGTAGGTGAATGGGTTATGGCCCATGCATACACACTGCCCTCCCCATAGCCTTACTATGACATGCTTGCTGAGGTCATCCAGTTTGAAATACACCTTTGGGAAAAGTGTAGCCTAGTAATCTCCATGGCATGTCCCATAACTGTGTACTGCTGTAGTGTGATAAACTAGTTAGGTAGGAGTTTTAATCACAGACATGACAAGTGTGTGTGTGTGTGTGTGTGTGTGTGTGTGTGTGTGTGTGTGTGTGTGTGTGTGTGTGTGTGTGTGTGTCCCTGTCTGTGTAGAGAGCAATGCTTGTTAGGTTAGTCACACTCACTACAATTCAAATGCCCTACTTTGGCAAGGCTGCTGATGTAATTCACTGTGAAATACACCTTTGGGAAAGATCTAGCCCAGTAATCTCTGTGGTGCATCCCATAACTGCATAATGCGGTAGTGTGATAAGCTAGTTAGGTAGGAGTTCTAATCCCAGACATGGCAACTGTGTGAGTCTCATCTGTGTAGAGATCAATGCTTTTTAGGCTAGTCACACTCACTACAATTCAAATGCCCTACTTTGGCATGGCTGCTGATGTCATTCACTGTAAAATACACCTTTGGGAAAGGTGGAGCCCAGTAATCTCTGTGGCATGTGCCATAACTGCGTACTCCTGTAGTGTAATGAACTAGTTAGGTAGAAGTTATAATCCCAGATATTACAACTGTGTGTGAGTGTGTGTGTGTGTGTGTGTGTGTGTGTGTGTGTGTGTGTGTGTGTGTGTGTGTGTGTGTGTGTGTGTGTGTGTGTGTGTGCGTGTGTGTGTGTGTGTGTGTGTGTGCGTGTCCCTGTCTGTGTAGAGGGCAATGCTTTTTAGGCTATTCACACTCACTACAATTCAATTGCCCTACTTTGGCAAGGCTGCTGTCAGTCACTATGAAATACACCTTTGGGAAAGATGCAACCCAGTAATCTCTGTGGCATGTCCCATAACTGTGTACTGTTGTAGCCTGATAAACTAGTTAGGTAGGAGTTTTAATCCCAGACATAACTGTGTGTGTGTCCCTGTCTGTGTAGAGCGCAATGCTTTTTATGCTAGTCACACTCACTACAATTCAATTGCCCTAATTTGGCAAGGCTGCTGATATCATTCATTGTGAAATACACCTTTGGGAAAAGTGCAGCCCAGTAATCTCTGTGGTGCATCCCATAACTGCGTACTACTGTAGTGTGATAAACTAGTTAGGTAGGATTTCTAATCCTATACATGACAACTGTGTGTGTGTGTGTGTGTGTGTGTGTGTGTGTGTGTGTGTGTGTGTGTGTGTGTGTGTGTGTGTGTGTCCCTGTCTGTGTAGACAGAAATGCTTTTTAGGATAGTCACACTCACTACAATTCAATTGCCCTACTTTGGCAAGGCTGCTGATGTCATTCACTGTGAAATACACCTTTGGGAAAGGTGTAGCCCAGTAATCTCTGTGGCACGTCCCATAACTGCGTACTGCTGTAGTGTGATAAGCTAGTTAGGTAGGAGCTCTAATCCCAGACATTACAACTGTGTGTGTGTGTGTGTGTGTGTGTGTGTGTGTGTGTGTGTGTGTGTGTGTGTGTGTGTGTGTGTGTGTTCCTGTGTAGAGAGCAATGCTTTTTAGGCTAGTCACACTCAGTACAATTCAGCTGCCCTACTTTGGCAAGGCTGCTGGTATCAGTCACTGTGAAATACACCTCTGGGAAAGATGTAGCCCAGTAATCTCTATGGAGTGTCCCATAACTGTGTACTGCTGTAGTGTGATAAACTAGTTAGGTAGGGGTTTTAATCCCAGACATAACAACTGTGTGTGTGTGTTTGTGTGTGTGTGTGTGTGTGTGTGTCCCTGTCTGTGTAGAGAGCAATGCTTTTTAGGCTAGTCCCACTCACTAGAATTCAATTGCCTTACTTTGACAAGGCTGCTGATGTCATTCACTATGAAGTACACCTTTGGGAAAGGTGTAGCTTAGTAATCTCCATGGCACCTAATCCCAGACATGACAACTGTGTGTGTGTGTGTGTGTGTGTGTGTGTGTGTGTGTGTGTGTGTGTGTGTGTGTGTGTGTGTGCGTGTGTGCATGTGTGTGTGTGTGTCCCTGTCTGTGTAGAGAGCAATGCTTTTTAGGCTAGTCACGCTCACTACAATTCACTTTCCCTACGTTGGCAAGGCTGCTGATGTCATTCACTGTGGAATACACCTTTGGGAAAGGTGTAGCCCAGTAATCTCTGTGGCATGTCCTACACGTGCGTAATGCTGAAGTATGATATAGAACTCTGGAATGGGTTTTATTCCCACACATGGCAGTTGTGGATTTTTTTGTGTGTTTCTATGTCTGTGTAGGGAGCAATGCCTTTTTAGGCTAGTCATACATACTACAATTCAAATGCCCTACTTTGGTAATCCTGTTGATATCATTCACTGTGAAATACACCTTTGGGGAAGGAGTACTCCAATAATCACTGGGGCACATCCTATAACAGTGTAATGCTGTAATGTGATATAGAACTCAGGTATGGGTTCTATTCCCACATGTGGCAGTTGTGGATGTATATGTCTGTGTAGGGAGCAATGCTTTTTATACTAGTCACACACACTACAAATCAAATGCCCTACTTTGGCAATGCTGCTGATTCAATGTGAAATACACTTTTGGGGAATGAGTACTCCAGTAATCTCCATGGTGCCTCCTGTAACTGTGTAGTACTGTAGTGTACTAACCTAGTTAGGTAGGAGTTCTAACCCCAGACATGGCAGGTGTGTGTTGTGTCTATGCTTGTCATTCATATCCTGTGTGGAGGTGGTTGCAAGTGTGTAACAACTGGACTCCATGTGGAGTGGGTTTTACAAATTTCTTATATGGTGGCCCTAGTATATGTCACAATGTCCACCGTACAGGGATAATATATGTGAAATAGCTGAGAGGCTGGGGTGCAAATCCATACCCCTACATGTGACATCAAGGCCATGCAAACAAAGTTAGCAACCCTTGTATTACCCAGAGAACACTCTCAACCCATGTCTCATACACACACACACACACACACACACACACACACACACACACACACACACACTTGTCTAGGCAACAGCCGCTATGTTGGTAGTACCCTGCATATTGCTCACTGATAGTAACCATGGTGTGATTGCAGTGGGCTACAGAGGGCATGGCACCCTGTCCATCAGTCCAACAGGCACGTACATGCAGACAGTGCACCTTCACTATGTTCCCCACTAGACACCTGCAACACCTGTGGTGCCATCAAACATGACCCACAAAGGACATGCTATGCATGAAGCACATGCCCTGTATGGACAGATGCCACTGACACCAGGGAATACCTGTATCATGATATCAGTGTAGGTGCAGGGTCAACCTGCTGTCCATTAACAGTTCCTGCCACATGAGGCCAGGACTGGCACATCTGATGATAACAATCTCTGTACACAACATGGGCCAGACACCCCAGGTACTGTTCCACATGTCACTGTACATGCATGTGGGATGTGTGCACATCCCAGGCACTGTCCATGTCATGGACTATGGAACACATATATGGCAAGCAATGCACAGCAATGGCCACACACAATAGTTACCCAGGTCTGGCATAGTCAACCACTACACACCCATGAAGCAATGCATCTATGCATGTCAGTACTAGTACCCTGTGTCTGTGTTTGTGGTGTATGATGCCTATGACCACATTCACACTCACTACAATCCCCATTGGCATACTGAAGCATGCTGTCTGATGTCAGACACCTCAACATGCCCTTTTCCCATATAACCCCCTGTGGTGCATGTGATACCTTCACAGTACTGTGTTGTGTCAATCTAACTATAATGATGAGTTGTATTCCTGACCCTGCATTGTGTGTCAATGTATGTGGGTCCCTGAGAGAGTATGGCTGTGTCAACGCTGACACATGTACATGTGGACAGGTATGTGTACTACACCTACTGTATAGCTACCATATAACTGTTGCAGATGTCACTCACCATCACATATATGTTTGGAGGGCTTCTCAACATGTAACCTATGTGGCTCATCCAATAACTGCATGGACATGTGATATAAATACATAGTCCATCAGGGGTTTGATTCCCTGTACTGGTAGGTGTGTGACACAATCATGCTTAAGTTTTACTCTCCCACCCCTCCCTGACTTATCTTTGCCTCTGTCTGCCTCACTCACTCCCTCTCTGGTGGATGTGGAGACTTACACCTGCTTTGCTTAGACAGCAGCATGTGAATTGTAAGTGATGCCATGATCAGCTGATGGCCTCTGTACGAATTGCAGCCCTCTTCTAGCTGATTGCATGTGGAACAGCTGTAGAAACATTCCCATAGCCAGTTGCATGGAAACACACTCCAATATTTAGGAATATCATGTTGGTGTTGGGCCTTTTCATTCACCATGAGCAAGAACTAGATCTGTTGTTTGGAAAACAGCATCACAGATGGATTGGGGATTTACCTGTAACAGCATACACTATGGCAACAGGCCAACACACAGGAGGGGGATGTGCCTGACTTAACTACAGACTGTAAGTGCTGCTATACTGCATTTGGAGTAATGTTGGTTTAACAGGGTGTATGTGGATATGGCTGTCCTACAAATTTTAATACCTGTCATGTCAGTGCTATGTTTATGAGGAAACCCCCATCTATAGGGTCATCTGCAGACTGGGCAGTGTGTGGTGTCTTTTGTTTCTTGTGTTACCCACACAGCACCTATCTGTGAACTGCAGAAGGTAGTGTGAGGATTGCAGTCATTAGATGGTGACAGCCGTGAGAGTTATTGATTTCATAACCCTCATAGAACATATATTGCAACAAACCCTGTTACAACAGTAAATGTGTGAGGTTATCACAGCAACATGTCAATATTGGCCCTGTGTTTGTGCCTCCAGCCACAACTCTGTCAACCTTTGTACATATGTCATGCAGTAAGAGGTACATATGTTCTGTGCACCATATTTATTAACATCATATCTGATAACAAGCCAGTGAGATATCAGACTGCTACATAGGTCATGTATAGTAGAGGTATATTTGAGGACATAACGTGGGCATTCTGTGGTTGTGTGTACAGTACTGAGGTCTGTGTACTTATGGTGATTGTCGACAGTGTGTGTGTATTGTGAATATGTACCTTGGCCTGTGTACATACTGTGGTAGATGTCATTGTTCTTGGTCCTGTCCTATCTGATGTTACATGCTGCTCCACTGTATGTTACCCTGTCAGCTTACATGTTTAAAGGGACAAACAAACACATGTCCCATACTACAGACAGGCATCAGACCACACTGTGTAGCAGCACAGTATCTGTAGGGTTAGTGTATGAATGGCACATATGAGGATGGTGTTGATCAGATAGTCCATATACTGTAATATTATGCTAGCTTACCATATGTGGCTGTGGCTGTGTTCACATTGGTCATGGTTATGCACTTTCACACAGGTGTCTGTTACTTTGTGCCGTGACATGCCTGTATAGTCTGCTATATATGCAGGTACAAGTGTATTCCCCCATAGGAAATGTAGGCCAGTGTTGAGGCAGTCTGCCTGTAGCCTGCACAGTGCTGTATTATATGCCTAGCAGCTTAGTGTACTTACCCAGTGGGATGTCATGTCCAGATACTTGCCAGATGTACTGCTGCCGGGCTACCATAACAGTCATGTATGTCAGACAAAGCAGTGGGATGCTGTACAGTTGTATGTCACTAACTAGTGGGCAGCATGTGGCCGTGGAACCTCTGTACCAGCGGTTATTATGTGTCAGGACAGACAGGGGTGTGTGAATGCAAAACCTATGGGGGCAAATATATACCAGTATTTACGTGATATACCCATCTACATGGCTGTTAGCATCCACATTGTCGGGCTTGGTCCACATGTTTTGCACTATGGGGTTCTGTGTATACCTTTGGACTGACCAGAGTGTGTCAAACTGTCCACATATATTGGCCATATCCCAACTGTAGTCCACAGGAGCATTACTGTGCTAGCAGTGGTGCTGTACTATGATGTCCTTAGGATGTCTGTTAGTAGCCAGTGGCGCACATGTTAAAAGCAGCTGTGACCTCCCACACACACCATGTCTGTGAAGACAATCCCTATTACAGTAGCAATAGTCTACAAATATACCTGCAATACATACCTGACATCCCCTTGCACTAAGAGGTTGGGACTACTGGGGCTGAGGTAGGGCTACACTCTATGTCCAGGACATATGGTGAACATATATGTATATATAATTATCCATATCTATATAGATATATACACATATACATATCGACATAAATAGATGGATATGTATATGTACACACATGTATATATATATCTATATATATATATATATATATATATATATATATATATATATATATACACATACATATAAATCATCAGATATATACATAGAGCAATATATGTCTACACATATACAGAGATACATATGCACATATATGTATGGATATCTACATATATATTGACAGTAATAGGTATATCAGAATAGATATGTATACACATATAGTTATAGATATCTACATATATACCCACATAAATAGGCATATCTGTACACATAGGATGTGCATACATATTTAACTATATATACATCTCTCTCTCTCTATAGATATATAGATATATATATATATATATATATATATATATATAGATTCACTTTATAACACTGAAAACTCAAAACACTGAAAATGAGAAAACTTCATAATATAGAAGACCAAAACACTGAAATTTCAAAACACTGAAAACTCAAAACACTGAAAACACATATCATACATATACATATCATACATATACTGAGTTTAAACAACATCAATCATAGCACTTTCCACCAAGTGTAAGCTGTGTACTGAAGTGCAGTCTAGGAGTTGATATATATAAGCAGCAGGGGGTGCAGGGGGGCTTGCCCTCCTGCTTACACCTGGTAGAAAGTGCTATGATTTATGTTGTTTAAACTCAGTATATGTATGATATATGTTTTCAGTTTTTTGAGTTTCAGTGTTTTGAGTTTTCAAGATTTTGAAGTTTCACTGTTTTGAGTTTCAGTTTTTTGAGCTTTCAGTGTTATGAAGTGAATCTATATATATATATATATATATATACATATATATATATATATATATATATATATATATATATATATATATATATATATATACACATACGAAGAGATGTACACATGGCCATATATATGTTGCACTATACAGGTGTGTATACAGACATATGTATGAGTATACATGTGTATGTACATGTAGACATATATTGACCTATTATATGTATATATCCATATCTGCGGTGGTGCAGCGGTAGCATTTTTGCCTCACAGCAAGAGGTTCCCCCATTCAATTCTCGGCTGGAGTGCAGGGAGTGCCTTCTGTGTGGAGTCTGCATGTCCTCCCTGTGGTTGGGTGGGCGTTCGAAAGTATGCGTAAATGGGTATGCCTTCGTTAAAGGTTGAATATCGAGCTGGCACCTCGGTGTTCGTCAAAATCTACTGCCAATCATTAGCGGACTGGAGTTCCGCTGTGGTGACCCCTAACCAGGAAAAGCCAAAAGACAACAATAACAACATATGTATATATCTATATTCCTGTCATGTGTAAACCTCATGGTTGTGTATACCCTCCCAGATGTATCTCACCGTATGTATCTGCAATGTGTACATTATGATAAAACAACACATGTGATGCAACAGTCATATTAATAACAAGTACTACACAATTGTGGAAGTAAAGGCAATTGTTCAATACTACTCAATATGTGTATTGACAGCTATATTGGTAGAACAACAGCTGTTGTCACAGTGGTCATGGCGTAGTGGTTAAGTGTTGTGACTTTAGTGTACAGGGTTCAAGACCTGCAAGGGCTGTTCATTTTGTTGCTGGGCTTAGCTGTTATATTGCAGCAATGTTGATACCTGCTAAGCATGGCTTAACCCTGGTAATCAGTTCACACCACCCAGTCTGATAACATAGCAGGCTAATGACATCTGTAATAAGTGTATGTAATGCCATGTACAACACATGTGCCTATGTGCTGTCATTACAGTAGCAAGGGGTGTGAGTGTCATGTGTGGGACACAGATGTATATGAGGCCTGTACAGCACTGTTATCCATGTGAATGTGTTACGTATGGGGTAGTAGCCCAGGGTATGTGCTGTCAAACTGGCATGTAGTGTATCATGGCAGTACTATGGTTGACAGTGCGTACCAGGCAAAAGTAGAGTGCTAAATGTAGTACTGACAACAGGCACACCTGCAGGCATAACTGGACTCTGAGGCCTCCCTGTTGTATCCCTGGTGTGTGAGCTGTGCCACAGTCTATACCCCTTACTGGGTAATGATCCGACATGTGGAATATAACTGTAGACTATTGTCTGTACAGCACATGTTCATGAGGGCTTTTGACATGTAGTTATGGCATACATATTGTTGTCAAATGTCTATCTATCTACACTCATTCTACTGCATAGCTACTTGCCAAGCTGATGACTGTCAGTCCCTGCACAGATGTGCAGATGGCAGGTATCCAGCTGGGATATGTACAAGCAACCAAAGTTTGATTGGCACTGATATGTCTGGCCAGCTGTGTAAGAACTGCACATATAGGAGATGTCACCCTGTATGCACCACATGCCACAGGCACCTCCAATGCCACAGGTACCTCCACTACACTACCACAGTCAACAGACCATGCTTGGGTACAGGTCTCCATCACAGACACTAACCATGTGTTGTAATGCATGTTGCATACATGTCAACTTGATCACATCAGTGGCCATCTGCAGGAGGCACACAGAGGATTGGCTGATTCATGTCATTCTCACTCTGAGGGTCACCACAGTTGTGTCTGTCGATAGAATGCCTGCTGCCACCTGGCAGGTGGCAGGATACCACTGTACACACAATTCCTACACAACCCATCTCTCCTTGGACAATAGCTAGGTACACAGCTATGACCACCTGCAGCGATGCACCCCTGTACTGACACATGTGTACGTGTGCATGACTGAGTATAGCAGTGTCTGTGTATTAGCACACCTGTACTTGGAAATTCCATGAGGGCCTTCACAACCAATGCAACATCCATTGTCATAGTCAGTTGTGGCTGCTGCTGTATGGGACATTACATGCACCCTGTTAAGCTCCTCCCCATACCAGCTACATGGGCCTTGCAGTTCCAGCACAACAGTATTGTACAAATGGGTTGATAGGCATGGGATACCCATTGTGTTCTGGCATGTGTGTGTATGTGTGCATGTCTATATATCTGTAGGGTACAGCATTTCAAGGATACATACTCCTATTACAATACCCACTGCCACACAGTAGTACAGATAGTGTTGTTGCTGCCCATAGGTGAGGCATGACAATGCACTACCCTGCTACACATGTGGCATGAGCATTACATGCATATCTCTGTAGTACCACTGTTGGGGTATACTATTGGTTGTATTGCAGTCACAGCCAATGTGTGATGGTGGGTATGGCAAAGTGCCATCATGGGTTTCAGGGAGTACAATATCCACTGGGGATGTGGGTGCCGTGTACACTGTCATTACACCAAGGTACACCTGGTATATGTCCCATGTAACATGTTATGGTTACCACTATCACCATCAACCATACAGGTAAATGATACCACAATCCAGGCCAGTTATGCATGTGCTTCATGCAGCCTACCTGTAACACATTGGACACACGGTCAAGTTAGCAGCAATAGGCCCTGGTCTCTTAGATATATGTCTGCCTGTTATGTGTCAATTAATGTGCATATGAAGGTATGGCACACTACGTATTGTCCATATACACCCATTACATCCCTCATTAGCATACTGTACATGTCTGGGGATGTTCTGCATGTAACATGTAACCTAGGACACACCTCACCCTAAACGTTGTGTGGTGTGTGCAATGTAAGCCACACACTTCAGTATCACTACATAGCTAGGTAGGGGTCTAGTCCCAGTGTTACCAAGTAACAATGTGCGTGTATGTGGATGGGTCTACATAAGGTTGCAGGGTATACATGCCCCAGCGGGTCACCTGTCCACATGGCATAGGCAATAACCATTTTGTATTTTGTAACCTATGACATTTGTTCAACTGTACCCCAGCTATGTCACAGCCATGGTGTCACCACAGTGTCATACCCTGTTGTGGAATATGACTGCAGACCATCCTCGTGCTGACACATGTACACCTATAACACAAATGAATAACATTATAGGGACCGCAATCAACTAGTGTTACTAACAGCTATAATGCATCATTTCTGGATGGCTACACTACCTGACATATATGCATTACACTTCACTCCTTACATGTTACACTGCAGTACTGTGTTACACTGTAGTACAGTCACTGTGTGCATCAGAACCATATTAGCCTGTCTCTGCATTGATGGTATGGATGACAGGGATGTGGCATAGTTATCATCATATGCACAGGACATCGTTGTGTTGACACATATACACTTACAACACAAATGGATAACATTATAGAGACCACAATCAACCAGTGTTACTAACAGCTATAATGCATCATTGCTGGATGACTACGCTACCTGCCATATATGCATTACACTTTACTCCTTACATGTTACACTGCAGTACTGTGGTACACTGTAATGCAGTCACCATGTGCATCAGCACCATATTAGCCTGCCCCTGCATTGATGGTATGGATGACAGGGATGTGGCACAGGTATCAGCATATGCGTAGGGTGTGATGTTGGTTTGCCAGAGGCCGAGGGTGGGCCATACATTTAACACCATGTGTCTGGGTGAGGGGTGTACTGCTGTGAGCTGGGCATGGTGTTGTGGTGTGTGTAGGTATGGGGTTTCCCTAGGTGTGTTTGTATAGTGTGTGGGTATGCATGCACACAGTTCTGCCATGTGGATGCCCCACACAGGTGTTTATGGACAGCTGCAGACCATACCTGGCAGGGTGTGCAGTTCACTGCCTCTGGCTATGGATATGAGGACTGTGCCTACCAGGGGTTCTATGGGCATGTCCAGGTACAGGCCTTGATGTGCTACTCTCACCTGCTGATGAAAAATGTCTGCTGGTACTAGGTCCCTCCTGGGACTGGCCAGGACCATGTGCAAGTGACCTGCTGTGGTGTGGTGTGAACAGCACCCCCCACACTTCCGGGGCTTGTACTGGCACTACGGGAGCCCCTTGGTGTCCTAGCATGTCCATGTTGACTGCCAGCTGTTGGTGTTGCTGGCCTACGTCCATGAGGCCGTCACCGCACCCCCACCCCACATTTAAGCACGGACACACCACGGCTGATGAGGATCATCATCTCACCATGCTGTCTATCCATGAGCTTGGTATAAGCACGAATGGCACCAGACAGTTCACGGATGTTGTTGCTTACAGATGTGAGAGCAGCCCTCTGTAGCCTCAGTCCCTGTCTGGTGTAACATTCCATACGTGCCTGTGCTGCCATGACAGCCTGAAACATGTACCTGCTGGTACCAGCTATGTTGCCTCTGCCAGGGGCATGATGTCCAGCGGCCCTGCCAAGAGCACCCTGGGACATCTGCCTATGTGGTGCCCTGCCAGACATCTGGCTATGCCTGCTGCAACCAGACACAGTAGGTATGGTGACCACAATTTCCTGTGCACTGCCACCAAATGCCAACTGTCCCTCTGCTATGGCCACTGTTGATGGGGTATGTATAGGCACTGTACCTGTGTGCGGGGTTGGGGTGGCTAAAAGGGTGATGTCAATTGATGGCGCAGCATTGGCCCCTGACAACCCCACCTGTGCCTCAACAGTACTATTATCATCTTTGGTGTCTGTATGGACACCAACATCAGATTGCATGCATTGATACCACTCATGAACATATCAGTCCTCTGAATGCCTACACAAGCGGTCACAACACAAGACCTTTTATTACATTACCTACCTGACCTGTGTGTAGTGGTTTTAGATAGTCTCACTGCTGTCATTCAGTGTTCACCCTGTGTATGTCCGGACATTATGAACATGGCCCCTATTTGTGTGGGCTATTATGTTCTATCTATAATATCAATCACTGGTGTGTCATGTGTATGTAATGTTCAGTACATGCGAGATATGTTGCTCATTCAACCTATCATGTGACAACTGTAATATTTGCATAGACTCCCTGGTGTTGACTAGTACTTCCCCAATGCATCTGTAGTGCTGCATACATGGGTTGTAGGTGACCTCTTTGCTGAATGCGATATTAAGGGTGTGCATGGTGTCTACCGTCTTTCTCAATGCCTGTTCCATGTAACAGACCATATTATACTATCATTTGTCCTCTGATTACACACATGACAAGAATTCCTGGTGTGTAATGTGGCAGTCCATGTACATGTACTGCATGATTCCAGGGGGGTACTGCTGTATGAACACCCCCACAATCGCACATGTGCATACATGGCCAGCCACACAAACATACACACATGCACACAAGCTTCCTACATGCATCAACCTCCCTCCACTTCACCAGAGTGACTCTACATACAAACTAACTACCCTCCAGGATGCGCACGCACACACACACACACACACACACACACACGCACACACACACACACACATACAGGAGAGGTTGCACAATGATAGCACACACAGTCCTCTTATTGTCAACATGCATAACATATGGCACCCAACAGCATGCAGTGCAGTTATAGTCAATCCATGCTAGCAATGGTATACATGTGTGTGATGCATGTGCTGTGTCACTAGGTGAAGCCCCTTCCCCTGAATACCACTGCACCCATGAACATGGTATTTTTATGCACCTGCTGTGCACCCTGCCAGGTACTGTGCACCACACATCACAGGTGTACAGCCCATTGCTGAATGTGTAGTACTATGTCAGTTATGTCAGCTGTAATGCTCACAACCCCTATGTTTTCCAGCAACACATACCTGGTATCATATGTGGGCAGATGTCATTTGTGAATGCCTGATGTGTGATGCACAGCTCTCAACATCAGCGGACCATGTATGGCCAATCCAATGCTCTTACATTGACAACCATCAGAGCATACCATGGCTACGGGGGATGGACACACCCTTATTGATATGATGCACCCATCCTTGATCTGCCATAGGACCAAATCACCGCATATCTTAGCAGTACATGAGCCCGATATGTGACATATGTCCTGTACTTTCACATGCAGTGTCTACTGAATGTGTTAGGTGTGTGGATGCTGACCATGGTGCATACACACTGTGTGGGCATATGTGTGCATACCCTTATCATGGCAATTTGTCACATCTCTTGTTGTGTGTATTACAGCAGTCCTACTCCTGGCAGGGGTATACCAGCGTGGGCCATCTGCATTTGCCAGTGTATGTTCGGTCTGCCTTACACATGTCTCTCTATTCTGCATGATTGCAAGGTGTACTCATGTGCACATACCTTGGTGTTCACACACTGCCATCACTATTGCTGTGGGGGTAGGGTTACAGCTGCCACAGGTCCTGAACCTGACTATGTGTAGATACAGCCATTCTTAGCATCCTTAGAATCCCTGCTGCAGTGCACTGGTGTGTCATGCTGAACCCCCCCTTCAGCCTTTATGCAGATGCATGACAAGTAAGCCCTACACATGTGTGTCACTTTGCAGTGTCCTATACACTGAACACCACATGTTACAGCCTAGTCCCAGCTGACACTGTAATGCCTTATGCCATAGTGTATCTCTGCAGCAGTTGCCATTGTCCTACAAGTATATACACTGGTGTTGCACTGTATATGGGTGTTGTTCCAGACATGTCCCAACTGTAGGCCATGTCTCCCACCATTGTGTTACTCCCTGTGGACACTTTCCACAATGACAGGATGTTAGCTATCATGCAAGTGTCCAACATACCCTTCCAATACTCCAGCATGGTCACCCCTGTGATGCCATGCATTTCACAGCAACAATACGTGCACATGTACAGAATGCATTATGGGCAGGTGTGTTAGATGTGTGCATGGCATATACCATCACCATTACATGCTCGATGTATTGGCAAGCATCTACATAAACCATACTCACCAGCTACAGTCTGCTGCCTTGGCAGTATCCTGGAGGGAACTACATAAGAGGGTGACAGATACAAAGTCAGTGGCCACAACTGTGGCAGTGCTACAGGGTGGGTGCAGTATTACAATACATTAACAGTGCATTAACACAATACTACCTCATATGGACATCTGTTTATCATTACTATGCAGCAACAAAATATATCTATGACATGTCAGATATGCATGATCTACCTGTACCAATGTGGATGTATACACAACAGTGGTCTACGGATGTGCCCTGTGTCCATACCTGCATGCTCCTCGGCCGGTGTGTGCTGATCCTGCTGATCATGGGCAGCCCGGCCAAACAAGGTTGAATAGTGATGAATTAGTCCATCCAGCAGAATGTCATTTTCTGCTGCTGAGTAGCCTGGCAGCCTTGCATGAGACATCGTGCCTGAAAGACATAACGATGGACACAGGTGTGAGCAGACCATGAAGCAAGGTTACCACAGTTCTTAATGCACATCACTGTCACCCCCACCATATCAGTGACAACAAACCGTACACACAACTCAATAGGTATGGCTACAGCATACCTACCAGTAGGGAAGATATTGTACTGTACCACTCTTTCTGCAGTGTGTTTGTAGCCATGTTCCCTGTGTGGACACTATCATTGCTGGCCTGTTACAGACTATTCACCTGCACGCCATTGTCAGGGCCACAATGGTTCCATGTATGCCTGTGGTATGCCTGCTATGTGTGTGCTGCACATCTGACATACTGTGTTATTGGGGACATCTATGCATGCTGTTGGACATGTTCCGGGATTGTGTAGACTATTACTACCAACATATGTTCTATAACAGTGACACAATAACATGTATTTGTACTATTGGCCAACCGAACCACCTCTCCAAAAGTCATCTGCCCATGCTACCCATCCACATCATATGTGTGTCCCACCCTGGGGCCTCCTCATGTACTGGTCCAGCAGTATCATCAGGTGGAACCAAACCAGGGGATGTTGTCCCCCCCGGGGGCACACACAGACATGTTCCTGTCCCCTGTGGTCAGGTCCAGGTTCTGGTCCATAACGGGCTCCTCAGACACATGTGGGATGTGCTACATCACTCTGAGGCACCCAGTACACATTCACAGGGCCAACATGCTCCTCCTGGTCTGCCTCCAGGCCAGGCATGTTCAGGGCATGGACTGTTGTGAGTAGCAGTGGGTGGGAGGCTTTTTCCCATTGTGTCCATATGGGGCCCATGGGGCATCCACATCACAGACCACACACACCATGCAGGGGGTTTACCCACCACATGTGTCACAAACCACTCATGTAGGCTGTCTTCTTACCTACCAACCTTGACAACCTCCACAACTATACCTGCCATGCTTCCCCATATTCCCATTCCATACTTCACAGACAAGGGCAATGTGGTCCCAACAAGGGGTTCCCATGTGACATACCCATCCATGTTGCACACACTGACAGCCGTAGGTATCTGTGTGTATTGCTATGTGTGCTGTTTCCTCGCACATAGCATGCAGCACTCTGGTAGTAATATAGAGGACATATTTACATACATATATGTTTGTGTGTGTGTGTTTGTATGTATGTAGACGTGCATATAGGTAATATCTATATATGTGTAGATATATGTGATGTATATATGTGCTCATATATATGTCTACACATGAGTATCTGTATATTTGTGGATATACGTGTAGATGTATATATATATATATATATATATATATATATATATATATATATATTATATATATGTGTACATATACATATGCATACCTATATGTGGGGTACAGTCACATATCAGGTCCACAATCTCACAACACCTTCCTGCACAGCTGCACTGTTCTGTCTTGCTACAACACAGACAGGTTCCACATATGGACACAGCCTGACATTAGGGAGGGGTATATGTAGGGCCAGATTGCAGGAAACACTATTACACATGTATTGCATTCCTGCATGCTACAATATAGATTAACCTGAGTATCCTGCAAGGGGTGGGCTGTGGATCCCATGTCTCCATCATAATGGCATTACTTCCACCACCAGCTATTGGTCATGTAATATAGATACTTCCCATTACACAACACTTATCTTATCAGTCAGTGCTGCTCTGCACGTTTGACGGGTATGGCCCACTACCCACAGGGAAGGACTCTACTATTGTCCTTAGCAGTTGTTCAGCTGAACATCATTATAAACCACAAAACAAAACTCCAAAGCGCAGTCCAGTATCAATAAAGGCTTTCCTCCATAATAAAAATGTAAATCCTTCAATAATCCACCACAGTTCAGCAAAAATTAACGAATTTTATTAAAAAAACAATAAAAGACAGTCAAAAGCAACCAGGTTAAGCGCTTTCATCTCCTCCACGGAGACTTCATCAGAATCTACATTTTTCCACTCACCCTCAGTTTAAATAATAATTCCAATTGTTTAATTAGTTGACTCTTGGGACTCCCTTACAAAGATTGTTTCCAAACCCTATAAGGAAAGCACAATTTTTGTGACTGTTGACGTAAAAGATTTATTTTCAGTTATTCCACACAATACAGGGCTTGACTGGTTTGAAAAAATGTTAGTGGAAATGAAAATGTTAACACCGGATGATTTTAAACTGGTTTTAGAGAATATGGAACTTGTGCTGAAATACAATTATATTTACTTCCAAGGTGACTTATACCATCAAATGGATGGTGTGGCTATGGGGTCAGCCTGTGCACCCATCTACACAAATATCATTATGTTATTTTGGGAAAGACAATTTATTTTTAACTCGATTTTTTATAAATTTATTAGTGGGTATTATAGATTTTTGGACGATATTTTCATTCTATGGGATGGAAGTAAAGAAAAAATAACAGAGTTCATTGACTATATAAACAACACTACAGAATTCCTTAAATTTACGTTCGAAATAAATACAGATGAAACACATTACTTAGATGTAAAAATAATAAAGGATTATATTAAAAATAGATATAAATCTAGAGTATATAGGAAGGATTGTTTTTCTAATTCCTATCTACACTTTATGAGTGACCACCCCCACCATTCCAAAGTGAACATAATAAAAGGTCAAATGACTAGAGCGGCCAGGATGACATCTGATAGAATTGACCTAATACAGGAAACGGAGATCTTCCAAAACATGTTTAAGGAGAGAGGATACCCAGACCACATGATTGTGAAAAACAAGGAGTTGGTACTGAATAAATGGGATACGGCATATAAACCTAAGGAGAGAGGATACCCAGACCACATGATTGTGAAAAACAAGGAGTTTGTACTGAATAATTGGGAAATGGTATACAAACCTAAGGAGAGAGGATACCCAGACCACATGACTGTGAAAAACAAGGAGTTTGTACTGAATAAATGGGATACGGTATATAAACCTAAGGAGAGAGGATACCCAGATCAGATGATTGTGAAAAACAAGGAGTTTGTACTGAATAAATGGGATACGGTATACAAACCTAAGGAGAGAGGATACCCAGACCACATGATTGTGAAAAACAAGGAGTTTGTACCGAATAAATGGGATACGGTATACAAACCTAAGGAGAGAGGATACCCAGACCACATGATTGTGAAAAACAAGGAGTTTGTGCTGAATAAATGGGATACGGTATATAAACCTAAGGAGAGAGGATACCCGGACCACAAGATTGTGAAAAACAAGGAGTTTGTACTGAACAAATGGGATACGGTATATAAACCTAAGAGAGAGGATACCCAGACCACATGATTGTGAAAAACAAAGGGTTTGTACTGAATAAATGGGATACGGTATATAAACCTAAGGAGAGAGGATACCCAGACCACATGATTGTGAAAAACAAGGAGTTTGTACTGAATAAACGGGATACGGTATATAAACCTAAGAGAGAGGATACCCAGACCACATGATTGTGAAAAACAAGGAGTTTGTACGGAATAAATGGGATACAGTATACAAACCTAAGGAGAGAAGATACCCAGACCACATGACTGTGAAAAACAAGGAGTTTGTACTGAATAAATGGGATACGGTATATAAACCTAAGGAGAGAGGATACCCAGACCACATGATTGTGAAAAACAAGGAGTTTGTACTGAACAAATGTGATACGGTATATAAACCTAAGAGAGAGGATACCCAGACCACATGACTATGAAAAACAAGGAGTTTGTTCTGAATAAATGGGATACGGTATATAAACCTAAGAGAGAGGATACCCAGACCACATGATTGTGAAAAACAAGGAGTTTGTATTGAATAAATGGGATACGGTATATAAACCTAAGAGAGAGGATACCCAGACCACATGATTGTGAAAAACAAGGAGTTTGTACTGAACAAATGGGATACGGCATATAAACCTAAGGAGAGAGGATACCCAGACCACATGATTGTGAAAAACAAGGGGTTTGTACTGAATAATTGGGATACGGCATATAAACCTAAGGAGAGAGGATACCCAGACCACATGATTGTGAAAAACAAGGAGTTTGTACTGAACAAATGGGATACGGTATATAAACCTAAGGGAGAGGATACCCAGACCACATGATTGTGAAAAACAAGGAGTTTATTTATTTATTTATTTATTTATTTGCATTTGTTTAACCAGGATAGTCCATTGGGCTCAAGAACCCGTTTTCAATGGAGTCCTGGGGAGAAAAGCTCCACATACATATTTAACAGAGAATGAGGATATACATAGACATAACATGGGGTTCAACATGAGAAAAGTACCAAGTACAGAGGAAATACATATACATTTGATGGGGTAAAACATAGTACAATTTACGTAATAACACGTGCAGAGAACAGCTGAAACAAGGCAATAAGAGTTACACCAAATGTATAAAAACAATAGCGTAGTATACAGGTAGGCCAAGGGTAATGCTGGCTGGTGTTCATACAGTCAGAACTGAAAGAGATACTAGATGAAATAGTAGGTTATGAAGGGTGAGAGCAGGAGCATTGCCATGTGGAGGATAGATAAGAGTGGAGTGATTTTTTGAAGGATGGGAGGCTTGTGATGGTACGAATAGAGGGAGGAAGGGAGTTCCATGAGCGTGCTAGAGAGAAGGACAGGAGGTTTTGTCCAGGAGGGTGGTGGGGTCTATGTATTTCTATGAGGTTTTGATTGTTTGATCTTAGCTGTCTTTGTGTGTGGTGCATTTTAAAGGTAGAAGAGAGTGAGGGGCAGAGGGATGGCTGGAAAATCAGTTTGTGAGCATATGTGAGGTGGGTATATGAGAGGTAGTTGGGTAGTTCTAACCATTTTAGTTTGTGGAGTGGTTCACAGTGGTGTGTCGATGATTTGTTAGAAGTGGCAAATTTGGCAATTTTATTGTAACAAGAGGATAGTTTGGTTTTGAGGGAAGATTGGAGGTTAGTAAGAAGGGGTGCTCCATAGAGAAGGGAGGGCAAGAGAAATGTAGTTGAGAGTGTAATCTTGGTAGCTGGGCTGAGAAAGCGATTATGACGGTAGAGCATTCCAAGTTTTTGGTGTGTTTTTTTTATGTTTTTTAGCAGATGGGAGTGGAATTTAAACTGGTCATCGATTTGGACTCCTAATAGTTTGGTTTCTGATACAAGCTCAAGGGGAATGTTATTATGGCTGTAGATGGAGAATGATTTAAGATCGATGTTAGTATTTTTTGAAGGAGTAAATATCATGAGTTTGGTTTTAGTAGCATTAAGGGCTAGATGGTTGTCTTTCATCCAATTTTCAGTGGTGGAGAAGGCATCCTGGGTAAGCTTTAGTAGAGTTGGTATGGATGAGGCAGTGCAGATGATTGTGGAATCATCTGCATATTGAATAATATTAGCTTGAGGGATAGCGTGGTAAAAGTCATTAATGAAAATATTGAAGAGAAAGGGGCCCAGGATGGAGCCTTGTGGGACACCTGCAGGGGTATTTAGAAAGGAGGAAGTGGCTTTTTTCCATTTGACTGCTTGTTGTCTGTTGGAGAGATAGCTGTTAAACCAGTGGAGTGAAGTGAGAGAAAGGTTTAGATTAGATAGCTTAGTAAGAAGTAGGTTGTGGGATATAGTATCAAAGGCCTTGGAAAGATCAAGAAGAGTGGTAGCTACAATGAGTCCAGAATCCCTAGCTTTGTTAACAGTTTCGAGGAAAGATAGAAGGGCTGTCATAGTACTATGATGGGGTCTGAATCCATGTTGGGTGGGGGTTAGTTGATTGTTGTCCAAGAGGTGGGGAAGGAGTTGAAGGTGGATACATTTCTCCAGGACTTTAGAAATGGGAGAGAGGATGGCTATAGGATGAAAATTGGAGATGTTAGTATTATTTCCACCTTTGTGTAGAGGAATAATATAGGCTTTCTTCCAGGATTCGGGAACAAGACCTTCTTGGATAGAGCGATTGATGAGGATGCTGATAGGGAGGGCAATGGCATCAGCAGCTATACTGAGATAGTATGAGGGAATGTTGTCAGGGGCATTGGTGCCTGGTTTTAATTTCTGTAGGAGTTTTCTTATGGTAGAAGTAGGAGTAGGTTTAATTGAAAAAGGGTGTAATTGAGGTGGGGATGAATGGGACAAAGGAGTAGGAGGGGGAGATTGAGGTGAGGGTGAATGAGACAAAGGAGTAGGAGGGGGATGTTGGTTGGCAGAAGAGGAGGTATTAGGTGAATTGTTGTGTGTAAAAGAGGAAGTAAGTTTAGAAATAGAGTCTATGAAGAAACAATTGAATTGGGTAGCAAGATCTATGTCTTGTGAGTCTGGGCTGGGGTTTGGGTTTTCTATAGTACCAGGTTTTAAGAGTGAATTTATACTTGCCCAGAATTTTCGTGGGTTAGTTTTATGATTGTTTTGAAGATGGATAAAGTAATTTTGCGGTCTATTGAGATAAGTTTTTCACTGAGTTACATTATAGTTTTGTATTGATTGAGGTTTGATGTAGATTTGTTTTCTTGTATTGTGTCCATGTTTTGTCTCTGAGTCGCATGGAAGTAATTGTATCTTTTGTTAGCCAGGGGGCTGCTTTCCTTTTTATTCTTTTGGTTATTAGGGGAGCATGATTATTTAGGATGTTTAGGAAGGTAGTGTTAAAGTGGGATACTGCATTTTCGAGTGGTAGGGTTTTAAGGAGTCCAATTAATAGATTTAAGGTTACTGGAAAAAGCTTCAGGGTTGAAGTTTTTATGGAATCTGGTAGTTATGTAATTGTGAGTAACTTGTAGGAATTGGAAGACGTGTAGTGAAGATGGGAAGATGATCACTGAGGGGGTCAGGAAGGGTTCCACTGTCAGGGTAGTTATGGGGATGGGAGACTAGAATCCAGTCTAAGATGTTGCCCCTTGAGAAGTCCTTGGATGGCCTAGTTATTGTGTTGATTAATTGAGAGTATTTGAAAAGGTTGATGTTGAGGGGGTGTGTAGGTGATTGTATGGAGGACCAATTAATGTTGGTATCTCCCATGATTATAGTTTCATGATTAATGTTACTTGATAGCCAGGAGAGGATGTTTTCAAGTATTGGGATATTATCTCCAGGGAGAATGTAGAGAGAGGCTATAGAAATGGATTTGTGTGTATTTAGTTGGAGATGAGCTAGTAGTAGTTCTGCATTAGAAAACTTGGGAATGGTTTTGTTGTAGGGTGTTAGGCATAGGGAGGATGCATAGAGTAGAGCTACTCCACCACCCTTTTTGTAGGGTCTGTCTGATCTAATGATTGAGTAGTTTGGTGGTAATATCTCGGCATCCTTAATGTGGGGTTTTAGCCAGGTTTCAGAAATGGCTAAGATGTCAGGTTTGTTATGGACTATCCATGCATGAAGGTTAGGGATTTTGTTTGCTACTTTTTGTGCATTAAGAGAAGTGAATAGGATGGATTTATAATTTGAGGAGTGGTTTGGACCTGGGTTAGGGTGTATATCACCAGATAAAAGTATTGAAGTTAGAAGTTTGGTTAGTAAGAAGAGGTATTTGGGTTGTTTAGTTTGAATAGAGTGGGTGGAAAGATTAGAGGGGGATATGAAGAATAGGGAGGGTGTGATGACTTTATGAGGAAGGATAATGTTATAGTGGAAACATAGGTTGTTGCAGAGGGGGTAGAGGTTAGGAGAGATGTGGTTATTGTAGTGAGATTCTGTTGTATGGAGATGAAAGGTGGTATGTAAGTGGGTAGAATGGTTGATGAGAGAGGGTTGTGTAAGAGAGTAAAAATAAGTGAGGCTGAAAAGGAGTAACAGTTGAATTGGGTAGAATGAATAACTGAGAGACATGTTGTTGTGTTGATGAGATCTAAAATTATATCGAGCAGGATGAGGGGAAGTTGTCATGTGAGTATAGAGAGGGGTGGGAGGGGATGGGAAGAGGAAGGGGAGGAGTTTGATAGTTTGGGAGGAAGTAGGTGTGGTTTACAGGCTATAAATGTAGAGGTTGTGGGGGTGGGTGGGATTTGGGGGTAGGGTAGGGGAGCGGAGTGAGCCACGGAGGCAGGAAAGACAAGGAGTAAAATGTGGAGGGAGACAATCAGTAAAGAGAGCTAACCAACAGGTAAGTCTGATGGTGGGAGAAAGGTTGATTCAAAGGTGTGGGGAAGAGGCAGGATGTAAGGGTAGAGAGCACTGAAGGCAGGCTTCCTTGGGGAGAGAAGAAGAGGTGGTAAGAGTATCAGGGGACTAAGAGCAGCGTGACTAGGGGTCAGGTTACAGAAAGCTTACAGAAAAGATGTGGGGAATACAGGGCAGAAGCTAGTAAGTTTGAACGGTTACAATGAGGGGCAGACAATTGCAAATCAGAAAGCTGTCTTTATAGAAAGTTAGTTCACGAGGCGCCACCTGGTGGCCAGTTATAGTATAGCAATGGTCTTGTCTAGGAGGGTATGGGGGACTAAAGTGCGAAAGAGAAGGAACAGGTAATGTAAGGGGGTTAGAATAATAGGGGAAAAGGTTGAATCTGTAAAGGGAGGGTAGGCTGCTGGCTAGCCTGCCTGGATAGTATGCTAAGACTAGTAAACATACAATCCTGGTTAGAAGCAGTTGCTTAATATGTAACCCTTCAGAGTAGCTGGCAATACATACTGTTCAATGTCTTTACAGAGGTCAAAGTTTTCAGGGAGATGCTAGGTGGTTTCACTTTAGTTGCCCTAATGTTCAGAGACTTCCTGAAAGGGACAATGCAGGTAGCTGTTGCAGGGACAAAGTGGAGCACAATGTGTTCAATGTCTTTACAGAGGTCAAAGTTTTCAGGGAGATGCTAGGTGGTTTCACTTTAGTTGCCCTAATGTTCAGAGACTTCCTGAAAGGGACAATGCAGGTAGCTGTTGCAGGGACAAACTGGAGCACAATGTGTTCAATGTCTTTACAGAGGTCAAAGTTTTCAGGGAGATGCTAGGTTGTTTCACTTTAGTTGCCCTAATGTTCAGAGACTTCCTGAAAGGGACAATGCAGGTAGCTGTTGCAGGGACAAACTGGAGCACAATGCAGTTCTAGCACAGGAACAGGACGCACAGCAGCCAGGTAGGATGTTGAAGAAGTTTGTACTGAACAAATGGGATACGGTATATAAACCTAAGAGAGAGGATACCCAGACCACATGATTGTGAAAAACAAGGAGTTTGTACTGAACAAATGGGATACAGTATATAAACCTAAGGAGAGAGGATACCCAGACCACATGATTGTGAAAAACAAGGAGTTTGTACTGAACAAATGGGATACGGTATATAAACCTAAGGAGAGAGTATACCCAGACCACATGATTGTGAAAAACAAGGAGTTTGTTCTGAATAAATGGGATACGGTATATAAACCTAAGGAGAGAGGATACCCAGACCACATGACTGTGAAAAACAAGGAGTTTGTACTGAAAAAATGGAATACGGTATATAAACCTAAGAGAGAGGATACCCAGACCACATGATTGTGAAAAACAAGGAGTTTGTACTGAACAAATGGGATACGGTATATAAACCTAAGAGAGAGAATACCCAGACCACATGATTGTGAAAAACAAGGAGTTTGTACTGAACAAATGGGATCTGACATATAAACCTAAGGAGAGAGGATACCCAGACCACATGATTGTGAAAAACAAGGAGTTTGTATGGAATAAATGGGATACGGTATATAAACCTAAGAGAGAGGATACCCAGACCACATGATTGTGAAAAACAAGGAGTTTGTACTGAACAAATGGGATACGGCATATAAACCTAAGGAGAGAGGATACCCAGACCACATGATTGTGAAAAACAAGGAGTTTGTATGGAATAAATGGGATACGGTATATAAACCTAAGGAGAGAGGATACCCAGATCAGATGATTGTGAAAAACAAGGAGTTTGTACCAAATAAATGGGACACGGTATACAAACCTAAGAAGAGAGGATACCCAGACCACATGATTGTGAAAAACAAGGAGTTTGTCCTGAATAAATGGGATATGGTATATAAACCTAAGGAGAGAGGATACCCAGACCACATGATTGTGAAAAACAAGGAGTTTGTACTGAATAAATGGGATACGGTATATAAACCTAAGGAGAGAGGATACCCAGACCACATGATTGTGAAAAACAAGGAGTTTGTACTGAATAAATGGGATACGGTATATAAACCTAAGGAGAGAAGATACCCAGACCACATGACTGTGAAAAACAAGGGGTTTGTACTGAATAAATGGGATACGGCATATAAACCTAAGGAGAGAGGATACCCAGACCACATGATTGTGAAAATTAAGGAGTTTGTACGGAATAAATGGGATACGGTATATAAACCTAAGGAGAGAGGATACCCAGATCAGATGATTGTGAAAAACAAGGAGTTTGTACCAAATAAATGGGACACGGTATACAAACCTAAGGAGAGAGGATACCCAGACCACATGATTGTGAAAAACAAGGAGTTTGTAATGAATAAATGGGATATGGTATATAAACCTAAGGAGAGAGGATACCCAGACCACATGATTGTGAAAAACAAGGAGTTTGTACTGAATAAATGGGATACGGTATATAAACCTAAGGAGAGAGGATACCCAGACCACATGATTGTGAAAAACAAGGAGTTTGTACTGAATAAATGGGATACGGCATATAAACCTAAGGAGAGGGGATACCCAGACCACATGATTGTGAAAAACAAGGAGTTTGTACTGAATAAACGGGATACGGTATACAAATCTAAGGAGAGAGGATACCCAGACCACATGATTGTGAAAAACAAGGAGTTTGTACGGAATAAATGGGATACGGTATATAAACCTAAGAGAGAGGATACCCAGACCACATGATTGTGAAAAACAAGGAGTTTGTACTGAATAAATGGGATACGGTATATAAACCTAAGGAGAGAGGATACCCAGACCACATGATTGTGAAAAACAAGGAGTTTGTACGGAATAAATGGGATACGGTATATAAACCTAAGAGAGAGGATACCCAGACCACATGATTGTGAAAAAAAAGGAGTTTGTACTGAACAAATAGGATACGGTATATAAACCTAAGGAGAGAGGATACCCAGACCACATGATTGTGAAAAACAAGGAGTTTGTACTGAACAAATGGGATACGGTATATAAACCTAAGAGAGAGGATACCCAGACCACATGATTGTGAAAAACAAGGAGTTTGTACTGAACAAATAGGATACGGTATATAAACCTAAGAGAGGATACCCAGACCACATGATTGTGAAAAACAAGGAGTTTGTACTGAACAAATGGGATACGGTATATAAACCTAAGAGAGAGGATACCCAGATCACATGATTGTGAAAAACAAGGAGTTTGTACTGAACAAATGGGATACGGTATATAAACCTAAGGAGAGGGGATACCCAGACCACATGATTGTGAAAAACAAGGAGTTTGTTCTGAATAAATGGGATACGGTATATAAACCTAAGGAGAGAGGATACCCGGACCACAAGATTGTGAAAAACAAGGAGTTTGTACTGAAAAAATGTGATACGGTTTATAAACCTAAGAGAGAGGATACCCAGACCACATGATTGTGAAAAACAAGGAGTTTGTACTGAACAAATGGGATACGGCATATAAACCTAAGGAGAGAGGATACCCAGACCACATGATTGTGAAAAACAAGGAGTTTGTACGGAATAAATGGGATACGGTATATAAACCTAAGGAGAGGGGATACCCAGACCACATGATTGTGAAAAACAAGGAGTTTGTACTGAACAAATGGGATACGGCATATAAACCTAAGGAGAGAGGATACCCAGACCACATGATTGTGAAAAACAAGGAGTTTGTACGGAATAAATGGGATACGGTATATAAACCTAAGGAGAGGGGATACCCAGACCACATGATTGTGAAAAACAAGGAGTTTGTACTGAACAAATGGGATACGGTATATAAACCTAAGAGAGAGGATACCCAGACCACATGATTGTGAAAAACAAGGAGTTTGTACTGAACAAATGGGATACGGTATATAAATCTAAGGAGAGGGGATACCCAGACCACATGATTGTGAAAAACAAGGAGTTTGTATGGAATAAATGGGATACGGTATATAAACCTAAGAGAGAGGATACCCAGACCACATGATTGTGAAAAACAAGGAGTTTGTACTGAACAAATGGGATACGGTATATAAACCTAAGGAGAGAGGATACCCAGACCACATGACTATGAAAAACAAGGAGTTTGTACTGAATAAATGGGATATGGTATATAAACCTAAGGAGAGAGGATACCCAGACCACATGATTGTGAAAAACAAGGAGTTTGTACTGAACAAATGGGATACGGTATACAAACCTAAGGAAAGAGGATACCCAGACCACATGATTGTGAAAAACAAGGAGTTTGTACTGAACAAATGGGATACGGTATATAAACCTAAGAGAGAGGATACCCAGACCACATGATTGTGAAAAACAAGGAGTTTGTACTGAACAAATGGGATACGGTATATAAACCTAAGAGAGAGAATACCCAGACCACATGATTGTGAAAAACAAGGAGTTTGTACTGAACAAATGGGATACGGTATACAAACCTAAGGAAAGAGGATACCCTGACCACATGATTGTGAAAAACAAGGAGTTTGTACGGAATAAATGGGATACGGTATATAAACCTAAGGAGAGGGGATACCCAGACCACATGACTGTGAAAAACAAGGAGTTTGTACTGAATAAATGGGATACGGCATATAAACCTAAGGAGAGAGGATACCCAGACCACATGATTGTGAAAAACAAGGAGTTTGTACCGAATAAATGGGATACGGTATATAAACCTAAGGAAAGAGGATACCCAGACCACATGATTGTGAAAAACAAGGAGTTTGTACTGAACAAATGGGATACGGTATATAAACCTAAGGAGAGAGGATACCCAGACCACATGACTATGAAAAACAAGGAGTTTGTACTGAACAAATGGGATACGGCATATAAACCTAAGAGAGAGGATACCCAGACCAGATGATTGTGAAAAACAAGGAGTTTGTACTGAATAAATGTGATACGGTATATAAACCTAAGAGAGAGGATACCCAGACCACATGATTGTGAAAAACAAGGAGTTTGTACTGAATAAATGGGATATGGTATATAAACCTAAGAGAGAGGATACCCAGACCACACGATTGTGAAAAACAAGGAGTTTGTACTGAGTAAATGGGATACTGTATATAAATCTAAGGAGAGAGCATACCCAGACCACATGATTGTGAAAAACAAGGAGTTTGTACTGAATAAATGGGATACGGTATATAAACCTAAGGAGAGAGGATACCCAGACCACATGATTGTGAAAAACAAGGAGTTTGTACTGAATAAATGGGATACGGTATATAAACCTAAGGAGAGGGGATACCCAGACCACATGATTGTGAAAAACAAGGAGTTTGTATGGAATAAATGGGATACGGTATACAAACCTAAGGAGAGAGGATACCCAGACCACATGATTGTGAAAAACAAGGAGTTTGTACTGAACAAATGGGATATGGTATATAAACCTAAGAGAGGGGATACCCAGACCACATGATTGTGAAAAACAAGGAGTTTGTACTGAACAAATGGGATACGGTATATAAACCTAAGAGAGAGGATACCCAGACCACATGATTGTGAAAAACAAGGAGTTTGTACTGAATAAATGGGATACGGTATATAAAACTAAGGAGAGAGGATACCCAGACCACATGATTGTGAAAAACAAGGAGTTTGTACTGAATAAATGGGATACGGTATATAAACCTAAGAGAGAGGATACCCAGACCACATGATTGTGAAAACAAGGAGTTTGTACTGAACAAATGGGATACGGCATATAAACCTAAGGAGAGAGGATACCCAGACCACATGATTGTGAAAAACAAGGAGTTTGTACTGAACAAATGGGATACGGTATACAAACCTAAGGAAAGAGGATACCCTGACCACATGATTGTGAAAAACAAGGAGTTTTTACTGAATAAACGGGATACGGTATACAAACCTAAGGAGAGAGGATACCCAGACCACATGATTGTGAAAAACAAGGAGTTTGTACGGAATAAATGGGATACGGTATATAAACCTAAAGAGAGAAGATACCCAGACCACATGACTGTGAAAAACAAGGAGTTTGTACTGAATAAATGGGATACGGTATACAAACCTAAGGAGAGAGGATACCCAGACCACATGATTGTGAAAAACAAGGAGTTTTTACTGAATAAACGGGATACGGTATACAAACCTAAGGAGAGAGGATACCCAGACCACATGATTGTGAAAAACAAGGAGTTTGTACGGAATAAATGGGATACGGTATATAAACCTAAAGAGAGAAGATACCCAGACCACATGACTGTGAAAAACAAGGAGTTTGTACTGAATAAATGGGATACGGTATATAAACCTAAGGAGAGAGAATACCCAGACCACATGATTGTGAAAAACAAGGAGTTTGTACTGAACAAATGGGATACGGTATATAAACCTAAGAGAGAGGATACCCAGACCACATGATTGTGAAAAACAAGGAGTTTGTACTGAACAAATGGGATACGGTATATAAACCTAAGGAGAGGATACCCAGACCACATGATTGTGAAAAACAAGGAGTTTGTACTGAACAAATGGGATACGGTATATAAACCTAAGGAGAGAGGATACCCAGACCACATGATTGTGAAAAACAAGGAGTTTGTACTGAACAAATGGGATACGGTATATAAACCTAAGAGAGAGGATACCCAGACCACATGATTGTGAAAAACAAGAAGTTTGTACTGAACAAATGGGATATGGTATATAAACCTAAGGAGAGAGGATACCCAGACCACATGATTGTGAAAAACAAGGAGTTTGTACTGAATAAATGGGATACGGTATATAAACCTAAGGAGAGAAGATACCCAGACCAGATGATTGTGAAAAACAAGGAGTTTGTACCAAATAAATGGGACACGGTATACAAACCTAAGGAGAGAGGATACCCAGACCACATGATTGTGAAAAACAAGGAGTTTGTACTGAATAAATGGGATACGGTATATAAACCTAAGGAGAGAGGATACCCAGACCACATGATTGTGAAAAACAAGGAGTTTGTTCTGAATAAATGGGATACGGTATATAAACCTAAGGAGAGAGGATACCCAGACCACATGATTGTGAAAAACAAGGAGTTTGTACTGAACAAATGGGATACGGTATATAAACCTAAGGAGAGGGGATACCCAGACCACATGATTGTGAAAAACAAGGAGTTTGTACTGAACAAATGGGATACGGTATACAAACCTAAGGAAAGAGGATACCCTGACCACATGATTGTGAAAAACAAGGAGTTTGTACGCAATAAATTGGATACGGTATATAAACCTAAGGAGAGAGGATACCCAGACCACATGATTGTGAAAAACAAGGAGTTTGTACTGAATAAATGGGATACGGTATATAAACCTAAGGAGAGAGGATACCCAGACCACATGATTGTGAAAAACAAGGAGTTTGTTCTGAATAAATGGGATACGGTATATAAACCTAAGGAGAGAGGATACCCAGACCACATGATTGTGAAAAACAAGGAGTTTGTACTGAACAAATGGGATACGGTATATAAACCTAAGGAGAGGGGATACCCAGACCACATGATTGTGAAAAACAAGGAGTTTGTACTGAACAAATGGGATACGGTATACAAACCTAAGGAAAGAGGATACCCTGACCACATGATTGTGAAAAACAAGGAGTTTGTACGGAATAAATGGGATACGGTATATAAACCTAAGGAGAGGGGATACCCAGACCACATGACTGTGAAAAACAAGGAGTTTGTACTGAATAAATGGGATACGGCATATAAACCTAAGGAGAGAGGATACCCAGACCACATGATTGTGAAAAACAAGGAGTTTGTACCGAATAAATGGGATACGGTATATAAACCTAAGTAAAGAGGATACCCAGACCACATGATTGTGAAAAACAAGGAGATTGTACTGAACAAATGGGATACGGTATATAAACCTAAGGAGAGAGGATACCCAGACCACATGATTGTGAAAAACAAGGAGTTTGTACTGAATAAATGGGATACGGTATATAAACCTAAGAGAGAGGATACCCAGACCACATGATTGTGAAAAACAAGGAGTTTGTACTGAACAAATGGGATACGGTATATAAACCTAAGAGAGAGGATACCCAGACCACATGATTGTGAAAAACAAGGAGTTTGTACTGAATAAATGGGATACGGTATACAAACCTAAGGAAAGAGGATACCCTGACCACATGATTGTGAAAAACAAGGAGTTTGTACTGAATAAATGGGATACGGTATATAAACCTAAGGAGAGAGGATACCCAGACCACATGATTGTGAAAAACAAGGAGTTTGTGCTAAGTAAATGGGATACGGTATATAAACCTAAGGAGAGAGGATACCCAGACCACATGATTGTGAAAAACAAGGAGTTTGTACTGAACAAATGGGATACGGTATATAAACCTAAGGAGAGAGGATACCCAGACCACATGATTGTGAAAAACAAGGAGTTTGTACGGAATAAATGGGATACGGTATATAAACCTAAGAGAGAGGATACCCAGACCACATGATTGTGAAAAACAAGGAGTTTGTACTGAACAAATGGGATACGGTATATAAACCTAAGAGAGAGGATACCCAGACCACATGATTGTGAAAAACAAGGAGTTTGTACTGAATAAATGGGATACGGTATATAAACCTAAGAGAGAGGATACCCAGACCACATGATTGTGAAAAACAAGGAGTTTGTACTGAGTAAATGGGATACTGTATATAAATCTAAGGAGAGAGCATACCCAGACCACATGATTGTGAAAAACAAGGAGTTTGTACTGAATAAATGGGATACGGTATATAAACCTAAGGAGAGAGGATACCCAGACCACATGATTGTGAAAAACAAGAAGTTTGTACTGAATAAATGGGATACGGTATATAAACCTAAGGAGAGGGGATACCCAGACCACATGATTTTGAAAAACAAGGAGTTTGTATGGAATAAATGGGATACGGTATACAAACCTAAGGAGAGAGGATACCCAGACCACATGATTGTGAAAAACAAGGAGTTTGTACTGAATAAATGGGATACGGTATATAAAACTAAGGAGAGAGGATACCCAGACCACATGATTGTGAAAAACAAGGAGTTTGTTCTGAATAAATGGGATACGGTATATAAACCTAAGAGAGAGGATACCCAGACCACATGATTGTGAAAAACAAGGAGTTTGTACTGAATAAATGGGATACGGTATATAAACCTAAGAGAGAGGATACCCAGACCACATGATTGTGAAAAACAAGGAGTTTGTACTGAATAAATGGGATACGGTATATAAATCTAAGGAGAGGGGATACCCAGACCACATGATTGTGAAAAACAAGGAGTTTGTATGGAATAAATGGGATACGGTATACAAACCTAAGGAGAGAGGATACCCAGACCACATGATTGTGAAAAACAAGGAGTTTGTACTGAATAAATGGGATACGGTATATAAACCTAAGAGAGAGGATACCCAGACCACATGATTGTGAAAAACAAGGAGTTTGTACTGAATAAATGGGATATGGTATATAAACCTAAGAGAGAGGATACCCAGACCACATGATTGTGAAAAACAAGGAGTTTGTACCGAATAAATGGGATACGGTATACAAACCTAAGGAGAGAGGGTACCCAGCCCACATGATTGTGAAAAACAAGGAGTTTGTACTGAATAAATGGGATACGGCATATAAACCTAAGGAGACAGGATACCCAGACCACATGATTGTGAAAAGCAAGGAGTTTGTACTGAATAAATGGGATACGGTATATAAACCTAAGAGAGAGGATACCCAGACCACATGATTGTGAAAAACAAGGAGTTTGTACTGAATAAATGGGATACGGTATATAACCCTAAGGAGAGGGGATACCCAGACCACATGATTGTGAAAAACAAGGAGTTTGTACTGAGTAAATGGGATACTGTATATAAATCTAAGGAGAGAGCATACCCAGACCACATGATTGTGAAAAACAAGGAGTTTGTACTGAATAAATGGGATACGGCATATAAACCTAAGGAAAGAGGATACCCAGACCACATGATTGTGAAAAACAAGGAGTTTGTACCGAATAAATGGGATACAGTATATAAACCTAAGGAGAGAGGATACCCAGACCACATGATTGTGAAAAACAAGGAGTTTGTATTGAATAAATGGGATACGGTATATAAACCTAAGGAGAGAGGATACCCAGACCACATGATTGTGAAAAACAAGGAGTTTGTACTGAATAAATGGGATACGGTATATAAACCTAAGGAGAGAGGATACCCAGACCACATGATTGTGAAAAACAAGGAGTTTGTACTGAATAAATGGGATACGGTATATAAACCTAAGGAGAGGGGATACCCAGACCACATGACTGTGAAAAACAAGGAGTTTGTACTGAACAAATGGGATATGGCATATAAACCTAAGAGAGAGGATACCCAGACCTCATGATTGTGAAAAACAAGGAGTTTGTACTGAATAAATGGGATACGGTATATAAACCTAAGAGAGAGGATACCCAGACCACATGACTGTGAAAAACAAGGAGTTTGTACTGAATAAATGGGATACGGTATATAAACCTAAGGAGAGAGGATACCCAGACCACATGATTGTGAAAAACAAGGAGTTTGTACGGAATAAATAGGATACGGTATATAAACCTAAGGACAGGGGATACCCAGACCACATGATTGTGAAAAACAATGAGTTTGTACTGAACAAATGGGATACGGTATATAAACCTAAGAGAGAGGATACCCAGACCACATGACTGTGAAAAACAAAGAGTTTGTACCGAATAAATGGGATACGGTATATAAACCTAAGGAGAGAGGATACCCAGACCACATGATTGTGAAAAACAAGGAGTTTGTACTGAATAAATGGGATACGGTATATAAACCTAAGGAGAGAGGATACCCAGACCACATGACTGTGAAAAACAAGGAGTTTGTACTGAATAAATGGGATACGGTACATAAACCTAAGAGAGAGGATACCCAGACCACATGATTGTGTAAAACAAGGAGTTTGTACTGAGTAAATGTGATATGGCATATAAACCATTACTGACCAACGCTGGGGATGTTGAAGTAGATGAAATAAATAGCAACAACAAAGATAAAGAAAGGAGCCCTGCCCTATTTAATTTTGACACACTTTAATGGTGGGGGATGGATAAAAAGATGCATAAATGAGATCTGGGGAATGTTCAGTAGAATGCCCACCAAGGTAGATGTGTTTAAGCAAACACCTAGATACACCTTTAAGAAAAATAAGAATTTGAAAAATATATTTGAGAAAAAGAAAAACAACACAAAGGTGACAGGGGGAACATGCACTAAATATGGCACATTTAAATGTGGTAGATGTGCACAATGTTCATTCATAGCAGGGACTAAAGACCTTGACCTCCCCACTTTAAATAGGCGGTTGATGGGTAATAAATAATATAGTTGTTACACAAAGGGGGTGGTGTATTTGTGTTATTGTAAGAAATGTTGGAAATATTATATTGGAAAAACTGAACGTAATTTAAGGGCCCGCGTATATGAACACAACAGAGATATTATTAAGATGAATGACACAAATGCACTCTTTAGACACACCAGAGTGTGTAAGGAGGCTGATTTTAAATTTTGGATATTGGAAGAAGTGGGTAAGCACGAGAGAGGAGGGGACTGGGAAACTAAAATTGAATTTAGGGAAATGATCTGGCAGTTAAGACTGGATGCATGTGGGAATAATGGATTCAATGACCACATTTCCATTAACCCTGCTCTTAAGATCTTATCAGATGACACCAAGAGGCACCATTAAGGTCACCATTTTATCTTACATAACTTTTCATTTTATTTTATCTTACGTTATTCTATTTTATGGTACAATATATTTGTTTACAATATATTTATATATTATCTTATTAGAATGTATATATATACTACATACTTTTTATTTCCAAAATGAATTTGTGGAATAACAATGTTTTAATAAGAATTTTCTAATAAGATTTTTTAATATGAACACTTATTGGAATAACAAATGAACTTTTAGTTTAGTATTTTATAAGTATCATATATTTTATACCAATTTATGGTTATTATATTTTATTTACAAGATTGTGTATAATATTTTTACTACTGTTTTTTTAACAAATCAAGTTTCTGATGGAAGTCTAGTTTTTCCTATTGTACTGTTTTGGATGAGTTTTAAACAATATTTTTTTTATAACTTTTTTAACAACTTCTTCCATTTTTATGGAAAGGTTTCATGCAAGAAAGAGTTAAAATTTGCATTAATTTATGGCCAGCCTATAGGATTTCAAAACTATTCAACTAATTAAACAATTGGAATTATTATTTAAACTGAGGGTGAGTGGAAAAATGTAGATTCTGATGAAGTCTCCGTGGAGGAGATGAAAGTGCTTAACCTGGTTGCTTTTTACTGTCTTTTATTGTTTCTTTAATAAAATTCGTTAATTTTTGCTGAACTGCGGTGGATTATTGAAGGATTTACATTTTTATTACGGAGGAAAGCCTTTATTGATACTGGACTGCGCATTGGAGTTTTGTTTTGTGAACATCATTATAACAACAACACCTGAAGGCACATATAAAGCATTCCACATCATCTGTCTCATTATAATGGACCAACTACTATGGTCAGTTGCATACATATATACTTCACATACCTGTTCTGGGACTGCAGACTCTTCTAGAGTGTTTGGTATTCTTTTTTATTTTCCCTTATATGCACTCTCTCTCTCTCTCTCCTTCTCACTCTCAGTCTCTTGCGAGTAAATGGAATGAGCTGCTTTGCATACATTGCAGCATGGAATTTGTAGGTGATGCACATGATCAGGTGATGGCCTCTGGACCAATCAGTGTCCTCCATTTGCTGTCTGCATGTAGCATGCTGTGCAGTACTTCCAGTTACCACTGTCATGGCAACCAACTACTATAAATCCCTACATCATGTGGGCGTGGTCCCTTCACCTTTCCTGTATGATGGACATCCATCCTGTGTGTGAGCATCAGTGTTATAGACAGCAGGTAGCAATACCTCTTACAGGAGAACCTGCACACTCAGGCCAGCTACATATTTGTAGGAGGTTCCAGAACTACAGACAGAGTGTGAGTAGTGTTGTTGTATTCATTGCATAGAACTGGTGTTACAGGTTTTGTGTGTACATACTAGATTAAAATGAAATGCAGTCTGTCTGCATAGCTCTCCGCTGTGAACCTATTCTCTTGATGGCCAGACTGAGTAACACTCAGGCCAGCTACATATTTGTAGGAGGTTCCAGAACTACAGACAGAGTGTGAGTAGTGTTGTTGTATGCATTCTATAGCACTGGTGCTACAGGTTTTGTGTGTATATACTAGTTTAAAATGGAATGCAGTCTGTCTGCATAGCTCTCAGCTGTGGACCTATCCTCTTGATGGCCAGAGGTGTGCCTAATATGTTCTGTCTGTCCAACACACAGGTCTTGTGTCAGATATATCACTGGCAGTGTGTCTGTTGAGTGCTATCAGTACATGGCTACATCCATTTCTGTTTCTAACTTCATATTCCTGACTAAGGGTATGTTGCAGACTATCCTGTAACACCAGTGACTTGCTTAGTGTATGACAACAGTATTTCATATATGGGCCTGTGTTCCGGCCTCTGTTCTCCACCTACATACCAGGCTTTGCACATATGACATGCTGTCAGGGGTTGTTATGTAGTGGGCTGTGAGTATGTCATGCTGCCATTCCTGCCATCAGTCCAGTGCTGCTGTGTCCCACACACATACTGTGGGGTTGGGTCCATATATGTGTGGGCTTCACCTACACAATACATGTGTGCCCTTATGCACTCCAAAGGCCAATGTATGTAACAGTGGTGTATGGCCCTGTATTATTGGGTATGGGGGGATGCAACATAACTAACCTAGGCTGTTACAACATGTGTGGGTATCAGGGGTAAGCTGGCTTAAGGTATCTGGATGTACATTACCATACAATCCACCTTGGGTAAATGCAGGCCTACTGCCTCCTGCCATACAGACTGTTCTGTTTGTCAGTGTGATTGTGATGGTGTCAGTTATGCCTTGTTATGTAACAAATACATCCCATTGTGTCAACTGAGGTCTTTACCCCCTAGGGATTGTGTACAGAGTGTAGATAGAGGCTGCTGTACTGCATTACTTACTGTTGATTGTTTGGTATCCTGTGGCCCAGTCTGTCTTTACCATTGTACTACTTGAAGGCCACGGCCTGGACAGCAACATATGTAAACCTTCCCAGACTACTGTATTAGTATAATTGTTTCACAGTTACATTACTCTGTTTATATGGATGTCAGTGTCTAAACAGCTATATGACAAGGCATATACAACTGTAATAGTACACAGATAAAGCGTTCCCATGCATGGATACCTGTGTGTGGTGTTATATCCTTTGACCTCTCTGTGGGTATATGTTGCAGGCAACGATTGTCATTTGTATGAGTGGCTCATACAGTGTCCAGTTGATAAGGTGGTAACTGTAGGCATAGCGGCTGTTCCATATTGTGTGCACCTTCTACATATGTATCTTACTATACATATCTCTGTGTGTATGTGTAGTTACATATATATCTATATATATATATATATATATATATATATATATATATATATATATATATATATATATATGTATATATACATATATATATATATATATATATATATATATATATATATCTGTATCTGCATATATATGTGTCTGTGTATATGTATCCTAGGGATGTTGATTGCTTCCACATTGTACATTCCCTATGGGAGCCAGACTGTACTGCATGATATGTTACTGATAACCACCTGACATCATAGAGGTGGGATGGAATACTGATAACATCTCGTGCCCATGTCTTGACAGGTCCTGGTTATGGTATCTGCAAAAGTTGCTAGTGTATTGCAAGGCAGATGTATTTGGCTGTGTGGGGGAGGATACCGATTTGAACAAGATGTATGTTGTTTGGGGTCTCTCAATCCCATTAACAGTGCATGTTATCTTGTATATCTTGGTTATATATTTTCTTTTGGAAACAGTTATTTATTGCACTTGTAAGAATCACTGTATATAGTTTAAAATGTTTATAATATGTGGGGGGCTACGCTCCCCCCTTACTTTATATACTAACTCCAGGGTCACACTACAGTGGGGAAAAGGCCATTTATGATTTTCAATGAAATGAGTTTCAAAGAAATGACTTTTCATTGAAGTGAGCTTTCAGTGACGTGGTCCTAGTAATTTCATTTTCTGTCAGGTGAGTTTTCAATCAACTGTAGTAGACCCATATATATATATATATATATATATATATATATATATATATATATATATATATATATATATATATATATATATTAATATATGTACACACGCAAACATACATCTATATGTTTAAATACATTTCCTGTACTGTTGAATGACTGGGCTGGATGATATGTTTTTGAAAAATATCAGGGTTCTGTGTATCTGATATGGCTTAGTGGTAAATCACTTTGGCTAAGGTGTGCAGGGTCCTGGGTTCGAGCCATGCAGAAGCTGGTTATTTTGTTGCTGGGCAGAAAAATGGCTGGTGGATACAGAGTGATTAAGGCACTTTTAAGCAGTTGTAAGCGGATTTGCACGGGTTTGCATGGGTTTGTGAGAGGTAAGCACTGCTAACTTCCGGTTACAGTTTCTTATACTCAGTTAGCTTCTAAATTGTTTAACCTGTGTAGGCATTGTTTACCCCCATGCAAACAGGCTTAAACCCAATTATTGCTTCTTAAAAGTGCTTAATCCCCATTATCCCTGCGCTAATTTCTTTAAAAGAAAAGAAAACAGGGTTGATAAAAAAGTGGTGAAAAAGGGGCACAAAGAGGGCAGACAGTAGGGAAAATAGCTAGGGATGTGCAGGGGTGTAGGGAAGGTCCATAGCTGCCCATTTCTTCTACAGCAATAGCTGTGCATGTACAGTGACTTTGGAGGTAGATTTGGACATTCAACCCCCTGAGAGAGGGATGAGGACAACAATAATATGTTGTGATGCCAGTTAGACCAGATTACATGTGTCCAGTGGACACGTGTGCAAAATGGACAGCTATGTATAGGGCGATCATTTTTTTTTGGGAACAGATTGCCCTTTTTTTTCAGGTGAGAGTGGAATGTTGGAGAGGGATAGTAGGTATATTTGGGGAGGTAGGTTGAGTAGGTTAACAACCAAGACAAACAAGACACATACAGGGGTGGTATATGACACATGTGGCAGGTAAACACCTAGATGGGAAGGGGTGTTTGGAGATCAGAAGCCCATGAGCTCCCTAGTTGAAACAGTGGGACTGAGATCCCCACCCATGTGCAGTCACCACTGCACCTTCACAGCCCCAAAGGGGGCTGTGCAGGGGGCTGAGTCGGAGTGCCAGGGCGACCCTCTAGTCATGACACGCGGCCCTCGAGCTGGAGGAGAAGGTCTCCAAACTGCTGATCCAGCTCTCTATGCACCATGACCCAGACCTGGCTACAGGTGACAGCTTCCTGTCCGCGTCTGCTCCCGGGGGGGCAAGCCCCATCCCCTGAGGTGGTTCCACCTGAAGGTGGTGCAAGACCAACAGACAAGGAGGTCCCAGGTTGGGCCCCAGACATGCTGGTGCCCGGTGCCACGGCCAACTGAGGTGGGACATGTAGGTCCGCTGGGACCGACATTTCCATACATGCTATGGTGTTTATGGTGTATCAACATATGTAGGTAATAGTCAACACATTCTAGGGTTATGTATAACAGCATGCATAGATATCCCCATTAACCAAGACACCAGATATGGAACAGTTGCATAGTAAATGGAACAGATGCATATATGGGACCATAGTGATAATAACAACAGCATGCAAGTACATTGATGGCACCATGCCACCAATGTTGGAGTATTTCAACATAGCACAGGCATGGAAACAGATTTAAATAATTATCAACCAATAGGACATATGTCCCAACAGAAGAGTGAAGTCATCACATACCAGTTGAGGTGGGTATTTAGTTTATTGTTGGAGATATGATGGGGGGGAGAGAAATATGTCAATTAACAACTAGTATATTCCTGTAGTTTGCATTACCTTCAGTACTGTTATCTGTACCTTACAATTATTACTACACTACCCCATTGCCTTAGTTTGGACCGTGAAATGGCTGTCATCATCTTTATACATGAACTGGTTTTAACTGCAGTATGCACCTCTTACCTGGTATACCTGTGGAGGGAATGTTTGTTAACACTAGCTAACTGTTTCTGCACATACTCCCAGATTCCGGGTTGCTGTTGTGCACATAGCTATCCAACTCTTTCTGCACAGACTCTGGCCATGTGTTGACCACATGCTGGTGTGCCGGGACATATCTAGAATATTGCCCTCGTCCACCTTTAGTGACCTGAGACACACACATGCACATGCTTTCCTACACAGTTATAATCCATAGCACAGTGTGAGTGACAGTGATCAGTGATACTTTATTATTCAGAGAAACTGCAACACTCACAATTCCCTACAATACCAGATTAAACAGTACCAGTACAGGGTGTGTTGATTGGGGAGATATGGGCAAAGGTTGCCACCCTAGTCAAATAGAATGTAATATATAATTCTATCAACTGTATAAATAAATGTAAAATACAGGGTTATGTTTTTAAATGTAAGAAAACACTGTGAAATGTGGAACTGCAAAATATGTGACAACATTGCACTCTACTGGCTCAGTGAAGCATGTTGTATCCTTTCATGTTAGAATTTGGCCCGAGGGCTGCTGGATGAAGATTTCATGCCCATTGTTTTAGGCTAAAGTTTATGACTAGAATTTAGATATGAAAGATGCTTTATTGCTTTAGTTTCTGTTAGTATATACATGTGAAATGTCTTCTATTGTTGTAAGTTTCTGTGCAGGTGTTAGATTGCTAAATAATGCAGTTTGTGGCCTGAGAACTCAGACCAGGTGTTAAGATGATGCAATATGAATACTGGGAAAACCTAAGTGTCAAAAATGATGTAATTTTGGGAGGGCCTTAGAGACATGTTTGTTAGTAATGTTTAAATACTATTTCTCACAAGAGACCAGGGAGCATTTTGATCTGGACATCTAACTTACCAGCACTGCCTATGCTCTTTATGTATGTAAGTAGGATTGTAGCACTGTGTTTTCTCTAAGATTAGCTAAAGATTAGAAAGTTAGATTAAGTATTTTTCTATGTAATCAGATCTTTCCTATGATATTATTTTAAGTTTCTGTGTGATCCGTGAACTCTTAGATATATCTGTGGTGTAGTAGATTTGTCTTGTGTTTTAATTATTTATTATTAAATATTTTTAAAACCTTCTACCTGTGGCTGGTTTGTGTAGAGATGAAGTATGCTTTAGAGCACATTCTATATTTATAGAGTTTAGTGTCTAAGCCCTTCCAATAAGCCTTAGACTGTATAGTCACATTACCATTGGATATTAATATTGCACAGTAATAATTGGACACCCTTTTAAGGGCCTTTTAGTAGCTGATAGTATTAACTGGGTGGTGGCAGTAATTACTACTGTATAGTCTGGGTAAAGGGGCACAGCTGGAGAATCTGTGTCAGCCTTTCCCAGGAGTGTCTGTAAAGTGTATACATACTTATCTCAAAGTGTGTGTGTGTTGTGTCAGCTACTTGGGCAGGGACACGAAGCACTGGTTCAACAGAGAGGGTACTGGAGGTTCTAGCTTGCCCAGTTAGGCTGAGACCTGGACCCTATAGCTGTGCCAGTGGGGAGTCTTATTGGGGACCTGGTGAGCAAGGGAGCAGCCAGCCCCAGACTGACTGTGATCTGTGTGTGCACTTAAGGGAAATTGTACTTTACTGTGTGCATTAGTTATCCTTTCCTCCTCTAGGAGATGACCTCCCTGGTGTTAGTGGTGAGGATTAAGGCTCCTTGATTGCTGGGCCAGGGCACGGTTTTCACACAGGGTATCATGCTTTTTATTTCTCGGCACAGTGTTTGTATCCGACGTACCTGTGGGAGCAATGTTTGCTAGCACTACCTAAATATTGCCACACAAAGTACCAGATTACACATTAGTATTATGCACATACATCTCACTCTGTTACTGTACACACTCTGGTCACAGCTTGACAACATGGGGGTGTAGATAGGACATACTTGGCTTATTACTCATAACAGTTTCAGGAGTCACTAAAGTGACAGGTTTGTTCTCATAGATGACAATCAGTTGTATTCCCTGTTTGCTGCCTAAACATCTGGGATTATCCCACTTACTTCCCTGGGGAACAGAGTGACAAGCAGCAGATATGGGCCCATATACCGGACATTCTGGTCTTATCTGTAGAGTTGTGGGGTATAATTCTGTATGCAGCCTACTTCCACTCCTGGGATTCAGACCATGGCTGTGTCTGCTATAACTAAAACACTGTCCATCACAGTTGTGTATGCTATATAGATATTGCTGTATATCTCCTATCTGCTTTCTGTCTTATCAGTCCCTTGTGTTTTTACATTCTGACCTTGTATTACAACACTCTTATACAGGATTACCTAGACAGTTATATTTTGTAGGACAGTGTGGATGACAGACCTTATTATTCAGAGCAACTGCATCAGTCACAATGCCATACAATACCAAAGTAAACAGTACCAGTACAGGGTATCATTCATGTATTTCTGGGTACAGTGTTTGTATCTGACAGACTTGTGGGAGCAATGTTTGTTAGCACTACCTGAATGCTGCCACACGCAGTAGCAGATTCCACATTACTATTATGCACATACATCTCACTCTGTTACTGTACTCACTCTGGTCACAGCTTGACAACATGTGGGTGTAAATGGGACATACATGGCTTATTACTCTCATACAATTTTGGGGAGTTGTTCTCATAGATGTGTGTCAGTCAGTTATATTTCCTGTTTGCTGCCTATACTTCTGGGATCATCCCCCTGATTTCCCAGGGGGACAGGGGGACAGGCAGCAGATATGGGCCAATTTACTGGTCATTCTGGACATATCTGTACAGTTGAGTATGATTCTGTATGCAGACTACTACCACTCTCAGAATTTAAACCATGGCTGTGTGTGCTAAAAATACAACAGTTCATGTCTCAGATGTGTGTGCTATTTGGATTTTGTTGTCTGCATTTTCACTATTTTCTGTCTATGTGTCTCCCAGTTCTACTAAATGACCTCTGGGGATTACTCCAGTCATATACGGACATTCCTACACATTTTATTTATGTTGCACAGTGTGGGTAATAGTGCTTAATGCAACAGTACTATTAAGTGATTGCAAATCTACATTACCATGTGATACCAGAGTAAACACATGCAGTCCAGCAGGTAGACCTTTACTGTCAGGCTGTTATGCTTTTATTTACATACACACTATATGAGACTCTTCCTGCCATATTCCCCGGTATATGCTGTACTTGCCTTAAGCAATACAGGTTTTATGCTGGCAATTACCTCACTACTGCTTTTAGATTTATTTCCTATGACAGTACATGCAACAGTATTACTGACCTGCCTTGCATCACAACCTATCCAGGCGACAGGCATTGGCTTCCTGGTTCACGGCCTGCTTACTTGTTGCTGTGAAGGACATAAGAGGAATAATTAGCCATACCTATCCATAATATACACGAGCTGGCAATTATTACTCACAAAGTGGAGTGATACACACAGCTGGGACAGCCCCTGCCATCCTAGCCTCTTGGAGCCACTGTTCCAAGAGGTCCCCCTTATGCTGCTTCAGGTCGGCATAGTGATATCTGATCTGCTCACCAGTTTGGGGTATGCCAGTAGCACTGGTGAGGTCATGGGCGAGACGGTCCCAGACATCCGCCTTATATTGGGAATCCAGATACTGGCCCTGCAGCAGTCTCTGCTCATGTTTTTTGACAATGAGTCCTGCCATGACCCTGGACTCCTGGATGCCCCAGTGCTGCACCCAGAAGCAAACTCCCTCTCCCCTTTCTGTCATGGTGCCAGCAAGAGGAAGCTACAACCAGTTATGAGATATATTCACGCCTGTTGGGTTTAAGTAGGGCCGAATTCCTGCACTCTGCCATGATTGGCTGGTTTTCAAAAGGCTAAGCTATGGGCAAACCTGGTTACTTAAGTTTGGCACTGTTTAAAGGGGTATACCACAGGGCACATTGAGTTAGCTGGCCTACACATTGCTTACACCAACTAAGCTAGCCTGTGCAATGCTTAACATTGCTTAAATTTGACTTTGCATTATATTTGCTTTTTGGCATTGATTTATTATTCATTACACCTTATACATATATATATATATATATATATATATATATATATATATGTGTGTGTGTGTGTGTGTGTGTGTGTGTGTGTGTGTGTGTGCTTTATCCATGATTCATGTTTATGTACACTGTATGGGGTCCTTGTGTTTAACTTGGGACTTCAACACTCTATTACAATTACACCTCACATCTGGGCTTACTGCTGTACTCCAGTTCACATATTTATGCTATGTAGTGGGTTATAGAACATTTGACTGTATAATGATTCCTTTCACATGTTCAGTTTGATTTTACTATAGTGAGAATTTGTTTGGTGATACCTCATTCTTATGTACTGCTGTGATGGCTTGGTGGTTAACTACTGTGACTATAGTGTATAGGGTCCTGGGTTCAAGACCTGCAAGGCTGTTTATTTTGTTGCTGGGCAGAACAAGGGCCATTGGATACAGAGTGATTAAGGCACTTTTAAGCAGTTGTAAGTGGATTTGCGTGGGTTTGCATGAGGATAAGCTATGCTAACCTCCGGTTAAATATGCTTACAGACAGTTAGCTTCCATATTGCTTAACCTGTGTGCGCATTGCTTACCCCCATGTAAACGGGCTTAAACTCGCTTACTAGTGCTTATATATGCTTACTACTGATTATTAGTGCTTACACTTGCTTACTAGTGCTTACTCACACTGACAACTGCACTAATTTAGACAGTAATGTCTAATAGTTCTTGGGAAGATGTCAGATTTGGGAACTGTATGGAGTTGTCATTCATTACACATTTCACCTTCCATGTCTATCCATGATTCCTGTGTACATATACTGTATGGGGTGCATGTGATTATCTGTGGACTTTGCAACATTATGACACTGACACCTCACATCTGCATTTCATGCAGTACTCCAGTTCACAATTATGTGTTATTTAATAGGTTATGCAACTAAAATATTGGTCATAACTGATTTGACATGGAAAATTGAATGGGCTGCAGTGGGACTCAACCCAGGAATGCCTGCTCATAAGGCAAATATTCTGCCCACTACATTATTGCTATGCTGCTTTATTTGCATATATCTTCCTTGTTATCCTCTTCAGCCATTTAAGCTGCATTAAACGAAGCTAAATGATAGGCAAACCCACGCACCTATGGTTAGCTTTAATCAGATTCATAAAACAAATTGGTATGTTTATTTTGTTTGTATTTACTATTGCTGTTGTACACGTGGGGGGATGCTGCTGGGGTTATGCGGGCACCTATTAGCGGTCTTGCTCATTCTTCTGGCCTTTCTGCTGTTCTTCATTGCTGGGTGTGTATATTCTGAAAGCTCTGCTCTCAGACACTTCCCCTGCACTCTTACATACTCCATGTAAGATTAGGAGCTCTGGCAGCGTGCCTTCATTAATATGCATGGCACACTGCCATCTTGCTCCTAAATAGCCTCTTCCATGCAGGACTAAGCTAGTCTTGCACAAAAGATTAGTAAATCTGGGGGAGTGTTTTTACATACTACACTCGTCTAGTTAGTGGTAGTAATTCATTGAATGTGTTTAGTTTATGTATTTAATGTACTATGGACTCATAAGTAGGCCTGATGTTAGGAGTAACATTATAAATCTTGGATGAGGAGGGGGAAGAAGAAGAGGAAGGATAAATATGAGGGTAAAACTCATAGCAGTTGAGAGAAACGATTAAGTATTTGGCAACAAATGACAGGTTGCATTATCAGTCTGTGTTAACTTGCTACAGTAAGTCAACTGGCATTTGAATATTGTAGCTGTTTACAATATGAATCTAAATACGTCATTGAGCCTGTATTCATATTTGCTAAATTCATTGTTTCCTTCAAGAAACCTAGTTGTTCAAACTCTACATTGGTATTTTCTATGTATCTGTGTAGGATCAAGATTATTATCAACTCGTGACTGGAAGGCAGATTATTGTGCAGCCATGAAATGTGTTGCACAACATCTCTGCCATTGTTTTCAATTCCTGACTTTTATTTTTCATATTAGGTACCCTGCATCAGTATTAAGTCCCTCTTGGCACTTTCCATTGTACAGTCTCACAGCCAAATCAAACCTTGTTTTACAGCACAGTCAAACATCTAAGTAAACTCTAAAAAGGAATATAAAGGTAGATTCTGAGGATTTTCTGAGTGGTTCAGATGTCCTTATCCTTTTATTTTTCATAATGTAATATTCCTAAGTTATCACTAAAGGCAAGAAATGTGTCTATGTGGCACTAAAATGTGAGAACAGTAAAAATGTTGGCAGGATGTACAAGATCTAACCACTTTGCTATATTGGGTGTCAACAAAGAAATTACTTTCCAGTACTGTCTGTTAAAAACAGAGTGATTTAAATTTGAGCAGCAAGATAAGCAATGAATGCCTGCCTGAAAAAGATTTTAAGAGGTGCATATAGACTTTAGACATCATCTCACAAGGTAAGCATTTGCTTATTTACCTTGAAGAAGGCAGACTGACTTCCTATCTTGTTTCAATATTAAAACGTTATTTGGTTTGTAGTTTTTATGTGGCTCCATTTATGCTACACCTCTTCACATGCAGACCCTCAGCTTTAATGGTCACATTCTATGCTTAGTGCCATAGTTCTGTGTAGTCCTCCCACATTGTTGGCTATCCCTTACAGCATCAGTACTGCCTTTTCATTAGTTGACCCTGTTATTAGAAACTCATTTATCCTGTATTCAGGAACCTAAACAATTCAAGGCATGTTCTTCTCTTTCAAGAGACCAACTATTGATGTAAGACTCTTTTTACGTGAATACTCCATTCTCTGGTAAATATGCAGAGTGGAGTTAGCTGTGACCAACATGGCTGGCAAATTAACAAAAGCAAAACTTGGAACTTATTTTATGCAGTTGTCAGTTTTTTCCCCTTTTCTTCTCATTGACAAAAGGTTAATGCCAAAAAGGACTTCTGTTTCAGCCTGACTACCTACAGAATCAAATAAATGGAATATTTTGTAATTAAATTTAAATGACACAGTTAATATGGGCCTGCACCTATATCTTGCAACATCGTGACAACCCAGGGACATATGCAAGGATTCTGTTTGTGGACTTCAGCTCTGCATTTAATACAATAATTCCAGAACTTCTTCACTTGAAACTCTCCCAGCTTTCTATTCCTGCTTCTACTTGTCAATGGATCACCAATAAGAATCAGCAGATGAAACTGGGGAAATTTATATCTAGCTATCGAATGATCAATAGACGTACCCCCTAAGGATGTGTGCTCTCCCCACTGCTATTCTCCCTCTACAGTAATGACTGCACCTCTAAGGACTCCTCGGTCAAACTTACTAAATATGGGGACAATGCAACTATCATCAAGCTGATCAGGAATGATGATGAGTCTGCATACAAATGGAAGGTTGAGCAACTGGCCCTTTTGTGTAGTCAGAATAATCTGGAGCCAAACACTCTTAAAACTGTGGAGATGACAGTGGACTTTAGGAGTGGTATTACAATATTATCCCCCCTCTTTATATTTAACACTGCTGTGTCAGTTGTGGAATCTTTCAAGTTTTTGGGATCTGTAATCTCCCGGGATTTGAAGTGGGTGACCAATGTAGGGTCCATCATAAAAAAGGCACAACTGTGAATGTACTTTCTGTGACAGCTGAGGAAGTTCAACTTCCTACAGGAACTGTTGCTTTAGTTCTATACAGTAGTCATTGAGTCTGTTCTCAGCTCATCCATAACAGTGTGGATTAGAGCTCTGTCTAATAATGACAAAAATAGATTACATCGAATTGACATGTCTGCCGAAAATATCATTGGTGCTAGTTTGCCCTCCTTACAGGACCTGTACTATTCCAGAGCCATGAAAAGGGCAGGGAAGATCATCACTGACCCTTCACATCTAGGCCACCATCTTTATGAACTATTACCATCAGCCAGGCGTTATAGATTAATATGCAAAACAAACAGATATAAGAACAGTTTTTTCCACAGGCCATCAAGTTCATAAACAGTTAACTCAGCTTATTAGGCTGGGGTATTCTTTTTCCCCAAGTCTCTGAGGATTCTGCAGTATTGTTCACATATTGTTAATACTTGTTTCTTTCAGAGGTATTTCACTATTTCTTGCATTGAGTTGCACTTTGCACCTTGTATATGTATGTTTATTTTTTGTCTTGTTCTTAATAGTTGCATGTATGTCATTTATGTAATTCATGCTTGGAGAGTCACTGAAACCAGAGTCAAATTCCTTGTATGCATGCATACTTGGCCAATAAATGTGATTCTAATTTTGATTCTCATATATTGATCCCTCTTCTTTGCCATGACTTATGAGATCTGGTCAGAATGGTCAGGTTGGATGCTTGTTTCAGTTCACACAGTTGAGTAACGGTGCAGACATGGCAGTAATCAAACTAAGGTTAGAGTACTGCATATAGTTAGAAATCAAGAGAACCAACCCTGCATGTAAGGAATATTTATTAATAGCTAACAGTCATAATGCATTGTGTTACACTGTCAGACTGCTATATTGTCAAAAATATGGACAAAATCATGACATACAATTGTAGTGTTGTAATATGACATAAACGGTAACATACAGGCAGTCTGTAAATAGTTTCTCTCCCAGACCTCTGCTTGCACGTCTCAAAGGAACCAGAACTTGTCAGAAATCTGGGATGCATAGCTCAGCTTAAAAAGGTCCTTTCGGCCATTAGCCTAGTACACATCTATGAGCCTATTAACCTATAATAATATTACTGGTGTGATAAAAAGTACTGGTGTGATAAAAAGCCTATTATACCATGACCCCCCATTAATATTCCAAAACTTGCACGCTGATTGGCCAGCGTGCACGTTGTAAATCGACTTATACTAATGGAAAAAGATCCGGTCGCCCGAACTTTTTCCATTAGTATAAGTCTCTTTTAAAACTCTGTCTCGCTATGTTAAACTCCTTTAACATAACGACACAGGTTTAAAAAAAGCAACAGAGATCTCCGTTGCTTTTTTTAAAGCTGTCTCGCTATGTTAAACTCCTTTAACATAGTGACACAGTGTGTAAAAAGCAACGGAGATCTTGCTTTCTCCTTTGCTTTTTAAATTCTCGCTATGTTAAATGGGTTTAACATAGCGAGACAGCTTTAAAATAAGTAACGGAGATCTCCTTTGCTTATTTTAAAGCTGTCTCGCTATGTTAAACCCATTTAACATAGCGAGACAGGTTAAAAAAAAACGCAACGGAGAACGTAAGATCTCCATTGCTTTTTACTGTTTCGCTATGTTAAATGGATTTAACATAGCGAGACAGCTTTGAAATAAGCAACAGACATCTCCGTTGCTTATTTTAAAGATGTCTCGCTATGTTAAACCCATTTAACATAGCGAAACAGTAAAAAGCAATGGAGATCTTACTTTCTCCATTGCTTTTGGCCACAGCTCTGATGTACTGCATAGGCATGCGCAGTACATCAGAACTGCACAGATACCAGACAGCTGCGGAAGGGCAGCAAAAAGGCATTATACAATGCCATTATTTAAGAAAAGTAATTATTTCTTTTCTTAAATAATGTCATAGTATAATAGCAATAACCCACTTCTGGGTGTGGGTAATGCGGGATTTACCCACGGTTGTCTTTGGTCCCTCGGGCTTTGCCCTCGGGACCAAACCATGCCAACCGTGGGTAAATCCCGCATTACCCACACCCAGGCGTGGGTTATTGCTATAAAAAACATCACACTGGAAACAGAACAAATTCCATCATATGTAACACAATGTGATTGTGAAAAGATATGGATCACACCTCTCAACCTTTTAGAGCAAGAAATCTGGACAAAGGCCCAAAAACAGGGACACATTTTAAATATTGCTCTTACAGATTTAAAATTTGCTAGAATAACAGGATTTGTGTTAGTATGTATTTTCTGAAGGGTATGGAGTCTAAAGCTCAAATGTATGTCATAATTTAGAGATTTCAATCCTCAGTGATTTGCCAGAAAAAAAAAACTAATTTTATGAGGAAAAGGTAAAAAATATGAGACAGAAATCTGGACAGTTGAGAGGTATGGTGTGGATGAATAAGGACTAGCAATCATGTATTAGTATACACTTGCTGACCTCCTACTGTTTTCCTGTCACTTTCTTCAGTCATAGGGTCAGTTTAAAATGGCACGGGTCATAGATGAAGCAGTGTCATGGACATTCTTTCTGTATTAATAAATTCCAGTAAAGAATTCAAATCAGATTTCTCTGTCAGACAGAGAGGTTAATAGAAATTTTTGCCATTATTGCCACTGACATGTCATTGTTCTAACACTGGTATCCTGCTTCATTTTAGTTTGTGAGTTTGTTGACTGCATAAGTGAAGTAATCCCTTTCAGGCACTTTTCTGCTATGACCTAGCTGTCAAGGACAAGGGTAAATGCCCAAATGACCAAATGAATGCCCCACCAAACCATTCAACACTTCTTCACCAAATCACGAGACAGAATATGTCAAACATATAAAACTGGAGAATGGAAATGTTATTTGTTTACAGATTCGAATTTTAACTAGTTGTCCACTGGGTTGAGACTTTACATTCATTTTCAGGGAGGCTTGAAGAAAGAAACACTCCACAAAGAATCAAGCAACAAATGGGATATGCTAATTCAAAAATCAAATACAGCTAGCCTAGTACTTACCTATGAACATATGAACATATAAGAATTATTGTCCAGTAGGGGCATCATAGCTATAGTTTTCAGCACAATCATATCATACTCACATATTACATCAATTAGAAGGAGATCATGTAACCATGATAAAATGTAAAATAGTCAGAATGGGTGTATCTGTTGGGGAAACATTTAAAAAGTTTGTCTTATTTGTGTTCACTTGCAAATACATACTTCAAGTTTAATATTTACGTAGCATAGTGAAAAAGGTGAGGTTTATACTGCTATATATGAGACTATCATTTTTTTGTGTTAGCATGCACACATGTCTAAGTACAACTCACTGCTTCAATTACAAAGATTCTTGTTCAGGGACAGTGACTTCAGAGCAGACCTACAGGCAAATAAATTCTGATTAAAGCAAACTGGTATGCAAGTGAATACATCTTTAAAACTGCATACACATTTTAGCATTAATATTAATAATTATTCTCTGAACATCAGGATTGTAGTCCTTCAACAACACATAGATTCATAGGTGTGTACTAGGCTAATGGCCCTGGAGCCTTTACAAGCCTAGCCCAGAGGATTACCCTGGCATTGTGCCACCCAACATTAGTTCCCAGTACCTCTGTCAAGTAAAGCAACTGGAGTGATCCCTGGGGTGAATTTTCTATTTCCCTTCCACTCATCCAGATTTTTCTTGAAGAGGGACAGTGAGATGCTCTGCTTGACATGTATGGGAAGTCTATTCCATAGCATGGACAGTCTCTGGGTTATGAACCTGTCCCTCCAGCATGTTCTATTGATTGTGGTAATAAGGTTGAGGTCTCTGGAGTGTGTGGTGTGGAGGGACTGGGATTTCTTCAGATGTAGCATTTCTAACAGAGCTGGGTCAGACATGGCTTTGTAAGTCAAGCAGAGATCACCTCTAAGTAGGTGACATGAGACAGAGAATCGTTGGAGTTTTTTTAGTCTGTCCATATAAGACAAATGTTTGAGGCCTAGGATCCTCTTTGTGAGGTACTTTTGCGGCCTCTCCAGTTGTTGCAGGTATCTAGTGAGGTACATGCCAAATGGGGCATTGTACTCAATGATTGGCCTAATGAGGAAAGAGTAGAGGGACACAATGACCTCTTTCTTCCAGCATGCAAAACCCTTAGTAATGAGATATGCCACTTAGAAGGACTTTCTGACCACAGTGGCAAAGTGGTGGTCAGAAGAGAGGTTGCTGTCAACCTGTCTTCCCAGATCTCTTATAACACCTTCTGTGTTCAGTGGACTACCATTGATGTGGTAATTCATGGGAACTGGGTCTTTCCCAAAGGGAATGATGACAAATTTTTTGGCATTGAGCTTAAGGCCATGGCTCTGACACCAGTTGTTGGTCTCAGTGAGGCCTTTCTGTAGGATATCAACATCACTTGTGGAGTTAATAATAGCTCCCAACTTGCAATCATCTGTGAACTTTGTCAGCCTGAGTCCCTTCGTGTTGGCCTGGACTTCACAGAAGTAGATACCAAACAGGAGAGGACCCAGGACTGAACCCTGTGGGACTCCACTCTTGACTGCCTGGCAGTCTGACTTGGAGTCAGCTACTTTCACACTGTGGGTTCTATCTGTGAGCCAGTTTGCAACCCACCTAGTGATATAGGGGTTGATGCCTAGCTTAGTGAGTTTTTCTATGATTCCTGAGCGGGGAATGGTATCAAAGGCCTTGGCCAGATCAAAGTAGGCTGTATGAATCACCTTGCTTTCATCCATAGTTCTGGTGGCTGACTCAGAGAAGTTGACCAAGTTGAGCAGGCATGCTCTACTCTTCACAAAACCAAACTGTGTGGGATCCAGAGATTGGAGATTCCCTATATCCTTGTCTATTAGGTTTGTGATGATGCATTCCATAGCTTTGCATATCAGACTTGTCAGGCTAATGGGGCGATAGTTCCCAGAGTCTGTAGTTGCTCCTCCTTTGTGGAGAGGGATGACTGTAGCAGTGTGCCATTTGGTAGGGACAATGCCTGAGGTGAGGCTGTGATTGAACAGGGCACACAGCTGAGGTGCCAGTTCACTCTGAAGTTCATGTAGAACACAGCCAGAGATATTGTCAGGTCCCATGGAAGCTATATTCTTGGCCTTGGACAGTGCTGTTTTAACCTGTGCAGCAGTAATACTGGGTACCTGCCAATCTACTGGTATTGTGACTGGTCCGTTAGGGGGGAGAGAGGGGTAAAGTTGGCACTGAATCTGATGGCCAATATATTGGCAATATCTGTTGGCTCAGTATAGGAGGTACCACTGTGCAGTAGCTTAGAGCAAATCTATGTATTGCTGTGGAGATTTTTTACATAACTATATTAGGCCTTGTGGTTGTCTTTACTATCTGTTGCAATTCTATTTTCATAGCTAGCTTTAGAGGATATGATGAGGGATCTCAACTTTTTGTTGAGGCTGATAAGGGAGGTTTTCCAGTCTTGGGACTTCACCTTATTCCACATCAGTTTCCTCCTTCTGTTGTAGAGTTTGTTTATGGCAGGAGACCACCAGAGTGGCTTCTTTTTTTTGGAGGAAAGCATCTTGGTTCTATTGAGTATGGCGAGATCCATGCATTTATGTACGTGTTTGTACAGTGCATTGGTGTATGATTCAGCGGTCATGTAACTGATCTCCATTTGCATGGATGCAGTGAAGTTAGCCACCTCTGTTTTTAGGAGTCCAAAGTTAGCTTTGGAGAAGTTTTTCATGGTGGTTACCTTTGCAGGGGGGTGGGAGGTATGTAGATTTCTAAGTTGATTAGTTTGTGGTCGGATATAACCAGGGAGGAGTTGACTATTGGTGTAGAGTAATGGTCGCCCATGTTAGTAATAACCAGGTCAAGGATGTTGCTACCTCTAGTGGGGGTAAGAACGAGCTGGTCCAGGGCATTGGAATTAATGAATTCATGGAAATGTTGGGCAAGTGTATTGGTACAAAAGTAGATTTCGCAGTTAATGGGGGGACAGTTGAAATCACCCAGTATGACAGTGTTAGGTTGGACCTTAATATTCTCCAGGTTGCTTAGAAACATGGAGTGTGAGACTTGGGACATGGTTGGGGACCTATAGCAGGCTATGACCTGAATTGCTGTCTTACCCAATGTTAGCTGCACCTGAAGTATCTCAGATGTGTTATGTTGGGCTACCAGTCTGGAGGTGTGCTCATCCTTTATGAAAATGGAAACACCACCTTTGGAGCGTCGGTCAAAGTTCTGGGGCCGAAAGGTGTGGAATGAGTTATAGCCTGGTAGTGCAGAGGTGCTTTCTACTGCCTTGAACCAGGTCTTTGTTACGGCACAAATGTTGATGTTCTCAATTTTAAGGAGTACTTCGAGCGAGTGCATTTTGAGATTTAGACCTCTAGCATGACCCTCAGATTGCATTTGTTTGTAGTGTTACGGTGGTAATTTGGTCTTTGGAACACTGCCTAAAAAAGGCACTATAGGGGTGGCAAGAGCCTTGGCCAGTATCTGGAAGCCCAGGGGTGACAGATGCAGGTCATCTCTGGCAAAGCATCAAGGTCTGTCAATCATGTCATCCCAGGCAGACAGATACTGGATCCCCTTAGAATGACACCAGAAACTTAGCCAATTGTTGAAATCAATCATTTTCTGCTTGTACTGTGATATCATTCTGGGTGATGGTAGGATGCTGCTCAGGGCTAGGGTCATACCCAACTGAGCTACATAACCCAAGAGCTTCTCCGTGTTTCTTTTCATGTAGTCGAGGGAGATACATCTCAGGTCATTCACACCAACATGGACAATGACAGAGTCATATTTGTACCTGTTGTTGAAGGACCTGAGTGCATGTGTTATGCGGTGGATCCTAGTGCCTGACAGGCAGCTGACTGTTGCTTTCTCCTTATTCATCCTAGTGAGTGGGACATCAGTGTGCCTCACTATTGAGTCACCTATGACTAGTGAGTTGGGTATGCTGTTTTACCTTGGGGGTTTTGGTTGAGTGGCACACTGTTTAGGAGAGTTACATACTAATTCATCAATGAACATATATAGCTCACCTGTCTCAACCTCATTTCTACCACCAACATCTAAAAGCTATTACTTAAACACAAACCCATCCCAACTACCACAACAGCAGCTGGTAGTTTTCCATCCAAATTTATCAAAATAGGTGCAGAAGCATTAGCCTACCCTGTGACCCCTAGTGATCAACTGATCCTTTAGCGATCGATCAGTCCTTTAGTAAATCTTGTTGCATCCCTTTGGAAAATAAATCATATATTATTCACTGACATAAAGGTGGATGCTTCAGTGAACTGTTTAAATTCAGTCCCATAGCTGTATTCTGACCCATATCCAAAATCGTTGAAAAAATATATCCACAATCAAACCCTAACCTACCAGCTAGACAATGAATTACTATGTCAAACCCACATGGATTCTGTCCATACCACAGTACTGAGACATCTCTACTATTCTATATGTACACAGTAAACCATGAATTAATTAAATAAATAACATAGACTGGCTCAGTAATTATCTTATTAATAGAAGTCAATGTATAAAATGTCAAGGTTCTCTACCTACAATCATCTACAAATGGCTGGAATATAAGGCTGCACATTAGGACCCTCCTCTTTAACGTGTGTATCAATGATATGAGAACATCATATAAACAAGCTAATATTAAAAAATATATAGATGACTTGACCCTAGCCTGCTCAGACCACAGTCACTCCCACCTGCAGACTGTAACACAAAAGGCTTTCCTATCCATAGAAACCTGGCACCAAAAATCCCAACTACATATAAACTCTAAAATAATACTCCAAGCCAACCATCAGAAATGCTAACAATAAATGTAACTTCCTCTAATGAAAGCAAAACTGAGCAAGTCAAACATATAAAACTAGTAGTGGTGATAACTGATAAAATAAATACATTAAATTTGGTAATTGCATCCAATACATTGTGTAGAAGACCAGTCTGACCTGTTATATAACCCCCCCTGGGAGTTTATCTCAGAGATACAAAGTACAGGGTTTGATTCTCAGTTTTGGAAGGGAAATTGGCTAGACTTAAAATGGCTCACAAGAGCATCTAGCCTAGTACTTACCTATAACCAAAAATAAATAAAGGGGGTGAATTTGGCAGAAAAGTTAAGGTCTTCATCTCATAGGCACAAAGTACAGGATTTAACTTTGGCCTTGGGTTATTGGCTAGGCTTAAAATGGCTCTTTAGGGCAATTACACTAATATTCATCTATGAATGTATGAACACAAGTCTCAATTCTACCTTGTTAACCAAAGTAGAATTTCCACTGCAACCACTTGAGTACTATCCAATCTATGATATGCTTTGTCAGTCTTCATTGAGCTACAGTCTGGTGGTTGTCCAAACTAGAACAAAGCTATAAAAAAAAAATCACCTAATTTGATACTGACTTAAACTCCAAAATGCATCACTGTAATATTCTGAAAAAAAAAAAAAACTGGCTAAAACGCCGTACCTTGCTTACATATTCACAATGAAAAACAGCCCTCAGTGTGCTGCATCAAACCAGCACTGATTCCCCATTGCCAACCTACCACTGTGGTACATTACTGCTAGATATATAGTAACCAAGGATCGATACCTACCCATACATAGTATTCAAGGATCGATACCTATCCATACATAGTATCCAAGGATTGATACTTACCCATACATAGTATCCAAGGATCTATATTTTCCCATACATAGTATCCAAGGATCGATACCTACCCATACATAGTATCCAAGGATCGATACTTACCCATACATAGTATCCAAGGATCGATAATTACCCATACATAGTATCCAAGGATCGATACCTACCCACACATAGTATGCAAGGATTGACACTTACCCATACATAGTATCCAAGGATCGATACCTACTCATACATAGCATCTAAGGATCGATATTTACCCATACATAGTATCCAAGGATAGATACTTACCCATACATAGTATCCAAGGATCAATATTTACCCATACATAGTATCCAAGGATGGACACTTACCCATACATAGTATCCAAGGATCGATATTTACCCATACATAGTATCCAAGGATCGATTCCTACCCATATATAGTATCCAAGGATTGACACTTACCCATACATAGTATCCAAGGATCGATACCTACCCATACATAGTATTCAAGGATCGATATTTACCCATACATAATATCCAAGGATCGATACTTACCCATACATAGTATCCAAGGATCGATATTTACCCATACATAGTATCCAAGGATTGACACTTACCCATACATAGTATCCAAGGATCGATATTTACCCATACATAGTATCCAAGGATTGATACCTACCCATACATAGTATCCAAGGATTGACACTTGCCCATACATAGTATCCAAGGATCGATACTTACCCATACATAGTATCCAAGGATCGATACCTACCCATACATAGTATCCAAGGATCGATACTTACCCATACATAGTATTCAAGGATCGATATTTACCCATACATAGTATCCAAGGATCGATACTTACCCATAGATAGTATCCATTGATTGATACTTACCCATACATAGTATCAAAGGATTGATACTTACCCATAGATAGTATCCATTGATTGATATTTACCCATGCATAGTACCCATGGATTAATACTTACCCATATATACTATCCAAAGAGCTATACTTATCCATACATAGTACCCAAGGATCGATAATTAGCCATACATAATATTCAAAGATCGATACTTACCCATACATAGTACCTAAGGATCGATACATACCCATAGATAGTATCCAAGGATCTATATTTATCCATAGATTGTATTCAAGGATTGATACTTACCCATACATAGTGCCCATGAATCAATAGTTACTCATGCATTCTTTATGGCAAATGGCTTGGTGGTGGCCAACACATAGTCCAACATGAGGGACCGTCACAATATATAACATTCAAGAGCAGCCAACATGCAACTTTGGTAGAGTGCCTCCTAGTAAGAAAAGGATATCAGTGTAGAATCAGAGATGGTAAAGTCATCCCCAGTGAAAGAGCTGTCCCACACCATAAACCATTGGTGTGACATCAGTTGCAAATAGTGGTCAATGAAGGCACTAAGGGTAATAGAGACTAAGCTGAAAACCTGGAAGTTGATTGGAGTGAAAGAACAGGACATTAAGAAATGCATCTCAGGAAGAAGAGGAAATAGGCAGAACTGAAGAATAAAAAAGAAAAGGAAAAAACTTTTTGTTTGAAGTAATGCTCTGTTGCATTCCTGCAGATATTTTGCAGGTGGACAGCTAATCACGGTAAAATGCATATGTTCTTAAAATCAAGCAACAGAAACATGAAGCAAACCTTCTCTTAACTTGAAATTGGCTGGTTTATTCAAGGTAATGAGCACTTTCATCCATCAGACATCATCAGATGCAGTGTTTCTCATAAGGAGCCTTTCAAAGTGGGACTCCTGTGTCCAGGGTATTAAATAATCTGTATAATTGATTATTATTTCAGCAGTAGTATGCCCCATAACTTTGTAAATAATACTAATGAGACTAATAGGCCTGTAATTCCCAGAGTCAGCAGAGGGACTGACTTTAGCACCACAACTGCCACTGTCCACACCTTGTGGGCATAACCTGTAAAGAGACTCGGGATGAAGAGTTGATGAAGAAATTTTGCTAGGTATGAGATTACCTTCATTAGTAGACATCCAAGGATATTGTCAGGGCCTCTGGGAGTAGTCTGTTAAATTTTGGGAAAGTGCCAAAAGGACTTGGTCCAAACTGATATCCATAGAGGAGCGGGGGGGGTGAATGAGACAAAAGGGAGATCTCAGAAGGGGTGATGTGAGGGGGAATGAGGGTGCAGAGGACTAAAAATCAACCCCCTAATAATACAGTTTCAGTACACATATCTGCTTCATTGAGTAGCAATGATGTGAGATCCCATGAGGTTCTGTACCTAGTTATCAGACTCACTGAGTAGCAGTGACCTGATATCCCAGGTAGTAAAGTATCTAGCTACCGGACTCACTGAGTAGCAGTGACCTGAGATCCCATGAGGTTCTGCATCTAGCTAATGGACTCACTGAATAACAGTGACCTGAGATCCCATGAGGTTCTGTATCTAGCTAATGGACTCACTGAAAAACAGTGACCTGAGATCCCATGAGGTTCTGTATCTAGCTATTGGCCTCACTGAGTGGCAGTGACCTGAGAAACCATGAGGTTCTGTATCTAGCTACTGGACTCACTGAGTAGCAGTGGCCTGAAAGACCATGAGGTTCTGTATCTAGCTATTGGACTGACTGAGTGATGTGACTTGGGATCCCATGAGGTTCTGTATTTAGCTATTGGACTCATTGAGTGCCAGTGACCTGAGATCCCATGAGGTCCTGTATCTAGCTGTCAGACTCCCTGAGTAGCAGTGACCTGAGATCACATGAGGTTCTGTATTTAGCTATTGGACTCCCTGAGTAGCACTGAACTGAGATCCCATGAGGTTCCATATCTAGCTATTGGACCCATTGAGTAGCAGTGACCTGAGATTCCATGAGGTTCTGTATCTAGCTATCAGATTCACTGAGTAGCAGTTATCCGAGATCCCATGAAGTTCTGCATCTAGCTATCAGACTCACTGAATAGCAGTGACTTGAGATCCCATGAGGTTCTGTATCTAGCCGTCAGACTCGCTGAGTAGCAGGGATCCAAGATCCCATGAGATTCTGTATCTAGCTATCAGACACACTGAGTAGCAGTGATCTGAGATCCAATGAGGTTCTGTATCTAGCTACTGGACTCTCTTACTAGACTAAGCTCCTTTTCTTGGTACTGTCATCACTTAGTAAGACTGCACTCCTCTTGTTAAAACATAATTTGCTGCCTTCCTCCAGCCCTAACAAAATACCTTCTCTAGTTAGATAAGGACCAAAATTCCTAGCTACATTAGGCAGAGCCCCTCACTAACACTCTTCAAGAGAAACCTTGACGAGTGGATGGGTAACAGAAAATACCCCTCTGGGATCACTTCATTGGCTCTTCTTGACAGAGGCTCAGTTAATTAATCAATGGGGCAGCAAAAGTTGACACACTCTGGGGAGGCAGATAGCCTAGTACCTACCTATGAACCTATGAACTTATAAACATTTTCCCCAAATGATATTTCCTATGCAAACTGGACTCTATCATGCTACTGTCTCTCTGATCACTGCCCAAATGCTATTTTAGATCACGTAACTGTTTGCAAACAGATGAATATTATTTTACTGTTCATTTTGCCTCTGACCACTTCAAAAATGCCATTATCCGAAGTAAAAATGTTCCCTAAAGCCATCTGCATGTTTTTTCAACATCACTCTGTGTATAAATTAACACCAAATGCTACATCTGTGCATAGAATGCTTGCTTTAATGTAATCCATTTCTGGGGCTTTTCTCCCTGCACTTCAGTTGCAAAGGGATATTATAACAGGTAGGATTTTCCCAGTAGTCAAAAGCAAATAAAATAAATAAGCACATAAATAAGTTTATGTGTCTTTCAGTGTGAAGCTGAAACTAAAGTATCTACTATTTACTTTCTTCCTAGCATTGTCTCTTTTGTCATTTTTATATCTAGCAATTGAATGCCGAAGTTACATTTCACAATCATTTTTAAAATGCTGCTATGTCAGACTGCCATGATCATAAAGAACAAAGTGTCGCTGCTACCACTGGTAAAATTTGTTTGCTCTACCTGTATGTCAGGTCATGCTCAGAAAACCTTCTGTATCCCACACTGCTTGCATGCTCGGCATGCTGTTTGCATGAAATCATTTTAAAATGTTAACTGTATATTGCTTCCATGAATCTATAGTGCAAAGCAAATTTTCGCAGCTGCACACAATGCAAACTCTTTTCCATCCTCTTCGGCATTAGCGCCTGTCAAACACAGCAGCTCCATCTGTAGGTTTTAATACTTCTGTAAAACGTCTACAGTGTTTAGCTTCCCTGTTTGCTGTTATGTATGATACAAATTACTGTAGCAATAACTATTTTGCCACAGTTTTTATAAAGGTAGGTTACAGAAAAGAAGACTTTTGGAACCTAAACTCCAAATGATTTTCAGCAAGTATAGGAAAACATTTACATGTTGTTCAACAGAATAGAAAAGAAACTGTGATCATGCATGCACACACTGTCACATGGGTGCCCTCCCCAGGAATCTGACTTCAAACCAGTGACAAGTGGAGTACCACAGGGTTCAGTCCTGGGACCTCTCCTGTTTGGTATCTACTTCTCTGAAGTACAGGCTAACACAGAAGGCCTCTGACTAATGAAGTTCGAAGATGACTGCAAACTAGCAGCCATAGTTGAGTCCACAAATGATGTGGACATCCTACAGAAGGGTCTCACTGAGACAGATGCCTGGTGTCAGAGGCATGGCCTCAAGCTCAATGCCAAAAAGTGCATTGTCATCCTTTTTGGTAAAAACTCTGTACCCATGAACTACCACATAAAAGGCAGTCTACTTAATGCCGAATGTGTGATAAACGATCTTGGGACCCAGGTGGACAGTAGTCTCTCCTTTGATAATCACATTGCCGCAGTAGTCAGGAAATCCTTCTATGTACCACACCTCATCACAAAAGGGTTCTCATCCAGGAAAAAAGAGGTCATTGTTCCCCCTATAATTGGCACTCATTAGACACATTATAGAGTGCAATGCCCCTTTTGGAATGTACCTCACAAGGCATCTGCAGCAGCTGGAAAGGCCACAGAAGAATCTCACAAAGAGGATTACTGGCCTCAAGCAGATGCCCTACACTGACCATCTCAAAAATCTCCAACTTTACTCTTTAGCATATCGCCTACTCTGAGGAGATCTCTGCCTAACATATAAAGCTATGTTAAACCCAGAGCTGTTGGACATGTTACACCCAAAGAAATTCCAGTCCCTCCAAGCTACACGCTTTAGAGAGATAAACTTTGTCACTACAATAAGCAGAACATGCTGGAGGGATAGATTCCTGTCTCAGAGACTTCCCATACTCTGGAACAGGCTACCCATCTATGTCCAGCAAAGTTCCTCATTAGCACGCTTCAAGAAAAATCTTGATGAATGGATGGGAAATAGGAAATACACCCCGGGGATCACTTCTGTGTCTCTGCTTGACAGGGACACAGCAAATTAACTTTCTAGGGTGGCATAAGCCAGGGAACCTTGTCGGCTAGGCTTACGTAGGCCCTTGGTGTAGGAAGGTTTGTGGCCTGCACTGTGGTGGCAGGACAGGTAGCTTACATCCTTCTAAGTTGGGAACTGCTGATTGAGAGCTCAGTGTCTGTTATTCTAAAAGTGTATTATTTCTGGTTTAAGCACTTGGGCTTCAGGCCAGTTATTTTACGTTAAGAAGGATTGCGGTCTGCACTCTTGTGGGAGGAGAGGCTGGACTCTGCCCTTCTGAGCAGGGAATTTCTGGTTAAAGGCTTATAGTGCCTGTATATTCTAACTGTTTCTTACTGAAATTGGTACACCTTGTTTGCTGTAGCATAGACTAGATCCAGGCCTGCTGAATCTAGCTTTGTTTGTATGCTTGTTGTTTGTTTATTTCCCTGAAACGCTAATTCCACCTAAAACGCGGCCATGGATCCCTAGTGATATCTGCATTGGTTACTGTACTTATTTCCTTGTTTCACTTGAAAGAAAGTTACTGTTTGTCATTTTTGCATTTAAGTTACCTGTAACACATTGCATTTAAGTTACCTGGCACTTGCTCATTAAAGCAATTATATGTCAGCTCTAAAAAATTAAAAGCACTACACCCTCACAAACTCCCCTTGAGTACCTTGTTCCCCATTGGCCCTTTTTTCAATTATAAAGGAATTCCCAATACTATTCTAGCATGTCCAAAGGTCAGTTGTCAATCTCCTCTCCGGTCCAGCTGGTGAATCTGGGAATCCTGAGGCAATGTTACAACTGCCTCATGTACACAGACAACCCTCTCCTCCTCCCAACAAATTCCAACACGTGAGAGATGCAACCATATAGCCAAACTGGAGGCTAAGCTCTCTCAACTCATTACTGGCGTAACCAGTCAGGAAGAGAAGGAAACCACACTCACTACAATTTCAGTCTCACATAGACCTATCACAACAACAAACCAAACACATAAACACACAAAAACATACTTGGAGGCTCTAAATAAAAATCTGCCTAAGCAGCAGAGACCTCCAAAACAGACACCCAAGCAACCGCTACCCCAAAACAAAACACATGCAACACATAGCTCACAAAGCCAGTGTGCCAAACAGTCACAGCCCTTAAGGCTAAACAACACACCTGATACACTTGTAATAGGTGACTCTATCGTCAGGCACACTGACGTCCCGCTCACCAGGCTGAACAAGAAGAAGGTCATGGTGAGCTGCCTGTCGGGCGCTAGGATCCACCACATAACACAAGCACTCAGGTCACTCCAAGGCAAGTACAAATATGACTCAGTCATTGTCCATGCTGGTGTGAATGACCTGAGACGTACCTCCCTGGACTACATGAAAAGAGACATAGAGGAGCTCTCTGAGCATGTAGCCCAGGCCGGTATGACCCTGACCTTGAGTAGCATCTTACCCTCACCAAGAATGATGCCACAATATGAAGACAAGATGATCAATTTCAACAATTGGCTTAAGTGTTGGTGTCATTCAAAGGGGATCCAATGCCTGTCAGCCTGGGATGACATGCTCGACAAGCCATGATGCTTCGCTAGGGACGGCTTGCACCTGTCACCCCTGGGCTTTCAGATATTGGCAAAGGCTCTTGCTACCCCCATAGTGCCTTTTTTAGGCAAGGCTCAAAAGACAAACCCACCTCTATAGGTATCACAAGGGATAAGAAACTAAGAGTAATGCTACTCAACACCAGAAGTCTAAACCTCAAGATGCACGCACTCGAAACTCTCCTTAGCATGGAGAACATCGATATCTGTGCAGTAACAGAAACCTGGTTCAAGGCTCCCGAGAGCACCCCAGCACTACCAGGTTATACCTCATACCATGCTTTTCGGCCCCAAAACTTGGACCGAACCACAAAAGGAGGGGGAGTATCAATATTCGTCAAAGATACCCACACCTCCAGGTTGGTGGCACAGCACGAAGCATCAGAGACTATCCATGTGCAACTAACTGTGGGCAAAACTGCCTTCCAGTTTATAGCCTGCTACAGACCACCCTCCCAAACACAGGAACCCCACTCGGCCTTCCTGAGAATACTGGAAAATATGAAGGTCTCTCCAAACACCATTATATTGGGCGACTTCAACTACCCAAACATAGACTGGGAGCATTACTCTAGCTCCAACACCCTAGCCCAAAGGTTCCTAGAATTTATAAACTCAAATGCTATGGAACAACTTGTTACCACTCCCACAAGAGGGGAAAACATACTGGACCTGATCATCACCAACATGGGGACACTATGCTACAGACCAGAAGTGTATCCCTCACTTGTAAGATCAGACCATAAACTAATCTCACTGGATATTCACATCCCGACCCCACCCCCTGCCCAGAAAACCACAGTGAAAAACTTCTCTAAAGCAAATTTCACACGCCTCAAAACCGAGACGAAATCCTTCAAAGCCCCCGGGCCTGTGGAAAATACGGCCCAGACCGCAGAATCCTTTATAAATGCATTCTATGAACACCTTCAGGAATGCATGGATCATGCAATCCCAAATAAAACCAAGACCTAATCCTCCAAAGGCAGACGTCCTGTCTGGTGGACCCCAGCCATAAACAAACTATACAATAGAAGGAGGAAGCTACTACATGAGAGAGCAAAATCCCAAAAAGGGAAGGCATCTCTGATCAGTATTAGCAAAAAACTACGGGCACTCATAAAATCGTCTAAGGCCAGCTTCGAGAGAAAAATTGCACAAGACACTAAGGATAATCACAAGGCTTTCTTTAGTTATGTTAGGAACCTGGGTGGGAATTCCCAGATATGTTCAGAATTAGTCCAAAATGACAAGAAATACACCGAGCCCACAGACATTGCCAACATCCTAGCTGACAGGTTCAGTGCAAACTTCTCCCCCCCCTCCCCACCGAAAGGGCAAATATCTATCCCAACAGAGTGCTGCCACCTTGACATCTCAGATGCTCAGGTAAGAGCTGCCCTCTCCAAAGCAAAAAACACAGCATCAATGGAACCAGATGGTGTCCTGGGCTGCGTCATACAAGAACTCCAAGAAGAGCTAAACCCAAACATAAAACTACTGTTCAATCTTAGCCTTACTACAGGATATGTACCCAAAGAGTGGCGTACAGCAACAGTGGTCCCTCTCCACAAAGGTGGTGCCTCAATGGATCCTGGAAACTATCGCCCCATAAGCCTGACTAGCTTGGTCTGCAAAGCTATGGAAAGGATCATCATGGACCTCATAAATAAAGATATTGGGGACCTAAAGACACTGGATCCTATCCAGTTTGGCTTTGTTAAGGGCAGATCCTGCCTCTTAAACCTGGTCAATTTCTTTGAAACAGTCACCAAGGCCATTGACGAGGGGAAGGTGGTCCACACAGCCTACCTGGACCTCGCAAAAGCCTTCAATACAATACCCCACTCGGGCATTATAGATAAGCTCACCAGCTTAAATAGAAACCCCTATGTCACTAGATGGGTGGCAAACTGGCTCAAGGACAGAACCCACATGGTTAGAATTGCTGGAGCCATGTCAGACTCCAAACCAGTTACAAGTGGCATCCCACAAGGCTCAGTCCTGGGACCTCTCTTGTTCGGTATATATTTCTCGGCGGTACAGGCCAACACGGAAGGACTGTGGCTGACCAAGTTCGCAGATGACTGCAAACTGGGCGCCATAATCAACTCTCCAGCCGACACAAGCATCCTCCAAAAGGGCCTCATAGAAACAGACAACTGGTGCCAGAGCCATGGCCTCAAGCTAAACGCCAAAAACTGTATAGTCATCCCCTTTGGCAAAAACAAAGTGCCCACAAATTACCACATAGGTGGTAATCCATTAAGTACAGAAGAAGTCATTAGGGACCTGGGAACCCAAGTTGATAGCAATCTCTCATTTGACAACCAAGTGGCCAAAGTGGTTAGAAAAACATTTTATATAGCCCACCTAATCATGAAGGGACTCACATCTAGATCAGGGGAGGTCATCGTGCTTCTTTACTCATCCCTCATCAGGCCCATAATTGAGTACAATGCCCCTTTTGGGATGTACCTTACCAGACACCTGCAGCACCTGGAAAGACCCCAAAAGTACCTCACCAAGAGGATCAAAGGGCTCAAACAGATGCCATATGCTGCCCGGTTAAAGAAACTCCAGCTCTACTCAGTGGCATACCACCTGCTCAGAGACGATCTGTGCCTGACGTATAAAGCCATGTCCAACCCGGAATTAATGGACATTCTGCACCTCAGAAAATCCAAATCCCATCGAGCTACGTGCTCGAGAGACTTGAACCTCAGCACTGAAATAAATAGGACATGCTGGATGGACAGATTCATAACTCAGAGGCTCCCTTCACTCTGGAATAAAATCCCAGTCCAGGTTAGGCAGAGTCCCACATTGACTCTCTTCAAGAGGAATCTTGATGAGTGGATGGGAGATCGTAGGTTTACCCCGGCTATCACTTCTGTGTCACTGTTAGACAAAGGCACAGTATACCAACCTCAAAAAAGGCATAGCAAAATTAATTTAAAATGGGTGGCGAAAGCCAAACACACTCTGGCTAGGCTTATAAATGCCCTAGGGCAGATAGCCTAGTATGAACCTATGAATCTATGAACCTATGATAGTCTGGTACCTAGCTATGAACCTATGAACCTATGATAAAGAGTTACAAGAGAAAACACTTCTGCAAGAAAAAGCTAAAGATGACTATTTCTTTTTTGTTATTAAAAGATCTTCAATAAAACAAAACTAAATAAATGGGATAAACTGATATTGCTTTTTTTCTGGCTGTTTGTTATTGAGTAAACCATTAAAATTCTTGCACATGTAGAGACATACTGGTGCAGTAAAAGAATTTGCATTTGCACAACTGACACATTGTCATGTGCTTCTGTATCTTTTCCCAGCTGTTTAGTTTAACAGCCTGCGGTCATACTTCCAGTCAAGGAGCAGCTGCCTATTTTTACGTCTGTCATCAGCTGAGTTAATTTTCCTCCTGCCTACCACCATCTCTGTTTCCTTAAGTCTATCACTCATGCCCCCTGTGTGCTGCTGTCTTGTTGGTATTCCATTGTGATCCGGAGTCAGCTTTTCTGCTACTCTTCCCACCCTTTACATCCTGGCATCATCTTTTATAACTTGAAACTTTCCTTGTCTTTCTGATGCATTTCATTCTGTTTATAGATTTTTTTCATTTTTTTTTCATTTTGAAGTGCTTCCCTTTATCCTATGATTGTGTTGGAGCAAGAGCCCATCTTGGCAAGCAATGCACATATGGCAGAGAAATGGTTCTGGACAGGATACCAGTCCATGCATAACAACTATAGCCAAACCACATATCCTTCATTCTGATACCATAAATAAACAAGTAGTTTTATCTTTTATATATTTTCCTTTGCAGAAACATTTTTTTCTTTTAAACATTTTCCTTCTCAGAGCTATTTATGGCCACCATTTGTGTTAATTTCTGCTTTATACCTGTCATCATAACTGTCTCATTTTACCTACTATTTATTTCACAATGAATCAGTTTCATACTGGTGACTATTACAAATCTTAAGCATGACACTATAAGTGTCAGGACTCCAGCACCTGAAAAGGGGAAGTAGATGGAGCTGAAGAAGAATGGCAGCACCTCATAACAGCATGTGCTAGGACTACAGGACAGGTATGTGGCCAAGCCAGGTATGGAAATAAGTACATATGGAAAGCAGGTGGTGGAATGCAGAAGTCCAGGAAGTCATCAAAAGAAAGAAGGGGTGCAGGAAAAAGGGGGAACAGAAAAGCTGGACCAGGCAGGGATGGAACACTAGTTTGCAAACAAAGAAGCTAAGAAAGGAGAAGCAATAGCAATAGCAAAAAAGGCATTAGAGGCACTCTAACAGCTTCTGCAAAGTAAGTTGGTAGATGGCACAACAAATCTACATCAGGATGCAAGGCAAAGATAGGCCCCCGGATTCAGCAAGCAGCCGTTCCTGTTCAACACGGCAGTGTGCCATGCATATGTATGAAGGCATGCTGCCATGCTGTAAAATGGACACGGTTCCATGTATGAGCACAGAGGGTGTGTCTGTGAGCAGAGCTCTCTCAATACACATGCCCCCTGCACTCCAGAATTGCTGTTCAGCAATTAAAAATGAGCAGAAATGCTCGTAACACCCCCAACCCATCAGGGTAAGAAATCTGGACAAAGACATAAGGGACAGTTGTCCCTACGATGCCAAAAGTTAATAGAATAACAGATTTAGCATAAGTACATAGTGCAAACCTCCCAACCTGTCAGAGTAAGGAATCTGGACAAAGCCATAAGGGACAATCATCCCACAAATCAGAAAGTTGATAGAATAACAGGTTCAGCATTAGCATGGATATTCTGAAGGGTACAAATTAAAAAAACACAACAAATATATATTTTTTATATATGCAATAAAGTTTAAGCATAGCTGTATGGGTGTGCCCATTGCTTAGCTACGCTTAGCCCATCTGAAACGGCACAATAAATTAATAAGCAGTAGACATTCAACACAAGCATAAATGTAATAGTGTAGCAATTAGAATGTATGCCTTGCATGTAGTTATTCACGGTTCGACCCTCCCTAAAGCAATTTCCATTTTGTATGTGTAAACATTAAAATTTTATTTTTTTTGCATATTTATGTAAGAAGTAACTGATTTTTCTGAACCAGAGTAGTGAGTGTATTAGGCCCAGAAACACAAGTGCCCCATACAGTATAGTCACACAAGAATAAATTAATCACAGCATATTAGGGGATGTCAGGGAAGGTAAATAAATCTATATTATGTAATGAAAGATGAAGCAATCCCATACAGGTGATACAATAGTGAGACAAAACGCTGTCTCTGCTTGGTAAACAGTACGAGTGAAACTGGACCCGGGCAAGTAAAGGAAAATTTATTAAAATTATACACACTACTGTGACAATCGGTTAAGCGCTTTCATATGTAAAATACAGACTTCTTCAGAACACTCGTTCAAACATACATTTGCATATTTACAAACTTTTTGGCACCAAAAATGCTGATGAGCAGCCAAATATCCTATTTTAAAGTGCCAATGCATAAGAATTGTATGAATATACAAATACATCATAGAATTATATACTATAACAAGTTTAAAACTCCAGACTATAAACACCATTAAAATTATATTAAAATAACATAATTTAATTTAAAATCCTTGACATTTTAAGTTATAGCCGAAGCTATAAAACTTGCAGTACTGGTTTGATAGAAATATATTCATTTATACCAGGACATTTTGTTGCATTTGTTATCATTTGCCATACACTTTCCCTCTTGCTTAACTGTGCTTTATAATTTCCCCCCGAGGGGATATATGTACTTGATCAATTATCGCAAATTTAAATTTATGTGTCTCTCCATACTTACTAATATGCCTAAACATGGCATTTTTCATATCTTTAACTTTGATCTTATATAAATGCTCATAGATGCATTTCCTAAGCTGTCTTTCTGTTTTTCCTATATAAAAAGCTGTACAAGACATACACCTAGCTAAGTAAACTATATTTTTGCTATTACAATTTCCCTTTTTAAAAACCACATATGTTTTATTAATATCATCCAATCTAATTCCTACTGCTTCATTGATAGCAGAGCATTGTTTGCAAGACCCACATTTTTAGTATGTGTGTCTCCTACCATAATGTCATTAGTCATTCTGTTTAATAAATTGTTAATATTCATACCCATTTTAAACACAAAGCTGGGTTTCTTACCAACTACTTTCATTAATTCATCATCCATAACTAAGTTATTCCAATGCTCATAGTTCCCAGAGTCAATTAGTCAAACACATGAACAAAACCTCAAAATAAAAAATAAAAAACAGAAGACAACCTGTACACAGCATGAATCTGAAGATAAGCCAGGTATGTGAAACATATAAGCATGTAATTGAATGTAGTACTTGGTCTGTAATAATGGGATAGATGATTATGAAAGATGTATATGAGCCATCAATACTTGCTGTAATGATTTCCTGCTGAACAAATGCTATGAACATAGCATCTGGCTATGTCTGCAGTGGGCCATACTTGTCAGCTGTGCAGATCTTCACAGAATGTCAAGATTTAGCCATCATAGTGTTTGCTCTGTACCGCCAACCATCTATATTAGTCTGGCAAATAGCTGGAGATGGAGGTAATGAAGTCATGGCAGACACATGAGTTTCAGACCCCACCACCTTCAGAACAGTCATGGTAATGCAAAATGTATCATGCTACAAACTTCATAGGTTTGTAATAGGCATATCTATGATCTGCCCCTACATATCCCCCCTAATGTTAGGCTTTGTCCACATGTGATGCTCTAAGAGGTAGATAGGTTGGGTCACAACTGGGGAGTCTGACACACCCTGGGAAAGGACAGATCGCATATGGCAACCACTAGAGTGTCTGTCAAACAGTTCTGTCTGTTCTACTGCTAGGCCAGTTAATGGGATTTTGCCCATATCCATATGTTACCTGTGAATATGAGTATTATACATGTTTGTATTGTAAATCTAGGTTACCTATATAGGGCATAAGCATAGTAAAGCACTGTTGCAGATGTGTGTGTTAAACTGCATGGGATATATTGAATTAATAACATTCAGCTGTGCAGTGTTCTGGACAATGTTCACAGTTGTGACAGATATCTGTAGACACTTACACATATACTTGTGTTATGGCAGCTATATTAATACTTTATCAAAATTGACTTCCGTGTTTTGTCACCCAGTGATGTGGACCAATGACCAGAAGTCCTGGTATAACAGGTGGAGATGTATGATTGAGCTGCAAAACTGTAAATACAGTGTGCCATAATGACAGAACACAAATGTATATCAGTTATCCCCTGAGCATGTGTATGTATGTGTATGTTCAGCTGAAAGGCGCAGAGGTAATAACATGGGTCACAAGCAGTCCAGAAAATAGGATGTGCATGTTACAAGTGTGTAATAACACTATCACTGCATACAACAAAATAAAATATGTACTGTTACTGATTGTTGCATTGCCATGACACTGATATGGGTACTACAGTAGGAATGCTTATCACGTAGTAATCAGAAAAGTGTACAACTGTGGTATGACCTACTGTCCATGCCTACCACTAACAGCTATATCAACACCCATATACACTGGATATCAAAGTGTGCACACCCATTTTGGAATGCCAGGTCTGTGCGCTGTATGCCAATGAAACCACAGAAAGCCATGTCAAAATGTTTCTCACCTCAAATGTGACTCATAACCTCTACAAATCTACTGAAAAAGAAACAAAGGTGTTACATGGAAGGTGAGTAACCATTGCCAAGTGAAGATGTAATATGATGTTAGAGTACAAACCAAGACAAATGGATGCTGTAATCATCTCAGCAGGTGTTTACACAACATGTCAGTGCAAGGATGTGCACACACATCCAACTGGCTTACTGGACTGATAATTAATTCCCATATGTTTCCACAGGACAGGTTGTTATGTTCCCTATAGAACTGAGCAGGCTATAGGACACATCACAGGTGGGGATTGTGTTGACATGTGCTTTTGTGGGGTCATGTTTCAATTGCACAAGTACCATGCATTGTAACAGGGGTGTGTACACTTCATATCCACTGTAGCTATATGGAATCAGCACTACCTTACCTGTGCAACCATCCTCTACCAACGATAGAGTAATCCCCCTTGGTGGACAGCACCAAGACATAAAGCACATAATAGGTTGCTACAGTGGCTGTAGAGGGACACATAGGTGCAGACCACAACTTGGAAACAAGTGCACCTCTATCTGAGCAAGCATGTAGGTTCCCAGGTGACTTCCTGTAAGGCTGCTTATGACTAGAAATCAGGCATATCCAAACCACCAAGGCCAGTTTCAACCATGTCTCCACATATGTACGCAGTCTCAGAGCCAGTAACACAAGTCAACCTGTACTGGGGTAAAGCACACCTCATACACACATGCCATGAATACAGGCAACCTACATCAGACAAGATAGGCGGGAACAATGGCACCCTGTCTGCAACATTAGTATAGGGGGATATGCACATCAACCACACTCCTGCCCACATCAGTGGTCAGCATGGACATAATGCCGACTGACGGCAACAACAGCAAATCTCCATGTGGCATGAGAACATCACAGTTTGCCTCCTACATGAACACAGACATGTGCTCACAGTTCCATTACACACTGCAGTCAAATACACACATGCCACCATCCCCACACCATCCACATGGAAGATGGCCACTGTCATCCCCCTACACAGAAATGAATAGTGAATAGTGGATTATTCCATTAAGTGTCCAACACTGGGGGAACTGTACAGGTCAGGGCCAGGAGTGTAATGAAAGATGTCAAAGCTATGATAGCATACAGTCTTATGGTATAGTCTGGATTATTTGCAAGTAATATCCACTGTTGATGTGCACATGGGCAACCATATGAGGTCTTGTGACCTTTTTTCCTGTTTATGTCTTCCAGGTACAATGTCCTGGGAACATCAGCCTGCATTCACAAACCTGGAAAACAATGCAATCATCCAATATCTCATCATGCATCATGCCATACTATTCATCCGCAGGGCCCAGGATCTGCAGGAGGGGACCGCCCTGTGGAACAAGCTCATCCACAGGGTAAACAATGGCCCGCACAACTGAAATTATGAGCAGGTGTGGCATCACTGCACATATCTGATCCACCATGTCCGTCAGCATGCTGCTGAAGTTAAGAGGGACCAACCAGCCACAGGTTGTGTTCATGCCATCCAGCCCCCAGTGACACATGCTGAGGAGCTCCTCACCAGTCATGGGGCACCCATCCACCAGCCAAGCCAGCAGGCTGAAGACAGCATTGTGGAGGTGGATGCCACCCACACAATGGATGAGGAGTGTGTAGGTAAGACCCCAGGGCATATTACTAGACCACTGTTCTTATCCATTTTCATCTGTAAAGTATCTACCTGCATATGTCAGATAAGATAATATATTGCTGCAGTGTAGTAATGAATAGATGTGCATAATCTCTAGTAGTGTAAGTTTATACTGTCAATGTGCTGAAATCCTGCTTCCACGCTGTACCAATGCCATAGGTGTGGCTACTGACATTACTTCTCTCACACAACTATTTAGGTCCCTCTGGTATACAAGTGGGGCAGCAGCCTGTAGCTGGTGAATATAGTGTTGTTTTGTTCAGGTCTGCCAATACACCAGCCATGTAATGCCATGCTATTTGCCAATGCACACATTTAACACACCTACCCATAATGCATGCTGTACATGTTCACTTATTGTTGGTGTTAACTACACTGCATCACAGTGGTCGCCATGATGGCATATCTGAAGGGTATGTAAGAGTCCTGCAGTATACCTAACAACCTGTCAGTGCAAGATGTGTGGACAGAGATGAACATAATGGTGGGACAAATGGCCTAGAGTAGGGGCATGTCTGAAGCATTACCCTTATACAGTGGCTACAACAGTCTACACACCACTATTACAGGGTCTAGGACTATTCACTGAAAGCACATTTCACTGAAACTCAAATGACTGTGCACAAATCACTGAAAGCTCAATTCACTGAAAACACAATTCACTGAAATACATTTCACTGAAAGTTATATATGGCCTTTTCCCCACTGGTGTGTGACCCTGGAGTTAGTATATATGGTAAGGGGACATAGCCCCCCACCTATTTTAAATATTTTGAACTATGTACATGGATACTTGCAATTCCAATACATAACTGTTTTCTAAACTTAATATATAACCAAACTATGTGGGGGGCTATGCCCCCCCACACTCTCCCCTTACTATATATATACTAAGTCCAGGGTCGCACAGCAGTGGGGAAAAGGCCATATATAACTTTCAGTGAAATGTGTTTCAGTGAATTGTCTTTTCAGTGAATTGAGTTTTCAGTGAATTGTGCACAGTCAAATTTGTTTCATAGGTTCATAGGTAGGTACTAGGCTATCGGCCCAAGGGCCTACATAAGCCTAACCAGCAAGATTCCATGGCTTACGCCACCCAAGAAAGTTATTTTCCTGTGCCACTGTCGAGCAGAGACACAGAAGTGATCCCCGGGGTGTATTTCCTATTTCCCATCCACTCATCAAGATTTTTCTTGAAGAGTGCTAATGAAGAACTTTGCTTGACATAGATGGGTAGCTTGTTCCAGAGTATAGGAAGTCTCTGGGACAGGAATCTATCCCTCCAGCATGTCCTGTTTATTGTGGTGACAATGTTTAGATCCCTAGAGCATGTAGCTCGGAGGGATTTGGATTTCTTTTGGTGTAGCATGTCCAACAGCTCTGGGTTTGACATAGCTTTATATGTTAGGCAGAGATTACATCAGAGTAGGCGATATGCTATGGAGTAAAGCTGGAATTTTTTGAGGCGGTCAGTGTAGGGCATTTTTTTGAGGCCAGTAATCCTCTTTGTGAGGTACTTCTGTGGCCTTTCCAGCTGCTGCAGATGTCTTGTGAGGTACATTCCAAAAGGGGCGTTGTACTCTATAATGGGTCTAATGAGTGACGAGTAGAGGGGAACAATGACCTCTTTTTTCCTGGATGAGAACCCTTTTATGATGAGGTGTGCCATGTAGAAGGACTTCCTGACTACTGTGTCAATGTGACTATCAAAGGAGAGACTACTGTCCACCTGGGTCCCAAGGTCTCTTATCACACATTTGGTGAAATGTGCTTTCAGTGAATAGTCCTAGACCCCTATTACAATGGCAACTGCTCCTGATATAAACAATGGCAAAAAAAACAATACCACATTCCACACCTTTTACAACATGTAATGTGATCCCAACGTGAGCAATGAATGTGTATTATGGAATCCTATGTTAGGACAACAAATATGGGGAATACATACCTTAACAAACACCAGAAGCATATGTGTCCACACACTCCAAATAACATATTGTGGAAGCAGCTTCTGATGTACCAACAGCATTCACTCTTTTTGAGTACACACCTTCCAACAAGTACAGGGCCTCAATGTCACACAAAGTAATGGTCTGCTGTCCAAGAAGTATGTCCATGACATCTTCCCACTCACCTGCAACAGAGGCAGCCATGGCTTACATACATCTTACAAACCATGAAATGGATTCCATATTGAAAGGTAGCACTCAGGAGTGGGAAAAGTAGCCTTACTTCACCATTGCATATACCATGGTAAACAGTGCAGACAGTCATGTATGTGTATATGAAGTACGAGACAACATTGATGTAGAAAATAAACTGATGCTCATGCAAAACAGATGTCAAAACATGTTGCAAACTGGTCATGGAGGCTGCCCAGACACATGCAGCAACACTGAGGGACTTGCAGGAATGTCTGTTAGGTACTGCCTGTGCAGTATCTTTGTCAACAATTGCCTGGCTTCTGCATTAGTATGGCCTATGGGTTAGGGTAATCAGACGGAAGAGTTGTCCCACGTGATACATCATCCAGGGCTCTTTACAGGTAGCATAAGCATAACATCAAGTCTCCCAAAGGCATGTGCTGCAATGTGTAATGGTGTCATGAGACCAAGGCTCAAACCTAGAGACAGCATTCATAAAGATATGTGTGGTGCACAAGCAACACCTCACTACACCTCAGGGCCACCATCCCCAATATTTAGCTTGCTGGTGCCAGTGTACACCTTTAGGTTTGCTGTTCATTAGCTGGAACTAGGCCGGTAGATATGGTGTTTGGAATTTTGAACACTGCAAAATAACACTCATGTGTGGCCTATAGTTGTCAAGCATCTGCAATAAGGCCGAGAATGGGGAGGGGTGTCAGCTTGAAACACAACAGTGAACTGAAGCATGCAATCAAACTCACTAAGAATGGCTGTATCTGTACACAATGAAGGTTATGAATTGTGCCAGACATAACCCTGACTCTACAGCAATAGTGAAGCCACTGTGTGACCTCCAAGGGCTGTGCACATGAGCTGACCTTGCAATCTTGCAGAGTTGGGGGGGCATTTGTAGGGCAGAGGTGCCAAATAATGACAAGAGAAGATGGGCCATGCTAGTATACCCCTTCCAGGAATAGTGACTGCTGTAGTTGACTTAACAGGTGCTTCAACAAACCATTGTGTTAAGGGTGTGCACATGTATGCAAACCACATATTGTATGCATCTCTTTCAGCATCTGAATGACTAACACATTTGTTTGATACTGTATTGGATTGCACATGTCATATATCACATATTAGGTGTGTGTAATGCTAACAAATGCAGTACTGTGGCCCCATTGCATATAATAGAAGATGCTGGCATGTCCACAAGGGTGTGTACACTCATCCTATCCACATTAAGCTTTGAAGGTTGTCAGTGTAACTGGATTTTATTGCACATACATGCACTGCTGATGATGAGATCTGCAAAACAAAGGACAGGCATTAATTATTGACATCAGTCCTCATATCATCCCAGGTATGTGTCAGACAAACACATAGGGGCTGTGAGCAACAGAGCAAACATAACTGCCACACATATTCATATTCAGCAATGGTGTGTACACTTGTGAGGTATGGTGCACAGTACATGCCAGTGTGCTGTACAGGTGCACAGCAATACTGTGTACATGGGTGCAGTGTGTTCCAGGGGAAGGGGCATCCCCTAATAACACAACTCATGCATCACAGAGATGTATAATGTTGGTAACAAGGATTGAGTATGGCTGCAGTGCATGCTGTTGAGTGCCATATGTCATGCATGTTGACTGTTGGGAATGAGATGTCTGTGTAATATCTTTGTCCCAACTCACCTGTAAGTGTGTGTGTGTGTGTCTGTGTGTGTGTAGAAGCAAACCATAATGTACAGGTCTTAATATACATTTCTTGTCTGCCTGTCACAGGTGGTGAGGTGGGTCAGGGTCCCACCTGCAGGCAAACTGATGTTAGTGTCCATACAGACTCTGACAATGATGATAGGCATAGTGAAGCACAGGCAGGGTTGTCAGGGGCTGAATCTGTGTCATTGGTTGACATCCCACTTTTATCTACCCCATCCCCACACACAGTCTGAATGCCCATACATACCCCATCACCATTGGCCATAGATGAGGGACAGTTGGCCAGTGGTGGCATGGGACAGGAAAGTGTTGTGACTATGGCAAGTGGGTCTGTACACTGCAGCCATAGCCAGATGACAAGTGAGGTACCACACAGGCAGATGTACAGGTGTGCTCGTTTGGAGGGCTGCTGGCCATAATGTCCCTGGCAGAAGTCCCACAGCAGGTGTCACCAGATTCATGTTTCAGGCCATCATGAAGGCACAGGCACATATGGAATGTTACACCAGAGATAGTCTGAAGCTAAAGAGGGCTACTCTTTCTGCTGTACGTGACTACATCCATGATCTTGCAGGTGCCCACCATTGTTTTGCAGAGGTCATGGATAGATGGTAGGGTGAGATGGTGGGAATCCTCAACCATGTGGTGTCTGTGGTAGAGCATGTGGTGGGAGTAGGGCGTCAGCCACATGGATGTAGGTCAGCAACACCAACAGGTGGAGGTCTATCTGGATGTGCAACAACTCACGGCCACTCCAGTAGTGGCAGTAACAGCACCGGCACTGCAGGGGGGTTGCTATCCACACCACAATGCAGCAAGCCATGTGCACATGGTCCTGGTCAGTCCCAACAGGGACGTGGATATAGTGGACAATTGCCATCATCAGGGGAGAGTGTCATATCTGGGCTTCTGCCTGGTAGTGCCCATGCAACCCCTAGCAGGCACAGTTCCCATGTCAATGGCTGGACACGGTGAACTGTACACCCTGCCATGTATGGTCTGCAGCTATTCAACAAACTCCTGTAGAGGGCAGCCACATAGCAGAAATGTGTGCATACATACACACACACACACACACACACACACACACACACACACACACACACACACACACACACACACACACAGGTAAGGTACCTCCATGCCTACACACACGATGTCTGCACAGCCCATTTAATAAAGAACCCCTAATCACACACATGATGTCAACCAAATAGCTCAGCCTAGGCCTTTAGCAAACCCACAACATATGCTGTGCATATGATGATACCTGTGCCACATCCCTGTCATCCATAACATTGATGCAGGGACATGCTAATATGGTTCTGATGCACAGGGTTAATGTACTAAAGTTTAGCAATGTAATGCTGTTTAACATGGTTTCAGCTGGAAAGTTTAATGCTTACACATCAAGATGTGTAGCAGTCCAGCCATGATGCACTATAGCTGTTATTAACACTGACTAATGTATTCTGTTTGCCTTGTAGGTGTCTATGTGTCAGCAGGATGTTGGTCTGCTGTCCTGTCCTACAAGGGGTGTTGCACTGTGGTACACATTGACTGTGTCATATCCCGGGTACAGCTGAACACAGGTAACAGGTATATATAACAGTAACTGCATTGCCACATGGCTTATAGGTCTGAGGGGTGTATACAGGTGAGTGCATGGTGGCTGATGTAAGCAGCTCTTCAACACTGGACAATGATAAATGTACTGGGTGGCACACATCAAATTTTTGTGAATAACACACATATAGAAGCTTTGGTGATGATGCAATACACAGAGAATACTATTCACATGGATGTACTTCATTTTGCAGTGAATTCATTTTGGCCGATATAATTCCACCAAGACCAAATTGCCAAAACATTACATAAGTAAATAATCAGTCTGCCAGTCTAATGTCATTGACAATGGTATTGGCAGGGTATATGTCCTCTTTCCAAATGTAGTGCAGTCCTGGAGTTGGTAAACATAGGTATACTGGTGTGGGTGGCACAGCCCTCCACTTTGGAGGGTGTGGGGTGGCATAGATTAGTGTGATTAACAACTACTTAACCTGTTAACATAACCTGTATAGTATAATAGCACACTAAGATGGGGGAATACGCACAACAATAACTCCCATGTGGGTAGCTGTGCATACAACAACCACACCCAACTATATATACCAACTCCAGTATCACTGTACAGCTGCACAGTGGGGAAGAGGGCATTTACACATCCACTGGGACATATATTTTCTGCAAAATGAAGTAGATCCCTTCACATGCACACACACACACACACACACACACACACACACACACACACACACACACACACACACACACACACACACTTTCTTGGTAACACTGAGAGTAGAACCCATACCTATGTACTTATTGCTGCTAATGTGTTTGGCCTTAATTGCACATACCACAGAACTTTTAGGGTGAGGTGTGTCCCAAGTTTCCTATAAAGTGAAGAACATCACCAGGCCTTGTACAGTATGGTAATGGGGGACGTACTAGGTGTTAATGAACAATACATAGTATGACATACTGTCATATACACATTCACAAACATATACAGTCATAGACACATTTGACAGACCTGGGCTTAGCAGTGCTAACTACCTTGTCAGTGAGTTCATACTGTCACAGAGTTTTTGCACACAGCACATGCATCATTGGGCTGGATAGTGTAATCATTTACCCATATGGTTGATGGTGAAAGCGGTCCTCATACAGTGGATCTTGGGACATGTACTGGGGGTACCATGGTGTAAAGACAGTATACCCAGCACCCACACCCCACATTGGATACTGTACTTACTGAAAGCCATGATAATGCTCTGACATACCTAGAATTACACATTGACCAGGACTACAATACAAACCCTTGTCTATCTAATCTGTGCTACTACAGGGATATGCATTTATTGCACATGCCACAGGGATAGCAGGGTGAGGGTTTGTCATGGCTCTCCTAATGTCAGCAACATCACCATCCCTTATAATGTATGGCAAGGTTTAGTGTATTTGGAGAATGTGGCCTCAGAATGCTGTCTCCTACAAATATATTCACACTCACACACAATTGCACACACATACACACACACACACACACACATACATTTGCAAGCACTCAGAGGGTAACCCACAGCTATCTACCCATTTGTAGAACAGTGTTATGCTGGTACTGCAAGCTCCATTTAGCCCATACAGGGAAAAGTGTCACAATGTATATTTAATGTGAACTACAGCAGCAGCCCTTTCTAAGTATAGCAATGGATGTGTAGTGGGTGAGAAGGCCCTCGGAGAATTTTCAACTACAAGTTTACAAACACACATACACTGTTATACTCAATAATGCACACACACATTTGTCAGTACTGAGGTCCATAGGTGCAGGTGTTCCTAGGTGTGTACCAGGCTAATGTCCATGGAGAGATGAGAAGTGTAGGGCATGTGAGTACACTGTTATCATGCCACCTGGCATTTGGCAGCAGCCCATCTATCAACTGATGCCACTTGAGTGATACCCAAGGTGACAGTTAAATTCAACATCCACTCATATGGTTTTCTCTTGAAGAGGGCCAGTCAGGTGCTCCAACTGACATGTATGCAACATATATTTTATTTATTTTTATTTTACATTTGTTGACCGGGCTAGTCTAGCTGGAGATATTTCCATTTTCAGTAGAGGCCCGGGGAGAAAAGCTCCGCACAAAATATATACATTGAAAAGAAAACATATTATTGAAAAGAAAACATATTAGTAAAAACATAAAGTTAAAAACTCAACAATCACACTAACAGTCCAAAACTACACTAAACAAAGATAAAAATACCTATTCAAATTATATAAGAAAACATATCAAGGAAAAGAGGATAAAAGAAATATTGTGTAATAATAGAAACAAATTAGAGTACTAGGGATAAGGGATGTTAGTGGGGATTAGACTTGGAAAAAGGGAAGAACCAAAGACAGTAGAGAGAGAGGAGAAAATAGAAGCAATAAGGAGAAGGAGTGGGTAGAGTTAAAAGAAAGTCAAGGTAAGCATCGAAGCAATACAAGGAGCAAAAGATAATTTAGAGTTAGCTTGTACAAGCAGACAGTTAATCAGGTTTACTACAGGAACAAAGCCAGTGATTTTGGAAGTACAGTTTGATATTTTGTTTGAAGAGAGGCAATGATGTGATCATTGTTATGTCGCTTGGTAACAGATTCCATCTTCTACCTACTGTATTAGTGAATAGAGAGTCACCGGCTCTGTTATTTGACTTTATAGAACTGGTCAAGAGTTTACAAGAGGAGCGAAGGGAGTTAAGATTGTTATAAGGGGTTAAGAGTTGTGAGACTACATGTGTACCATGACAGCAGTCCTCAATGACATAAAAACATACAGGTCAAACACCAAAAAACATGATAGTCAGTACTCAGAGTCCAGCTTTACATATTGCATAAGATGGCCAGTGTCTAGGTTAGGTACCTGTACCTAAACATGTTCTGTTGACTGTGGTAGTTTGGTTGAGGTATCCATGGCATGCGGTGCATACAGAGTGGGGTTTCCTAGCTGTGGTATTCATAAGACACCTGGGTATACATGTAAGTGTCAGTCAATCAGAGATTGCCTGTAAGCAGCCAAGATGACTACCTGACATCTGCACATCTGTACAGAGGACAGACAGAAAGTAGCTAGCCAACAGGTTATGCATTAGGATGAATGTTTTGACAGATAGACGTCTGAAACTGACAGGTATGCCATTACTACATGACAGCAGTCCTCAATGACATAAAAACATACAGGTCAAACACCAAAAAACACGATAGTCAGTACTCAGAGTCCAACTTTGCATGCAGGGGTGTATGGTTCCAGTACTACAATCTGCAATCTACTCTTACTTGGAAAAGCACTGTTAAAAGTAATAATGTAATGATACAATACATGCACGTGTGACTGCATATAACCTGGGATAGTACCCAAGTATGAAACACATAAAAAGAGAAAAGACTGTGGTACTACCCATGTATACTCAGGTGTCCCATATAATATAATCACACCCCTTGCTACTGTAATGACATCACATAGAAGCATGTTATGTACATGGAATTAAATACGCTTATTAAAGATGTCATTACCCTGCTGTTTTATCAGACTGGAATGTGATCACGAGTTACTAGGGCTGAGCTATGCATAGCAGGTGTAAATATTGCTTAAATGTAAATCCTAAGCAGATTTGTGCACTGATAAGCGAAGCCTACACGGTGTAAGTGCTTATTCATCTAACCATACATTAGCACTGCTTACCGTTCGGCAAACCCATGCAAACAAACTTAAATCTGCTAAAAACCTGTCTTAACTACTCTGTATCCAATAGTCCTTGTTGTGCCTGGCAACAAAATAAACAGCCCTTGCAGGTCTTGAACACAGGACCCTGTACACTATAGTTTCACCAGTTACCACTAAGCCATTTGAGCTGTGAAGATGTCTGTCTTTTCAAATATATCATTCAGTGCACATACTGAATAGCAGTGAGCAACTGCTTTAATTACTACAATTGTTTAATACTTGTAAGTGAAAATATGTTGAATTAGTCATGTTCTTATATGTAAATATACACATATCAAATTAATATGGTGGATATATCTGAGAAGGTATATACAACACTCATGTTTACACATAAAAGGATATAGATATATGTTTAGACACACACACACACACACACACACACACATATATATATATATATATATATATATATATATATATATATATATATATATATATATATATATATTTATATATATTCATCTATATATTTATATATATATATATATATATATATATAATATATATATATATATATTAGTATATATCTATCTATCTATATGTATATATATATATATATATATGTATATATATATATATATATGTATATGTATATATATATATATATATATATATTGGTATATATTTCTATCTCTCTCTCTGTATATATATATATATATATATATATATATATATATATATATATATGTATGTATATATAAAACATATGCCCATGACATGTAGTGGAGTCATACTTCAGCACCATAACTCTCAATCTCTTAGTGACAGGGAACATAATGTAAGTATTACAGTTATAAATGTAGCATGTTGCTACAGTAACAGGAGTTGTGTCAACATACATGTTGTGAAGGAAGGCTCTTCTGAAACTGACATGTACGCCATGAGTTACTGACAGACATCATAAAATCATCATAGTGAAGTACCACACAAATCACAGTAATGATCCTGTGTAATACAGAAGAAATATGAGCAATAAACATAGACAGTCTGAAACAATCTGGTCAGTCAGTAGGTATACACAGAGCTCCTTAGTGCAAGAAATATGGACCAAGGATGACAAAGTGAATGTTTAAAGCCATGAAAATGGGGATACAGCATACATACTGGACTAGATAAGCTCACACAGTTGATGCATTCACACCCTCCTATCTGTCCTAACAAATATTAACCCGAGGAGCCGAGGTCCCAAGCCCACATAATTCCCACTAGTTAATGACATACATCTTCACAGCATCCCACTGCTTTGTCAGAAATATACAACATGTATGGTGGCTAGGCAACAGTACATCTGACAAAAATCTAGACATGACCTCACACTAGGTAAATACACTGAGCTGCTAGGCATGTCACAAAGCACTGTATAAACTGCAGGCAGACTGCCACAACACTGACCCAAGTTTCCTATGGGGGAATACACATACATTTGCAAATATAGCAGGCACTAGAGGCACGTAACAGCACAAAGTAACAGACACCAGTGTGAAAGTGCATACCCACAATCAATCTCAACAGTCTCAGTCATATAATGGTAAGCCTAAGTAATAGTACAGTATATGGACTGTGTGAACAACAGTCATCATCATGTTTGCCACTCACCCACTAATCCTACATATACTGGCCCAATTCACAATGTATTCTGATGCCTGACTGTGCTATGGGACATGTCTCAGTCTGGCCCTACAAACATATAGGTTGATAGGGTATCAGAAACTGGAGCAGCATGCCCTGTCAGATATAACAGGACCAGGAACACTGACATCTACGCCAGTCTGTACACAGGCCAAATAACATGATCGCAATACACTGCTACATAATACAGACACTCTGTCAACAGTCACCATAAGTACACAGACCTCACTACTGTACAGACTTTAACAGAATGTCCAGGTTTTGTCCTCAGCTATTAGGTCTCCTATACATTACATGTCTGGCAGTCGATATATCACTGGCTTGATATCAGGAATTATGCCAGTAAATAATGGTATACTGTACATATCCACCTCTTACTGCTTGACATATGAACAAAGGGTGACACACTAGGGGGACAGAGGCACAAACACTTGGCTAATATTGACATATTACAGTTATAAACTGAGAACATTGCTGGTGTAACAGGGTTTTTTGAGACATATCTCTTCTGATATATATGAAGTCAGTAACACACATTTAATGACTACAATCATTGGAGTATGCTACTGCATTTATAAAGACAGAACATGTGTGAGTAACACACCAAATCTAAGACTCCAAACTCTGGCCATTCTGCAGATAGCCCTACAGGTGAGATGAAGAGAGTTTTCTCAACCACATAACACTGTCATGCCAGACTTTAAATCATGCAGAACAGCCATATCCACACAAACCCTGTTAAACCAACATTACTTTAAATGTAAAACAGCAATACCTACATTCTGTCCCCATGTGTGGAACATCCCCCTCCAGTTTGATGGCCTGTTTCCACAGTGTTTGTTGTAAGAGTTATTTCCAACTACCCTCTGTGATGCTGTTTGTCACACACCCACAGTTCACAGTGAAGGAGAAGGGCCAACACCCAGTTGCAGTGCTTACTTATAGGAGTGTGTTCCATGCAATTGGCTATAGGAATGATGCCACAGGTGTTCCACAAGCAATTATCAAGTGGAGGACTCCAATTCATGCACATCCCATTAGCTGATCATGAGCATTACCTACCAAAGTCAAGCTGCTGCATATGCAAAATCCATGCATTTTTCCACATCTACCAGAGAGGGGAAGAGAAAGAGACAGAGGGAAAGAAAGAAAGGAAGAGAGAAAGAGCCAATCATGTTTGTGTATGATCTGTGGGTGGAGATAGGTCTCTAAGTACTATAATGGTTGCCTATATATAAATGTATGGCTGTGGATTGTCTACAGCAACCTCTATGGTGTTTGACAACTGTTGGCCTTTAGGATATTGGGATATATGGGTCCTCAATATGAAAATGTAGCAAAATCCACCCTGCAATGGATCCTGTTATTTACACAATCACACCAACACCCACACAAGATACTGATGACACACTTGCCAATACTGAGTTTCAAACTCCTACTTAGCTATGTATTGGTACTACAGTGGTACACAGTTATCATGAGCACCACAGAGCTTATATGGTGGAGAGTTGTCCAAAAGTATCTTTGAAGGTGAGTGACATCAGCTGCAGAGCTAAAGGAGGGGTAAGGGAAGTGTAGTAAGTGTAAATGACCACAAAATCAGTTGTCTACATAGATACACACACTCTCAACCATTATCACAATTGCCAGGACTAGGATTAGAACTCCTACCTAACTAGTTTGTTATACTATGGTATTATGCAGTTAACACAAGCAACACGGAGCTTACATGTTGGAGAACTCTGCAAAGGTATCTTTGAAGGTGAGTTACATCACCTGCAGAGCTAAAGAAGGGGTAAGGGAAGTGTTGTAAGTGTGAATGACCACACGATACAGTGTTAACACAGACACACACACTCTCACAGTTGCCATGTCTGGGATTAGAACTCCTGCATAACTAGTTTGCTACACTACTGTATTACACAATTATCACAAGCACCACAGAACGTATAGGGCTTAAACTTGGCCAAAAGGTTATTGCAAGGTGACTGACATCAGCAGGTGTGCTAAATTAGGGGAATGGCAGGTGCAGTGAGTGTGAATGGCGTCAAAATCATTCATCTCCACACAAACAAAATCACAGTTGCCATGTCTGGGATTAGACCTCCTACCTAACTAGTTTGCTACATTGCAGTATTACACAGTTATTGCAAGCACCACAAAGCGTATAGGGCTGAGACTTGGTCAAAGGGTTATTTCAAGGTGACTGACATTAACAGGTAAGCTAAAGTGGGCAATGATAGGTATAGTGAGTGTGAATGGCCTCAAAAACATTAATCTCCACACACACACATTATCACAGTTGCCATGTCTGGGATTAGAACTCCTACCTAACTAGGTTGCTACACTACAGTATTACACAGTATCACAAGCGCCACAGTGCCTAAAAGACTGAGACTTGGCCAAAGGGTTGTTTCAAGGTAACTGATATCAACAGGTGTGCTAAAGTGGGCAATGGCAAGTGCAGTGAGTGTGAATGCCCTCAAAATCATTTATCTCCACACACACACACACACACACACACACACACACACACACACACACACACACACATACACAGTTGCCATGTCAGGAATTAAAACTCTACCTAACTAGTTTTCTACATTACAGTATTACACAATTATCACAAGGACCATGGAGCTTATAGGGCTGAGATTTGACCAAAGAGTTATTTCAAGGTGGCTGACATCAGCAGGTGTGCTAAAGTGGGCAATGGCAGGTGTAGTGAGTGTGAATGGCCTCAAAACCATTCATCTCCACATATATGCATACACACACAAAATCTCAGTTGCCGTGTCTGGGATTTGAGCTTCTACCTAACCCCTTTGTTATACTACAGTACTACACAGTTATCACAAGCACCACAGAGCTTATAAGTCTTGGCCAAAGGGTTATTTCAAGGGGACTGACATCAGCAGACATGCTAAAGTGGGCAATGGCAGGTGTAGTGAATGTGAATGACCTCAAAATCATTCATCCCTACATACACACACACACACCTTTTCACAGTTGCTATGTCTGGGATTAAAACTCCTACCTAACTAGTTTGCTACACTACAGTATTATGTAGTTATCATGAGCACTACAGAGCTTATAGAGTTGAGGTTTGGCTGATGGTTTATTTCAAGGTGACTGACAGCAGGAGTGCTAACATGGGCAATGGGAAGTGCAGTGTGTGTGAATGGGCCATAAAACATTCCTTTGAAAACACACACACACGTGTGCGCTCACACACACACGTGTGCACTCAGACACACACACACACACACACACACACACACAAACACACACACACACACACACACACACACACACACACACAGTCACACACAACTTTACATTTGACAGGACTGAGTATACAAATGCTACATGAATACTGATTTGTACTATTGTGTTACACAGTTGTCACCAGCACCACAGGCACTATAGGGCTGAGGGCTACCAAAAGGAATGTCTACAGTGATTGACATCAGCACATCATGATATATCGGCCAATTGGATGTGTAGTGGCTGAGACAGGCCTCATAATAGAATATCTGTCACTGTCTGTCTCTCTCTTCCCCACATCTCTGTGTGTATGTTTGACATATTATAGTGTATTTGCCATAGATATGTATGAGTATTTCTATCCAATGTGTGTGTGATGCATAAATGGTGTACAATTTGGTGTGTGTGCACAGACATCTGCAAATAACAGATATGTATAGTCCACTGTGTTGTCAGACATGGGCTTCATTTCTCTAGTGTAGGAGCATGCCCAGTTAGACCCTCTGTATTAAGTGTGTGAATCCATTCCAGGTAGGGTTGTACTCCAGTACAGGGTTTGGTGTTTTCAACCTACAGATAGCAATCTGTTTCTTCAGGATATCTGTAGATAGGTTGACAATATGGAGTCACAGTGGGTGACAGATAGGGGAATACTGTAACTATTGCTGTCTGTGCTGCTTGTATTACATGGCTGGTATTAGCAGAGATATTCAGACATATGTACTGTTTTACAATGTGATGTATTATGTCATCAACTACTGACATATATAATTATTTGCTCACAGGTATTTACATGGGAAATACAAGATGAATGAAGCTGAGCCCAGTATTGTGGTCTGCAGCCTACACATTCTTGCACACTCCTGCCATTCTGGAATGATAGCTACAGACACTTGCTGCTGGGTCTATGTAAATGGTCCAGCACATTGGTAGTATGCTGGCTGAGGATCCCCTTCTTGTAAATATATCATCTTAACAGAATGACCATATCCTGCTGTGGCCATACCTCTCAGCTGTACAGATTCAACCAGGTTACCCAGAGCCAGGGCTCATATATTTGGTCAGTTACCCTTCACATTGTGGTTTATGAGTAGGTTTGTAGCCACCCATTACTGGATTTGCAGGCAGGGGTAGTATGCCTACATATCAGAGTTTCAGAATTCACACACTCCATGATGTCCATGTGTCTACACCTCCCACTTTGTTCTATCCTCATCCTAACATTATGCGAGCGTTATCTGGGAAGTATCCCTATAGTTGGCCCTTCATCCCAGCAGTATTTGTGGATTGATCCACAGTTCATGCAGTATGACATGGGGGGCATGCTACTGGGATTTGAGTTGGGACCCCATGACATACCATACATTGGCACTATGGGTGAGGCACAGGCCTTTGACAGAGGGCTGTAGGCCATTTGGTAGTGTTGCAGGCCATCTGTTGCAGGCCAGTGCATTCTCTCACTCTTAAATTCCCAGGTTGTTAGCCAGTGGATTTCCCGGGGTGACAGGGTAAGTGTGCAAGGTGTTAATGGCAATAGTTCCTGTACATATTGACCCATTACTCTGGATGCAGGCAAGGTGCTGCTTACAGCTAGGGACACACTTGCATAGGACACCTCTTCAGCATGCTGCCTTCTGTGGGTTTTCCCATACAGAAGTGGGGTCATACTGTACTCATTTTCAACAGCAAGGATATGACTTGTGATAAACCTGTGGCTGATGGTGGGGTGAGCTGAGTGCATGTGTGATATGGCAGCAACTTGCAGCTGACTCACAGATATACCTGGGACATTCCCCTTATGATGCCTTGTGCAGGGACATAGGCAGTCTCTCATTACTTCATAACTGTGCCTTTTGTGGTCTGCCACTGATTGGCCAGACTACATCAGTATTCCGTACTACACAGACAACTAATGTGCTGCTAATCTGTATGTACAATTCCAAAGGTGTGTGCATTTGACAGTTACATTTTATGCACTCTGTCTAGGGTGCTTCCACCTGTGTATTGTGTGTATGTCTGGGCCCACATTCATGGCATGTCCATCTTTTAGATGGTGACAGATAATGACATCTGGACAGTGAGTATGGACAACTGCTGACATGGGTATTGCTGAGAAGCATTGTGGTTGGCACTGCAGTTGTCAGAACATGGCCCTGTCACCCAGAGTACTGCCCATAGGCACTGAGACACAACCTTCCATGCCTACATGCTAACCACTTTCACACAATATTGAACACACAACAACCTAACACATGGACCCCTGCATATTGTACACATGCAACAATCTATCCTGTAGATTGGGCCAGCTCAGGTAATCTGTGCCCCACTGTTATTACACCTCACACTTACATGTTATTGCATTTCTACATAGGATTGGGGGGGGTCACACCTGACGACTTTAAACATTTGCTATAACTGTACTGGTATTTCGGGTACTCTGTTGGCTTCCATTTCATTTTGTATTCTGACCTATCCTGCAATCTGGAGACATATCAGTAGAGTACATATCTTAGGTTTTATTGACCTACATTTCAGTTTCAGACTTCTTACCCTTCAGAACTAACATACAACTGCCTGACCTGTTGTAGTCTGTCTGTGTAGGTCTGGAGGGGGGCTGTTCTCCATTGCCATCAAATGGAGGCCTTAGCCCAGTGTTTCTTTATGGTCATCTACAGCTGTCCTGCTGGCTGAGGCTGGTGGGGGGTATGTGAGCCTCACCGACATGCCCGTGTGTGTTCTATGGACATACATTTGGCCCCACCACATGTACTGCAGTGGGATTTGTCACCTTGTCCAGTACTGCCTAGTATGTTGACACCAGTATTTGTTATGGATTTCATGCTGCTCATATTGGTGTCCACTATCTGCTGCCATCCCATTCAGCCACCCAATTCCCTTACATGCTCACGTCCATACCATAGATACTACTATCAGAACATACGACTCCATTCAGCAATTGATAGGAAGACTGACTTACATTGCGGCTGAGCAAGTATTGAGGACAGCGCTGGAGGGCTGACTATGTCAGATGAACAAAGTACACTCCTTGAACATGGTAAAGCACAGGTAGTGTCATGTTTGGCATCCCTTTTACTGTATGTGCGAGTCAGAGAGAGGTGTCATTCCCTTGGTCCCTACTGTGTCAGTGTATGTGCTATGCATTGTCTCTTTGCCAAGGCCTGGGCATACTAGGTACACCTCCTTCTGCCTACATGGCCAGGCTCAGGTAGTTCCTCCTCCAAGTCTCTCTGTGCCTGTGATGGCCTTGGCAGTGGTAGGGGGCTGTGTGGCCTTGCCCCATGCTGTTCCTGCTGCAGCTGTTTCCACAGGATCATATTGTATAGCATGGCACATACTATGAACATTTGTGTACATGTAGCTGGAGAGTACTGCAAGGCACCACCAGAGATGTCCAGGCAGCAGAGCTGTGACTTGAGCATCCCAAACACATGCTCTATTATGACTCTTGTTTGTGCGTGTGCCTCATTATGGAGTTCTTGTTCAGGTGTGTGTGCATTTCTGAGGGGTGTCATCAGTCATGGCTCCAGTGCATAACCAACATCCCCCACTAGGTGGTCATATGGGATGTCCCCAATGGCAAATGACTGGTCTAGCTGTGTCATATACCAGATGTGGGAGTCCTGATAGCTTCCATGGCTCCCAGCACAAATATTCAAGATAATGCCCTGGGCAGGCATTGCACACGACCTGGCAGTTGATGGAGGGGAAGCCCTTGCAGTTTATGTAGACCCTACCCCACTCACCGGGTGGTGATTTGATGTGTATTTGCATGCAGTCTATAGCACCCACTACCTCAGGGTATTCTGCTATTTGGTGGAAGAGATGCATATTGCTGGTCAATACCTCACTGGTGTTGAGGAAATATATGTGCTCACCAGCATGTGCTGACATGGCATCCAGGAACTGGTGGAGTACACTGGATTCTGATGTCTGTGAGATTCCCATGATATCCCCAGTTGCCCTTTGGAAGGTACCTGTGGCTAGTATTCTTAAGCCTATACATAGCTTGGTATCCACTGGGATGGGTTCCCCTCTGTTGGTTCTGTGTGTGAGGCGTGGCCGGCACAGCTCAACAATTTGCTGTAGAATGTCCCTGTCCACCCTATAGTGCTTCACTATCTCCATCTTATGTAGCCCCTGGTAGGTTACCTTGGGTCTGTACACTCTTCTCTTTCTCCTCACTGTGGGTTGGTCATCAGCATTCATATCCTCACCACCCTCAGCCTCTTGCACATATTGATGTATGAGAGCGACAGCAGCCCCTAACATTTTGTTAGTTTGTCAGGTAAAATTTCCCCCCATATGTGTACACCAGTGGTGGAGAGTTTGTGTGAAAAAAAAACAGACTGGAAGGTGTTTGCATAGTTTATAGTAGTGGATGCAAAACAAACTAACTGAAGCAACAGAAGTTGAAACAAACTAAGATGAATGAAACAAAATCCACGTCAGCAGAACCAGCAGCAAAAAGTCCAATATTAAGTGTTTTATTAACATCCACTTTTCGTTCAAGAAAACTGAACTTCTTCAGACAAACATCAAAAGGTAACAAATGTAAAAAAACTCCTTAAATACACAATTAACAACACATGGTACATTTGAATGGACCAACCAACTGATTAAAACTCGCTGACATCAATATGTGGGAAAAAGCTGATCTCAAAGCTTCTCAAAGAGCTACTACATACAAAAGTCAGATCTTTACAAATTGTGTTTTGAAGTCAAACAACTAACCAAAATGAAATAAAAAATTATCAATGAAAATGTGTCTAAACATAAAGTGTTTAAAACCAAGAAAAACATAATAAATGGAACCAATTAATAACTTAAAATAAAAAATAAAACATAAAAAATAGTAAGTCACGAATGGAAAATAAAAATGAAAAATAATAAAATTACCTCTGCATACTTCTGAGTTTCAAAATGCAAGCTAAACTTACTCTGTCATTAAGACCAGGAGGTCTGTATGAACAGAGTTTCAGCTGCCAAATCACTTCTAGGTGCTCTAATAATAGTTGAAAAGGACCCCCCCTGATGTCAAAGGGAACCTGTCCTAACACCCTAAAAGTAAAACTGTGCTGAGGGTGGTCGTTAACATGTTTCGCCAAAGCGTTTTCACACTTATTTTTCCTAATACAATATAAATGCTCATAGATTCTTTCGTTAAAACCTCTGTCAGTCTTGCCCACATAAAATGCTGGGCAAGACTGGCAGCAAGCTAAATAAACAACCGATCGGGATTTGCAGTTGAATCTACCAACAGTGGAAAAAGAAGACCAAGCAATTTTAAATCTCGAACCAGTGGCAATGTGCCTGCACATGTTGCAACTCTCACATTTGAAAGTGCCCTCTACTCTGACACGAGTGTCCTTTTTTGTTTCTAATATCTGTTTGAGGTTATCACCCCTCCTGTATATAAAACTAGGCAAAGTACCAAGCCTGGCTTGTAAGGCATCGTCACACCAGAAAATACTCCAGTTCTTGACAAACACCTCCTTAATTAAGTGAATCTCAGCACTATAATTAGTGATGAAATAAATAGAAGTGTCTACTTTCTTGTTGTCTACAAAGACTTCAGGCATGACTGGGGTGAATGTTCTAGTGGACAACTTGTGAACAAACTGCTTTGTAAAATAGGTTTATAAACACCCCCATACCTTTTAGTCTGGACCTCAGTAACCAGGTCCTGAATAAACTTGTCTGGGTAACCTCTGTGTAGAAACAATCCCTTAATAAACTCACATTCTTCTAAATTAATTAAGGAGGGCACTTTCAAATGTGAGAGTTGCAACATGTCTTTGTCTGGAAAGTTCAATATTTCCAGAGAACAACTACAGGCCCTCAATCAACTAAAGGAGTTTTCTGTCAGGGTTATGAAACCCGACAAAGGAGGGGGGTTGGTAGTATTTGAGAACAGTCTTTACAATGAAAAAATGACTTTAGTTTTGGACACCCCTGCCTATAACACTTCTTCCCTCAATGAAATGAATACCAGAATTAACAGGATTAAGGGTTATTATAGGGACTTATTCATAGAAGGGAGAATAGACCTTGATACTTATGAATATATTAACATTTCCCAGCCCAGGACGCCTGTGATGTTTGGTATTCCCAAGGTCCACAAGAATTTGGTGGATCCCCCTATGAGGGCGTTAGTTGATGGGAGGTCCTCTATTTCTTATCCATCAGCAAAATACATTGACTTTTTGTTGTCTAAGTATTTGGAATTGGTTCCAAGCATATGCAAAGACTCTTGGAGCTTTCTTGCTAGTATCAACAACATTGGTTTTGATGGTTCCTATAATTTTCTAACAGTCGACGTCGTCGACTTATATACCTCAATACCACACCAAGAGGCCATTGAATGGTTGGAATTGCTGTTGATGGAATTTAAAGCTCCAAGGGATGAGATCAACAACATCACAGAATTGTTGGACATAGTTTTGTCCTCCAATTTTTTCATCTTTGGAAAGGAATATTACATCCAGAAGCGTGGTATAGCGATGGGTTCCCCCTGTGGGGCCATCGTAGCCAATATGTTCATGGCATATTGGGAGAAAGAATTTGTCCTCAAACATCCAATTTGGAAGGAGAGAATTGGTTATTACACCAGGTTTTTGGATGATATCTTTATTCTCTTTAGGGGTGATGAATTGGAGGCACAAATGCTTGTTGATTATTTCAACCAAACAACCCCATTTCTTAGATTCACTTCCAAATTTAAGGTTAATGAGATAGATTACTTGGATGTTAAACTTAAAAAGGATCCAAGTAATTCTAGGTTTATATCGTCCATTTTCCGTAAGGAGACGTATGTTAACTCATTTTTACACTTCACAAGTGCCCACCCTTTTAAATTAAAAAAAGCAATCATCAAGGGACAGTTGGTTAGGGCGGTTAGAATGTGTAGTGAACTCAAAGATTTTGAAAGTGAATGTGTTGTATTAACTGAGTTTTTCACTAATAGGGGCTACCCCCCACTTATTATAGAAGAACTAGTTGTAGAAGTCACAAACAAAAGATTAAGGGGCGTTTTTAGACCATTAATTAGTAATAAAACAATCACCCCGTCTGTGAATATCAGTAACTCTAGTGAGCACTTGTCTACAGAGCCTTGCACGGAAGACAGGTCTGACAAGGCTAAATGTGAGTACACCTTGTCTTTTTCACCAAGTTTCAATTTGAACTCTAAAGAAATTTCGGAAATTATAGATAAGAATTGGTATTTTATTACCAATAATTCCTTTTTGGTGGAGAAACTTGGCGTTAAACCGAGGTTCACATATAGAAGAGGCAACAACATTAAGGAATTATTGCAAAGGAATCAATCTAACCAAAGGCTAGAGAGAATTAGAGGTTGTTTCAGTTGTGGTACATGTAATTGGTGCCATGTTGTGCGCACAGGGAATTCCTTTAGCATAGGATACAAAAAATATGAGATTAATTGTAAAATCAACTGTGAAACTAAATCTATTGTATATGTAGCTCTCTGTGTCTGCTGTCCGGCATTCTATGTCGGAAAAACCGACAGGAAATTCAGAGAGCGCATATACCAACACATCTATGCCATTAGGAATAATAAATGTGAAAATGCCCTTGCCAAACATGTAGAATCAAATCCTGGGCACAACTTTGTTTTTATGGGCATTGACTGTATGTATAGATCTATTAGGGGTGGCCCTACCTCCCTTTTATTAGAGATTTTGGAACTGGAATGGCAACTTAAGCTCGATGCCTTTAATATTCCAGGATTAAACAAGAGCTGCAACATTGCCCCTGTTCTAAAATATAGATCTTTTTTACGTTGACAGTACATACGTATTACCAGTGTATGCCAATCTATTTTATGTTTAAGTTTATTTTATCTTGTATTTTTTATTTTTATGTTTTTAGAAATCTGTTTTAGCATAGATTTTTTAACTTGGCAGTAATTTATTTTATTACATATTGTGTGTTTTTTGCTGCTTTATTTAAAAAGGCTAGTTGATATGCTGCTGATAAAGCCAGTGTTGCTTTAAATACATTTAAATATATAGGAAGTGATGTATTTTTCCTTGTTACAGCTGTTTAGAATGAAGGTGCCTATACTATAAAATCCATTTGGCGCCTTTTTACTGTGTTTTTTGCCTCTGATGAAGCTACTTTGCTGTTGTAGCGAAAACGCTGTTTGTTCATTATTGTAATAAAAGTGCGTTAAGGCTCCGGAGACTTGTTTGACTGCCTGGCACAGATAAAGTTGTGTATTGCACAGTTTGCACAAAATGTCCCTGTTTTTACATAGGTAAAACAGAGCATACATTGAAGAGTAGAATTTATGAAGATGTAAGGACATAAAGAACAGAAAAGAAACAAACACTCCAGCCAGACATAATATAGAATATCCTGACCGCATGTTTAAATTTATAATATTAGAGGTAATTACACCGGATGTAAGGGGTGGCCCATGGGCACTCATATTAGAAAAGCAAGAGGCCTTATGGCAACTAAGAACGAATGCCCTACAATGGCCAGGGCTAAATGATTGTTTTTCACTTGCATGTTTTTAAAACTAAAAGCTTTAGAGAGATGAATTATAAAGTGTTTTATATAAAAGAAGCTAGGATTTTATGTACTTCATTATTTATTTATTTATTATTCTATTTATTATTTTAGTATTTAGGTGTTGACATTTGTATCTTTAAGGATGTTTTAATTAGATATGTAAGGGAAGGGGGCGTGTTTTATGATTGTTAGCTATTTAAATTAGATTGATTTTAGTAACTAATTAATTCTGAAGAAGTTCCTGACTGAGCAGGGACGGAAGCTTGTGCTATATTGTGTGGATCTATCATTTTTTGGATAAATGATTTGTGCAATACTTTATTTGTGGAACTACTCACTTTCTGGACCAATATCAGCTGTTTCTCCAGCTCCGTTTGTGACAATTTTGTATTTTGTTTTTTTTGTGCTCTTTTTTTTACTTCTATAATCTGACATATAGTAAAAGAAAGTGCACTACAGGAATTAATTAGAAGGGATGATATAGTGGTTAAACCAGTCAATAAAGGTGGAGCCACAGTGATAATGGAATCTGTCAATTATCGAAGGAAGATGAAGATGTTACGTGATACTAAGACGTACAAAAGATTTCTAAACTGGATGTTAATAGAATTATAAATAATGTACAAGACACCCTCTATGATATGCTTATAACCAGACAACTAGCTGAGGAACTATTTGATTACTTTGAGGTCACTCATCCCCAAATACCATCTATAAGTGGATTGCCAAAAATGCATAAAAATAAAGAAGATCTTCCAATGCACCCTATAGTCTCATGGAGAGGGTGGATTACCGAACCCCTGTCAGTCTACATAGAAGAATTGAAAAAGCTACTACCAAGAGCAACCACTGTATTGAAAGACACTGCTAACCTTTTGGGAAAATTGTACAAGGTATTGGGTAGACGTGATAGTTATTTAACCTTGACATTGGTCACTATGGTCATATGCAGTTTATTTACTATGATACTCAATCAATATGGCATTGGAGCCATTAAACATTTGGCACATTTGGATCACTCTAACATTGAGCAGATCTGTCTCTGTTATTGGACTTAGTATTGGAAACAATATATTTGTTTAGGGAACAAACTCTATTGGCAAAGATGGGGAGTAGTAATGGGCACCCCCTCCGCAAATAGCTACCACAACCTAGTTCTAGCCCAATGGGAGTCTAAACATGTTTTGAATGTCTCAAATCCTTGGAGTAAGAACTTGGTCTTTTATGGACATTTTGTGGACAATATTCGTATCATATGGGAAGGTACTGAAGGTCATCTATCAGAGTTTGTCAGTTACCTGGGAACCACCACCACATTCCTGGAGTTTGAGGTTCATACATCCAAATTGGAAATAGAGTTCCTTGATATGAAGTTATGATTGGATACAGTTATGGGCCTTGATACCACTCTATATAGAAAGGATACTTGGAGAAACCATCTTTTACACAAAAGTAATATGCACCCTAGACACATCTTCTCCAGCATTATGGAGCATCATATTATTCATCTATCAAGGCTGTGTAATAAAGATGAGACCTTTTTGTTTGAACAAGAGAAACTAATGAATAATTTTAAGAATAGGGACTCCTCTAAAAAGATATTAAAGTGGATTCACACCAGGCCATGGAAATAAGAAAAGGGAGAGGATACCCTTAATATTTTGAACATGGATCTATAAGCAGAAATAGGAACAAAAATGGAGAATCAATTAACTGAAGGCTAGCGTATATTCTGACATATAGTACCGACACCCTGCAGATAAGTAATATTATTAAACAATATTCGCCCATTCTTATGGCGGATGATGCATTAAAAAGTATAGTAGAGGAAGCTCTGGGATTTGTGTTCAAGAATAAAAAGAATCTAAAGAGACTCTTCTGTGGCAAAGATGGTGTTCAAGAACTGTTTTGTGATTTGAAGAAAGAAGGCACCTTTAAATGCTGAAGATGCAAGGCATGTATTTATATTGACACTTACAATTTATTGCATCATCCAATTACAGGATGAGAATACCGCTTTAAGGGTTATGCTAATTATATTACTAAACACCTAGTTCATGTGGCTAGCTGTCAAAACTGCTCTGCCTATTATATTGGAAAGACAGATCGGCAATTTAAGGAAAGGATTCTTCGTGATTTGCGTGATATACACAACTTGGTTAAAAGCAATGCACCAGCTTGTCGCGCAATGACTTTTCCATCACACTCCTTCAAATTTATGGTACTGAAATGGACATCAAAGGACATGAGAGGTGGTGACATACAGAACAAAACTGAAATAGCAACGTTAAATTGATAACTGACCTAAGAGCAGACCATACATCAGGCTTGAAAGTGGTAGTTCCCCTAAAACCTATCCTAAAAGGACAACATCCTTTTAAGTAAATCCTATTGGTTAGAAAAGAAGGTTTGTCCTAATTCTGATGGTTGATTGGATAGGGTTGAATTCTCTTAATAGGACAAAAACGAAGGCATTGGTCCTGCATGCAACCAAGGATTGGTGGAGATTTAATTTAAGTTTTACAAAGTGATTTCAACTAATAGAATCTGAGGAAGGCTACGGCCGAAAGCACTTATCCTATTATTCATTCTCCCAGAAAGTTTTATTTGAGATTGCTTTTACGTTCAAGGTGCTGTTACCAAATAAACATTCTTTACATTAATTGTTGATTTTATGCTGTTTATTGTCCAAGGAAGGTGTTCTGCCTGCGGCGGTACATTCAGAATTCTTTACCTATGATTTTCTTCTCTTCTCTTCTTGGACTACCTTTAGCAATTACCAGGTCTGTTGTACTTGATTCAGTTATTTCTGAATGATAGGCCTTGAATATCAAGCAAAGTTTATCTCTATACAACCCTTACACTATACTGTGCTGCATAATGTACCCTTTAAACCTTTGTTGGTTAGCCTTGAGTGAGTTTATCTGACTTGTCATGCTGGTTCAACGGACTGAGTCATTTATTTATTTATATAGTTTGTTTACTGGGGAAACTTAGCTGTACACAAGGGCAGCTCTTTCAGTAGAGGCCTGGGTAGAAAAGCTCCATATACATAGAGCTGAAGAACGACACATTCTACAATCACATTTTCACATTCTATGCAAATAATAAAACCTAATAGTAATACACAAGACATTATTCATTTGTACTTAATAGTAAAACATAGCAGTACAGAAGGGCTTACCAATGCACTTAATATATGTTTCTAATGGTACATTGTAAAAATGTTTAAGCATTTAAGTATTCAGGTGGTTCAACAGACTTTTCTGAAAAGAAAGTCTAGGGCTAGTGATAGTTTAGAGTTTTATTTTTATACAAGGAATAAGATCATTTAGAAACTACAGAGATTAATACAACAACACTTAGCTCTAGTTGGAAAAAATGCCAACTACAGTTTAACATATTGAATTATTATTTTTTAATCTTATTTTGGAGTATAACAACAGGGGATGGGAGGGTGGCCTAATGGTTAAGGTGTTTGCCTTACAAACACAAGGTGCAGGGTTTGAGTCTCACAAGGGATAATTGGCTAGTCTTAAAATGGCTCGCAAGGGCAGTTAGCTTAGTACTAATCTATGAACCTATGATAGTACTTAAGGAGGAGTTACTTTAAGTTTGAAGATGTGTGAGTTTTCAATGAGTCTAATAAGGAGTGTGATGAAGTTCTAGGCCTTGGTGAAATGGCTGGAGTACATGGTAACTCTGGTTATGTTGCTGGACTTTTGAACCATGAGGAGATGTTTGCCATGAGAGTAGAGTTGGTGATTGGGGTATACCTTTGTAACAAAGATGCTAGGGTAGGGCACCTTTGCAGGTGATGCACTACACACTATTTGATACTCGTTGCTGACTGACATTAAGGTAGTGGGGCAGCTCTAGCCAGTTAAGGTGCTTACGGGCAAAATGTAGTGATGAGAAGAGTAAGCTTTACTGGATGAGACTTGGATTTTGTATTGCAGCTCTGCTCAGGTTTGCTCTTCTGTCTGGTCTGGATTTTGGTGAAAATTGGTGAGACATATAAAAGCATGAGAAGAAAATAAGAGGTGAGGGCTGTCCTGCTACTTTTGCTGAGCTAGTGTTTAGCTCTGTATAAGACTCCCACCTTTTGGTGTTTTTTTTTTTTTGATAGTGTGTTGAGTATGCAAGTCAAATTTTAAGTTATTGTCAATAGTGACACCTAATGGTTTAGTGTTGAAGACTACTTCAATTACTGAGTTGTTGGAAGAGGTGATTTTGAAGTCCATTTTGCAATAAGCATAGGACTTGGGGGTGAAAAGGAGTAGTTTTGTCTTCTTTGGATTTAGGATGAGTTAGGATTTAGCCAGCCATGTTTCAATGGAGAAGAAGGAGTCTTGAGTGAGTTGCTGAAGCTGAGTACGGCTTTGGGCTAAGCGTGCAGGAGTTGAATCATCAGCGATGAATGTTCACAAGTAGAATCATCAATGATGAGCATGCAGGAGTAGAATCATCAGTAATGAGTGTGCAGGAGTAGAATCATCAGCGATCAGCGTGCAGGAGTAGAATCATCAGCGATGAGCGTGCAGGAGTAGAATCATCAGCGATGAGTGTGCAGGAGTAGAATCATCAGCAACGAGTGTGCGGGAGTAGAATCATCAGTAATGAGTGTGCAGGAGTAGAATCATCAGCGATGAGTGTGCAGGAATAGAATCATCAGCGATGAGTGTGCAGGAGTATAATCATCAGCGATGAGTGTGCAGGAGTATAATCATCAGCGATGAGTGTGCAGGAGTAGAATCATCAGCAATGAGTGTGCAGAAGTAGAATCATCAGCGATGAGTGTGCAGGAGTGGAATCATCAGCGATGAGTGTGCAGGAGTAGAATCATCAGCGATGAGTGTGCAGGAGTAGAATCATCAGCCACGAGCGTGCAGGAGTAGAATCATCAGCGACGAGTGTGCAGGAGTAGAATCATCAGCGACGAGTGTGCAGGAGCAGAATCATCAGCGACGAGTGTGCAGGAGCAGAATCATCAGCGACGAATGTGCAGGAGTAGAATCATCAGCGATGAATGTGCAGGAGTAGAATCATCAGCGATGAGTGTGCAGGAGTAGAATCATCAGTGATGAGTGTGCAGGAGTATAATCATCAGCGATGAGTGTGCAGGAGTATAGTCATCAGCGATGAGTGTGCAGGAGTAGAATCATCAGCGATGAGTGTGCAGGAGTGGAATCATCAGCGATGAGTGTGCAGGAGTGGAATCATCAGCGATGAGTGTGCAGGAGTGGAATCATCAGCGATGAGTGTGCAGGAGTAGAATCATCAGCGATGAGCGTGCAGGAGTAGAATCATCAGCGATGAGCGTGCAGGAGTAAAATCATCAGCGATGAGTGTGCTGGAGCAGAATCATCAGCGATGAGTGTGCAGGAGCAGAATCATCAGTGATGAGTGTGCAGGAGTAGAATCATCAGTAATGAGTATGTAGGAGTAGAATCATCAGTGATCAGTGTGCAGGAATAGAATCATCAGCAATGAGCGTGCAGGAGTAGAATCATCAGCGATGAGCGTGCAGGAGTAGAATAATCAGCGATGAGTGTGCAGGAGCAGAATCATCAGCGATGAGTGTGCAGGAGTAGAATCATCAGTGATGAGTGTGCAGGAGTAGAATCATCAGTAATGAGTATGTAGGAGTAGAATCATCAGCGATCAGCGTGCAGGAGTAGAATCATCAGCGATGAGCGTGCAGGAGTTGAATCATCAGCAATGAGCGTGCAGGAGTAGAATCATCAGCGATGAATGTGCACGAGTAGACTCATCAGTGATGAGTGTGCAGGAGTAGAATCATCAGTAATGAGTGTGCAGGAGTAGAATCATCAGCGACGAGTGTGCAGGAGTAGAATCATCAGCGACGAGTGTGCAGGAGTAGAATCATCAGTAATGAGTGTGCAGGAGTAGAATCATCAGTGATGAGTGTGCAGGAGTAGAATCATCAGTGATGAGTGTGCAGGAGTAGAATCATTAGTAATGAGTGTGTAGGAGTAGAATCATCAGCGATGAGCATGCAAGAGTAGAATCATCAGTGATGAGTGGGCAGGAGTAGAATCATCAGCGATGAGCGTGCAGGAGTAGAATCATCAGCGATGAATGTGCACTAGTAGACTCATCAGTGATGAGTGTGCAGGAGTAGAATCATCAGCGATGAGTGTGCAGGAGTAGAATCATCAGCGATGAGCGTACACAAGTAGAATCATCAGCATATTGGAATAGGTTGGCATATTTGACAGCAGTGAGCAAAGTGTTAATAAAGATGCTGAACAGGGGGGGGGGGTTCCAGCTACCGATCCTTGGGGTACCGCAACATATACTGGTAAGAAGGTGAAGTACCTTGATTGCTGTTAAACAGCTTGTGACCTACCTGACAGGTAATTTTGAAATGAGGAGATGACAGGATGTGATAGGCCCAAGGATGCTAGAGGAAACGTAGCTTTTCAGGGGAAAGTATATGAAAGACGTTTGATAAGTCTAAGAATAGTGCAGATATTGTTTATGTTGATTTTTTGATTGATGGTATTTATTAAGTTGATTAATACAGTGTTAGTATTGTGGTTTGGTCTGAAACCATGTTGGGTAGGAGAGAACAGATTTTTGTCAAAGATATTTATAAGTAGTTGAATGTGGATGCATTTCTCCTGAATTCTAGACAAGAGGAATAGAATGGCTATGGACCTGTAGCTGGAGAGTTCAGTGATGCCGACTCCTTTGTACAGAGGCAGGATAAAATATTTCTTCCAGTGGGACTTCCCCAGTCAAAAAATGAATGAATAAATGCATAAACAAATAATGAGAATTGAGAAAGGCTAGACTTATGGCTTCAACAGCAACTTTAAGACAATTGTTTGATAAATAATCAATAGCTAAGGTGGTACATTTACGTTTGAGGAGGTACTTCTTTATGGTAGAGATAGGAGTGCACCTGAAGAAGAAGGCACTGGAATAGTTAGTGGGTTGAGAAACATATTTTTGGATTGCTATTGTTATTTCTATTGAGTAATGAATTTATAGTGTCATTAACTGGGAGATGAACAGAGAGGCAGCACTTTCTTGATCCATATCAAGGCATAGGTTGTGGTGCTGATTCCTCCCAGGAGCTAATAGTTTTTAATGGTACCCCAGAACTCTTTTTGTTTTTATATGGTGAGTGCTTTATGAGTCAAAACATTAGTGGTTTTATCTATCTTGACTTTTTTGGTAAGATTGCAGAGATATCTAAAGTTTTGGTGGTCTTGTGGATTTTGATTGTGTTGCCGTTGCCAGCTTTTCCAGGCTTTATCCCTTTTACACATGAGTATGTTGCTGTCAGAGGACTAACAGTGGTAGGGCTCTGCCTGATTCCTTTTCTTCTTATTATTGGAGTTTGATTATTTAATACATTAAGGAAAGTTGTTTTAAACAGACGTACAGCATCATCTAGAGGAATGGTTCTAAGCAGATTCCAGCTGATTGATCTTAGAATGGATATGAATGTGTTGGGATTAAAATTGTTTAGATCAAACACTTTGATAAAGTGATATTTTATGGGTACCCTGGCAGGTATTTCTAATTGCAAAGGTGAAGAGGTGATCACTAAGTGTGTTTGGAAAGGTTCCTGAGGATGATAGTTTGTTTGGAATGGTGGTCAATATTAATTCTAGAATGGATTGTTTATTATTGGGCTTGTTGATCCTAGTTGAGGTTTAGATAATTTAAGTGAAGCTAAATAGATTTAGTGATAGGGTGGGGATGTCAGTAGTAAGAGACAGTCAATCTATGGTTGAGTCCCCCAGAATAACTATTTCATAATGGATAGTTGATGTTTTTATAGGTCCATAGATTAGTACTAGGCTTACGGCCCCTGTGGGCCATTTTAAGCCTAGCCAATTACCCCATGTGAGAATTGAACCCTGCACCTTGTGTCTGTAAGGTGAACACCTTAACCATTATGCCAACCCCCTCTGCATCAAGACCCACTCAAAACAATGGTATTTTCTCACATTCTTTGGATCATCAATGTTCTGTTAATGTTGTCACGTTTGCCTCCCCTCCATAAAACCCCATTGATCCATATCTATCGATTTTGGCATTACATTTGTTATGTTTTTAGCCAGTATAGACATGAACACTTTATAGTCATGGTTTAATATTGAAATGAGCCTGTATGAAGCTGGATCTGATGGATCTTTACCCTCTTTAGGTATTACAGCTACCAATGCTTTCTTCCAGGATGGTGGTACTCCTTCTCCTCATCTTAAAATACTGTTAAACAAAACCTTCCAGATCTTTATCATTTTTCCCTCCTAGCTTCCAAACTTCCACAGGAATACCCTCTATTCCTGTGGACTTTCCTGTAGATTGGTTATACATCACATTTTTTATCTCATCCCCTCCTATCCTAACCATTAGTAACTGAGCCTCATCTACTTCTAACTTTGGCATATTTAATTCCTCCATAAACATTTCCATTTGTATCTTTTCTTGATTTTCATATTTCTCTGCTTTATACAGATTTTCATAAAATGTCTAAAATATTCTAATACCTCTACAGGATCTCTTGTTACCTTCCTTGTTATAGGCTCTCTAAGCTTGACGACAGCCCATTCTACTTGCTGTTGCCTGAGTCATTGTGCTAAATGTTTTTGCTATCTAATGTTATTATCAAAAAACAGTTGCTTAACAGCAATCTTTCTAAGCTCACGCATATTATTGAGGTAAACCCTTATTTTCTGCCTAGCATTTTGAAGCTGATCCTCTTCTTGTTCTGTGAGATTCCCCCTGTTTTGTAAAACTTTAACATTTGTCAGTCCCTATTAATAATTATTGTTACTTCTTAAAGTCCCTTTGCCAGTATTGACATAAACATTTTATAATCTGTATTTAGAAGTGAAATATAAAAGGCTGGGGGCATGGCCAAGATGGTGACAGGCTAACAGCTTAGTTTCCCAGGTCTGCTATTTGAGTTATTTTCTGACAGAAATTATTAAGTTTTCACATCATAGATTCTTTAACTTCATAGATTATCTTCTTTTTCAGATTAGTTATTTATTTATTTATTTATTTATTTATTTATTTATTTATTTATTAATTTATTGACATTTGTTAACCGGGTTAGTCCAACTGGGCTTGGGACCCATTTTCAGTGGAGACCCGAGGAGAAAGGCTCCAAGAAATGCAGCCGTTTACAACACAGGTTATACAATCACTAAGTAGGTATTTTACAAGCACAGTTTACACAAGTAGATGATAATACTTAAAAAAGAGAGAGAAGTTATACATTGTTGAATATGAACAAATTGGTTTCAAAATATATATGTTAGACAAATCAAAGAAGAAATTTAAAGGCAGTATACCTGTATTATATTACAGGGTAGCAGTGTAGTTTCATATTTACATATTTACATATTTACATTACTGGTTTGTTTTGTCAGTGCAGGTATCAGAGATTCGGGGAGAAAAAAAGGCTTGATTTGGTCAAAAACAGTTTGAGAAAAAAAGGGGGGAATGACATAGGGTATGGGGAAAGTTATCAAGTTGGGGCTTGGCAAGGACAGATTTTAGATTTTAGTAGGTGAGCTTTTTTCTTTAAAATGGGATGGGTGAATGATGGAACAGATGTCCCTGGGAAGTTTGTTCCAGGTTTGGGCAATGGAGGATTTGTAGAGGTATTTGCCGATAGGTTTTTTTTGGGGGTTGATGGGTTTGTAGAAGTAGTTGGTTAGAGGTACGAAGAGTATGGGGAGGAGAATAGATTGAGATGAAAGAAGAGAGGGTAGGGCAGAATAAAGATTTGTAGAAAAGGGAGTGTAGCATTTGAAGTTGAGATAGCTGCAATAAGTGGGGAAATTCGAGCCAGTGTAGGTAGTTAAGGAATAGGCAGTGGTGTGCATTATATGGTGAGTTTGTAACAAATCTAGCTATCTTATGGTATGTTTGTTGAAGTTTGTTTAAGGTAGTAGTTTGGATATGGGTAAATATAGGGGCAGCATAAAGAAGGGAGGGAAAGAGAAAAGCTTGGCCAAGGGATAGCCTAGCATTGGATATTAGGTATCTTTTGTTCCGATATAGAAGACCTAGTTTCTGGTGAGTCTTTTTTATACTGTGTAGTAAGTCTGTATTAAACTTCAGTTCATCATCGATAATGACTCCTAGAAGTTTAGTTTGGGTTTCTAGTTTGATAGTAGTGTTATTTGAAGAAGTGATAGTAAAGGTGGATTTGTGGTAAGAGAGAGTGGGGAAGACAAAGTAACAGTTTGATCTTTTTGGGGTTGAGGATCTGTAGGTTATTGTTTAGCTACTGTTCAGCAGAGAGGAAGGTCTGTTGGGTAAGACTATGAAGTTTGGATATGCTGTCAGAGATACAGATGAGGGTAGAATTGTCAGCATATTGGATGAGGGAAGATTGTTTACAAGATGTGTGGAGGTCATTAGTAAAGATGTTAAAGAGGAGGGGTCCCAAGATGGAGCCCTGGGGAACTCCTGTTGGAACAGGGATAAAAGAAGAAGTGGAAGAGAGCCATCTTACTGATTGTTTCCAGTGTGTTAAGTAGCTGGAGAACCAGGTAAGGATGGAGGTAGATAGGTTAAGATTATCAAGTTTGGATAGCAGTAGGGGATGTGAGACTGTATCAAAGGCTTTTGAAAGTCAAGGAAGAGACAGGATAGAAGTTTATTTTTGTCCAGGGCATCAGCAATGGTATGGGTAAAGGATAGTAGGGCAGTAGTTGTGCTGTGGTGAGGACGAAGACCATGTTGGGTGGGGGTGAGGAGATTATGTTGGAGCAGGTAGTTGAGTAGTTGGGAGTGGACACATTTTTCAAGAATCTTAGAGAGGGGGAAATAGGATGGCTATGGGTCAGTAATTAGAAGGGTCAGTAGAATTGCCACCTTTGTGCAGAGGAATGGTGAAAAAGGATTTCCAGAGAGTGGGGACAGGGTTTGAGTTTATAAAGAAGAGATCTTATATAGGAGGTGGAGACAGGATGTAGTGAGAATGGAGGATTGTCAGGTAGGCTGGGTGGGGTAGACAGGGGAGTGGTCTTACAGTTTGATGGGATGAGTGACTGAATAGTATTAATAAAGTGATTGTTAAGAAGGGTAGCTGTGTCTAGAGGGTTTGTTTTGGGAAAGGGGCTGGGTGTTGATAAATGGCCTGGGGCCAGGATTCTGTTTATTGTAATCCAGAATTTCTGAGGGTTTGATTTGTAAGTAAGTTGGCCAGAGTTGTAAAATGACTTTTTATCTGCATTGGCTTGTTTCTTAGTAAGGTTTCTGAGGTGCTTATAGTGGTGAAGGTGGGATAATACTTTAGTTTTGGTCCAGGCTTTCCAGGCTTTATCTCTGTTGAGCATGAGGGACTTAGTTTGTTTGGAGAGACATGGGGATTGATTGGATTTTATTCAAATTCTTCTAGAAGGAGCAAGGGAGTTAAGGGTAGTCAGGAAGATGTTATTAAAGCTGCTGACTGCATCATCTAGTTACATATTTTTTAGGAAGGACCAGTCAACGGAAGATATATTTGAGTTGAATTGTGTTAGATTAAAATTGGTGAGTGTACGGCAGTCCTGATATAGATGAGGTTTGGAGGGTTGGGTGTTGAATCTGAGGGCAGCGGTGGGGAGGTGATCACTAAGTTGGTCTGGTAGATTAATAGGGTTGTGGTAATGGTGGGGGCAGTTGGTAAGTATCCAGTCTATTATGGAGCTAGAAGATGTATTTCTAAGGATTCGGGTGGGGGACGATATGAGTTGATGGAAGCCATGTACGTTAATACTATTTTGGGGAGAGTCAGTTTTCAGTTTGGACCAGTCTAAGTTGACATCTCCCAAGATGAGGGTTTCATAAGTTATGTTATGGGAAAACCGGACAGTATGTTTTCAAGAATGTTTAGGTTGTTTCCAGGAGGGTTATAGTTGGAAGCAATAGTTATTTTCTTGTGAGGGTTGAGGTGGCAGTTGAGTATTATAAGTTCTGCTGGGTGGAAGTTGGGGACTGTTATGGGAAGTGGTGATAGATTGAGGTTGTTAGAATGGAGGATGGTGACTCCACCACCTTTTTTTGGATATCTATCTGAGCGATATATGTTATAGCCTGGTGGGAGAATTTCACTGTCGGAGATATATGGTTTAAGCCAGGTTTCAGATAGTGTGAGGATGTGAGGGGTTGTATGGGTTATCCAGGCATGGAAGTCAGTGATTTTATTGGCTAGGCTTTGAATATTTAGAGAGTATATGGCAAGGTGTTTGGAGGGGGATGATCCAGTTGTAGTGGGCAGGGAAGGTTGAAAATTGTTTGGTGAAGGAGGGGGGTTTGAGGATGAGCGATGTGGGTGGCTGGGAGGGGGGAGTTTGGGCCAGGATTGGAGTGTATATCTCCTGATAACAGTGTGCTAGTAGTGGGTAGTGAGAGTAGAGGGAAGTGTGAATGTAGTTTGTAGAGTTTGGTTTTAGATTTAGAGTTAGGCAGAATTGTGTGCAATTGGGGTAGTTTGTGTGTACATGTGACAGGGAGGTTAAATAAGGCAGGAGAAATGAAGCAGAAGGAGGATGTTGTGAAGTTTGCAGAGTTGTAGGTGGTTGTGGAATGTAGTGTTAGGGGTGATGGAAGTGATAAGAGGTTTGGGTTGAGAGGAGAAATAGGAATGGGATAGAAATAATAAGATGTTTCATTTTTATATTGGGGAGGAATAATATGATAAAGTTCTTAATTACAGAAATAGTTTAGAGTAAGGAGTGATGTATTGAAAGGTTGTATCAGGTTACAGGGGAAAGGAAGGTAGAGTGGGTACACAGTTGTTAGAGCTAAGACAGGAAGTTAACAGCTATTTGGATAGCTAGGGGGAAAGGGAGGGACAGGATGGTATAAAGGAAATTATAATGGGGTGGGTGGGAATAGGGGTAGGGTAGGAGAGAGAAGAGAGCCTGAGCATAGTGAGTGCAAATGGAGCGAGGCTAACACCCAGGACCAGAAAGACCAAGAAAACAATCAATTAGAGAGATATTGCTACTGGCTGGGAAGAGGAGGATGGAGGGGATACTGGAAAGCAAAGCTTATAGTTAGAGAGAGAGAAAAAGGCAGGAAGGCTTTAGGAAAACAGGAGAGAGCCCAAAGGTCTGTGGTTAACATGTAGTGAAAAAGTGCAAAGAGAGAAAGTCTCTAGCAATGGAGTGTAAGAGCCCAAACAGTGAGGCTTTAGAGGGAGGCACAGGTAATGCAGAGGGTAGAATCGCAGGAAGGCAAAGGCTATATGAGGGAGTCTAGTTTGGAAATGAGAGAAAGTCAGAGGAATGTGCAAAGCAAGGGGGGGGATCAAGAACAAGGAGTAAAAGGGTGAGGAGTGAGGGAGAGGAGAACAAGAGAGAATATAGGGAGGTTGGAGCTGTTAGCATCTTGTCGGGAACAAATAGGTAATGCAGTTTATTCACATCAGGTTTCTAGCTGGTACGGTTACAATTAGGCAAAGTAATAGACTTTACAAATAGTTATGGTTCCCTTTGCAATAAGTCATTCACTGGAACACATACTTAAGTGGTCCTTTTGGAGCTTAAGTATAGCATCAGGCTCAATGGCCAAATAAAGGGAGGATGTCCACGAGAATAGTGTTTCAGGTGAACTATAGAGAGGGTTCTGCTAAGGGCTAAAAACAAAAAGGAGGGGGGGTAATTATAGCACAAGAAGGGGCTATAAAAAGACATAGATATGTGTATTGATAAAATACAATTATTATATTTGTGTACTACAAGAGAAACAAAAGGAAACACTAACAATAGAGTTTTGCCACGTCTCGGTGGTTTAAGGAACAAATGCCAGAGAGACCTCATTGGGTTAGCTTTACAGGCCATAAAAGCAACACAGTTGTATAAAAACAGCATGACAGACTTTTAGTAGCCATCATTGAAGCAGTACAAATTTGTAGAACACTATTTAAACAGTTTAAATGCATAGAAAATAAGCAAACATCAATGATACATTCATTAATTAATAGCACACAGGTGAGTCCTTTCTGAAAAATGCTAGGTGCATATGCACTTGGCAACAAGCGAACTAATGCTTTTCATAGAAAAGCAATGATTGATACATTCATTACCGCTTATAGCATAGTAAGTAAATCCTTTATGATAATGCTAAGTACATATGCTCTTAGTGACAGGCAGACTAAATGTTTTCCAGTCAAGCAGAAACCTGAACCAATACAAGTGTTGTATAGGCTACCTTATGAGTCGGGTTCCCATGATATAGTAGCTACTATTAATTCAGATATCTTCCTGGGAAATACACTCGAATAAAAAATGGAGAAATAAGATAACAACAAAACATAATGTGGTGGCAGGGAATACATACTGCACAGGGTGGGTTTTGCTCTAACACAGTCACTAACAGTTGTTAAACAGTAAGCGCTAAAACTAATATGACAAAAACCCTCTCCTACTGCCGCAAAAAATGCTGTTAGACAGAAAACGCTAAACTAGTATGTCAAAAAACATTCCGCAAAAGGCAGTTTACACTTTAAATCTGCTCAAATTGTTATAATTCGTTCAGGCTAAGCTAGCATATAATAAGCATAATGGTTTTGTGCTCTATTAGTCACGAACTGTTTTAGTCCAGTAAACGCCAGACTAGTATGTCGTATAGAAATAGGAGACCATCAACATAGGTATAGCAATTGAGTCTACCTTTGGCAGGCAAAGGCAGCAGAAAGGCAGCAAGTGAGTAATTTCAAGGTACATATAAGGTAGCCGCTATAAGCCAGATAGGTAGCGACACCACATGCAGGGCTCAGTTTTAAGCTGGCACATTAAAATCAAACATAAAGCAGCTAATGAAGCAAACTCACCGAAATCTCTGTAGAGAAATAGCCAGCAGCAGGTGAAAGCAGCAGAAAGGCAGCAAGAGAGTAATTGCAAGGCATATATAAGTTGGTCACTGTAAGTTAGATAGGTAGTGACACCATGTGCAGGGTTCAGTTTAAGCTGGCACTTTAAAATCAAACATTAAGCCGTTAATGAAGCAAAACACACCGAAAAGCTCTGCAGGAAAATAGCCAACAAGAGGCATAAATCAGCAGGTACAGATTACTATAATTGTTATGTTACAGTAGTTATACACTAACCCTTACACAGTTATTAGTTGCTCGCCCGAGAGTGGAGACACAGATTATAGAAGAATATATCTAGAATTTGCATCTTCAATCTTAATTCTTGTCAACATTCAAACAGAAAGGGTTTTGCTTATTCCTCAGAATGAGTTATTATAAAAATTTTGTGACAGTTTGAGATTCAATGGCAGTTCATACATTTGCAGATGATTGCAAATTACGAGCTGTCATTGAATCTCACACTGACACAAATATTCTCCAGGAGGAGCTGACACAGACAAACAACTGGAGTCAGAACCATAGACTAAAACCTAATGCCAAGAAATGCATAATAGTATCCTTCAAGAAATCATCCATCCCAGGTAACTATCATATTGACAACACATCCCTTAGAGCTGACCCAGTAGTCAGGAACTTAGGGACACACATAGATAGTAATCTAGCCTTTGACCATCATGTCTCTACAGTAGTGAGGAAATCATTCTATGTTGTGCAACTTATAAATAAAGGTATGGTATCTAAGTTCAAGGAAGTCATTGTTCCACTGTATTCAGCATTCATCTGACCTATTATTGAGTACAATGCCCCCTTTGATATATACCTAACCAGGCATATCCAACAACTGGAACATTCACAGTGGTTCCTCACTGAAAGAACACAGGGTGTAAATAAAATGTCCTATGCAGACCACCTCAGGGCCCTATCCCTGTGTTCTCTCTCTTCCAGGCTTTTGAGGAGAGATCTATGCCTGACATACAGGGCATTGGCAGACCCCACTCTGATGGACCTCCTGCATATCCACAAAACAAACAGCACCAGAATTACCTGTTCTAAATACTTAAACCTTGTCTAGGATATAAATAGGACCTGCTGGAGAGATAGGTATTTATCCCAGAGAGTATCGCATTGATGGAAAAGGCTCCCCATCCATGTAAAGCAGAGTTTCTCCCTCACCCAATTCAAGTGCAACTTGGACAATTGGATGGGAAACAGGAAACTCATCCATGATTTGGCACCTTTGTCTCTAATGGACACAGATAACCTGTAAATGGTTCATCTCCCAGGCCCATGCTTACACTTATCAAGGGTATCAGAACTTGTCAAAGATTTAGGATGCATGGCTAGGCTTAACAAGGTCCTTGTGATCATTAGCTTAGCAAACACCTATTAACCTAAAACTAACTCACAGGACTTGTCATTAAAGAAGCAACTAAAATCAGTTCTTACTAGCATACAAGACCTCTCAATAAATGTGGATAAATGGACAATAAATTAGATAATTTCAAAGAAAATTTCACAAAAGAAATGGAACAGTTGCATGAAATAAAAATGTAACAGAAGACACAGATCTCTGGTATGGGAGATTCACTAACAGATACAGAAATAATGGTTTCAGAAGATGCACATAATATTGAATTTTTATTAAAGCAAAGTATCTCTTTATTAAATAATTTAGATGACCTTAAAACAGGTCTAGAGGAACAACATATGCATTTATGGTTTGTCTGAAAAAATAGAAGGTGACAATATGGTTAATTTCCTGACAACTTGGCTCCTTAAGACCTTGCATTTACCTGAGTCTTTATCATATGGTATTGAAAGAGCACACAGCTCGCTTGTGGCCCCTTCATCATCAAAAAAATAAATAAATAAATACAAATCCAAGATCCATAATTGTGAGATTTTTTCATGCCAGGATAAGGAACTGATATTAAAAACTAATTGGTCAAATTCTCCAGTTAGAATCCAAAGGACACACAACCAGTTTGAGGAACGTAGAACCAGGATAGAAGCACCAAGTAAAACACAAATAATCAGCATACGCTCCTGATTCCTACGTGGCAATGTAATCCAAATAGCAGCAGTTATAGCAGTTATAGCAAATATAGCAAAAAGTCACTGAGGACACCAAAGCTCTTTTAAGTACGATAAATCCCTTTATTCTGCAGGTAGTGAGCGCTTTCGCCAAGAGGCTTCTTCAGACTAGTACAAAAAGGAACATTTTCTGAACATTTAAATACTCAAGCTTAAAATCTCATTGGTTCAATGCTTAGGTCATGTTGCCTCTTGGTTAATACATTCAAAAGACTTTCCTCTAACAACTAGCTAAAGTGCATGGAAATCAAATCAACAATAGATGTAGATAAAGAATACATATATAAAAATACATATATAAAACAATATAAAAAACACATATAAAAGTTGTTGATAAAAACACACCAATTGCATATTAAAAAATATATGAAAAGTATGCATCAAAAAATTCAAAAATTCATATATATATAATCACTGAATGTGGCCGTAGGTCATACAATGACAACTACATTCACTTTTTTAATTTCCTATTTCTTAAAATCGGTCTAATAGGTGTTTTGTCATTGAGTCCAGGTGCTTGGTCAGCTTTGCACCTGATGATCCATTTCAGCTCACATTCCAAAGTGTAATTAATTATATCACCTCCTCTTGGGTTGGCAAAAACCTTATGTATGACACAAAATTTGAAGTTATGCATGGGACCTAAGTTCTTTACATGTTTTGCTAATGCATTGAAGTCCGATCCGACTCTGATGTGGTAGATATGTTCTCTAATGCGTTCTCTTAGGAACCTATTGGTTTTTCCTATATAGAACGCTGGGCATGCTGAAGATGCCTACTTCAGGTAACAGTGTTCCTGATTTATTGTATAAATGGCAGCAACTTAACATTAACCTTAGCTTCAGTTACATGAAGCTGCTCATCGATTTCTATTTACCAGAAGAAACTGAATTAAGGCTTAGAGTCAATAACAAGTACGAACATATAAAAACTACTTTTCCGGGTTCCAACACAGATACCAAGATTGACACTGTAATTGATAACGTCTCATTGATTGAGAGACGCATGTTGGAACAGAAAAAGGGCAAAATATTGAGAGATACTCGAGATTTTAGAAGTTCTAACGTTTTTACTTGGCCTAGACAGCGTTTAAGTAGTCAGAACGCTAGCCAAATCCAAGATCCATAATTGTGAGATTTTTTCATGCCAGGATAAGGAACTGATATTAAAAACTAATTGGTCAAATTCTCCAGTTAAATTAACTGAGAGTGCAATAAGGTTTGACAATGGCTATGCTTCCTGATTTCAAAGAGAAAAGAGTTCTTTCCTTTGAGGATTGAAAAAGAGACAGATTAAAGTACATGTATTATTCCCGGCTAGACAAAGTTTTTTCTTACAGAAGGTACCAAAACTTTTGAAACACTGAAATCAGCTATGACCTTTTTCAAAACAAACAGCATCTTGAAACAAACAGAAGGAATGGAATGGAATATAATAATAGTTATTGAAAAGACAAAAAGAAAAAAATTGATGTAAAACAACTGACAGGAAGAAGAAAAAATTAAGACAATTAGTATGTGCCTTTTTTTCTCTCTAATCTGTTTGATTTATATTCATACATTCTTGGTACTACTTTCTATTTTACAACAAAAAGCTATAACTGATTCAGGCAGGTAAACAGAGAAAAAAAGGCAACATATTTATTTATTGATTGATTGATTTATTTACTTGTTTGTTTATAAGTCTGAAGAAGCCTGTTGGCGAAAGCGCCCACTTTGTTCTAAATAAAAGTTTTATTGAATATCCAGATTCGTATGTTGTGAATTACATCTTTGGAGTTCCATCACGTTTTATTGCCATAGGGAACAGCGTATATGGTGTTTGGACTACAACTTATAAATGAACATGTTAGAATACAAGAGTAATATGGAGGGTTTAAACAGGATATTTAATCCCTCAATATTACAATTATATTCTCACCACTGCCTAGCCTTGAAAAGCCTGCAGTGGCTGGAATTTCATCATCAAATCCTCCTACCTCAGCTTCTCATAACTCATTTTGTCTTAAATGAACCCTCCTCCTGCTCCTCTCTCTTACCTCATTCATCCCTACAGTGACAACCATGCCCTCAGTAGCTCTCAACAACATCGTCTGCATGTATATGTGCCCAACAAAAATATTGGCAAACTCCTCTATAGCTACTCAGTGGCAAATGCCTGGAATAAACAACCACTTAGTGTTAGATCGATCCCAAACCCTAACTCTTTTAAAACAGCTCTAAAGAACACCCTTTGTAAATCATGGTCATGCCTATGCACTCCCCCAACATAACCCTATCTTCCCCTCCTGTTATACTAATCTAATGTCTTGCAGCAACCATCTCTACTCTCTGTCTTACAAATCTACAATTAGTTTTCTCACAGCTTACAACACTGGAGACTTGTATAGTGATCTGTGCCTTGGGATTATCTCCTGTATATAGTGTACATTTATAGTTTATTTGTTGACTTTATTTTGCATGCATGTGACCATTTTTAGTTTTCTTCTTAGTACTGTATGCAACTTTTGAACTCTAATATGTTTTAAGTCGTAATTTTTCTAACATTTTTTTTTCTCTTGACTATTTTGTAATTTTTTTGTATTTTGTTATATTTGTTAACTCTAAATCTTGTTGTTTACTTTGTCATTTGATTACTTTTGTTACATGTACTACTTGGAACGTTTTTCCTCTGCTGAAAAAAGGCTGCTGCCTAGTCATAGTAACCTGGTTAACAAATGTCAAATAAATAAATAAAATAAATAAACAAAATAAATAAAGAAGATATTAATAGACAATGCAAATATGTATTCAGTACTTGTTAGTTCACATTATAAACAAAATAAAAGAGATGTTGCAATTTTATGGAAAAACTCTGCATTAATTCCTAAAATCATAAATATATACAATGATAAATCTGGGATGTTCTGTTTTTGTCTAGTAACACTAAAATTAAATGGGAGACTATATGCTCTAATTAATTTTTATTGGATTCCTGAAATTGTTGTTAAAGTGGTTAAACAAAAGTTTGAGGAGATTATACAATATTCTAAAGGGAGTATAATTTTATCTGGTGACTTTAAATGTATTTTGAATGATTGTGATACTAATACAACAAATAAGCATAGGAAACCAGCATTATCTGAAGCATTAATGGACTTCATAGATATGTTTAATATTAAGGACATAAATGAATTTTCAGAGGCAAATTCATTATTTTTACACATTTTTTCACATCAACATGGTACTCAGTCTAGAATAGAGTATATATTTCAAGTGATATAATAGTGAAATTAGATTATAAAGTTAAAGTTTTCTTATGTGCATTATCTGATCATAATGCAATTACATTTGAATTGAAAATGAATGGCTAAAAAGTATTTCTATTAGTAGTATTCCATCATATATAACTAACCTGAATATTTTAAGGAATTTTATAACAAAGAAATTCAATCCTTTATAAATGTAAATTTAACCAAAGATATAGCTGAGATGTTTGTGTGGGATTTTTAAAATCATACCTACATGGTAAAATTCTTACGCAGTATATCAATAAGAAAAAAACAATGGGATAAAGAATTATTAGACCTACAAATGAAAGTAGATAAATTTAAATTAGATATTCAAAATGGTAATAAAACTTTAGTAAAAGAACTTGAGATAAATACAAAATATTTAGACACATTATATTTCCTGGTTGACTCCCTACTGGAGATGATCAGGAGATTATAAATCATTGTTTTCACCCCAGCACCATTTTTAAATTACCATTGGGAGCTGTGGTACCATATAGTAGACCCACATGTGGAGTGCTCAGCACATAAGCTTTTCTGTGATTTTTTCCACATAACATGTGCTGTAATAACATAATACTCCTGTCACACATTGTGGCCAATAAATTGTGAATTAATACTGGTTACAGCTTTACTATTTTCTGTTGCTGTTGATTTAATTTGTGTGGCTAGAAGTCACCAACAGCTTAGTAGTACAATAAAATGTCCCCAAACTGTTCTGTACTAGTGCACTAGCATGTTTAGGTGGTAACTGGACTGTAGGAATTTGTTTTATGTATGCACTGCCTGCTTAGCCTTCCTATAACGTACAGTCGGTACAGCGGTTCGAGAGCGTCGCTCCTTTTATACTGGCTTACTCTTCTCATTAGTGAGGCTTAGCGACAGCTTTCTGTTGTAATTTTAGTAAAATATCCCTAAGAACACTAATCCCAGTCTTATGAGAATTATTATGGCTAACAATAGCTGTCTGCTTATATTGTAATTTCACTATAAACACTACCTCTGTGTATACTCTACTTATTTGGCAGTTTTACTGCTATTTTCCCTGATGTTGCCTCTACAACCTCACTTCTTTTCTGTTATAATTGTACATTGGATGTAGTTTTAAGCATTCGTATGCCTTCTCATGTTACTTAAGGATGATACACTATATGCTTATATAGCTAATTATACTGTTCTCTCTGAATAGGTTAGTGTGCTATTGAAATTGTAGCTATTGTACTCCTCCTCTTAGCTGAATATCTCACATTTATTGCCAATAATTAGTTGAAACTGTCTTTTTTCTAGTATATCTACACTGTACTTGTATACCACCCTCCTGATATAGTAGCCTATTTCTCTATCAGTGCATAGCTATTTTCAAAGTAAAAACTGTGCAGCATAAGATCAATGTTACATGTAATCATATGCTTACTTAGACTAAAGAAACCAAGCTGTTTCCCTATAAGAGCCTTCCTTAATTGTTTACTCTCTTCTACCTTAACACTGTTTTTCCTTTTTTTCTTCAATCTGCTAGAATTAACATCACTCCCTTCAACAAGCTATTTTCCTCCCACTGCAGATCTTTAGCTGCAAAAGAATTAATGAAAGAAAAGGAACAGTAATCTATTCTTCATTGATCCTTGGAACCTCGCAAACCTGCCCTGCATCGCTACATTTATTTGTGCATTTTTCTTTTGCATTTAATAAGTAAATGTCTGTCTGTTCACTGAAACTAAAAACTTAATCTGTACATAATAACTAGTGGCATGCACACCTAGCTGGGTCACTTACTCCTAGGTCCCTCCTCCCACTCCCCCAGCTCACATATCCCATCTTATAAGAATACAACCATCTGCTACTTATTCTATAGGCCCCTAATATTTTCTTCCTTCCAATAGTTATATCTTATACAATAAGTGCTTACGTGTACTTTACTTCATTTCTAACAGTCTGACTTTATTGAACCATCTGCTGTGATTTAGGAAGCTAACTTGTGGCTCCTGTTCTGGCTTTCCTGATTGGTTCTTGCATACATGGTCTTCTTAATTTGGTTGTACCAGCTGCGTTCACCCTCACTATGCTTGCGCTCACTATGGTCCCCTATCCTATCCCCATTCTCACCCACCCCTCTTCATAAGTTAGTACTAGGCTAACTGCCCTTATGGGCTATTTTAAGCCTATCCAATTACCCCATGTGAGAATCAAACCCTGCACCTTGTGTTTCCAAGGTAAGCAACTTAACCATCACACCAATCTCCCACCTTTTTTCATTACATTTATACTTACAATAGCTCCTGTCCTGTAATTTATCCAAGTAATACACTCCCACATAACATTACCCCATACCTCCCCCAGTCCCACCACTGGCTCTACCTACTATACTCTCTCTTCACTAGTACTCCTATAACAAACACTGCATCCTAATATGCACCTACCTATCCTCCCCTTTACCACTATATTTCCTTATTTCACATTATGCCCCCATCTTAATATTGTCTATATTTTCAATTTCCCTTACTATCCCTCTCCTTATACTACTCCATGTGTCCTAATTTCATAGCCATTTATACTTATTTCCTTCAATACCTCCCACCCTGCCCATTCCATTTTAAACTACTGCTATACGTTTCTCTGACATCTCGCCCTCCCTATTCAACTATCTATGTATGAAAAACAAAATTGAAACTTTCTCATACTAATACCAAACTGAAATTAATTCCACATATGCTCAGGCCTTTTTAACAAACCCTACATCAGTATATCCTTATACATCATATCCAGGCTCTCCCACTATGTGGGGATATTCACCCCAATCCTGATACCAAGAAATCTTAATCGCCTAACCAACCAAATAATTCTCCCAGGATATAATATACTTCATAATGACAGACTCCACAAAAAAAGGTAAGAGTGTAGCACTAATTTACTGTGAATCATTAAACATTGCACTCTTCTCCAAACCTACACCATCCTTTGGTAACATAGCGCTACTAATAGCATAACTACACATAAACTGCAGTAAGCAACTCTGCATTGCTTCTCTAAAAATTCTCCCAGTCCAGAATATCTCTGTTTCAAACAATTCTTATCCTGGACAAACCATAACATCTTCAATGAAACTATCATCCTTGTACATACCAAGATAAAGTGTCAAAATCTTAACTCCAGTTCCCCAGTCAATAGCATAAACTCGCACGGGTATATACAAATTATCACAGGCCCAATGCATACCACTAACAACCAAACCAAGTAAATTTTTGACTGGATCCTAGTCTCTGATCCTCAGAAATGCTCTAACACCCATACACTCCCAAATGTCTTAAGTGACCATTCACCAGCCTTCACCTATAGGACCCATACTCAAATATCCAAAACACACTGCTATAGAACATCTAGAAACCTAGCCCACTTTAGCCAAAACCTACTCTTAGATACCCTAAAAGTCCACAATTGGACCCCTGTAAAAATACTCCAACTAGAAGATGCTGTAATCTATTTTAAAAAAGTCTCCCTTGATACTATCAACAGTCTAGCTCCCTATCCATACTAAAAGAATAAAACATAACCATGCCTCTGGCTGACAAAACACACCAAACAATTACTTCTTTCCACAGACCGAGGCTGGAGAGAATCGGGCAAAAATAGAACCCCACAAAATGAACTTATCTTCAAACAGCTCTGTAATACTACCAAAAACCCAGTTATTAATGCCAAAAAATAGTTCTCAACTCAGCTATCCACCTAAAAGAATATCCCAAAAAAATTCTGGAAATCTGTTTCCTCACTACTTAATCATGGAACCCAGCATAATGCTGCACCATCCTCAGATAAAGACCTACAAGAAATCACTGAAATGTTTAACTCTCACTTTATCAATACAATCTAAAAACTAGTCAAACAATCCTTCCCAATAGCAAATAATAACTAGCTATACTCTCACTCAGTCTAACCCAAGCTCTGTTTGCTCCCCTACCAGTGAAAAGACTACTACTTTGCTATTAATCCCAACTCTCACTTTACAACCACTATCCACTTCATTTGTGTGTAAACTCCTAACTAAACTGAGACCATGCTCCCCTTCTGCTGACAACCTTCCATCAGAATATCTAAAGCTAGCAGATGATGCTGCAGCATATCCTGTCAGCATTCATTTTAACAGGTCTATCTCTGAATCTTACATCTTTCACCTCTTATTATCTCTGAATCTCTGAATCTTACATCCCTCACCTCTGGAAAAAATATATCATAATTCCTCTACACAAAGGTGGTAACACCAAAGACCTTTTCTAACTACTGGCCCATCTCTTTACTCTAACCTTTATCCAAAATTCTTGAAAAGTGCATACATATCCAGTTACTAAAGCATCTCACTGACAGTAATCTCCCCGCTCCCACCCAGCATGGCTTTCTCCTCACCCACAGTACCACTACAGCCTTAGTGTCATTTACTAATACTGTGTACAAGGCTCTGGCTGCAGGTATATCTACTTCAGTCATCCTGATAGACCTACCCAAAGTGTTTGACACAGTATCACACCCATAACTAGTATAACAAGTCAAGACTCTAAATTGCTCCCAGCATACTTCACATTGGTTCACTAGTTACCTAAACAATAAAAAGACATCTGTCAGATGGCAAAATTTGCACTCCAAAATATCTGGTCAATAACACAGGAAACCCCAGGGGTCTGTTCTGGGGTCCCTTCTTTTCAAAGTTTTCATTAACAATCTCCATACAGCATCCCAACAAAGTACACTCATCCAACAAGCTGATGATTCTACTATTATCTCCTCTTGCAACAACTTCTCTGATCTCTTAAAAATAATTCAAAATGCATTTTTATTTATTGAGGCCTGGCCAAATAACGTACAACTTCTACTTAATCCCAAAAAATCTAAACTCTTGCTATTCTCAGCAAAAATTTCAACCCAAGACTTTAAGATATATTCACAAAACAATACTGACATTGAAGTAGTAAAGACAGCACATTTATTAGGCATTGAAATTGCTGACAAACTCTCCTTTGAGAGTAACATGATAAAAAGAATCCACTTCAAACTGGGCAAACTCTATAGACATAAAATTTACACAGATAGTCTCACCAGGATACCATTCTTCTACTACCATCCCTCCTGTATGGAAGCCCCATCTTCACCAACCTTCACACTTCTCTCCTGAACAAATTACAATCCTGCTACTATAAAATAGCAACCCTAGTATGCCTATTCGCACACTGCCTGCCCATAAAAGAATTTAACTGCTTTGAATTTCCCCATTACCCAACATACCCCCAGCTACCCCTTGAACGTAAACTGATCAATACTCCTGACAAGTGTCCTTCTCTTCAAACAATTCTTGAACCTTACTTCCCTCTCAGAAGTCTATGCTTTAGTAATAAACAACTCTTTAAACATAACCAAACCCAACAAACGAGATGGTCACAGCCTTTACGCTTACTCTGTTGCCAAACTATGGAATGCACTGCCTTCTTCAATCCCTCAACTGGACATCTTAAAATCATTCAAATCTGCACTAAAAAAACACTACCTTAGCCATTACCCCTGCTCATGCATAAATACGATGAAGCCTCCATGATTAAAGTTACCTCCAAACTTACTCTTATCTTTGCTACAAACCTACATCCTACTTAAAAGGCTATATGTTTATTACACCTTATTAACTTCTCCTATTGCTAACCCTAGTACTTCCTACTTTTAGACCAGAGCATTTCTTCTCTGAATTTACCTAGTTGCCTGACTGATGGTATAATTTTCTGCACATTAATTTATTATCTCTAGCTATAATGTCAGTATGTATAAAATTGCAATGCCAGTCTGTTTGAGAAAATAATATTATCTTTATGTACTAAACTATTCATGACAATGATATTTATATGTTGTATCTTCCTGGAGCTTTTCTCCCCTGAACTTCACTAAAAATGGGTTTCCTGACCCAGTGGACTTTCCTGGTCTACAAATGTTAATAAATAAATAAACAAATAAATAAAACCATGATTAGCTTAGAGAAGATTAAAATGAGGTACTGTTCTATGAATCCTAAAAGTCAACATAGATTAGCAAATAGAACAACGAAGATTATTAAATTTAATATACTTGTTTCCCACCTTTCTGAACTAGTATAGTCCAGTTTTCAGGTTATTGCTGAATCCAGGGCTGAGTTACAAGTTTCTGTGTTGCCCATACCTTACTTGGATAGAAGGAAGTTTCTCTGATCACCTGTGAGAGAGGGGAGCTTTGAGCAGCCTATCTGTCCCTGGAAGAGTGGTTTCAGCCCAGAAGTTAATAGTTTATTGGTAATTTTGGGCTAATTTCTATCTCTTTCACTTCCCTGCTATAAAAAAAAACTGCATTTGCTCGGTTTTGCATGCTGGGCAGCACTGGTTAGCTAGAGTTAAACTATCCTCGGCTCCACAAAGTCTACTCTTCAATTTTTCCCTTGGATCTAGACAGACCTTCAACTTTAGCACTCAAACCATTCATTTCACAGTCAAGAACTTGCTTAAAACTCATAGCAAGCACTAATTAACTAGCACTAGACCTCATATACTGTCCAGAAGGACAAGACTCTCTATTCGTCCCCACCAGCCAATCAGAAAAAACAGATTGCTCTACCTATTCCGGCATGTCCAAAGGGCAGTTTCTGGTATACTGTCCAGTCCAACTGGTGCATCTGGGAATTTTGAGGCAATGTTACAACTGCCTCATGTACACAGACAACCCTCTCCTCCTACCACCAAGCACTAATATATGTGAGAGATGCAATTATACAGCCAAACTGGAGGCAAAGCTCTCTCAACCCAAGACTGGAACTGACAGTCAAGAGGAGAAGGGTAATACTTGCAACACCCCACCAGTCTCACATAGACCTAATAAACCAAAACCGGCAAATAACACACAGGAATACATGAAAACATACTCAGAGGCTCTGAATAAAAATCTGCAAAAGCAACAGAGACCTCCAAAGCAGACATCCAAGCAACCTCCACACCTCATCACCAACCATGAAACACATAATTCACATAATCAGTGTGCCACGCAATCACAGCCCTTAAGGCAAAATAACATACCCAACACACTAGTAATAGGTGACTCTATAGTCAGGCACACTGATGTCCCACTAACTAGGCTGGACAAGGAGAAGGTTACAGTTAGCTGCCTGTCAGGAGCCAGGATCTGCCACATAACACAAGCACTCAGGTCACTCCAGAACAAGTACAAATATAACTCTGTCATTGTCCATGTTGGTGTGAATGACCTGAGACATACCTCCCTGGACTACATGAAAAAAGACATGGAAGAGCTCTCTGATCATGTAGCCCAGGCTGGCATGACCCTGACCCTGAATAGCATCCTGCCCTCACCAAAAATGATGCCATAGTATAAAGAAAAAATGATCAATTTCAACAATTGGCTAAGTTTCTGGTGTCATTCAAAGGGGATCCAGTATCTGTCTGCCTGGGATGACATGCTCGACAAGCCACATTGCTTCACAAGAGATGGCTTGCACCTGTCACCCTTAGGCTTTTGAATACTGGCCAAGGCTCTTGCCGCCCCCATAGTGCCTTTTTTAGGCAAGGCTCAAAAGACAAACCCACCACCATAAATAGCACAAGTAACCAAAAACTGACGGTAATGCTACTCAACGCCAAAAGTCTAAACCTCAAAATGCACGCACTTGAGGCACTCCTCAGTATGGAGAACATCGACATCTGTGCAGTAACAGAAATCTGGTTTAAGGCTCCTGAGAGCACCCCAGCACTACTAGGCTATAACTCATACCATACCTTTCGGCCACAGAACCAGGACAGAAACACAAAAGGCGGGGGTGTATCCATATTCATCAAGGATACCCACACCTCCAGGTTAGTGGCTCAGCACAATGCATCAGAGATCATCCATGTGCAACTAACAACGGGCAAAACTGCAATCCAAATTGTAGCTTGCTACAGGTCACCCACCATGACCCAGGACCTCCATTCCGCATTTCTGGAGACACTGGGAAATATGAAGGTCCTACCAAACACCCTAATACTGGGTGATTTCAATTACCGAAACATAAACTGGGAGAACTACTCAAGTACTAACTGCCTTGCCCAACGCTTCCTCGAATTTATAAACTTGTATACTCTAGATCAACTAGTTAACACTGGTCATCACCAACATGGGCGACTGGTGTTCCACACAGGAGGCCAACCCCTTGCTGGCTAGATCAGACCATAGACTAATCACTCTGGATATCCACATTCCACCCCCACCCCCAATCAAGGAAACCACCATGAAAAACTTTTCAAAAGCAAACTTCACGTTACTTAAGACCGAGGTGGAAAGGTTCACAGCCCCCATGCTAAAGGACAATGCTGTCCAAGCTACTGAAACCTTTACAAAGGCACTCTATGAACATCTGCAGGAATGTATGGATTGTGCTGTCCCAAGTAAAACCAAGAATCACTCCTCTAAGAAAAGGAACCCAGTCTGGTGGACCCTTGCCATAAACAAGCTATACAACAGAAGGAGGTAACTAGTACAGAAAAGAATAAAATCCCAAGAAGGAAAGACATCCCTGATCAGTATCAGCAAGAAACTACGATCCCTCATTAAATCATCCAAGGCTTGTTTCAAAAGAAAAATTGCCAGTGATTCCAAAGATAACCACAAAGCATTCTTTGCTATGTCAAGAACCTAAGTGGAAACTCTCAGATCTGCTCTGAGTTAGTGCAGAACGGCACAAAATACACTGAACCGACTGATATTGCCCACATTCTGGCAAACTTCACCCCCCTCTCACCACCTAAAGGGCTGATAACCATACCAGAAGAATGTAGGGCCATCAATCACCAACACACAGGTTACAACAGCCCTATCCAAAGCCAAAAACACAGCTTCAATGGGACCGGACGGTGTCCCAGGCTGTGTCTTACAAGAGCTCCAAAATGAACTAACCCCTCACCTAAACACACTGTTCAAACTCAGCCTCTCTACAGGCTACATACCTACAGAATGGTGCACAGCAGCAGTTATCCCACTCCACAAAGGTGGAGCCACAATGGACCCCGGGAACTATCGCCTTATAAGCCTGACTAGCCTGGTCTGCAAGGCTATGGAGAGCATCATCATGGAACTCATTAACAGAGACATTGGGAACCTCCAAACCTTGGAGCCTACCTAGTTTGGCTTTGTTAAGGGCAGATCATGCCTTCTAAACCTGGCGGACTTCTTTGAGACAGTTACCAAGGCATTAGACAAGGGAAAGGAGGTCTACGCCACCTACCAAGACTTCACAAAGGCTTTTCACACCATTCCCCATTCTAGTATTATAGACAAGCTCACCAGCTTGAACATAAACCCCTACGTCATGAGATAGGTTGCCAACTGGCTCATGGATAGAACCCACATAGTGAGAGTTGCAGGCTCTATGTCCAACTCTAAACTAGTTACAAGTGGCATCCCCCAGGGCTCAGTCCTAGGACTCCTCCTGTTCAGTATATACTTCTCAGAGGTACAGGCAAGCATAGGAGGACTATGGCTGACCAAGTTCGCAGAGGACTGCAAACTAAGGGCCATAATTGATTCCTTGGCTGATACAGACACCCTCCAGAAGGGTCTCACTGAGATGGATACCTGGCGTCAAAATCATGGCCTCAAGCTAAATGCCAAAAAGTGCATAGTCATCCCCTCTGGAAAAAACAAAGTACCCACAAACTACCACATAGGTGGTAGTCCCCTAAATACAGAAAATGTAATAAGGGATCTGGGGACCCAAGTAGATAGTAATCTCTCCTTTGATAATCATATTGCCAAGGTGGTTAGAGAATCCTTCTATGTGGCCCACCTAATCACAAAAGGGCTCACATCTACAACAAAAGAGGTTAATGTGCCTCTCTACTCATCACTCATTAGACCCATCATAGAATACAATGCCCCATTTGGGATGTACCTTACAAGACACCTGCAACAGCTGGAAAGACCACAAAAGTACCTCACCAAGAGGATTACTTACCTCAAACAGATGCCCTATGCAGCCTGACTCAAGAAACTCCAACTGTACTCGGTTGCATACTGCTTACTCAGAGGTGATCTCTGCCTGACATACAATGATAAATAGGACATTCTGGAAACCTTGACGGGTGGATGGGAAACAGAAAACGTACCCCAGGGATCACTGCAGTGGCTCTGCTGGACAGTGGCTCAGGGAACTAATGGCTCTGCTGGACAGGGACACAGGGAACTAATCAAAGGGGGTGGTGAAAGCCAACACATTCTGGCTAGGCTTATAAATGCCCTTGGGCAGATAGCCTAGTACCTACCTGTGAACCTATGAAGTTTATATTCCAGGAACTAAAAAAAGGTTTCAGATATTTTAGAGGCATTTAAAATACACTTCAATTAATTTCTATAACCCAGTCATAAAACCACAAAGCATAATAAAATCTTTTTGTGAAACATATTAAATATATTAAAAATAAACTAATAAAAGATTAGATAAAATTAATAGATAAGCCTATTTTAATGTCTGAACTTAAATTTCAAATTAATAAATTAAAATTAAACAAAGCTTCTGGAATTCATGGTGTTATTCCTGAGATGTGTAAGCTATTACCTAAGGAAGCTTGGGCAATAGTGTTAAGGTGTTTACATTAGTTAAGGAAACTAAAAATATCCCCCCCCCAATCTTGGAAATATACAATAATTTCTCCAATTTTAAAGCTGGGTAAAGATGGAAAACAATGTCCATCTTCTAGACCAATATCCCTATTAAACGCTAATTATAAGATTTTTATGACAGTACATTAATAGAATTAAACAGTTTCTACTTTTACTGATTGATGAAGATCAAACTAGTTTCATATTCAGTAAAAATCCATATAATATTAAAATAATACTTACAATAATTGACTATATCAATATTACAAAAGGAGGTTTGACTCTAGTGAGTCTAGACATCAATAGCACCTTTGATTCAGTTCAGTGGGATTATCTGATGTTGGCGTTGGAGAAATATGTTTTTCCCATGATTTTATATGATTAATTAAATTGTTATATGAAAATTCTTTAGATTGTATAAAAATTGGGTCATGTACTTCTAGGCCAATTACAATTACGTCACTGTAAATTATTTGACCTAGTCATAGAACCATTTGTGAATTTGTGAATTGTATAAGATCAAATGTTAACATCAATGGTATACACTTCAGAAAATGCTTGAATTCTAAAATTCAGTTGTTTGTAGATTATATTTTATTAACTTTATTAACTTTGAATGATTATGGCAGCTTATTGCAAGTTTTATTTGAGACATTTGAACTCTTCCAAAGGATTTCTGGCCTTAAATTTAATGACAATAAAACTAAGATATTACTTATAAATTGTAGAAAACATAACATGAATGAGACATTTTTCAAATATATGGTTCTAGACAACAAAATCGAGTATCTAGGGAGTATCTTATCAAATAATATTAATGAAATATTAACAATTAATTATACTAATATTTTCAACAAAATAAAACATCTTATGCCTAGATAGAATATTTTTTTACAATGGAAGATATGTTTTTCTTAATTAAAATGATTATTTTCCCAAACATATACTTCATATAAGCTATTTTTCTTCCTCTTTCTATAGAATGTATACATCAGGTTAATAAACTAATGACGAACTTTTTATGATACCCCAATAAACCTAGAGGAGCACTAAATCATCATTTAAAAGATTGGATAATAGGTGGAACTGGCCTTCCAGATATAGAAATGTATGCTTTATCATCCATTATTAAGACAATAAAGTATGGTTAAATTCTAAATATTCTGCTAGGTGGAAACAAATGCAAGAATTAATTTGCTTAAAATAAAATTGCTAATTACCGGTTCAATATAGTAGAATATATTCTGATATTTTCTCTGTTTGGTAAGAAAATATATTTTGGAGAATAAAAATATACCTATATGTTCTAAATATATAACTAATACAGTAAATACATTTAAAAATTATTTGAATAAAAATCCCAGGATTTAGAGTGTGGTCAATTGCATTATATCCTGTAGCCTGTACACAGAATAACTTTAACACCTTTAATGTGTCAAAAATGATTTCACTCAGGGAAAAATGTATGAGCAAATATGATATAAACAACGGAATGTGGTTAGAAATACATACTTTAAGGCAATTTATTATTAATAAATTAGAATTAATAACAACAATGTAATACCAAAACAATCAGGAACCAGAGAGAAGCAACCGGACAGTAAAGTACAATGGTATCGAGCATCTGTTTCCACCAATGTACTTTACAAACTAGAATTAATGCATATAACTTTCAAAGATACTGTCCCTAATTTATATTATTTATGATTATCATAGAAAACCAGATTGTAATAGGAAAAGGGTACCTGTCTAAAATACATAAAGTAGTCAAAAATACAAAATCATATTATAAAGACAACTTGGGAGATTATTATATAGTAATTAATAATCAACTTCCTAGTGAAGATGATACAAAGCTAGTGTTAATTTCTTCAAAGAAAACAACTCTTTCATTGCAATGGAAGTTGTTTTCTTGGAAATTAATGCATAGAACCTTTATTAATCCTCATAAAATAGAATTAATGTTTAAACATTATTCTGGGTGTTGGAGGTATAAATTAAAATTAAAAGTGGATTGGCACCATATATTTTATGATTGCACATTGCTTAAGTCATTTTGGGGAGAACTGATTTTTTTCTTCCAAACTATTTCTAATGACAAATTTCAGTTAATTAAACCTTTAATTCTGTTTAATGTTCCAATACCTAAATGTGTTGCCAGATCAGAATATTCACATTTCAGAGGTTTACTAGCTATTGCATATAAAACAATTACTATGAATTGGAAAAGTGAAACTTCTCCTTCAGTTAAAGAATTCACAAATATTGCAATTAATGTTTCCTGGTTAAAAGTTATAGAGATGCATATATGAAATAGGACAGTATAAAGAACAAAATTTAGGGTTTATATCCTGTTTTAGTATAGGTGAAACACATGAAAATTTTCAAAATGGGGGTACACTTAATGTATATTTAATATCATTAAATGCATTCAACAAAATCTTTAATATATTATCTGGTAATTATTTACAAAGTTCTGTAATTAATCCATCCAAACTGGAACTGTATTAATTTTAAGATTTTTAATTTGATCCTTAATTTCCTTAAGTGAAAAGGTTTATCAATACTATTTCTTTACTCTTTAGCTAGCTTATAGGTAATGTTTTGTTTTAGGAAGCTCACAAGACTATTATTTATCAAATTGCCATTATCAGACTTTATTGGCTTGTAATGATCCCTAAAACATTCTAATAGGTCTGCTAAACCAGCAACTGTTTTATTTTTACTTCAATATTTATATGCAATATCCTTAATATAATTTAAATTATTCATGGCTTTCAATCTAATGGCTAATCTGTGTAACCTTTTAAGGATTTATTGAATAAGACTGTGATTTTATTTTTTCTAGGTTTATAGAAATGTTATGAATAAGAATATCCACATATTTCAATTTAAGGATTTTAATTCTAAATTATTAGCTTGATGATTTGGTTTAATTTTTAACTTTAAAATATCGATCTTACTTTGTAACTATATTAGTTCTCTATCCCATTCTCTTCTTTTGCATGCATGACAGTTTTTAATTTTACCACTTAAATATGTTTTCAAAGAATCCCAAGAAGAAGCTCAGTAACTTCTCCATTATTGGTAAAATCTAAAAAGGTCTTAATTTCATCAATAAACCAGCATTTAAAAACTTTATTTTTTAGTATATAAGCAGGAAGTATTTTATATAATATTAGATTATTAGGCTTCAATGTGAGATTGAAAGTAATTGCATTGTGATAAGCCAATGAATGGGCAATAATTACTACATCTTTAGTTTTAAAGTAAAAGCTATTAGAAACAAAAATCTTGCCTGTACTGGTTTCAGTGCCAAATCTAAAACAATAATGTGTATACTTAAGAGATTTGGATAGTCTTAAAGTCTTAAATCATAAATGATTCTTAAAGTCATTATATTAAAGAAGTGATAAACGTGTTTTGCAGCTTGTGATAATCTAGGTTTTCTATTAGCAGTAGTGTTGCTCTCCAATAACAAACAATTAAAGCGTCTTGTTATAATTACCCTACCCTTCAAATAAAAAGTTATAATATCTAAATACTTTTAGAAACTTTTTCTCCAATTCTAGGGATCCAGTAAGTGTTAACAAATGCATACTACTTTTTTTAATTTCTATTATCATAGCATTATCATATTGTTGAAACCTGTTTTTAAATAATCATACCAATTTTAGGTTTAATTTGATCATAATATACTAGTATCAGGGCCTGAATTACCATTTGTACGTAATACATAGTATTTTTAACATCACAAAACTATATTGTCAGAACACTATCTTATCTAAGGATACTATTCACTGGTTTTATTCCTTTGAACAATGTAGATGCCAGAAATCCTATAATCAAAATCATGGGAAACATAGAATTTACTATGATATAAAACCATAATGAGATAACCTTTGTTTATAACATAAGTATATTACACTAAGAGTGCATCATATAATAACATTATTATATAATGACCTCTCATACTATCCACATGGAGTGAAACTGAAAAGTGATACATTAAAGTACTAATGAATCAGACCACAACATACGTACGTAACCATAAGTCTAACTATGCTTGATTTAAAATCAAAATGCACATATTTATCATTCTTTCCAAAAACAATGCATATAAAACATAATTAGATACTAAAGGAATATTTGTTATATAATTTAAATATGACCTATCTACTATTTATCATTCCCTATAATGTGTAAGTTAAACTATAAGCTAATGTACTATCAGTCATACATATGTATGTAAATAACTATACAATAGGAATACTAATAATTTCACATCTCATTTGTATCATCACAGTTCTCAGAGGGCTGAATCTACACTATAGAAAGGCAACGGTGCAGTGATGGAAGTGGAAGTAGGGGAGACTGGATACAGACAGAGCATTACTGCTAGTTACTTGGAGGAGATTGTTCTGCAAATTAATGCACAATTTCATTAGGTATGTTTGTCTTCTTCATAAACTGCTTTCATTTTCATATTTTCAATGTATTTCAATATACAATAGAAAAATTATTTTGATATGTATGTAGTTTTAAAATTTCACTCTCGTATACTGCACATTTGTCAGTTATTGTTCTGCATTCCAACTTAGTATGGTTAAATCACTGCATTATATTACCATTTGCTATTGGAATTTCACTATGTACAGCAGACAACTGTATTGTGCTTATCATCCACTTTATGGGGTTGTGCATGTGTAGCTACCTGAAGCATTAGGCTTCTCAGGTGATCCATGGTGACCTCCACAGCAGTGGAGAGACCAATGGAAATTGTATGGCTAGTTGGATTTTGAATTTTTGCCTAGTTATTGATAATACTGCCATCAAGCAGACATTTATGCAGCTGCTGCCATCTTTACTGACAAGTTAACATAATGGATGTAATTCTAATATATTAATGTCTCTATTTATGGGGGTGCTCCCTTTGCTTGTGTATACTCTGAAATGAGCATTATGTATTCAGTTGTTTTGTGTTGAGGATAATTGCACTGATTTGGTTTGAGGAGAATGCTTTTCATTTGTTCTATACAATCCATACAGGATTATGGCACCTAGACCACCTATTCCACAAAAGCCACCGTTCATTGATGCAGAGAAGAAGGTCATCATTGAAGCCTTATGCCACCTTCCTGCTCTACAGAGGCAGACGTGCTCTGTCCACCAGAAAAAAATAATATGGCAACAGGTGGTCACTGACATGAACACAGTGGGCCAGAAATTTATAATCAGGTGTGACCTCAAGACACTGATATGAATACAGCCACACACAGGATGGCAGCTGCAGTAACATGAAAACAGATGGGTGCAGGTGGGTGTACTGCTACAGAATCCCCACTCAATGAAAATTAACATTTTCTGTCCACTGTCAGAGATCCAGATGGCTCAGAAGAGAGTTCAGACTCCTTGATGTTGGTACTGATGTGGACAACAAGCCAAGGTGGCTCCAAAAAGAAATCCCAGGTATGCTACACACACACACACACACACATATATATATATATATATATATATATATATATATATATATATATATATATATATATATATATATAAGGCACGTATTGTAATTTTAGGTATTTTTATGTGTTACTGCTTCTGCATCTGAAAACATCACTTCATGTGCTCTCTACAAGGGAGAAGAGTCAGAGATTATGTTGTGGGGGATGATCAGTCTCAGGGGTTGGGGGGGTGGCTTAATGGCTAAGGTGTTTGCCTTACAAACACAAGGTGCAGGGTTTGATTCTCACAAGGGATAACTGGCTAGGCTTAAAATGGTTCGCAAGGGCAGTTAGCTTAGTACTAAACTATGAACTATGAACCTATGAACTCATTGATTCTGAGACATTTCTTAAGGTGAAGATAGTTAGACCATTATATTTCATAAGTGTTTACTAGCCTAATGACCACAAGGGCCTTTTTAAGCCTAGCCATGCATCTCAAATCTCTGGCAAGTTCTAGCACATTTAAAAGTGTAAGCAGGGGCTTTGGAGATGAAACATTTATAAGCAGGGGCCTAGGAGATGAACCATTCGCAAGCTGTCTGTGTCTATTAGAGAAATAGGTACCAAAACAGGGATGAATTTCTTGTTCCCCATTTAATTGTTGAAGTTACAGTTGAATTGGATTAGGAAGGAACTCTGCTTCACATGGATGGGAAACCTGTCCCAGAGAAGGGGTAATCGCTAGAACAGATACCTGTCTGTCCAGCAGATCCAATTAATATCACAGGCAAGGTTTAAGTTTTTAGAACAGGTGATTCTGGTGCTGTTTATTTTTCAGATATGCAGGAGGTCCATCAGGGTGGGGGTCTGACAATGCATTGTATGCCAAACATAAATCTCCTTTCAACAGTCTGCAGAAAACAGGAGACAGGGATAGGGCCTTGAGGCAGTCTGCACAGGACATGTTACTTGCTCCCTGTATTCTTTTACTTAATAACCTCAATGAACTTTCCAGTTGCTGGATGTGCCTGGTTAGGTACTTTCCAAAGTGAACATTGCACTCAATGATAGGGCTGATGAATGCCAAATACAGTGGAACAATGACTTCCTTGGACCTAGAAGCCATGCTTCTGTTTATAAGTTGCACAACATAGAATTATTTCCTCACTTCTGTAGATACGTAATGGTCAAAAGGCTAGATTACTACCTATGTGTATCCCCAAATGCATGACTTCTGTGTCAGCTCTTATGGGTATGTTGTCAAAACAATAGTTATCAGGAGTGGATGACTTTCTGAAGGATAGTATTATGCATTTCATGGCATTTAGTTTTAGAGCTCTGACACCATTTATTTGTCTGTATAAGCCCTTCCTTGAGAACATTTGTGTCAATGGGGGATTCTAGGACTGTTCCTAATTTGCAATCATCTGCAAATTTAGTCAGCCAGCAGTCATGGACATTATCCTTGATTTCAGAGAATTAAATTCCAAAAAGGAGCATTCTCAGGACTGATCCCTGAGGGACTCTGCTTAGAAATGGCCTCTTTGTAGAGGTGTCCTCCCCAATTCTAACTTTCTGGGTCCTGCCTGTGATCCAGCTGGCTATCCACTTTTGGATTTGTCAAAAATTCTTGAGTGAGGTCTTGTGACAAATACCTTGGCCAGGTCAAGGTAGGCAGGGTGAACAATTGTGCCCTCAGCCATTGCTTTGGAGACCTTCTCAACGAAGTCCACCAGGCTGAGTAGGCATGACCTGCCCTTGAGAAAAACAAATTGGGTTGGGTCCTATGACTGGAGGTTTCCCATGTCATTAGCGATCATTTCCATGACAATTCAGTCTATGGCTTTGACTATGAGATTAGTGAGACTTATGGGTCTGTAGTTTCCAGGGTCTTTAGATGGCCCACTTTTGTGCAGAGGTAATGGTTGTTGTTTTTCCTCCATTCATAAGGCACAAAGCCTGTTTGGAAGCTACAGTGAAGTAGCAATCCTAGAGGGCCTGATATGTCATGTTTCATGCTATTTAGGAAGCATCCTGGGATATTCTATGGGCCCATTGATACATTGTTCTTGGCCATAAAGAGAGAATTAAGGACCTGTTACTTAGTGATAGCAGGGGAGTTATATTTGATGGTATTTCCTGGGAAAGGTTGAGGGGAAGAGAGGGGAAAAGACAGATCTGAATTTGTTAGCCAGTAGGTTTGCTATCTTCTGGCTCAGTATAGATGGCTCCATTAACAATGAGCTCTGCAGATGACTGTGTATTGCCTTTAAGGTTGCAGACATAATTAAAGAATGCCTTGTAGCTGTTTCTGGCCTGGGAGGCCAAATTTACCTTAAATTTGGCTTGGTAGGCTTTGCTTGTCCTCTAAGTTGTTTGTTTGGTTTAATGAGTGTGTTTTTATACTGCTGGGTGCTGCACCTCCTAATGTTTGCCATAATTTTCTTCATTATGTTATATATACTATTGATGTGTTTCCACCAGGGTGGTTTATTTTTTGAGTCAATTCTGTACTTCTTCCTAATGGGTACAGTTTTATCTATGCAGCTACTAATATGCTTGCATAGGGTTTATGTGAACAGTTATGCATAGGCAGCAGTGTTCTCAGGATTTATTAGGGTTTGAAATCTTTCCAGGTTATCACTTAATAGTAGGAATTTAACCTTAGCATAGTTCATGAATATTCCAGGGTTAACTGGGGTTCCGAGTTTTATTTGTACTTCAAAGGAGACCAGTTTGTGGTCTGACCTTACCAGAGAAAACATTACAATAGTGGAAGGACCAGAGCCAGTATTTTTGCACCCTGGCAGGTGAACTGACAATCTGGTTCAGAAAGTTTGTGTTTACAAAATTTATGTGCCTGTACACTTGGTGTCATATATGATTCCCAGTTAATAGTGGGGTAATTAAAATCACCCTTGACTATAGTATTGGATTGGATGGTGAGGGTTTCTGAAAAGTTTAAATACATGTTATGGGTTTTCTGGGGCATAGGGGAGGACCTACAGCTTTGCAAGGAAGTGATATGGGATTTTGCCTATGGCAATTTGAATGTGGAGAAGTTCAAGGGCCATTGTCCTGTTTGGCCAGCCCTTGAGGTGGAATTATTTTTGATGTAAACTGAGACACCCCCACCTTTAGTCTCTGCCTGTGTGGTAGCTGGTCTAAATGTACAGAATTATAGCCTTACTGGTGTGCTTTATGCAGCTTTAAACCATACCCCACTGAACAAACAGATGTCAGCATTCTCTAGGGTGAGAAGAGCTTGTAGGGAGTGGAGTTTTTTGTTTAGACTCCTAACACTTATCGCATTTGATTTTTCATGTTTTTGATTTGCTATGTCAGAGATGCTTTCAGTCTGGCATTACCTACAAAAGGCACTATGGGGGAAGACAATAGTTTGGCTACTATTCAAAATCCTAGAGGGGAGAGCTGTACACTATCTCTGGCAAAGCAATGTGATCTGTTAGCCATCTCCTTCCATGCTGGCAAATATTGCACCCTTTAGAATGACACCAGGAACTGAGACAATCAGTAAAGTTCATAGGTTCATAGGTGTGTTCTAAACTAATGGCCCTGGAGCCTTTACAAGCCTAACCCATAGAAGTGCCCTGCCATCATGCCGCCCAACATTAATTCCCAGTGCATTTATCAAGTAGAGCCACTACAGTGATTCCAGGGGTGAACTTTATATTTCCCATCCACTCATCAAGATTTCTCTTGAAGAGGGCCAGTGAGGTGTTCTGCTTGACATGTATGGAAAGTCTATTCCAGAGCATGGGCAGTATTTGGGTTATGATTCTGTCCCTCCAGCATCTTCTGTTAATTGTGGTAATGAGGTTGAGGTCTCTGGAGTGTGTGGTGTGGGGGGATTTGGATTTCTTTAGATGTAGCATTTCTACTAGAGCTGGGTCAGACATGGTTTTGTAAGTCAAGCAAAGATTGCCTCTTAGTAAACGATATGAGATAGAGAATAGCTAGAGTTTTTTGAGTCTGTCCATGTAGGACATGTGTTTAAGGCCTAAGATCCTCTTCATGAGGTACCTTTGTGGCCTTTCCAGCTGTTGCATGTGTCTAGTGAGGTACATGCCAAATGGGACATTATACTCGATGATTGGCCTAATGACTGAAGAGTAGAGAGAGATGTTGTCCTCTTTTTTCCTGGATGCAAAAGCCTTGGTAATGAGATGTGCCACATAGAAGGACTTTCTGACCACAGTGGCAATGTGGTGGTCGAAGGAGGAGTTGCTGTCAATGTGTGTCCCCAGATCTCTTATAACACCTCCAGTGTTCAGTGGGCTCCCATTGATGTGGTAATTAGTGAGAACTGAGCTTTTCCCAAAGGGGATGATGACACATGTTTTGGCATTAAGCTCAAGGCCATAGTTTCAACACCAGTCATTGGTTCCAGTGAGGCCTTTCTGTAGGATATCTACATCATTTGGGAAGTTAATAATGGCTCCCAGCTTGTTGTCTGTGCACTTAGTCAGCCAGAGTTGCCTGGACTTCTGAGAAGTAGATGCCAAATGGGAAAGGACCCAGGACCGATCCCTGTGGGACTCCACTTGTGATTGGTTGGCAGTCTGACTTGGAGTCCGCTACTTTCACACTGTGGGTTCTATCTGTGAGATAATTTGCAACCCACCTAGTGATATAGGAGTTGATGCCCAGTGTTGTGAGCTTATCAATAATTCCTGAGTGGGTAATGGTATTAAAGGCCTTGTCCAGATCGAGGTAGGCTGTATGAACTGCCTTTCCCTCATCTGTAGCTCTGGTGACTGACTCAAACAAGTCAACCAGGTTGAGCAGGCATAATCTACCTTTCACAATACCAAATTGCATGGAATCTAGAGTTTGGAGATTCCCTATATCCTTGTTAATTAGGTCTATGATGATGTGCTCCATAGCCTTACATATCAGACTCACCAGGCTAATGGGTCAATGATTCCCAGAGTCCATAGTCGCTCCCCCTTTATGGAAAGGAATAACTGTAGCAGTGCGCCATTTGGTAGGGACAAAGCCTGAGGTGAGGCTGTAATTGAACAGGGCACACATATGTGGTGCCAGTTCACTTTGTAGTTCATATAGAACACATCCAGGGATATTGTTGGGTCCCATGGAAGCTGTATTCTTGGCCTTGGACAATGTAGCTTTAACATGTGCTGTAGTAATGCTGGGTGCCTGGCATTCTTCCGATATTGTGATTGGTCCTTGGGGGGGGGTAAAGTTGGCACTGAATCTGTCAGACAGTATGTTGGCAATATCTGTTGGCTCAGTATAGGAGGTATCATTGTGCAGTAACTTAGATCAAACCTGGGTATTGCAGTGGAGATTCTTGATATAACTATAGAAGGCTCTGTGGTTGTTTTTAGTGTCTGCCACAATTCTGTCTTCATAGTTGGATTTAGAGGTTTTGATGAGGGATCTCAAGTTTTTGTTGAGGCTAATAAGGGAGTTTTTACAGTCTTGGGACTTCACCTTTTTCTGCAACAGTTTCTTCCTTCTGTTGTAGAGTTTATCAATGCCAGGGGACCACCAGATTGGCTTCCTATTTTTGGAGGAGAGCATCTTGGTTAGTCATCTTTTGTTCATATTGTGGCATCATCCTTGGAGAAGGTAAAATGCTGCCCAGTGCTAGGCTCATACCAGCCTGGACACATTTTATGAGAGCTCCATGATGTCTCTCTTCATATAGTCTAGGGAGGTACATATCAGGTCATTTACAGCCACATGGACTATGACTGAGTCGTACTGATATTTGTGGTTCAATGACTTGAGTGTGTGCAGACTGTGACTTGCTGCATGCCCATTCTGGTGAGATGGACATCAATGTGTCTCTCAATTGAGTCTCCAATGACCAGAATGTTGAATTGCATGGTGGCTTGCCTTGTGGGCTTAGAAGTAGAGGATCCATGAGATGTCACAAGGCTAATCACAAGGCTAATCACAAGGCTTTCTTTAGTTATGTTAGGAACCTGGGTGGTAATTCCCAGATATGCTCAGAATTAGTCCAAAATGACAAAAAATACACTGAACCCACAGACATTGCCAACATCCTAGCTGACAGGTTCAGCGCAAACTCCCCCCCCCCACCAAAGGGGCAAATATCTATCCCAGCGAGTGCTGCCCCCCTGACATCTCAGATGCTCAGGTAAGAGCCGCCCTCTCCAAAGCAAAAAACACAGCATCAATGGGACCAGATGGTGTCCCGGGCTGCGTCCTACATGAACTCCAAGAAGAGCTAAACCCAAACATAAAACTACTGTTCAATCTCAGCCTTACTACAGGATATGTTCCCAAAGACTGGCATACAGCAACAGTGGTCCCTCTCCATAAAGGTGGTGCTTCAACGGATCATGGAAACTATCGCCCCATAAGCCTGACTAGCTTGGTCTGCAAAGCTATGGAAAGGATCATCATGGACCTCATAAATAAAGATATTGGGGACTTACAGACACTGGATCCTACCCAGTTTGGCTTTGTTAAGGGCAGATCCTGCCTCTTAAACCTGGTTCATTTCTTTGAAACAGTCACCAAGGCCATTGACGAGGGGAAGGTGGCCCACAAAGTCTACCTGGACCTCGCAAAAGCCTTCGATACAATACCCCACTCGGGCATTATAGATAAGCTCACCAGCTTAAATATAAACCCCTATGTCACTAGATGGATTGCAAACTGGCTCAAGGACAGAACCCACATGGTTAGAATTGCTGGAGCCATGTCAGACTCCAAACCATTTACAAGTGGTGCCCCACAAGGCTCAGTCCTGGGACCTCTCTTGTTTGGTATATATTTCTCGGAGGTACAGGCCAACACGGAAGGACTGTGGCTGACCAAGTTCACAGATGACTGCAAACTGGGTGCCATAATCGACTCTCCAGCCGATACAAGCATCCTCCAAAAGGGCCTCATAGAAACAGACAACTGGTGCCAGAGCCATGGCCTCAAGCTAAATGCCAAAAAGTGTATAGTCATCCCCTTTGGCAAAAACAAAGTGCCCACAAATTACCAAATAGGTGGTAATCCATTAAGTACAGAAGAAGTAATTAGGGATCTGGGGACCCAAGTTGATAGCAATCTCTCATTTGACAACCACGTGGCCAAAGTGGTTAGAAAAACATTTTATATAGCCCACCTAATCATGAAGGGATTCACATCTAGATCAGGGGAGGTCACCGTGCCTCTTTACTCATCCCTCATCAGGCCCATAATTGAGTACAATGCTCCTTTTGGGATGTACCTTACCAGACACTTGCAGCAACTGGAAAGACCCCAAAAGTACCTCACCAAGAGGATCAAAGGGCTCAAACAGATGCCATATGCTGCCCGGTTAAAGAAACTCCAGCTCTACTCAGTGGCATACCCCCTGTTCAGAGGCGATCTGTGCCTAATGTATAAAGCCATGTCCAACCCAGAATTAATGGACATGCTGCACCTCAGAAAATCCAAATCCCATCAAGCTATGCGCTCAAGAGACTTGAACCTCAGCACTGAAATAAATAGGACATGCTGGAGGGACAGATTCATAACCCAGAGGCTCCCTTCACTCTGGAATAAAATCCCAGTCCAGGTTAGGCAGAGTCCCTCATTGACTCTCTTCAAGAGGAATCTTGATGAGTGGATGGGAGATCGTAGGTTTACCCTGGGTATCACATCTGTGTCACTGTTAGACAGAGGCACAGTATACTAACCTCGAAAAAGGGCATAGCAAAATAAATTTAAAATGGGTGGCGAAAGCCAAACACATTCTGGCTAGGCTTATAAATGCCCTAGGGCAGATAGCCTAGTATGAACCTATGAACCTATGTGGCTATATGTGTTGATGTGGGTGTTGTTCTGAAAAAGTGCATTTGGGGTTGCTGAGGATATTTGTTGTGTGTACTTTGTCTAGGAGGCCATTTAAGTTTAGGAAAGTTACATTTAAGTGCCTCAGCATATGTGGGTGTATGTGTCTGCTTTGACTGTAAGTGATGGGTGCTGCATGTGTACTGTTGACAACCTGATTGACATTAGGAGTGCTTTTATGTCAGAGCTTTGCTTCCAGTGACATTGTATAAATACATCTCTCACATACCATATTAGTTTGTTTAAGAATTAATTGGTTGTCAACAAACATGAGGCAATTTCTATATTGCCTCAGGATGCCCATATCCACCAAGCTGGTACGGAGATTTTGGTAAGTGGAGAGCCATTAATTTTAAAGAGTAAGATAGATTGCAAGGGGGTTGGCACTTTCTATTCTGGCTCTATGGAATACAGTGGGATGGCCAATAAATTCAAATAGTGGAAGGGAAGTGATTTCCCAAAATTATAATTTTGTGCTTACTCACAACAGTCATTGAAAGAGGAGAGAGAAGGAACTATGTGATCAGATTAACATAAGGGGGCAGGCAACTAGAAAAACATTTCAGTTCAAAAACACAACAACACCAAGGTGGGAGGTTGGAGGAAAACTTAATTTCTGTGAGACCACAAAAGGCACAGCCATGGTCTCCTTCCTAATTTAAATATGCAATTAAAAGCAGAATACAAGAAAAATGAAGTGTATAAAGAAAATAAATCATGATATACAAAATACAAGAAAGCAGAAGCAAACTAACCTTTTCTTCATAGCAAGCTGTGGCAGAGTCTTAGTAAACGTTTTTAATAAAGCCTTAAAATGTTTTATTTTACCCCTTAAGTAGAAGGTTTAGTTACTAGCTCCACCCTCAGTTCACAGGTAACTCACCTTAATTGATGCATTCTTATTTCTGTGTGACTCACAAGAGACACAGCTGAAGTCCCTTTCCAACATTAAATATGCAATTAAAATCAGAATACAAGTAGCTGCTGTTGCTCGTGTGTGTTTGCGTGTGTGTGTGTGTGTGTGTGTGTGTGTGTGTGTGTGTGTGTGTGTGTGTGTGCAACAAGCTCAAATCTATGCTTCTAATGCCGCTGATAGACCTTGTCCAAGAAGAAGAACAGTGTTCAGACGCCATGTAACATATCATGGACTGCATGATGTTGAAATGGTAGAGTGATACAAGGTTGATAGGGAAACTCTATAGGACATCTGCAACCTCTGCCAGTCCCACCTCAGACCCAGGGAAAATCAAGTAGAACCTATACCAATAGAAACTAACATATGTGTAGCATTAAACATATTCACTACTAGCACATTCCAGAGACCAACAGGGGATATACTAGTGGTGTCACAGGCCTTATCTTCACGAATAATTCATGAATATGTCAGTGCTATGCTGTAACATGCAAGGGAGTGCATCTATTTTCCACACAGAGCAGAGGAGAAAGCAAGAACAGAGCAGGAATTATATGCTGTAGAATACTTCACCTAGAAATAAAAGTTCCACCTTGTGAGCATGGAAGGACATAAATCAGTAGAAAGGATTAAACTCAATCAACTGTCAGTTTGTCTGTAATGCTCAAAGGATCATCTCCAATGTCTGTGCAGGCAACCCAGGCAGTTATCATGACTCACACATATGGCACACCTCATAGATTTACACAGGTTTGCTAGGGGTGATGTTCCATAATGCCATCTATTGGGTGATGCAGGTTATGCACTGGAACAGTGGCTCATGACACCCATTAGAAATGCACAAACACCCACAGAAGAATTATACAATGATGCCCACATTCAAGTTAGAAACATCATAGAGCATGTGTTTGGCAATCTGAAGTCATGGTTCAATTGTCTAGACAAACCAGGGGGGTGCTATACAGTACGACCCAGGCACTTGTGCAGACATTCTCACAGTCTGTGCAATATTGAACAATATCATCTTGAAGAAACGGCTACAACAGGGACAACAAGGGCCAGGATCACACATTATTGGACCGCAAGCAGGGCCAGCACCTCCAACACAAACAGACAAGGTACTAAGGAATAACCTCCAGCTGCAGAGGGAGCCAGCAGAAGTACGTGTGCACAGTATGCCCTTGCCTTGGCTAGGATAGCAGACACACTCGCAACCTAAGACTCAAAGGTTAGTGCACACACTCAGCAATCAAGAGAAAAATGTTAGCACACGCACTCACCAGCTAAGGAATACACGTAACATAAGCACATATAAATTTTAAAAGTGATGCCACCCAATGCCCACAAACTTTACTTCCCCATGTAATGTCTGTGGATGGACAGCATCAGACAGAGGCAATCCCAAAGCACATGAATCATAACTGGAGTAATGTCAAGGTAAGTGTAGAACCTGTATTTATGAACAAATGTGTATGAATATGAACTATCTGCATGCTGTCAGTTATAAATGTACTCAATCAGAACCTATGTGAGGTGTCCACCAGTGGTATTTTTGGCTTATAGTAATGATATATGCAATGTAAAGGTATGTATTGTATACAGTAACTGGCATCCAGCTGGTTACTTTTTCACTGTACACAAAACAGTCAATAAGACAATTATATCAGCAGTTTCACAAGTAGAGCACTATTAGGAATGTAATATCACTAGTGTGAATGCATGAATTGCAATATTAAATGAAAAAAATCCTTCCAAAATGCCTATTTACAGAAACACCCACAATACTGGTTATGTGCTAAATATGCATATGATCAACATACTGAAAGAAACACTCTTAGCTATCCACTCAGTGCAATAGACATATATGCAACTCTAAGTCAAATCCAAACAAACAAACAAAGGGCACAGTCATCATCATTTGCACGGGGTGTGGAGGGGTGAACGTTGGGGGCAGTAGGCCAAGTCTGACACCAAAGTAGTGAGTATGTGTGAGTAAGAAAGACAGAGCATTCATTAATGTAGAAAATATCTCAGGAACACTAACAGGAGATTTATCACAATCAACATTAAGGTTTTCTTAGCTTACATGTATGTGAGTCGGTATGGGCTGTTCTGTGTATGTGTGCGCGAGCGTGTGGGTGTGTGTGTGTGTGTGTGTGTGTGTGTGTGTGTGTGTGTGTGTGTGAGTGTGTGTGTGTGTGTGTGTGTTTGTGCGCGTGCATGCATGTGTGTGTGTGTGTGTGTGTGTGTGTGTGTGTGTGTGTGTGTGTGTGTGTGTGTGGGTGTGGGTGTGTGTGGGTGTGTGTGTGTTCAAGCAACATGCTTGCACTACATCCTGCCATGTTGGACAGGTTGGAGCTGTGCATGGCATAGATGTTGGCTCAGTGTTGCCACTCCCAACCATGTTGTGATGATGTGAGGTATCACCAGCTATGCCAGGAGAAGTAGGGTAGTGGATATGTAACATATGCCTGCATAGCTAGCTGGTGTTTTGTAAAAATTTATGACATTTGTATATCAAGCTGATTTTTCCAGATGCTTGTGTTGAAAAATGTATTTGTAAAGCTGCCTGTGTTAAAAATGTACCAACAGTGGGTCCTGCTGGACAGAAAAGAAATATACCTGTATATCAGACTCTATTGTAAATGTTGAAATAGGATACTGGAACAGAAGAGGTTAATCTCAGTCTGGCTAATTTTGAAAAAAATAGTCAGAAATTAAATTACCTGCTCTTTATTTGCTTTGTTAGAAATGTTACATCTAAAGAAATACCAATCATTCCACATCACACGCTCCAGTGTCCTCAACCTTATTACCACAATCAAGAGAACATGCTGGAGGGATAGGTTCATAATCCAGAGACTGCCCATGCTATGGAATACACTTCCCATACATGTCAAGCAGAGCACCTCTCTAGCCCTCTTCAAGAGAAATCTGGATGAGTGGATGGGAAATAGAAAATTCACCCCAGGGAACACTCCAGTGGCTTTGCTTGACAGAGGCACTTTGAACTCAGGTCGAGTGGCACAATGCCAGGGTAATCCTATGGGCTAGGCTTGTAAAGGCTCCAGGGCCATTAGCCTAGTACACACCTATGAACCTATGAACCAGGTTTAGGTCACAAAGATTGTAACTTACAGTTCTGATTGCAGCCAGAGATAAAATGTCTGTGAAAACCAGGACTAGGAATACTACTGTATTGTCCTTAGTGGTGAACTAATTGCTACCCTGGAAGGTGAAAGTTTTTGAAATTGTTTTGTAGATTCCAGATCCACTAACACATCTTAGCAAAGCTTTATGTGTGTGTATCATGACACTTACCTGCTAGATTCTGGTACGGTTTCTAGTAATGGGGATAGTGTGTGTACCAGAAGTCAGATGACCAGATGTATGTGATGTAATTCTGTAATCCATGTTTTTTAATACTAGATGAGACAGAAGTCTCGGGGCAGTCTGTTTTTCAAACCTGACAAGGAAGGACCACTCGCCCACATCATCTTGCCTTGCTCTAGTAAGTGAACTAGGAAAGAATAAGTATCAGTCAGGAAAATATAGTGAGATTAGTTAAGTTTTGTTTTTCTGTATCTGTGTGACCCTTCCCATCTTTGCTTTTTTAATATTTCCTGTGATTGAAACTCTGGTGTTTATTGTAAATAGATATTTAGTATTTTCATATTCTTTTCTTATTTATTATTGAATGTATTTAAACTTTTCATTGTGGCTGGTCTTTTAGAGAATAGTTTAACCTTTGAGACTACCTATATTTATTTGGCGACACCGTGGCCACACCTGAAAGACTTGCTGCATTGGTCAAACACTACCATATGTATTAGCATTAATTTTACTCAGTATAATTGGATACCCTTGTAAGAGCATTAGAGTAGCTGGCTTTGGAGTGTGCTGGTGACAGTATCAACCTTGTAGTCTGGGCAGAGGGGGCATAGCTGGTAAATCTGTGCCAGCATTCTGAGGTTTATTTTTGTGTGTGTGTGTGTGTGTGTGTGTGTGTGTGTGTGTGTGTGTGTGTGTGTGTGTGTGTGAAAATCAAATCTCAAAGAGTGTGTGTGTCTCAGCTACTTGAAATAGGGACACAGCGCTCTGGTTTCACAGAAGGTGGTGGTGGACTTGGCTTGGAACACTTGGCTGAGGACTCAACTCTACAGCTGTATCACTGGGGAGTCTTATTTGGGGCATAGAAAGAGAGAGGGAAACCCACCTCCAGGACTGATTGTGTTCCCTGTGTGCTCGTAAGGGAAATTGTGCCTGGTGCAGAGAGCTACATCTGGAAATACTGTGTGTATCCATTTTTGTAAAACATTAACATCCCTCACTGGTGTCAGTGGTGAGGAATGAGGCTCCTTGATTACTTCCCAAAAGGAGGGGCATCACATATTGCTGAGCAGTGGTGTGGATATTAATTAAAAATTAACTTATGTAACATGCAGACAGTTGTCACGGAAGGTGTGTGTACTCTCAACAGCCACAAGGTAAACATAGAGTTTAATTTTCACAACGGTTTTATTTTATTTATTTTTTGTTTGTTTGTTTGTTTAGTTTATTCAGGGGAAAGCAGGCAAATATGTCAGCAGAGGATTATGGCAACCTGATGAAGAACTCTTTGGCCAAGGTTTGTGAAGCCAAAAGACTGGTGCATGCAACATGACTAAAGAGGAAAGGATTTCAGCCTTAATAACAGCTGCAGCATGGGCCAGCAATCAGGAGGACAACCAGTCTGGTGATGGGGATGTGCAGCTCTCAGATACAGGACAGTTCAAATTTTCCTTAGAGTAGTTAAAAATCTGTCTGGTGTTAAAGAGACTTGAAGTGGGGGTCAAACATTTGGAATTAGAATCAGCAGAGAAACTGCAGTGTTTGGAGGCTGAAGAAAATGAGAAACAGCACTAACAGGAGAGGGAGATGCTGACACTTCATCAGGATTATGGAGGTAATGGGGAAGGGAATAATTTAACCCAAAGGAGCAATAAAGGTCAATACATTTCTTCCACAGTTTACAGAGGGTGGTAATTCTGATAGTTTTATTCATATACTTGAAAGAGTATGTAAACAGTATAATGTTAACCAAGGGCTCTGGGTATGATTCCTGACCTCGTTACTCCATGGTAAAGCTGTAATTGCTGTTTCTAAATTGTCTGATATTGATTGTTAAAACTATGATAAAGTTAAACAATGTGCATTGGAATGTTTATGTTAATACTTGAAGCTTACAGAAAAAAGTTTCATGAGCATAGACACAAGACAGATGAAAGTGTGTGTGATTATATTAATGAGTTAAACACTTATTTTCATAGGTGGGTGAATGGGTGTCTGGTCACTACTTTTGAAAGGCTGGCAGATCTTTTGGTGAGGGAACAAGCCCTTAGCACTTTGCCTGAGGACATGAGAATCTGGTAGGCAGACTGAGAGTGTAACTCTGCAGATGAGCTGGCTAAAAAGGGGATCACTACTTAGAGAACAGGGCATCACTGTACAAGAAAGGGATACCCATTGCTGCATATGGATATAAGGGAACCCATGTGGGCAGCCTAAACCACCCCAACAGAGTTCACCAGTAACAGGGGAAGCCACTAATTCAGGCACATTGCCAGGATCAAGAGGTAGATGTTTTTAATGTAACCAGTGGGGCCATGTAGCATACAACTGTCCACGGAAGCAAGGTGGGGAACAAAAGGTGGGGGGAGCCAACAAGTTGGAATAACAGTATGTCAGTTGTAAGTTGTCTGGAGACAACAGGGGTACCAGATTATAACTGGAGTTTATATCCTATCTTACTACATGGAAAACAGACCACTGCTAAGAGAGACACAGCCTCTGACATAACCATTGTGAAGCCTCCAGTGGTTAAAGAGGAGCAGTACTTGCTTGGGCAGTCCACTCCAGTCAGAGCTTTAGGAGGGACCCCATTCCAAATGCCTTTGGATAGAGTTCACTTTGACTGGGAGGGTGGAAAAGGAAGCAAGCAAGTATGTGTGTTTGAGGATATCTCTGCAGATGTCTTTATAGAGAATAATTTTGATAAAGCAATACCTTGTGTGCCTGCAGTTACACATAGGCTTGGAGACAGGCATGTGGGGCTGGTTGCCTGGGGGAACCCAAACAGACCCCACAACTGAACCCAGGGCTGGTGAGGTGGCTACATCAGGGAGGGAGCTACCCTGTAGCAGTGAGCCTGAAGGTGAGCCATACTTGCTGGTAGGTACTGATGTTCCCTTGGACAGAGTGACTGCAAGGGCAGAGGTGAGTGGTAGTACCTAGGCTAGCAGTGAGGCACAGCTGTCACAGGATACCAGACTTCCTGTGGAAGGGAAGTTGGGAAGGTTCACAAAGGTAGAGTTGAGACAGGCTTAACTCTCACACCCTACATTAAGAGACTTGTGGGAGGTAGCTAGGGAGGCACCTGATTCTCAAGGAAAAGGGGAGTCTGTACAGTGGGGCAAAGGTTTACTGTTGAGACAGTTGACCCCTAAGGCAGGGCTAGAGGGTGAGGTAATACAGCAGTTGGTAGTGCCCAGAACTTACTGTCTGGCACTTCTAGCCATAGCCCATAGATTCATAGGTTCATAGATTAGTACTAAGCTAACTGTCCTTATGGACCATTTTAAGCCTAGCCAGTTTCCCCATGTGAGAATCAAGCCCTGCATCTTGGATCTGTAAGGAAAATACCTTAACCATTATGCCAGTTTCCTAATAAATAGCCTCTGCAAATCTTGAACCCAGGACCCTGCACACCATAGCCAAAGTGATTTACCCCTAAGCCATGTAGATACTAGATACCGTAAGGTGGTGGCTCTGTTCTCCATTGAGCCAGAGAAGGTGACAAATGCTTTGTTAGAGATTGTCAGAAGGATAGGTTTTCTGAGAGAAATACTGACTGATAGAATCTGACATTCCTTTTCCAGGTCATTTGGGTATAAAGCATACCAAGAGATGTATTATGCAGAATTTTTATTGGCCTGTGATTGAAAGGGATGTAACAGGGTACTGCAGGACCTTTGGACAGTGCCAAAAGTAGGTAGGGCAGGAGACAAGGTCAAAGCTCCTCTGATGCCTTTGCCTGTGATTCAGGAGACATTTCAGAGGGTAGCTATGGATATTGTTGGGCCTCTAAGTACCCCATGTACATCAGGGAAGAATTATATCCTGGTGGTAGTAGATTATGATACTAGATACCATGAGGTGGTGGCTCTGTTCTCCATTGAGTCAGAGAAAGTGGAAAATGCTCTGCTAGAGATTTTCAGAAGGATAGGTTTTCTGAGAGAAATACTGACTGACAGAAGTGCCAATTTCATGTCAGAATTGCTGGCTTGTCAGTGGAAGTGCTATGTGGTGAAACACCTAAAGACCACCCTCTACCATCCCCAGATTAATGATCTTGTGGAGAGGTTAAACTCTGTACTAAATACCATGCTATGGGCATTTGCAGACCAGTTTAAGAGGCAGTTGGACAAATATTTCCCCCATCTGTTGTTTGCATACAAAGAAGTACCCCAGGATTCTACAGGTTGTTCACCTTTTGAGTTCTTATATGAGCATAGTTTGATGGGGCCTTTAGATATGATTTGTGATGAATGGGAGAGTGACTGTAAATCCCACAAGGAGTCTGTTGTAGCATATGTCCTAACCCTCAGGACAAGGTGTAAGGAGCTCATAGGCTTGGCCCAGGAGAACCTGGCAGGAGCCCAACAGCATAAAAAGGTCTGGTATGACAGGAATGCCCAAGCCAGAGTGGTGGAAGGATGTACAAAATGACAATCACTGTTAACAGAATACAGCAACTACAATTATGGCAGTAATATGTACCATTCTTTCAAAACTGTGATTTGTATACTGCATTTAATATCTTTATAACAAAACATTTAGGCCAGGAATTTATGGTTCTCATTCCTGTCAGACACAATAAGCTGCAGCCTGCTTGAGAGGGACCCTTCAAAGTGGTAAGGAAGTTCAGTGGTGTTAACTAAATAGTAGAACTACTAGGCAGGAGGCAGGGGCACAAACTGAGCCATGTTAACATGATGAAGCCTTACCATGATAGGGAGGCCCTGTTGGTAAGTATTTGCAGTGGATGGCAGGAGGCATCTGAGGGGATGTGGTGACTGAGCTCCTCAGTGAGGCTCAGACTGACACCTCAATGGAAGGGGGGTATCAATGTCCCAGCGGTTGTCCCCTACTAGGTTAAAGAAATCTGAGCAGTATTGCAGGAGTTTGGGAATATGTTCACTTGGAAACCTGGGTGCACCCACATGGTGCAGCATCATTTGGATACAGGACCCCAAAGACCTATCAAGTCAGGCCCCTTACAGGGTGCCTGAGCATGGCAGCCAGACTCTGAGGGAGGAGATATGGGAAACTTTAGAACTGGCATTAATCCAGGAATCCAGAAGTTTCTGGGCCTCCTTAGTCATGCTGGTACCAAAGAAAGATGGCAGCACCAGGTTCTGTGTAGACTACAAATAACTAAATAGTCACTCAAAGTCAGATGCTTATTCCATGCCTAGGACAGATGAACCCTTAGAGCAGCTGGGTGGGGCTAAGTATCTGACCACTACTGATCTGACCAAGGGCTACTGGCAGGTGCCATTGACTCAAAACAACAACAATTTTGGCAACGTACTACATAAGTTTAATATGACAAAAAAGCAAAGCTTTCAGACTCACATGGAACCCTTCATCACTGCAAGATAAAAAAAATTCAATCAAGTCATATTTAAATACAAATTTGTATTAAACACAGCCAATAACATATCACAAACAATTAACAATAATAATCAGTAATTTTAAAGGCGTATCAATTTTTAAAAAAAATTAAAATTAAACATATATCATTTTAAACACATTTGTTTATATCTTAAGACAGGTTTAAGGGTTACCATCTCAAGTGCGCTAGCCGTTTTATAGCAGTTACTGTTTGCTACTGTATCTTTTTCTTCTATCTCTGTAAAAAATAAAGAAAAAAAAACAAAAACATATCCTTGTTTTCCCGCTGTTGGGTCAATTCCTGGCTCTTTTCAACCCCCTGCTATAAAGCCCGTTTTTGCGTGCTTTTTCACTTGTAAAAGACTCAGCACAGCTCCTCGTGGTGTCCTGCAGAGTTCTACAAGCAGCAGAGAGTGAAAGAGTGACTTTCCTGGATTTATAAGTATTTTTTCTGGCTTTCGCTTAAATTACTGCATCTCGACTGCATTTCGCCTAAAAAACAGCTCTGCATATTGTTTTTACTGTTCCTGTGTAGATTTTAAACTGTTAGCACTTTAAAAAGTTATTTTTGTTTAATTTAATTGTTAGGCTAACACACTCAAGTGTGCTAGCTGTTTTATAGCATTTACTGTTTGCTACTGTATCTTTTTCTTCTGTCTCTGTAAAAAAAAGAAAAAAAACAAAAAAATATCCTTGTTTTCCCGCTTTTCTGAACTAGAATAGTCCAGTCTTCAGATTTTGCTGATCTCTGGGCTTTGTCTTAGTTCCTGTGCTATCCATATCCTTATTTGGATAAGAGGAAGCTTCTTTGTTCACCAGTGGGAGTGGGGAGCACTGAGCAGCCTATTTATCCCTAGAGGAGTGGTTCCAGCCCAGCAACTTGTAATTTATTGGCCGTTTTGGGTCACTTCCTGGCTCTTTTCAACCCCCTGCTATAAAGCCCATTTTTGCGCGCTTTAGCGCACTTTTGCGTGAATTAGCGCGAAGTTGCTCATAGAGCAGCATCGGGCAGCGCCGGTTAATCAAGTTTAAACTATTTCTGGCTCCGTAAAGTCTATGCTTCAATTTTTCCCTTAGAACTGCTCTACTTGCAATCTAAACAGCCTATACTCTAACTGAAAAGCTCAGCACTTGCTCCTAAAGCATTTTTTATACAGGTAAAGCACTCTTAAACAAAAGAAAGTACTTCATCCACCTAAATTCCCTTTGAGTACCCATTTCCCTATAGATCCTTTCTGACTCAGTTACACAGCAATCTCACTATTCTAGCATGTCGAAGGGTCAGTTGCTGGCGTCCTCTCCTGTTCAGCTGGTGAATCTGGGAATCTTGAGGCAATGTTAGAAGTACCTCATGTACACAGACAACCCTCTCCTCCTCCCAGCAAATACAAATATATGCGAGAGATGCAACTATATAGCCAAACTGGAGGCTGAGCTCTTTCAATTCAATACTGGCAAGACCAGTCAGGAGGAGAAGGTAACCACACAAACCACAAACCCAGTCTCACATAGAACTATCACAACTGCAAACCAAACACATAAATACACAAAAACATACTCGGAGGCGCTGATTAAAAATCTACCAAAACCACAGAGGCCTCCAAAGTAGACACCCAAGCAACCGCCACCTCAAGACATAGCACATGCAACACATAGTTCACAAAGTCAGTGTGCTAAACAGTCACAGCCCTTAAGGCCAAACAACATGCCAGACACACTTGTAATAGGTGACTCCATAGTCAGACACACTGACGTCCCGCTCACCAGACTGAACAAGGAAAAGGTCACAGTAAGCTGCCTGTCGGGAGCTAGAATCCGCCACATAACACAAGCACTCAGGTCACTCCACAGCAAGTACAAATATGACTCAGTCATTGTACATGCCGGTGTGAATGACCTGAGATGTACCTCCCTGGACTACATGAAAAGAGACATAGAGGAGCTCTCTGATTATGTAGCCCAGGCCGGTATGACCCTGACCCTGAGCAGCATCTTACCCTCACCAAGAATGATGCCACAGTACAAAGACAAAATGATCAGTTTTAACAATTGGCTTAATTACTGGTGTCATTCTAAGGGGATCCAATGTCTGTCTGCTTGGGATGACATGCCCGACAAGCCACGCTGCTTCGCAAGGGATGGCTTGCACCTGTCACCCCTGGGCTTCCAGATATTGGCCAAGGCTCTTGCCACCCCATAATGCCTTTTTTAGGCAAGGCTCAAATGACAAACCTACCTCCCTAGAAAACACAAGTGGAAAAAAACTAAGGGTAATGCTGCTCAATGCCAGAAGTCTAAACCTCAAGATGCACGCCCTCGAAGCCCTCCTCAGTACGGAGAACATCGATGTCTGTGCAGTGACTGAAACCTGGTTCAAGGCTCCTGAGAGCACCCCAGCACTATCAGGTTTTACCTCATATCATGCTTTCCGGCCCCAAAACTTGGACCGAACCACAAAAGGAGGGGGAGTATCCATTTTCATCAAAGATACCCACACCTCCAGGTTAGTGGCAATGCACGAAGCATCGGAGACCATCCAGGTGCAGCTAACCATAGGCAAAACTGCCTTACAGTTTGTAGCATGCTACAGACCACCCTCTCAAACTCAGGAACCCCACACAGCCTTCCTGAAGACACTGGAGAGTATGAATGTCTCTCCAAATACCATCATATTGGGTGACTTCAACTACCCAAACATAGACTGGGAACATTACTCAAGCCCCAACACCCTAGCCCAAAGGTTCCTAAAATTCATAAACTCAAATGCGATGGAACAACTAGTCACCATTCCCACAAGAGGAGACAATATACTAGACCTGATCATCACAAACATGGGGACAAAATGCTCCACACCGGAAGTATATCCCTCATTGGTAAGATCAGACCATAAATTAATCTCACTGGAAATCCACATCCCGCCCCCACCCCCTGCACAAAAGACCACAGTGAAGAACTTCTCAAAAGCCAACTTCACACTTCTTAAGACTGAAGTGGTATCCTTCAAGGTCCCTGGGCCAGTGGAAACCACAACCCACACTGCTGAATCCTTTACAAATGCCTTCTACGGGCACCTTCAAGAATGCATGGATCATGCAATCCCAAATAAAACCAAGACCCATTCCCCCAAAGATAGGCGCCCGGTCTGGTGGACCCCAGCCATAAACAAACTTTACAACAGAAGGAGGAAGCTACTACATGACAGAGCAAAATCCCTAAAAGGGAAGGCATCTCTGATCAGTACTAGCAAAAAACTACGATCACTCATAAAATCATCCAACGCCAACTTTGAGAGAAAAATCGCAAAAGACACAAAAGACAATCACAAGGCCTTCTTTAGCTATGTTAGAAACCTGGGTGGAAACTCCCAGATATGCTCAGAGTTAGTCCAAAATGACACAATATACACTGAACCCACTGACATTGCCAACATTCTGGCAGACAGGTTCAGTGCAAATTTCTCCTCCCCCTCCCCCCCAAAAGGAGAAATAACTATCCCAGCAGAGTGTAGCCTCCCTAACATCTCAGATGCCCAGGTGGGAGCTGCCCTCTCTAAAGCTAAAAACACAGCAGCAATGGGACCGGACGGTGTCCCGGGCTGTGTGCTACATGAACTCCAAGAGGAACTAAACCCACACATAAGGCTGCTGTTTAATCTTAGCCTTACTACAGGATACGTACCCAAAGAGTGGCGTACGGCAATAGTGGTCCCACTTCACAAAGGCGGTGCTTCTACGGACCCTGGAAATTACCACCCCATAAGCTTGATGAGCCTGGTCTGCAAAGCTATGGAGAGGATCATTATGGAACTCATAAACAAAGACATTGGGGACCTACAGACATTGGATCCTACCCAATTTGGCTTTGTCAAAGGCAGATCCTGCCTTTTGAACTTGGTCGACTTTTTTGAAACAGTCACTAAGGCCATTGATGAGGGTAAGGCAGTTCACACAGCCTACCTTGACCTTGCAAAAGCCTTTGACACAATACCCCACTCGGGCATCATAGACAAACTCACCAGCTTAAATGTAAACCCATATGTCACGAGATGGGTTGCAAACTGGCTCAAGGACAGAACCCACAGGGTCAGAGTTGCTGAAGCTATGTCAGACTCCAAGCCAGTCACAAGCGGTGTCCCACAGGGCTCAGTCCTGGGACCCCTCTTGTTCGGCATTTATTTTTCCAAGGTACAGGCAAACATAGGAGGATTGTGGCTGACAAAGTTCCCAGATGACTGCAAACTGGGAGCCATAATTGATACTCCAGCGGACACAAACATCCTTCAGAGAGGCCTCATAGAAATGGATAATTGGTGTCAGAGCCATGGCCTTAAGCTGAACGCCAAAAAATGTATAGTCATACCCTTTGGGAAAAACAAGGTACCCACAAATTACCACATAGGTGGTAATCCATTAAGTATGGAAGAGGTAATCAGGGACCTAGAGACCCAGGTTGACAGTAACCTCTCATTTGACACTCACATTGCCAAAGTGGTTAGGAAGACCTTCTATATTGCCCACCTTATCATGAAGGGTTTCACATCTAGATCAAGAGAGGTCATTGTGCCCCTGTACTCTTCTCTTATCAGGCCAATGATTGAGTACAATGCCCCATTTGGGATGTATCTTACCCGACACCTGCAGCAGCTGGAAAGACCCCAAAAGTTCCTCACCAAGAGGATAAAGGGTCTTAAACATATGTCATATGCTGCCAGACTGAAAAATCTCCAGCTCTATTCAGTCACATACTGCCTACTCAGAGGTGACCTGTGCCTGACGTACAAGGCCATATCCAATCCGGAATTAATGGACATGCTCCATCTCAGAAAATCCAAATCCATCAGAGCCATGAGAGCAAGAGACTTAAACCTCAACACAGAAATAAATAGGAAGTGCTGGAGGGACAAATTCTTAACCCAGAGGCTCCCTACACTCTGGAACAGAATCCCAATCCATGTTAGGCAGAGCCCCTCACTAACTCTGTTCAAGAGAAATCTTGACGAGTGGATGGGAGATCATAGGTTTACCCAGGGGTCATCTCTGTGTCACTACTAGACAGAGGCACAGCAAACTAAACCCTAAATGGGAGTAGTATTCTCATCCTAAGGGGTGGTGAAAGCCACACACACTCTGGCTAGGCTTATAAATGCCCTAGGGCAGATAGCCTAGTACGAACCTATGAACCTATTAATACCAGGGGGGCAGTCTGCTTATAACTCTAAAATCCATTCATATTCTTTAAGTTCAAGTTTAACATTTAAAGCACATCCCATTATATTTCTATTGATGGTAGTTATTACTCTAAAGGTAAATGCATGTTTCAAACCATTCTCAGAAATATGTCTAGCAAGTGCATTTGTTAAAATATTCCTCCTGATGTCTGATTTATGTTCTTTTATTCTATCTTTTAAATGTCTTGTAGATTTGCCAACATAAAAACTTGAACATGCCTTGCATGTTGCAAGATAAATTATGTTATACGAGTTGCAAGGTGCAAAACATTTAAATGTAAATGTCTTATTTGTGGAAGGATGTACAAAATGACAATCACTGTTAACAGAATACAGCAACTACAATTATGGCAGTAATATGTACCATTCTTTGAAAACTGTGATTTTTATACTGCATTTAATATCTTTATAACAAAACATTTGTTTTACATTCAAACAAGTATGATAAGTGAATCTAGGTCTATTGTCTATAACATTCTGTAATTCGGGCAGACTTCTTAAAATGCCCCAGTTATTCATTATTATTTTCCTCAGCCCATTGTTACTATAAGTAGTAGGGTAGCGGACTCTATGCCAGGCATAAATCCCCCCACAATAGTCTGTAAGATACAGAAAGCAGGGATAGGGATTTGAGGCAGTATGCATAGGACATGTTACTTACTTCCTGTATTCTTTTAGTGAGAAGCATCCAGATGCCTGGTTAAGTAAATACCAAAGGAGGCACAGTACTTAGTGGTAGATCTGATGACTGCTGAATACAGTGGAATAGTGAACGCTTTAGACCTAGATGCCATACCTTTGACCTGGATGCCATACCTTTGACCTGGATGCCATACCTTTGACCTGGATCCCATACCTTTGCTTATAAGTTGCACAACACAGAATGATTTCCTCACTACTGTAGACACATGATGGTCAAAGGCTAGGTTACTGTCTAAGTGCATTCTCAAGTATCTGACTACTGGGTCAACTCTAAAGGGTGTGTTGTCAATATGATAGTTACCAGGGGCGGATTTCTTCTTGAAGGATACTATTATGCATTTCTTGGCATTTAGTTTTAGTCCATGGCTCTGACACAAGTTTTTTATCTTTGTCAACCTTTCCTGGAAAACATTAGTGTTGGTGAGGGATTTTATGACTGCTCCTAATTTGTAATCATCTACCTAAAATATTTAAAGGGACAGTATTTACTACAATAAGAGCATGTTACCCTTTTAATGGACTTATCTGAAGGAGACTAGGTTTTGTTTCTGAATAATTCAAAGGATCCCCAGTGAATCGCCACCCCAAACAGCTGTCATGGAGAGAGGGGAGGGTGATGTTCTGCGTTTGACAAGGTGATCATAGTTCAAGTTGCTGCTGCTGTCTCAACAAGAAAGGGAAGATTAGAATGACATACTCTGACATTAAAAAGGGACCTTATTGGTCCACTGGTACTGAAGGAAATGGCTGTTAGTGGCCATCCTAATGATTTTGCTGCCATAATGCTGGCTGCCAAGTGATACTTCAAGTGGGAGAATGTTTATTTTTCCAGTTGCTGTGGTGCTTGGAAGTAATTTTAGGCCAGCCATCATTAAATAAATCAAGTCAGGCTGTTGTTAACGTTTCTAGCTGTTTTAAAAGATAAAGTCCCCAGATACCATGAGATTTATCTGCCATATATTTCTGTAATGTATTTACTGTTCTATTAGCTGCTTTCATCTGTGTATTTAATCTATCTGAATTATATTTTAGCCTTCTAACTACAGATTCCTTTTTCCTTTGTCTTACATTTAGATTCTTCTTGCCAGGCATTAAAAGCTTCTAATAAGAAGCAGATTCATTATTTCCTACCTGGTTTTGATTCCCTAAAACAATGTCAGAAGTTCCACCCTCGTTTTTATCCAGCTCTGACCACTTTATCAAATCATAGCAGCTGTCATCCCCTTATGTATTAAACATATGTGTGGCTGGAGTCCCAAATTCCATCTCTTTTAATATACCCACAGTTACACCCATTGTAATACAAAAATAATATTACCCACTCACATACATTAAAACTTAGGATCACGTAATAATATGCAACTATGATTAAAAACCCACTGTCATCCTTATGTGCACCTATAGATAGGTAGAGAGATACATATAGTATAGATTGTGTGTATATATTGAGAAATTCAGCTCAAACTTCACCCCTACCTCCCCTGCCTTCCCATGAAATACTTAGTAGCATAACACCCCCCCCCCCCCAATTCTTAGCAGGGAACAGGCCCTGGAGATGCTCATTAAGTCCAAAAACACAACCTTAACAGGCCACAACAATATCTCAGGATGCCTCCTAAATAGCTTGAAACATGACCTGTCAGAACCACTTGAGTTACTTTTCAACTATAACCTCAAAACAGGTTTTGTACCATGAGAATGGAGGACTGCAATGGTTATCTCACTTTACAAGGGTAACACCAGAAAATACAGACCTATTAATCTGACTAGTCTAATATGCAAAGCCATGGAATGAATTATAACAGAAATGATCAAAAAAGACATAAGCTATCTTCAGACACTGGACCCAACCTAGCTTGGCTTTGTCAAGAGAAGGTCATGCCTACTAATCCTGGTGGACATCTTTGAGAAAGTAAGAAAATGGATGAGGGGAAAATGATATATACTGCCTACCTGAACCTAGCTAAGGTGTTTGCTGTAATACCCCACTAAGGTATAGTTGACAAATTCACCAAACTGGGCATAAATCTCTCTGCATAACTCACTGGATTGCCAGATGACCCAAGACAGGACCCAGGAAGTCAGACCAGAGGGATACCTCAGGGCTCCATGCTGAAACTACTCCTATTTGGCATCAGTTCTTGGAGGTAAAGGCTAAAGGCAAGAGCCTTTGGCTTACCAAGTTCACAAATGACTGCAAATAGGGAGCTATCATAGATTCCCCTGCAACACAAAAATCTTACAAGAGGGTCTAACAGTGACAGATGACTGATACCAAAGTTATGGATTAAAATTCAATGCCAAGAAATGCATTATTGTACCTTTTGGGAAAACTGCCAACCAGACTCATTACTCCATCAATAAAACACCCATAAGAGTTCACCCGGTAGTCAAGGTCTTTAAACATACGTAGACAGTAATCTACCCTTTGACCAACATGTGGCTAAGGTAGTAAGAACATCATTTTATGTCAACCAACGTTTTAGTAAGGACATGAAATCTAGGAGCAAGGAATTCATAGTTCCACTTTATCTGGTCCTTATTAGACCCATCATTGATTATAATGTCTCCGTTGGCATGTACCTGATCGGACATATCCAACAGGTGGAATGTCCATAAGGGTTCCTTACCAGGAGAATCCAGGGTATAAACATGTTGTCTTATATGGATCACCTTAAAACCTTATCTGTGTACTCTTGTCTCTTACAGGTTACTGAGAGGAGATCTATGCCTGCCATACAAGACATCCTCACATCCAGATCTAATGGATCTTTAGTATATCCACAAAATGAACAGCATCAGAACCACTAGATCAAAGGATTTAAATTTTGCTTGTAACATAAATAAGACATGTTGGTGATACATACATGTGTCTTAGAGGATCGCCATACTCTGGAACAGGCTTCTCCATCCATGTGAAACAGAGTCCATCACTAACTTTATTTAAGCATAATCATGACTGAAGGATGGAAAATCAGAAATTCACCCTGGGCCTGACTCCCATGTCTCTGATACACAGAGACAGAAAGCAGTGCCCAAACTAACATACCCCCACATTATTTATTTATTTATTTATTTCACATTTGTTAACCGGGTTGTTCCAACTGAGCACATGCCCATTTTTAGTGGAGACCCGAGGAGAAAAGCTCCAAGAGTAGTTATTACAAAAATAACACAGATTAGAGTATTTATTAGATAACATACAGTGCAGTAATAATACAGCATAATTGTTAACATATAGTATCATGGCAATATATAGAAATGCATATAATTTGAGAAGTACAAGGAGGAGTATGCAATAACCTCTAGAAACGTTTTCACTAACATGCCACCTCCTAATAAATGCCCCTGATACACAGGGATACAACTGGTTCGACTGCATGGCTAGGCTTATAAAGGCCATGGTGGTTGTTTGCCTAGTATTGCCTAAGAACCTGTGAACACACACACACACACACACACACACACACACACACACACACACACACACACACACACACACACACAC